>NC_056683.1:4386812-5091812 GCF_018350215.1 Panthera leo | reverse complement strand
TCTAAAAAGCATAAAACCCGTCTACTTTGGTCATTTCTTTAGGGCTCAATTTCATTATTGGGCCTCCATGTACACATGTAATAAAACTTGGATTTTTTTCACCTGTTAATCTGACTCTTGTCAGTTTAATTCTTCGTCCAGCTGGAAGACCTTGAAGGGTAGAGAATTTTGTCCTTCCCTTCGTTACCGAACTTCTGAATCTGGCAGACCATTCATCAATTCTGAGATTGCCCAATCTTTAAATTCTACTTGTCAGCAGGCCTATGATCAGTTAGACAAAAAGTTTTCCTTTAGAACTTAACTTTCTGGGGGAGACTGGCTAGCTCCGTTGGTGGAGGATGAGACAGATCTCAAGGCTGTAAGTTTGAGCCCCATGTTGGGTGTAGAGATTACTTTTTTTTTAACGTTTATTTTTGAGAGAGAGTGAGAGAGAGAGAGAGGGAAGGAGGGGCAGAGAGAGAGGGGGACAAAGGATCTCTGCGCCGACAGCAGAGAGCCTGATGTGGGGCTCGAACTCACGAACCCTGAGATCATGACCTGAGCCAAAGTCTGACGCTTAGCCGACTGAGGCAACCAGGCACTCTGGGTGTAGAGATTACTTAAAAAATAAAATACTAAAAAGAAAAAAAGGATTTAACTTTCTGGCATTAAGTAAATAATAGTTCACTTATTTCCCTATGGAAAAGGGAAGAAAGTAGAATATTGTCAGCTATTAATCTATCCTGCTAACAACAAAGAAATAAATGGTTTGTAAAATTTATCATCACCATCATCAATATAATAGCCACTTATAATAGTCCTTTTATTCACAGGGCAATTGTATGTATTTCATATTATCTGAGCCTCCCAATAATAATCCAAGGGGCAAGACAGAGACGTATCCCCAACAAGTGCACAGAATATTCTGGCTGAAGTTCTGTGGCTCACCAGTCAGAGGTTAGTTTCCAGTTTCTCCAAAACAAGCCTCCACGTTTCAATGGGTAGGGAATATTGCCCTGATCTTTCTCAATTCCAGCACTCTCTCTTGACAAAGCAGGTGGTGACCTGTTCGGGACCCACACCCCTCCACCATTGACCTGCCCAAGCCTGGACAGAGGTGTCAAGAAAAAACAGCTCAGAGAGCACCTTCAGGAGAAGCCAGCCACTGCTCCTGCATCTACAAGGGGCTCTCAGGCACACAGATCCTCACCAGCAAACAGAGGAGACGGTAGGAAATCCAGATAATACATTCAACTAGGGGCCAAGCCAAGAATTTTAAAACTTAGCAGTTTTTCAGTACTGTATTCTGTGCTCTCACTTTCTCCACTGGAAGCTGATAAAGTAAAATAAGTTAGAGAAAACCTGTGCCAATAAACACAGAGGATTATCCAGGAATTTACTGCCAACAGAGAGAATGCTTTTCAATTACAGTATAAAATGACTCCCTATTAGGAGATCAAGAAGAATTAAGGGAAACGCAATCCTGCGTTGGTTTTTAAACACAGGGAGAGCATCAGTGTGGAATGGGGAGTAGCAGATCCTGTGGGGCTCCGAAGGGCAGATCAGGGAAGAAGCGGAAGAAAATATAGGCAGAGAAAAGGGACAAACCCCTCCTTTATCAGCTTTCTAAGAATCATACTGGTGAAACAGTGGAAGAGGAGCACAAGAGTTTTCCTCGTCATTAAATCCACCACACCAAGAAGAGAGACACGGACATTAGGGTTAGTACAGCCAGGCTGGAGAAGATTAGCAAACTTCCTAGAAGCAGCAGCATCTCTGAACATGGCAGACAGATACACAGACTGAAAGGCACAAAGGAGAGAGGTCCTGTCCCCAGGGGTCGCCAGAAGCATTACAAAGATGTGACAGAGAATAAATCTTTTTTTTATTTTAAGAGTTTATGTATTTAGTTTGAAAGAGGGAGAGAGAGAGAGAGCATGCACATGAGCAGGAGAGGGGCAGAGAGAGAGGGAGAGGGAGAGAATCTCAAGCAGGCTCCGCATTGTCAGCACAGAGCCTGACGCAGGGCTCGATCTCACCAACAGTGAGATCATGACCTCAGCTGAAATCAAGAGTCAGATGCTTAAGTGACTGAGCCACCCAGGTGCCCCCCTCAATTATCTTTTTAAACATAATTATGAAGACTGTACAGAGAGAGATGATGGAAGAAATGAGTAAATGGGGGGTGAACTGTGGTTTAACCTGGAAGGGTAACACGTCAAAGATGACAACGTGTTACGTTCACAAAGAAATGGAGTATGAATTAAAACTCAGCAGAATGCTTTAAAGTACTTAATAAGATTCATTTGTACTAAATAAACAAGCAAAAATATATAAGGATGTTTGGGGAATGAAAAGAAAAAACAAAGGTAGATTCTAATACTCATTATAAAAAAACATCTAAAATATAAAATTAAAATGACTTTTTCTTATGGCTTACTCAATAACAAAGTAGGAGTAAAAAACCAAATGGGATGGGAATTACGACTTAACACATGCTACCATGACGACTGTATGCTACTAGTCAGGAGGAAGATTTACCTGAATGTTCCAAAGAACAACAAATTAATTAATATGAATAGTTAAAAAAAAAAGAAGGAAAGAAAACAATTTGGTTTCCATTTTTATTTATAACAGACAGAGAGAGAGACAGATACAGAGTGTGAGCAGGGGAAGGGCAGAGAGAAAGGGAGACACAGAATCCGAAGCGGGCTCCAGGCTCCGAGCTGTCAGCACAGAGCCTGATGCGGGGCTCGAACCCACAAATGATGAGATTGTGACCTGAGCAGGAGTTGGACGCTTAACCGGACCGAGACATCCAGGCACCTCACCATGGTCTCTGGTGAAAGACAAGCATCCTCCTCTCCAGGACGTACCAGAAGTTCTGAGCAGGTAAAATGAACCTATTCCTACACTCACTGAAACAAAACTGCACAACACCAAAGACAAACAGTAAATCTTACAAAGAACCAGCAATAAGAGACAGAGTATTTCCCCAGGAACAAGAATTAGAAAGGCGGCGTGTTCCATGGGCAACACCATAGATGCTGGAAGATAAGACAGTCAAAGTACTGAGGACAAAAACTGCTAGCCTAGAACTCAGAACTCACCCAACCAGCATTCAAGAGTAACATTCAAGAGTGTCGCTTCCCCAGCACATAGGATACCAAGAAGAGTAGCCTAGCCCATGTGCACAAGGATGATATGCAAATTCACGAAGTATCCCATGTTTTTTGTACTATATGGCACGTTATCGCTTTGAAAAAATGTTAATGACCTCAAATAAAAATTGCAAAACAGACTAACAATGAAACAAAGATTTTTTAGCTAAACACAGAGTATACCACCCATATATCCCCACTAACACAAGTAGGAAAGGGATACTGAACAGAGGGGATGGAAAAAGAATCGGTATGCGAGAAACTGACTAACATAAGTCATAAAAAAAAAATATCCCAACAAAAATGTTCAATGATAATAAAGTGGGAGATGAGGGAGGGGGAAACAGAAATTTTAAATGTATTAAGGTCTTAGAATTCTTTTGAAGAAGAATGGAAATATTTATTAACTTGAGACTTTTTTAAAAGCAAACATGCATGTTAAAAATAAAACGAGGTGCCTGGGTGGTTCAGTCGGTTGGGCATCCGACTTCGGCTCAGGTCATGATTTCACAGTTCGTGGGTTCGAACCCCATGTTGGGCTCTGTGCTGACAGCCCAGAGCCTGGAGCCTGCTTTGGATTCTGTGTCTCCCTTTCTCTTTGTCCCTCCCCCGCTCACACTCTGTCTCTCTCTCTCTCTCAAAAATAAACATTAAAAAAAATTGTTTTTAAATAAAATAAAACTGGTCCCAGGGCACCTGGGAGACTCAGTAGGTTAAGTGTCTGACTTCAGCTCAGGTCATGATCTCGTCGTTCATGAGTTCAAGCCCCGCATTGGGCTCTCTTCTGTCAGCACGGAGCCTGCTTCCAATCCTCTGCCCCCTTCTCTCTCTCTGTCCCTCCCCTGCTCGAGTTCTCTCTGCACTCTCTCTCTAAAAAAATAAACAACAAATAAAAATTAAAAAAAAATACAACTAGTCCTTGCTCTATAAAAACCCATACCGTATGGGAACAGGATGAGGGACACATTGGAAGCACACCCACAGAGCTTGATGCCAGGGGCCGAGGGCAGTAGGAAAGCCTTCAGAAGTGTCACACTTAAGCTCCATCCTGAGATGACCCGCTACGCGCTGAAGGAAGGAAAGCATTCCAGGACGTGGGGAAGGAAGGAAAGCATTCCAGCACGTGGGGATGGCCCGCACACCGAAGCAGGAAACCTCGCAGGAGCTGGTGTGTCCGGCCTGGGTCCGTGGGTCTGGAATGTGGAACGCGTACGGGAAATGAGACGGGAGGGTGAAAACACAGACCAAGAAGACCCAGGGGAGGACCACAGGCTACACGGAGGTCCGTACTTGGTTGGGTAGGCAGTGGGGACACACTAATCTTCTCTTTATTGTGGTGAAACACGTATCACAGAACATTTTCCACCTTAACCGTTTTGGAATATACGGTTTGACGGCATTAAATACGCTCACACTGTTGAGCACCCGTCATCACTGCCTTCAGAAGTTTTCCTTCACTCCAAACTGAAACTGTACCCACAAACAACGTCTCCCCTCCCCCCCAGTTCTGGGAATCTCTGTTCCACTGTCTCCATGAATTTGACTATTCCAGACATTTCAGGCAAACGGATCCACAAAGTTTGTCCTTTTGCCTCTGGGCTCATTTCGCTCAGCATCACGTCCTCAAGACTCATCCAGGGGCGCCTGGGTGGCTCAGTCGGTTGAGTGTCTGACTTGGGCTCAGGTCATGATCTCGCAGTCTGTGAGTTCAAGCCCCGCGTCGGGCTCTGTGCTGACAGCTCAGAGCCTGGAGCCTGCTTCATTCGGATTCTGTGTCTCCCTCTCTCTCTCTCTGCCCCTCCCCTGCTCATGCTCTGTCTCTCTCTCTCTCTCTCTCTCTCTCTCTGTCAAAAATAAATAAACATTAAAAAAAAATTAAAAAAAAAAGACTCATCCATGTCACGGCATGAGGCAGATTCTCCCTCTTGCGGGAGGCTGAGCAGTATTCTACAGTGTGTGTCTCCTACATTTTGTGCATCCATTCATCCACCGATGGACGTGACACTTCCAAGCGGGAGAGCGACGTGCCCTAAGGTAACCCAGGAAGGAGACTGAAGGACGCTCTTATGAACCAGGAGAGGAACTTGTTTCAAGAAAGTGAGTGGTCACCCGAGCGGGAGAAGGCTAGTAAAACAAGGTCAGCAAAAGTCTCTCCGGATTTGGGGACAGTAGGTCCAACACCGCAGGGGCCAGAAAAGCCCAAGCCCGTGGAGTCAGCAGAGACTCCTAAACACGCACGCGCACGGGGAGAAGTCCTTCGCTTCAACAAAACGTGAAGCGTGTGGCACCTAGAATTTGGATGACTCGTAGCTTTTTAAAGTGTATTTATTTGAGAGAGACAGAGACAGTGCAAGTGGGGGAGGGGCAGAGAGAGAAAGAGCGAGGGAGGGAGGGAGGGAGGGAAGGAGTCCCAAGCAGCTCTGCACTGCCAGCACTCAGCCCGAAGCCCTGAGGTCATGTGACCCGAGCCGACCCAAGAACCTAGAGTCCCCCGCTTAACCGACTGAGCCACCCAGGCGCCCCAGGAGGTTTTGCTGAATTAACCAAATATTTCGACTTCCTGATAAGTACAAATATACGGAGAGAGATGGTAAAGATAAGGGTTCTTTTAAAGGTAAGACACCTTCAGAGGTTATTTTGAAGAAATCTGGAAGGCAGGCAACTGTGTTGTACTGACCAGAGGGCAGTGCAGCCAGACGTCGTGTACTTCATTGTAAAGACGAAAGCAAAGAAAAAAAAAAAAAAAAAAGGTAAGCTATTCTGACAGTCACAACCCCAGAACAATAGGATCATCATCCCAGAAAGGAGCAATCCTTACTTCCTCATCACATGAAAAAACATATTGCGAAATGGAATACCTAAAACGTGTGGGTGGCAACACTGAGGTTAATGTCCCCCCCCATACTCATCATTCTGGTGCTTTCAATTAGGGCATGGAATGACCCCACCTTCAAAAATTCACTTGGAGGTCTGAGTTATCCCCTTACTCTAGCAACACTGCTTAAATTAAACAGACGTGTATTAGAATCCCTTGACTTTTTGGAACTTTGGGAAAAGAATGGGCAGCAGGCTGGACGTACGAAAACTCTCCAACAGGTAACATAATTCTACCAACGTCATTTGAAAGGGAACAGAGCTAAACCCCCGGCACTTTCTTTATCTACCCGCGTATTATCCAAGAAGCTTTACTCTGAAACTCAAACACCTGTGGTTAAAAGACTGAAAAACGATGCAAAAATAGATGTTATTTTGGCCCAACCCTTTTTACCACTTACTAGACATACAAATAAGATAATCTGTCACTATTGAATTCACATGAATAGTGTCGAAAAATAAAGATTAAAAAACAAAAAATGGAACAAGAACCTACTAATTACTCCAGGGCGGCGCGAGCAAAACTTCGTCCTTGCATCGTTCAACATAATGACCTGGAACGACAAGCCTTTAAGACTGTGTTATCTGATGAGGGCTTGTAAGACAGGCTGACAGGCGGCAAACACCGCCCCCAACTAAGTGGGACATGTGTGACATTCCACACCGCCCCCAACTAAGTGGGACATGTGTGACATTCCTCGGGCTCCCCTGGCTGCCCAAGAACAAAGGAAAGGGGAGAAACAAGTGGTAACTGACAGAGATCACAGTCCTGCCGGACCCGGTCTCCATCTAGTTACAAATATCTCCGTAAATCACAAGTAAGAGGCACTCTTATCAACAGCCTAATCTCCAGAAATCTATCGACTCCTTTTCCTGGAGCCCCAACATCACCCCTCCATGGCGAAGTAAGAAACAAAGGCAGAAGGAAATGGCAGGTAGAACTAAACTTCCTTATAACCTGCAGCCCATTGGCAACTACTTGGGGCTGGCAGAGTAAAATGCTTCTCCAGGACTCCCCACGGTCTTAATGCTAATGCTTTGCTAGAGGGAAAAACCACCTTAGCTTGACAATAGCTAGGCCTCCACCATCCTGGGAGTCTTCTTTACCATATGAAAACCTCACTGGAAACTTCCCCGGACTTTACCTCCCCAAGCCCCATAGTATATAACCAGTCTCTTCTCATGGTCCCAGGGCCACAATTCCTGCCCACGATCCTGTCCCCATGCTTCAATAAAATCACCTTTTTGCACCAAAGATAACTTCGAGAATTCTTTCTTGGTCGTCGGATCCAGACCCCGCGAACTCTACTGCCCCCCTCTCCAAAAAAAACCCTCATCAATATTTATTATCGCTGTTTTGTTGTTATAATGATGCTGCAAATAAAAATTATGAATTTTATGATGGTTTGACATTATACATCACAACAAGCTTCTGTCACATCAAAATAATTCTATGTTTAGTGCCAAGTTGTTTTTCCTAAGATTTTATTTTTAAGTAATCTCTACACCCAACGTGGGGCTCGAACTCAAAACCCCTAGATCCAGAGTGGCATGCTTCACCGACTGAGCCAGCCAGGCACCCCAGTGCCAAGTTATTTTGAACACCTAGAAAATATTTCCTGAAAGGAAAACTTATTTTAACAGTACTAATACGTTTTATTGAAGGGTTACTGCATGCCAGGCAGTGACCAAAGTACTCTTACATGTATTACTTTAATTCTTATAGGAATTCCACCAAAGAGGTCCTATTATTACCCCTATTTTACAGATAAAAACCCGAGGGTTAGGGGGGTTAGGGAATTTGCCAAATATGACACAGCCACTAAGTGGCAGAGCCGTGACCAAAACCAGGCCACCTGACCTGGCAATCACATCAAATGCCCCCAGAAAGAGTGATGCCTAGTTCTACAGATTTATTTACAGAGAATGCTTCTTCTCTGCTCGACTAGAAAAAAATTAAGTCGAGAAAATTTAACAGCAAATCCATTCTTTCACATTAACAAGTTACTGAAGCTCCCTTTGACTATTTGTTTTAATATTTATTTTGGGGGAGGGGCGCCTGGGTGGCTCGGTCGGTTAAGCGTCCGACTTCGGCTCAGGTCATGATCTCGCGCTCCGTGAGTTCGAGCCCCGCATCCGGCTCTGTGCTGACAGCTCAGAGCCTTTAGTCTGCTTCGGATTCTGTGTCTCCCTCTCTCTCTCTCTCTACCCCTCCCTCACTCACACTTTGTCTGTCTCTCTCTCTCTCTCAAAAATAAACATTAAAAAATATAAAAAAATATATATTTATTTTGGGGGAGAGTGCCAGCGGGGGCGGAGCAGACAGAGGGGGGACAGAGGACCCGAAGCAGGCTCTGGGCTGACAGGCAAAGCAGGGAGCCCCACGTGGGGCTGGAACTCGCCAACTGTGAGATCATGACCTGAGCCAGCAGTGGAGCCTCAACCAACTGAGCCACCCAGGTGCCCCTTGACTATTTTTAATAAGATTTTGGCTGAATTATTTTTTATTTCTGAACGAAAATTAAGTCCCTGCACTGGCACTGTATACGGCAAGGTGTGATGAGACTACTGTGGTGCTAAAAAGTCTTGATATACGCTCACCCTTCTCTTTCGAATTACAGAGGAATTCAGCTTTCTCCATGATTCAGTCGGTGGCTGAATCGCTATTTCCAGCATTCCTCGTTTATGTGAAAAGTGATGTAAAATAGCAAATACAAAATAAAATACTATATTTGCCGTAATGTCAGTAGTGTCCATGGCCGTGGTCTTCTTATAATAAACATTTTGAGTGTTCGGACAGTGAGCATGCATTTCAGGAATAAAGCAATAAATACGAACGTTCACTTCAAAAATTCTTGTTTTCTTTTTTTTTTTTTTTTTTAATTTTTTAATGTTTATTTATTTTTGAGACAGAGAGAGAGCATGAACGGGAGAGGGGCAGAGAGAGAGAGGGAGACACAGAATTGGAAGCAGGCTCCAGGCTCTGAGCCATCAGCCCAGAGCCCGACGCGGTGCTCAAACTCACGGACCGCGAGATCGTGACCTGGCTGAAGTCGGACGCTTAACCGACTGAGCCACCCAGGCACCCCAAAAATTCTTGTTTTCTTGAGAGAGGGGGTTGTCTACAATTTGGGCTTTTTTATTATCAAAAACATCATCTAACTTCTCTACTTAAGCACTGCTTACAACACTAACATTTAACCCACAAACAAAAATGATTAAACACACTAGCAATAAAAATGGACATGAGTATGCATATAATATTCTTTTCTCTCTCCATAAAAGTAAGAGAATGATGGAAAGAATGCTGACTCTCCTAAGGCTTATGCTCTTGATGAATAATAATATCTTGATTCCGTGGAGCGAGTTCAACGGGAAGGAGAGAAAAGCCATTCGGGGGTTTTCAGCCTCAGATTACGGTAAGGTCCAGAGACAAAATGAATTTAGCAAATGACAGCAACTATCTCATAAATATCACCGAACGGAGTTTAAAGGACACGACTCTACAGGGCGAAGAGATGCCACTGGCGAGGTTGGGAGGCGAGGTCAGCGTCCCCGACCCCGCCCTGCCCAGAAACACCCCTGCCGCGCAGCAATCGGGTAACGCCTCTCCCCGCGGTCCCGGAGAGCCCGAAGGCACGCACCTCCCCAACTCGGGGCGCCCGCCACCCCCCCCCCCCCCCCGCCTCCTCGCCGCCCCCCCTCCCGTCCCTCGGTCCGCGCGCTGCAGGCGGTGCGACGGGCTAGCGGGGAGGTGCCCCTGCCGTCCCACCTGCTCCCCGCCGTCAAGTGCCGGCCTCGCCCACTCACTCACACGCGGTGCCCGCCCCCCGACGGCAGCCCCGCTCCCGCCTTCTCTCCCCGGGGAGACAGCGCCCGAGGAGCGACCCCGGTCAGGACCCGGGACGGGTGAGGCGGCCGCGACGCGCTTACCTCCAGCCGCGCACGCGAGCCCGGCCGCCGCTCCGGCGCCCCGCCCCGCGCAGCCGGGTCCGCGGGTGGGCAGCAGCGGTCCGACGGGGACGCCCGCCCGGGGACCCCCGCCCGACGCCCGCAGCAGCTTCCGCGGCAGCCGGGGCAGCGCGCGCCCGTGATTCCGCGCCTTTCCGCCGCGCGGTTACCACGGCGACACGCGCGCGCGCACGCGCCCCTAGGGAGGGGCGGGCCGCGGGCCCTGCGCAGCCGGCGGCGCCCGGCTCACCTTCTAAAAGGTGCGTTCCCGGGTGGCCCACTCCCAGCAGAAGGCTTTCGGGGTCGAGGGCGACCCGTGTGCCCACCTCCTTTCGTTCGCCAACCTTCTCTGTCGCCATGGCCCTCAACGGTGTAGGGACGAGCCCCCCCCCCCCCACTTCCAAATGCGGGGACCAGGCAGGTTCGAGGCATCCGTGAGCGCACTACCTGGGTTAAAGACCCTTTGCGAATGTGTCCCCCGAAAGGAAGTCACCCCACATGCACGGGACCCACTCCTCCAGTGGAGGTTTCTTTGGGCCCAAGACGTCCTGAGCACCTGCTACTTTCTGAGGTTTGCCCAGTCTGGGAGGGGCCCCATCACCTCCAAGCTTTCGAAGTGAATGGGGTGCCATTCACCTCAGTATTTACACTCCATTTCGTCTAGGGGATGGTGATGATCTGAACCACAGAAAACTCACGAGGAAGACTCATGAATTTATTCTGTTTTCTTACAAGATGCCCACGCATCTAGGTAGGGTAACATAGAGCAGAAAAGGAAGCCAGGGCCTTCTGTGAGCATCCCTTGCACATTCCCAGGACTATGAAACACAGCGCGGTACCCAGGAAAGAATCACCCAGACCCGACGAGCAAGCCCCTACGAGGCTTCTCACTGGCTATGGACAGGCCTTGTAGGAGTTGCATAATCCTGCCAAACCTCAGTTTCTTCATGTACAAGGTGGAGATAAAAGCACTCTTAAAGGATGACTGTGGGGATTAAATAAGATAATAAACACTGAAAGAAAAACCCATCCAGGACTGAAAGAGTATGTGGGGAAATAGTTTCCACTTACATAAATGGGTCAGAAAAATGCTTAGGGCTGAAAACTGCCACCACTGGGCGTTTTTGCCTGAGGTGAGCTAGCGAGATATTGTAATGGGATCACCAGTAACTTGTTAGATCACCTGCAGGAAGTTACTTTCCATCTGGTGCCAACGTACCTTGATCACAAACTCCACTTGCCCCCCCAAACCCTTTGCTTCTTACACACACAAGTTAACGATTATTGTCTGATTGTTTTCTCCACATTCACTTGTGTTCACTTGTTTTCTTCACATTCATCACGTGGGTAATATCTTGTGAGCTCAATAAATACACATGAAACCCCTGTTTGGGGCTCTTGTCTCCTCCCGGACATTAGCCTCTCTTGTATTCAATTCTGCATCCACTCTCTTGCTGGACAAGAGAGAACTTGACTCATAGTCTGCGACAAGAATGGAAATCAGGTTGGACCACAGAGAAAAAAAGTGACCTTGCCATTGATGAGGCTGGGAAGACACAGATAAAGCCAGAAGCAAAGTTCACAGGAAATAATGTTTCTCCCAAAGTCATGCAATTGGGATGACTTCCCCAGATGTCCAGAAAAACCTGAAGAAACTCACCTCCTAGGGGCACCCAGGGGGCTCAGTCTGTTACACTTCCCACTCTTGACTTCCTCTCAGGTCAGGATCTCAGTTAATTCCAGCCCCACATCCAGCTCTGTGCTGGCCGACAGCCTGAGCCTGCTTGGGATTCTCTTTCTCCCTCTCTCTGCCCCTCTCCCACTCACTCATGGTCTCTCTTTCCCTCAAAATAAATAAACTTAAAAAAAAAACAAAACCCTCCCCTCCCAAGCTCAGGCCACAAAACAACATAACAATCCCCTTTGTGAAGAACTATTACTTTCTCACCACAGAGGCCCCCTTTGCTTTGCTATTCCCACTCCTAACTGGTGGGGCCCAATTGCTAAACTCTCCTCTACTCATGATAGAATCCAATCTTGAGTCAGCCCCTTTCTTTTCCTAGTCTACCTCTGAAACCGTAAGGTACAGGAACCGATCTCCGAATCCAAGACCTCCCCAGAATCCTTCAGCGGGAACCTAAACCTCACAAAAGGCATTGCCCTTTGTCCTCTCACTTGGCCTTCCACAATACCCTCAGAGTGCCCTCTCACTGCACCAACAAATCCAATTTCGACCACAGGCTTGTTCCCAGAGATCTTTAATATACATGGGCTTAGCCCAGAATGTTAGAGTTTAATCTTCTAACTCAAGTGCCATTACAATGAATGCCTATTTTGATATATATATGTATATATATATATATATATATATATATATATATATATATATATATATATTCATACACACACGTTATATATATATTTATATACATAATTTTATTATTATTATATATTTATTATATTATAATATATATAATGAATTTAGTATCTATTTTGGCACTACATGAAAAAGTCTGCCTCCCTAGGACATTAATGTTAGGCCACTGTCTCTGACTTCTCTTCGGGATTTAATGGGCATTTATTGAGCTCCTGCATGTATACACGCCAGAGACTACAAGAACTATTAAGGGTAAAATTAGGTATCCTTAGTATAGCTTTTCTGGCTTCATTTGCTCGTTACATGCTGTTGGCTGAGACATTTGTCTTAGCACAAACTGTACAGGAAAGGCAGAATTATCCTGTTTTGAAGGTGGGAGAAACTGAGGTCTAGCAAGCTTCAAGTACATTCCACCTCAGTGGCAAAGATGGCATTTAGCCTACTGAAATAAACACAAGATTCTGAGTTGGAATTTCCCCCAAGGAAAGTAAGGTACTCAGATACACCATGCTGGAAAATTTGAAATCCAAAGTAAAAAAAAAAAAAAAAAAAAAAAAAAATCCAAGATATTGCAGATTAGTTCCTTTTTCTTTTTCTTAAAATTTTTTAACGTTTTATTTATTTTTGAGAGAGACAGTGACAGAGTGTGAGCCGCGGAGGGGCAGAGAGAGAGGGAGTCACAGAATCCGAAGCAGGCTCCAGGGTCCGAGCTGTCAGCACAGAGCCCGATGCGGGGCTTGAACTCATGAACTGTGAGATCATGACCTAAGCCGAAGTCGGATGCTTAACCAATGGAGCCACCCAGGTGCTCCATCTTTTCCTTTTTTTTCTTAATGAGCAGGCCATTCTTGGCAATTTTATTTACTTTTATAGTTTTATTTTTTTAATTTACACCCAAGTTAGTTAGCATACAGTGCAATGATTTCAGTAAATTAGTAGGGTCTTAATTCTTGGGAAAGCTGACTAAAATTGGCCTAATTGTTCCTATTCCCATCACATAAAACTTCTTAGATTCTATCACTATGAACAGCAAATGGGAAGGTATTTCACTTGAATGCTCGGTCATGTAAAGGGATTGGAGTTCCTTTCAAGGTTTTCAAACAATCTGATAACTCTTTATTTATTTTGAGAGAGAGGGTGTGTAGGTGATGGGCAGAGAGAGAAAGAATCCCAAGCAGGCTCTGCACTGTCATCACAGAACCCGATGTGGGGCTCGATTTCACAAACCATGAGATCATGACCTGAGCCGAAATCAAGAGTAGGATGCTTAACTGACTGAGCCACATAGGAACCCCAGTGAATACGCATTTTATGCCCCAAACATCCTTTTCCTATAAAAATGAACTACTGCCTCCGTAATGTATGCTACAATATTAGCATTTTCATTCTAAATGCCTAAATAAGTAACATATAAAACTCCTTTCCATCGTCACTACAAAGAGAATATCATGCATAAATTCAGTTTGTCTTTTATCAGGTGGTTTGGTTGTTAATTTTGATACCCCTGCTGAAAATGAGGCTCTGTGACTTTTCATTCTAATCATTCCCACTGGCTTTCCTTTTTTTATACTGAGGACATCAACGTGTGCTTGGTAGTTCTTGGTGGGAGAAGCTTCATAGAAGCTGTTTTCTTTCTCAGAGAGGTGAGTAGCAGCAGTCAGAAACAGGAAGAGTCAAAAATAGGAAGCAGGTAAAAACTTCAATCCCATCGTGGACACAAAAGCATACTAAAATTATAAACAAGTATAATTCTTTATTTAAAGTACACTTCTATTAAAAGTGTTTTTTTAAAGCACAGTTAAAAGTGCTCCTTATCCCTCTTCTGTAAAGTAATTCAATTTTATAAGTAAAACTAAAAACCGATTTCTCTTTACACATTCATTTTTCTCTTAGAAAAGATATCCGATGCAGCTATAAAACTGACTTTAATCATTATCAGGTCTAACTTTGCCTCTGTTGGCAACACAAATGGCGACGTTGACAAACATGAATTTTAAAAAGTTGAGAAATTTCAAGTCCTAAGGTTTCACTTAGAGCTTAGCAAATATGTACTGTTAGCTGACGAAAACAAAGTCTATGGTGGGATAGCTATCATCTACTTAAACGTACATAATCATGGCTTTTTCATTTACAATTATCTGAATTTCTAAAACATAATGAAAAGATCTAATCCCCCAAACTCAATAACCTCTTATTTTTATTTTTAAAGATTTACTTAAAATATAAACTCTTTGGTGCCTGCTCTTAAAAATCAACAAATTACAAAGGCTAGCCCAGATAGAGACGTGGCCCTGCTTGAGAACCAGCTGGTAACTCTGAGCACTATGAAAAGCTCCAACGGTCCTGGTGGCCTTTTATGAAGAAGTCTCACATTCTGAACACCAGGTAAGCTTTAATGTAAATAAACATCAATATTTACTTCTGAAATATGAGGACACAGTCCACAAAATAAAATCACAGTAGTGTTTTCTTCTGTTACAGTGATCTAGTACATTAATTCCTCCCTATTAAGCCTACCTTTCCAGACAGATAAAATTACATTTGGAAAAACCCAGAATGAAATTACTCATAAGACGCAAAACTCTTATTTGAAAGGCAGTTCACAATATCACATCTAAGTTGCACAGAAGACCCCAGTGATCACTAGGAAATCTGCCACAATCCAGTTTTTCCAACCCAAGGAGGTCCAAACTTTGGGGAACAATATGACCACTTTCTGCTGCTGTTCTGAAAAATATTCGATCAAAACGAAGCTTGCAAGTTGCAGATATTCCAAGATTAGAGTTCATCTGTGTGTCCCACGTATACTGGCAATGCTTAGGTTTGCCCAAAAACTCCCAGACATCCAAAATGTTGCCGGGTAAACCACCACATTTGGTAACCTGAAAAGAAAAAGACAATTCTTTAAGATTCAGTCCTTCTTCTCCTAAATTAAGAAGGTTTTTTTCTATGTCTAAGACCAACATTTCAAATCAGAATGTCATAAATTAATGCAATGCAAGACTAGATATTATAATTAAATATATTCTAAAAAATATTTTGCTGTACAGTAATAAGTAGGTAATATAAAAATAATCAAGATAGCCTGAGAGATCTGAAATTTGCCCCTTCTCTTCTGTCATAAATAGACTCCTAACTTTGGATATCAGACAAAACTCAGAAGGTTGCAAGCCCATAACCTCGGTTATTGCTATTTATTTTTTTAAAAATGAACACAAGTAAAAAGTAGGCAAAACTGTTACTCTAGTGTATAAATTTAGACATATCCCATTTATATGATCCAATAATGTGAGCTGCCTTCACAGTGTCATTTGAAATTTACTATCAATTCTTCCTTCTATTCACACGCCAGGATTTAAAGATTTTGCATTGTGGTAAATAAAATAACACGCATACTTCCTCTTACCGCACTCCACCTTACCGCGCTTCACAGATACTGTTTTACAGACAGCAGGTGTGTGTGGCCGCTTCGCCGGCAGCGAGTCTATCGGCGCCATTTTCCCAACAGCATCTGCTTACAGTGCGTCTCCGTGTCAGGTTTGGTGATCTTTACATTTCAAACTTTGTTATTATACGCCGGCTACGGTGATGTGTGATCGGGATCTTTGCTGTTACCGTTAATTGTTTGGGGATGCCACGAACCGTGCCCATAGAAGGCGGTGAACTTAGTATTTGTTGCGTGTGTTCTCCCTGCTCCACATAACCTCTTCCCTCCCCTCAGGTCTCCCTTTCCCCTGAGCCACAATACTGAAATGAGGCTGTTTGATCAACCTACAACGGCCGCTAAGTGTCCAAGTGAAAAGAAGAGTCATTTGTCTCTCACTGTAAATCAGAAGCTAGAAATGATTAAGCTCAGTGAGGAAGGCATATGTAAAGCTGAGACAGACCAAATACTAGGCCCCTTAGCCAAATTGCGAATACAGGGGAAAAGTGCTTGGAAGAAGTTAAAAGCCCTACTCCAGACAACACAGGAATAACAAGTAAAACAGCCTTATTGCTGACGTGGAGAAAGCTGGAGTGGTCTGGATAGATCAGTCACGATATTCCCTTAAGCCAAAGCCTCATCCAGAGCAAGGCCCTGACTCTCAATTCCACGAAGGCCGAGTGAGGGAAGGAAGCTGCAAAAGTTTAAAGCTAGCAGAGGTTGGCTCGTAAAGGTTAAGGAAAGACACGGTATCCATAAAAGTGCCAGGGGAGGTAGCAAGTGCCGAGGCAGAAGCCGCAGCGAGTTCTCCAGAAGATCCAGCTAGGAGAATTAATGAAGGTGGCTACGATAAACAACAGATCTTCAACACAGACAAAACAGCCTTCTACTGGAAGATGCCATCTAAGACTTCTACAGCAAGAGAGAAGGCAGGGCCTGGCTTCAGAGCTTCAAAGGACAGGCTGACTTTCTTGTTGGGGGCCAATGCAGCGGCTGACTTGAAGTTGAAGTCAATGCTTATTTATCATTCCAAAAATCCTAGGGCCCTTAAGAATTATGCCGAATCTGTATGAAATTGTTGAGACGCTATAATGTACACCTGACACTCTATAACACCGTATGTTCACTATACTGGAATTAAAAACTTAATAAAAAAAGGATGAGGCTAAATCTACTCTTCCTGTGTCCTACAAATGGAACAAAGCCTGGATGACAGCACATCTGTTTACAACATGGTTTACTCATTGCTGAAACCTACTGCTCAGGAAAAAAATCCTTTCAAAATGTTACTGCTCATTGACAATGCACCTGGTCACCCAAGAGCTGGTGGAGATTGACAGGAAGATAAATGTTTTCGCGCCTGCTGACACAACATCCATTCTGCAACCCACAGGTTAAGGAGTCATTTCCACTTTTGTCTTATTATTTAAGAAGTATGTTTCATAAGACTATAGCAGCCATATACAGTGATTCCTCTGATGATCTGGGCAAAATCAATTGAAAACTTTCTGGAAGATTTTCCTATGATTCATGGGAAAAAGTCAAAATGTCAACATGAACAGGAAGGACTTTGGAACAGTTGATTCCAACCCTCACGGGTGACTCGGATTTGAGGTTTTCAAGACTTCTGTGGAGAAATTAAGGCAGATGTGGTGGAAACAGCAGAACTAGAGTTAGAGTGGAGCCTGAATAAGGGATGGTATTGCTGCAGTCTCAGGACCAAACTTTAATGGATGAGGAGGTGCTTCTTACGGAGGAGCAAAGTGGTTTCTTGAGATGGAATCTACTCGCGGTGAAAACTGTTGAGATGACAACCAAGCACTCAGAATATTATGTAAATTTAGTTGATAAAGCAGTGGCCAGCTTTAACAGAAATGACTCCAATTTTGAAAGGTCTATTGTGGGTAAAATGCTATCAAAAGGCAGAGCAATGGTACAGAGAAATTGTGAACGGAAGAGCCCGTCAAGGCAGCAAACTTCATTGTCTCATTTGAAGAAATAACTACAGCCATCCCAACCTTAAGCAACCACCACCCTTATCAGCCAGCAGCCACCGACATCAGAGCAAGACTCTCCACCAGCACAAAGATTATGACTGGTTGAAAATTCAGGTGATGGTTAGCATCTTTTACCAATAAAATAATTTCAATTAAGGTATGTACATTGCTTTTGAATGTACATACCTTTTTAACAAGTACATTTCTTTTTAATAAATAGACTACAGCAGTATAAACATAATTTTTGTACACACAGTGGGAAACTAAAATTCATTTGACTTGCTTTGTTACGATATCCAGCTTAATGTGGGGGTCTGGATCTGAACCTGCACCTCCGAGGTAGGCCTGCATACGTACAATTTCCCATTTTAATGTGTACAGTTCCATGGCACTAAGTACATCGCCATAATTGTGCAACCATCACCACCATCCAGCTCCAGAACCTTTTCATTTTCCCAAACTGAAACTCCATACCCATTAAATCCTAACTACCCATTCCATCCTCCCCCAGTCCCTGGCAACCACCACCCTACTTTCTGTATGAATTTGACTACTTTAGGAAATTCATAGGAGAAAACATAAAACGTGTCCTCTTTGTAACCGGCTTACTTCACCTGGCATAATGTCCAGGACTCATCCATCCCACAGCATGTGTGTCTCCTTCCCTTTTATGGCTTAACGATGTTCTGCTGTAGGCACGTACATTTTGTTTACCCACTCATCTGTCAATGGTCACTTAGGTGCTAGCTACAGTGAATGATGCTGCGATAGGGGTGCCTGGGTGGCTCAGCTGGTTAGACAGCTGACTTGATTTCAGCTCACATCATGATCTCATGCTTCGTGAGTTCCAGCCCCATGTCAGGCACTGCGCTGACAGCACGGAGCCTGCTTGGGATTTTCTCTCCCTCTCTCTGCCCCTTCCCAGCTCGTGCTTGCTCTCTCAAAATAAATAAACTTAAAAAAAAAAAAAAAGTAATGCTACTATCAACACAGGTGTACAAATACCCCTTCGAGACCCTGCTTTTACTTGTTTGGGTACATACCCAGAAAAGGGATTGTTGGACCACATGGAAAGGGTTTTAATTTTTGGAAGAATCAACACACCACTTTTCATGGCAGCTCTACCATTTTATCCCCATCGCAAGGGTTCCAATCCAAACCCTCACCAATATGTTATTCTCTGGTTTTCTGATAATACTCATGTCAGCAGATGTCAAGTAACACCTCGTGATGGCTTTGATTCACATTTCTCCAATGATCAGTGACGCTGAGCATCTTCTCTTGTGCTCACTGGCCATTTGTAGGTTTTCTTTGAAAAAATGTCTATTTAGGTCTTTTGCTCATTTTTAACCCAGGTTGTTTCTTTATTGCAGAAATTCTTTATATAATATCAATATTAATTATGTTGATATTACTCACTTGTCGGACACATGATTTGCAAAACATTTTTCCCATTCCATGGGCTGCCTTTTCAATCTGTGTGTCCTTTGATGCAGAAAAGTTTTTAATTTTGATGAAGGCCATCTTTTTTTTGTTGTCTATGCTTTTGGTGTCACATCCAAGAGGTCGTTGCCAAATCCAATATCACAAGGCTTTTCCCCTTTGTTTTCTTCTAAAGGTTTTACAGTTTTAGCTCTTGTAGGTCACTGATCCATTTTGAACACATTTTGTATAGGGTATAAAGTAAGGATCCAAGTGGTTTTTTTGCATGTGGATTTCCAGTTTTCCCAACACTTGTTGAAAAGCAGGATTTTTCTTTTAACCCGATCAACCAGGTATCACAAAACAGCTACCATGAAGTCACTGATTTGCAAATAGTCCAATAGACCATCTGATTTTCTTTAATAATCTGTGTCCAAGGACACAAAATCACAAAGAGAAGTAGAGCACCACCTTCTTTATTTAGGGTATTGCCCTCACTTTGGAAGTAAGTCCTGACATGGTTTCATTGCTCGTTTCACTTCCTCCACTCCTGGAGCATTCAGCAGTGAAATGAACACTTCTAATCGGATGTGCGTTCAGCCAGAGTTGGGTGAAAAGGCAAGTCCGGCTTACCATTTAATATGATCTAAGTCTACAGAGGCCCTGAAAAATCCCAATGTGTCTCAACTGAACTAAAGGAAAGGACAGCGTTTCAGACCTAGACACGGTCGCACCAGGAAAAGGGAGTAAAAAAAAAAAAGAAAAGTTGAAAAAAGAAAACCGGAAGAGAAGTAGGGACAACTGTGATGGTCAAATCTTTCTGTTCTTCTCATCTTGCAGCTAGAGACACAGCAGATAAACTGGATCTTTTCTAAACTTTGATTTATTATTTTCTCTATACCCCTCTTTTTAATCAACATGTATTGCTTTGTGTTGTCTGTTTCAAGTGCAGTATTTGTGTTTTTCCCAATAATCTAAGGGCTCCTCCTGCTTCTGCAACGCTAGGCTCACAGCACAGGCTAAGTGAATATTTACTGAATTGCATCTACAAGACCGCTTACACATTTTAACAGCTTTGGTCAGAAGAAACCCAAATTAGTCTCCACAGCAGTAGCGCCCAGAAGCACGGAACATACTTTGTCACTCACTTCGTGATCCCTTAAATTTGTATCTCCTGCAAATATAACTGTAGCTGACGCTGGAACCTCTTGCATTTTCTTTAAAACCATTTTTAACTGATTCATTCGCTCCTTAGCATGCCCTCTGGTGCTCTCCAAGTGAGAAGTCATAAGGCAAAGTTCATTTCCCGACACACTTGCCTGCAACAGGATAAATATAGTTGTTAAAATTACTCACCAACCACTAATGCAGAAATTTGATAACAGAATCAGCCAAGTACTCGGCTCATTAGTATGTATTTGCTAAAGCAAAACTATATAATCAGCACTGTGCTCATCTTTCCAGGTCAAGGTATAAAGTGCTAATCCTGCTCCCAAAGAAGACTACTTAGCAAACAGCCACTAGTACTTCCAGACCTACCTCAAATGTCACCTCCCCTGTGATCCTTCCTCAGCATCCCCAGACAGTGGCTCCCTCCTCTATACTCCTATAGCATACTCGAAAGACTGTTTTTAAAGTTCCCTAGGCTGAATTACAGCACAGTGATTTCTCTCCTACAAAGTCATGAGTCATCTGAAAGCAAAGATGGTTCTTTTATTTTCTGCTATTATCAACAGCCTGGCACATAGGCACTCGAAAAAGATCAGTTAAATGAATGAATGAAAATCATTTACTACTTAGATACCGACAATGCAGGATCTGTCATTATTCAAACTAAGTGCCCGCAGAATCAAGTCCAAATTCTTTCATACTGGGTATTCGTGACCTTCTGTAATCTGGATCCAACCTACTTTACCAATCTCTTGTCACACGACCCCTTTTCATGCCGTCTACACCCAACTAAATACAATGCTTATTTATACTCTTGTATGTTCTTTCTCATATAGATCTACGTCCAACTGAATACAAGGCTCATCTTCGCTCCTGTATGTTCTTTCTCACATAGACCTATGTACGCACACACATCCTGCAATGTGCAATTTGCAAAAGTTTGCTCACGGTGGTTCTCCACCTGGACTGTTCTTAACGCCTACCTCTGGCATATTTTTCAGGGCCCAATTCAAATACAACTTCCTTCATGAAACTTTCACTGAACAACCTAGCTGATCTCATCACACACACACAAAAATTTTGTCACTATATATGGGGACAGCTGTTAGCTGGATTTACTGTGGTGATCATTTTACAACATATACAAATATCGAATCGTTATGTCGTACACCTGGAAGTGTATACTGTTGCGTCAATTATATCTCAATGAAAAAACAAAAAACCATCTAGCTTAAGGTTATCTCTAAACTCCCAAGGTCAGCATTATATTTCCTCCAGTGGCATTTATGCTTTTCCTTTATTTTAGTTACTATACAACACAATCTCTCTCTTGCTAATCTATAAATGCTACAAGAGCAAGATCTTTGGATTCATTCTTATAAGGCTTACAGAGTACAGTACACTATCATGTAGAATGCATTTAGGAAAAAAAAGAACCACTTTAGGAAGCAAATGTGGAATGTTAGTAAATTCTTTTTTTTAAATTTTTATACTATGTTTATTCCATTTTTCTTTCTTTTTTTTTTTTAACATAGGCTCCCCGCCTAACACGGGGCTCGAACTTATAACCCCGAGATCAAGAGTTGCATGCTCTACCTGGCTCTACCCAGACAAGCAGCCCTAAATTCTTAAATATTCTTTGGAAAACATCCAATGGATCAGGGTTTTATATTCACAAATTTGTATTTGTAATTTATGTAAAAACTTAGTTTACAGTGTTCTTTAAGACTATTTAAAAGAATTTAGAAAAGAAAATTTTCTATAAAGACAGATTATTTTTTTTAAAAAAAGATACCACAGTGGAACTGTAAGAAACCACTCATTAAAAAAAAAAAAAAGTCAACTTTTAAAAATTACTTACATACACACACAAAAGGTTTCTCATCATTTTTGTATTTGGAAAAGGGATAATCTCTTGGCTTTTAAATTTCACTCTCGATTTCTTCAACATTATAGCTGTGAAATATCCTTCTTCATGACCTTTAAATGTTTGTGGAAAAGAATTTAGGCTGAGAAGTCAAGAATATCCCAAGTTTATCCCAAGTTCTCCTGCTGAAGATTTTATAACAAGTAAGTACAGATATTTAAATGGGTATGAATCTTCAAAGTAAACGATTATTTCAACACAGCTGAAGATGGCCAATCGAGTCCCTATGTTTACCTGCCCCTTCCCAAAATGTAGCTTGATGTATGGAAGAAATATAAAAATAAAAATGAATTCACATAAGTGCCCAAAATAGTCAACGATGCTGGGGGCACCTGGGTGGCTCAGTTGGTTAAGCCTCCGACTTTAGCTCAGGTCATGATCTTGTGGTTCATGAGTTCAAGCCCCACGCCGGGCTCTGTGCTGACAGCTCAGACCCTGGAGCCTGCTTCGCATTCTGGGTCTCCCTCTCTCTCGGCCCCTCCCCTCCTTGCACGAGTGCTCGCTCTCTCTCTCTCTCTCTCTCAAAATTAAATAAACATTAAAAAGAAATTTTAAAAATAGTTAATGATGCCAATATCAAATAAAAAATTGAGCAATTTCTGAAAAAGTAGATGAAACTTACACTGAGGCAAACTGACATGCATTTACTTCTTACTCTGGAAGCACCAGAAAAATGATAAATGAATAAGAAATTTAGAAAGGTATAAAGTTGTGAGAAGAGAAGTGAAGTAGAGGGGCAGTGAATAAAAGCTTCCAACTGTTTTTCAGAAAACAAAGTAGCTGAAGAAGCGAGAAGTGGTTTATCTAAACAGAGAAAAACCAGGAAAAGTGGAAAGGGAGAGAAGGGAGGAAGAAAAGGAGGGAGAAGGTCAACAACAGCCACATGGACTAGAAACCTGGCAAGCAAGGGGGCAAGCTGGTAGGGGAAAGGGAGGGGGAGAGGGAAGAGAAAAAGGGACAGAGAAGGAGGAAGGGAAGAAGAGGAAGAGGAAAAGAATTGATCAGAACTGAATGTCACAATCCTCCAATTTGAAAGTTCCTACCACGTGTTCACAATAAATCAAAAACAGACTAATAAAACGAGGAAGAAAACCAAGAAGGAGGAAAGCATGGGATTCAGAAAACAAGAAATCCAAAACAGAACAAAGTCAAAAAGAATCCCGAAGAGAATGCAGGAAAGTTGTCCCACGAAGACAGAGAGAAAGACAAACACAGAGACTGAGAGAGAACCCTCTGCTTAGCAATTGTGAATTTAGTAATAAATCAAAATTACAATTACATACTATGTAAAAACGAAAGTCAAAGAAAACACAAGATTTAGCCAAATATCATGGAATGTAGCCGGTCTGGTATATTAAATGTACTCATTAAGAACAAAATAGATGGAAAATCGAAAAACTATTCAGGGCAAAACTAGGAAAAAAACCCCAAATCAATTAAAAGGAATAGAGTTTTTGAAAAAGCAATTATCACACTTCAATTTAATAAATTTATTTTACCAAAAAACTACTCAAGGTCTCAAATTTTTGCAATTTGTATTTTCCTGAAAAACCATCCATTTCAACCACCACTTTTCACATATATTAAGATGTATAACATATCCTCCTACAGTTTTCCTAGTACCCTGCATCTGGCTTACTTTTCTCAAACTTACTTTTGCTTTTTCCTGTGTGTGCTCCTATGGGCTAACTTTTGATTTACCTCTTTCACTGACTGTTTTCCAGAGACAAAGATAGTAAGACGAAAAGTGTTACCTGTAACAATCTCATAACTACTTGCTTTCTTCTTTAGGTAGCTACAATACGGGGGGATGACTTCCTGGAGAAATATCACATCCGGGCTATACCTAATTCAAAACAGCAATTTATGATAAATACCAGGTAAACTATTTCATGTGCTGCCGCTTAGATTAGCAAAATATCCTGCCCCCTAGGAGATCTAATATTCAATCTTTACACTGACCTTTGAGAACTATAAAATCAGAAAGGTCTGTGCCATTTAATAAACACTGTAAACATCAAATTAAAAAAGAAAAACATACATAACACTTTAAATTGAAAAGAAGTGGAATCATAGATAACAGAAATCAGTGTACTGAGAGCCTAATAATGGCCCATGAGATGCTTTAAAAGTTATTAATCCTCACCAGTTATTATCCACGATGAAGGAAACTGAACTGCAGAGAAGTTCAGCAGCTCACAAGTGATTATGTAAGGTCACAGAGCCAGTGTGTAGCAGATACAGTTCACCTTGGTAATTTTATTTTCACAGCAATAATTACATACAGGTTTAGAAAGGAAAACAGTACTAGAAGGCTGCTAACAAAAATCAGCGTTCCCTCCCCTGCCACCCACACCGAGAGGCAATCACTCTCCACTCTTTCACACGTGTCTTCGGAGAGTTGGGTTTTGAACTCAGATCTGATGCCAACGCCCACAACCTTGACCTTTACCCTTTTTGTAGACGGTAAAACACATGATCATGCTACCATTAAATCTAAGTAATAATACTTACAAAGTTAAATAGGAACACACTCCTCGAGCCCTCTCTTGCAGATTGTTTAGATCTAATCCATCAACATTCCAGGTAATGAAAGAGAACGTGCTGCCATCCTCTTGCTGAATACCTTCAGATGTGCTGGTTTTAGAGCTAATGGAATCTGTTGTTTCTTCATTTGTTAGATCAACACTGGCAAGATCACAATGAAACACAACTTTGCAAATCATCTCTATAAACTGATTAATTTGAAATTATTTTCTAACTATTTGTAGCCCTCATTTTACAGATAAATAAATTTTAAGAGCCCTAAAAGTATCTGCCTATATAAGAGAAGAAGCCATACAACTGCGGAAAAAAGATTCTTATTGTTATCTAAATATTGTTCACTTACATAATTATAACCAACTCAATATCCCTCAATGTCACCAAAATGACTTAAAAAATTTTTTTTTAATGTTTATTTATTTTTGAGAGAGCAAGAGACAGAGCGTGAGCAGGGGAGGGGCAAAGACAGAGGGAGACCCAGAATCCAAAACAGGCTCCAGGCTCTGAGCTGTCAGCACAGAGCCCGACGCGGGGCTCGAACTCATGGATGGCGAGATCATGACCTGAGCTGAAGTCAGATGCTTAACTGACTGAGCCAGTCAGGCACTCCTAAAATGATTTTTTAAACTATGACCTGAAGTCAGACTGAGCAATATAAGATTTCCAAATGCGGGTTTATTTTACATCGTAAATGACACAGAGGAAACCTATGAAGTAAGATCTCTTTGTGAATAACAGCTGCAAATATGTTGTTACCCCCTCATTGAACGGGGAGGTCCAACAGCTCTCTCCCTGAATCTTTGCCTTAGTGATTTGCTTGACCAACAGAATAGGGTGGAAAGGATGTCCTGGGACTTCAGAGCCTTGGTCATAAGAAACTTTGCAGCTTTCACTCGAGCCTTTTAGAACGCTCTCTCGCGAGATACCACATGAGAAGTCTGAGACTACATGCTGGAGAGGCCAAACATATAAGCTCCAGTCCGCAGTCCTGAGAAACCATTTCACACCACCTCCACCAAGGCCCAGATATTTGAGTGGAGGCACAAACCATTATTAAAAGTTGATTGCTAAGCAGTTACATGCCACACATAAATTTCAGAAATAGGCTTTCATATTTATAACTTCAATAAATTTAATGCCAATATTTTAACTTCTTAATTAAAACTTTTTAGTGAGATATAATTGACATGTAACATGATGTTAATTGTTGCACAACATAATGATTCAGTATTTGTAACCACTGTAAAGTAACCACAATAAATCAAGTTAACATTACTTTAACATATTTTTAAATAATTTCAGACTTTCAGTAAAACATTAGAAAGGGTAAAAAGAATTCTTTTCACCATTCACCCACACAAACGTTACCATTCACTTACTTAACATTTACTTGCTTTGCTTTTTATTGTGAAATGTTTGCATCAACACTTTTGTACGTATTTCCCAGAAACAAGGACACGCTTACATATATACCCAAGCATTACTAAACGTCAGAAAATTATCATTGATACGACATTATTGTATAATTTTAAGACCTATTCAAATTTTGCCAATTGTGCTACCAAAATGCCAATTTATAATTCTGAGAGGGACTCCAAATGCCCTTCCGTTCCACCATTACTCAGCTGGATTTCACATTTTTGAGGGACTATTTTAGGGAATCCACTTCCTCTGTTCTGCTTTCAATATTTTATTTTATTTTTTTTAATGTTTATTTATTTTATTTATTTATTTTTAGTATTTATTTTTGAGAGAGAGAGAAAGTGCACATGCAGGGGAGGAGCAGAGAGAGAATTCCAAGTAGACCCCGACGTGGAGCTCGATCCCACTGGCCTCGAGATCATGACCTGAGCTGAAATTAGAGTCTGACACTTAACCAACTCAGCCACCCAGGAGCCCCTAAGATTTTATTTTTAAGTAATCTCTACACCCAACATGGGGTCAAGATCAAGAATTGTGTGCTCTAGGGGTGCCGGGGTGGCAGAGTTAAGTGTCGAACTCTTGATTTTGACTCAGGTCATGAGCTCATGGTTTGTGAGTTCAAGCCCCACAGGCGGCTGTGTACTGACCACAGGGATCCTGCTAGGGGTTTTCTTTCTCCCTTTCTCTGCCCCCCCCCCCCCCACCTTTTTCTCTCCCAGCATGGGGCTTGAACTCACCATCCTGAGATCAAGTGCCTCTGTTCCAATTTCTTTATTGGTTACAGTCTAGATTCTAAATGGCATAAATTAACTCAGACTGGTTTGAGCAAACTAGAGGAATTTAGAAGGAAACAGAAACACGCCACAGAGCCAGGTTCTGGAATGCAGCTGTCTCTAAGGAAGTTCAATCAAGGCTTTCTCTCCATCTGACTCAACTTCCCTCAGCCTCATTCTGCCTCTTGCAAACCAGCCTTCTCCTCTTTCCCGCACAAGTTCGAAGTTAGCACGTTATGGTTCCAGCTCCACAGGAAGATTTAGACTGAACTCTCTTTATCCTAATCTTGAAATCCCAGGAGAGAAGATCTGGCTGGCCAGCTTGGGCTAGGTGAATACTACAACACGGGAGGCACAGCTCTGTCACTGTGGATGGGTGGACAATTCCCCCAGTAAGAAGCTAGGCAGATAGAGGAGCCTAATGAAATTATCACATCTGGAAACTGGTGCAGCCGAAAAGATTATCGGGAGAAATGTGTCTTCACTATGAAGCTAACTCTACCAGCTGCTCACATACCGGGGAGAACTTTATACATGTTTATGGAGAGCTTATTACATGCCAAATATTGTAATAGACTTGGGAGATTAACAACGTATAAAACAGATATGGGCTTCACCAAATGGGTGGCCTAGTGGGAGATATAAAATATTAAGTAGCAATTAGAATGTGAACTTAGTTACTATGACCGGGATCCTGCAGGATGCTGTAAGATTACCAAAGAGGAAAGGTTTCTTGGAGGTAAGTCATGTCTAAGACGGGCCTTACGGTAAATACTACTTAGCATGAAAAGAGTCCAAGAAAAGGTTCAGGGCAGAGGTCATAAATATCTTTACAAAGGTTGAAAAGAGAAAACGGCCCGCTGGAGAAAACGAAAGTCTGATATGCCTGTTAAGTTTTTGTGGGGTCAGAAAAAGAGGGTGAGAGGAGACAAAACTGGAAGGATGGGCAGCGGTCAACCTGGAGGGATGCGTAAGGCATCTGGACGCGAAGGGCTGCAGGGCTGGAATTGGGGAGGCAAGCAGTGGAATTACAAGGCGGGTGTGCATTAAAAAAAACAACTACGTAGGTAAACCGCACCCGAAGCCAGGAGACTTCCAAGTTACCGTTCTTCAACAGAGGATTTTGCCTCATTCATTTATTTCGAACCTCTCACGTAGTTCCTAGATCTCGAGTCAAAAAGGACGCTTCGAAGTTTTCCTTCCCGGACTACACTACGTCGGGGAGACGCGTTCGCCCCGCGGCGGGGGCGCCATCTGCACCCCAACCACCTGCACGAGCCCCTCCGAGAGACCAGCCAGCCCCGCGCACACTCACCAGGACCCGGGCGCCGCCGGGGCGCATCTCCGCCCGCAGGCAGGTGCTCGAGCTCCCCCGGAGCGCCCGCCCACCGCCTCGGAGGGACCCGCCCGGCGCTCACTCACCAGGACCCGGGCCCTGCCGGGGTCTCAGGGCGGCTTTCCAAGGCGCTGTTCTCCACTGGCGGCTCGAAGTACGAGTTCAGCGCTCTCTGAAAAACAGACACAGCGGTGGGACCCGGGCGCTTCCCGGGCCGAGATACAGAGGGGGGAGAGAGGAGCGAAGCCTACTTCCATCTCCCAGTCGTTCTCGGCCAGGTAGCACTGAGCCACGGCGGAGTCGCACGTCGCGACCGAGGCAAACTCCACACAGAGAAGCCGCCGCTTCTTCGCCTCGGGCTCGCCCTCTTCCCGGTCCGCCTCCAGCGTGACCTCCGAGCCGCTCGGCCCCTCCATCCGTTCGCCGCGGGCCGACGCCCGGCACTGCGCAGGCGCCTGCCGCCCCGGCGCACTCGCGTCACCCGCCCGGCGGGAAACGCGCTCCGCCCTCCGAGGGCGATGGGCGTGGCCACGCGGGGGGAGGGCGGGCGGCGGCAGGGGCGGGAGCGGATATAACAGCGCTTGCGCGCACGGTCACAAGCAGGGTCGGAACCTCAGAGCGCGAGTCTCTGACGGCTTGGCAGCCGGAGCCCGCGACGCCGGACCCGGAGCGCACAGTGGGCGGGGAAGACGGAGATTTCTTCGCCCTGCTCGCCCTTGGTGTTTTGCGAACACATCGGGGCTCCCGGCTCTTGCAAGGCTCATTCGTGTGCGGTGCCCAGAAGCAGGAACGGTCCACGATGAACCGCTTGACACAGCACCTGCTGGAGCTGTTGAAGACGATGGGCAGTGGTCGCGATTTTGATAGAGTTTTGAAAAAGGTATTGGAGTCAAAGCCTCGGCTTCTAACGGAAGTACGATGCTTGGGGCGGGTTGCGCTGAAAATTAGTAGCTCTCGCTAGGTTCTGTTGGACGCCCCGGTAAATTCAGCAATGATGATTACTACTGTTATGGAGAGCCATTATGTGCTGGGTCAAGTGCATAGTTTATTTCATCTAAATGTACATAAATACGGGTCTTCATTGATTTCCGATTGGGCTACGTCCAGATAAACCCATTGTAAATTGAAAATATGGCATGTCCAAAGTGCATTCAGTATACCTAGCCTACATAGCTTACTTAGCCTAGCCTATTTTAAATTTGTTCAGATCACTTCTTAGCCTGCAGTTGGGCAAAACCGTCTAACACACAGCCTGTTTCGTGAGAAGTGTTGAATATCTTATGTAGTTTATTGAGCTCTGTACTGAAAGTGAAAAACGGAATGGTTGTATGGGTACAGAGTAATTTTAAGTATAGTTGCTTACCGTCCTGATGGAGGGCCTGACTGGGAGCTTCCTGCCACTGCCTAGCGTCAGGAGAGCATGGTCCTGCATGCATGTAGCTAGCCTGGGAAAAGATCGAAACTCAAAATTCGAAGTCGTCTCTATTGAGTGTGTATCGCTTTCACGCCATCGTAAAATTGAAAAATCCTAAGTCAAACCATCGTAAGTCGGGGACTGTTTGAATGATTGATTATCACTTGTTCTGGAGACACAGTTGCTCGGTGTCAGAGCTAGAAAGGACTTTAAAGTTCAACCCTTGAACAAACAAATGCCTGTAGTGCTCTGGGGGGGAAAGTAATCTATAGTTACCATGCACTTGCAGCCTAGAGCGTTTGATAGTAAAAACTTGCAGTCAGGGAGGAAGGACAAGTTCTGGTGGAGTGGCCCTACAGAGTTAGGCAGGCTAGCCCCTGTCCCCTTTGCCACATGAACAGACTAGCCCAGATTCCTAGTTCTCGCGGTCTGTGTAGAAATCCTGTTCCATAGGAGTCATTTATAAATAAGCATGAATAACAGAAGCCCTTGGTTATGTCAGATTTGCAAGACACTTAACAACCTAAGAACTTTTAGGTTTTTTTCTGAATATTTTAAAGCATGCATGCCTGTTTTCCTTCTGATTAGGAAAGAGTTTGGGGACATTTGGAAATAGGTCACTTAAAAGTGGAGTTTAAACACAGACCAACTGCATTCATTGGAAGAATGTGGTGCATTAGACCAAGGTCTTCCTCCTGGAAACAACACCTGGGCTGTATTTTCAACATGTAAATAACTTTCCCTAATTATCTGTAAAGGCTTTTGTGAAAAATAGAGGAAATAATACTTAGGCAAATGTATTTAATGTTTGCAAATAGCAAACACGATAAAATAACAAACACAATACACTACTTTATAATTAACCCTTTGAGAGATCTCTTATGCAAAGAAAGAAGTATTGGACTCGGGGGGAAGTTTGAATTCCTTAAAAATTCTGGAGCCATTTTCATTGTTAACCTTTGGATGTGTGTCCTCTCATGATAATCTTGTCATGGGTTGGATTTGCCTTTGAGTGTCTGATTAAAATTCTCTTAAACTTCGCGTGTGCCTGCCTGAGTCGGCACTGGTGGTAACTTGCCTTCCAAGAAGATATGCCTGTTCAACCAGATGTATAGAGTTTCTCAGATGTTGCAGTTTAAAGTTGGGTAGTGATACCAATTATTCTAGACCCAGCACTGTCCAACAGAGATACAGTGCAAGATACAAGTGCAAGCCACATGCATAATTTTAGATGTATAAAATTATAAAACAAAAAGAAATAAATAAAATTAATTTTAGTAATATATTTTAAGCAACTCATTATATCCAAGATAGTGTTTTAGTATGTTATCAATACAAAAGAGTATTATTTTGGGGGGACTTCATCTTTGAAGTCCGGTGTGAATTTTACACTCAGAGCACATCTCAATTCATACTGACGATGTCTCAAGTGCTCAATATGGAGTTGTGGATAGTGACTGTCATACTAACTGCACAGGTCAATACCATTGTAGGTGCTCTGTATTAATTTGATCTAAAATAGGATTTGTGGTTGTTTTGTGTGGGCAGAGTTGCTAGGGCTAACATATATATTTATGCAGGGGGCGCCTGGGTGGCTCAGTAGGTTAAGCGTCAGGCTTCTCACGGTTTGTGAGTTTGAGCCCTGCGTCGGGCTCTGTGCTGACAGCTCAGAGCCTGGAGCCTGCTTCGAGTTCTGGGTCTCCCTCTCTCTCTGCCCTTCCCCTGCTCATGCTCTCTCTCTCTCTCTCTCTCTCTCTCTCTCTCTCTCTCTCTCTCTCTCAAATAATTAACATTAAAAAAAGAATCCCCCAGTCCAAATGTCAATAGTGCTGATGTCGAAAAACCTTTTTAATCACTCACTTTGTGCTGGGTTAAAACTAGATAAATTGCTACTCTCTCGTTCCAAGTTTGCACTGAATTTTGAACCGGTTGTTCAGATCAGACTTCCACATGTCTTGGTATAAGACAGAATGTGGTCTCTAAGTCTCTACTAACAATTATTTATATTCTCTTTGTTAAAATAACCAGTGTGTTTTCTGTTGCGTCCCTGGACCTTGGCTGACAAAAGTATTTTATGTCAAATAGTTGTCCCTTTGGTTAAATATGACACCAGAGATTTTTCAAGGCAAGGATGCTCATTCTTAAGCATTTAATGCAAACGCCTTGTTAAAACTAAATTGGAGTAAGGATGCATATGATCTTTCAGACACGCCTGTGTGCTTACTTCACTGCTTTTGCAAAGATGAAGAGGGATGATGTTTCTTAATATTAACAAGCGTGAGAAGCGGTGGTGCAGTATCAGTGCTCTCCGTCTGTCCCTTGCCCCGTTCCCACAGTGGTCCCACAGGTGTTCCATAGGAATCATTTATAAATAAGCATGAAAAACAGAAGCCCTGGGTTCTACCAGATTAGCTAACTACCCCAAGAAAGAGAAACACCTCATCCAAAGAGAGTTGCGTTGTTTTTTTTTTTCTTGATTATATGGTAAGAAAATTCTGTCCTAACCTTTGATTCTTTTAATGATTTTTTTAAAAGCCAATGAATTAAATAGAAGAACACTTGAAAATTTGGCTGATAATATGCCAAGGGGAGTTTTGGTTTTTGGACAGATACTGTACCCCAGCATATAGAATCTGCTAAAGGATGGTGACTTTCTGTTCTTCCCAAAATGACCTATTGAAGAAGGCACCTTCCTATCAGTCTTGGTACAGATGTCAACCTTGTGCATGAGATCTTACATTGGAGCCTCTTTATTTTAGCCTGTTCTAAAAACAAAAAAAACCACCTCTGGTTTATTGATGTTTATAGATACCCACAAAACCTATCTTTTGTAAAATACCGATAGAGAAGAACCAACACTGAAAGTCCTGTTCTTGCTATAAGATCACTTTAAAATCATTCGACAAACCGAGTACTGTGAGATGATGAAGAACTACCAACCACAGTTCCTTGCCTTCTAGGAGTTTATCATCCAGGAGAGGAGAAAAGTGGGATCTAGGGAAGTACCAGTCCCATCAACCGTCCCTGAGAAAAAAGAGTCCCATGAATGAAAAAGTTCAGGAAACATTGATGGTGGATCCCCCCACTTTTTTCAGTGTATTTATTTTAATGTTTATTTTTGACAAGAGAGCACAAGCAGGGGAGGGGCAGAGAGTGAGGAGGACCAAGGATCTGAAGTGGGCTCTATGCTTGACAGGGATGAGCCTGGTGGGGGCTTGAACTCACCAACCACGAGATCATGACCCCAGCTGAAGTCGGATGCTCAACCGACTGAGCCACCCAGGTGCCCCATATCCTCCCCTTTTTAAAAAAAAATTGCAGCAAAATATACATGACATAAAATTTGTCATCTTAGCCACTTTAAAGTGTACAATTCAGTATTAATTGCATTCACATTGTTGTGCAACCATTAACCACCATCGACCTAAATGTCTAACCATAGGGGAACTGGTGAAAGAAATCCCTTATAGCTCTATGTAAAGAAGGCACATTTTAAAAAATGACTTCTTATCATAGGAGCATGTCATTAAATGATGCGTATGACTTTATAAAATTAGAAATTATTATATTTATTTACAATAATAGCATTTACTATGTGTCTGGCACTGTGCATTTCACTAATTTAAACTCTTTATGGCAAGAGATACAATAAATGTCGAAATCCAGGGCACCTGAGTGGCTAGCTCAGTTGGTTAAGCATCTGACTCTTGATCTCGGTGTCATGGGTTCAAACCTGGTGTTGGGTTCCTGGCTGGGTGTAGAACCTCCTTTAAAAAAAAAAGTGCATTAAGGAATCTACTCCTGAAGTCATTGTTGCACTATATGGTAACTCACTTGGATGTAAATTAAAAAAAAAGAATAAGGGGCGCCTGGGTGGCTCAGTCGGTTGAGCATCCGACTTCAGCTCAGGTCACGATCTCGCAGTCCGTGAGTTCGAGCCCCGCGTCGGGCTCTGGGCTGACAGCTCAGAGCCTGGAGCCTGCTTCCGATTCTGTGTCTCCCTCTCTCTCTGCCCCTCCCCCGTTCATGCTCTGTCTCTCTCTGTCTCAAAAATAAATAAAAAACCTTTAAAAAAATTAAAAAAAAAAAAGAATAAATAAATAAGTCAAACTACAACTATCTGGAAAAGAATTAAGAAAAGTAGTCAGCCAGTAAGCATGAAGGACTGTTTAGCAGCACCCATAACCTGGCTAATGGCAAACTTAAACCATGAGACACTGTGTTATTTTGCCCATCATATTGTAAAAAGAGCAATTATGAGTAATAATATGCATTCCTGAGGATGAATTAGGGAATGAGGCACTCTTACTCAGTGGTTTTGAAAAGTAATCTGGCAGATTGGTTAAAAATTTACATAACCTTTTACCCAGCTACCTAATTCTGGTAATCTGTCTTCCGCAAATAAAAGCATCTTTGTTTGTAATGGTAAAAAATATTCAAAGAACATATATCAAGCAATACTTTAATAAATCTAATATAGTCAAATACTAGGGAATCCCACAAAGCAAATAAAGAAGAATTCTGTGATATGAGCTACAAGCATGACTAATTCTACCAGGAAGAGAAAAATGAAAGTTGCAAAGTAATGTGTATCATGTGATCCCGCCTTTGTAATTTTATACAAAGAAAGGAAAAAAGCCTTCTATGTGCATATATGTTTGAAAAAGTCTAGAGAATGATATTGCATGATACATGGCACTGAAGGGGTGGGAGGTAGGAAAATGCATCTCTACACCGTTTATTCATATGAAATGATCGTTGCAGTTAAAAATCTAATAAAGGGGAGGAACGTGGCAATTTAGATGGCTCAGAGATAGAATTTAAGGAGTCAAGATACAATTAGTGAAATCATGGGCTCAAGTCAAGAGTTCATCCTCCTGGCAGTGCTGTGACTGTCATCCCCGTTTTATACATGAGAAAGTCGAAGCTTACCTTTTCTAAGCCCTTACGGCTAGTAATTGGGATCTTAACCCACGTGTCTGCCCCAAAGCCCATGCCATTAACTCTATTATAGTGCCTAACTTTATAGAACCTGTCCTCTAACCTTCTGAGGGAACCTGAAAGCCAGTGTGGCCTTTGGTGGTCTCATGAGGCCGGATGATTAGATGACCCTAAGACTCGGGTGGGCGGTGCAGAGTAAGAGCCAGCAAAGGGACTGTGGCACTCCACAGAGGAGGAGGAGGCAACCCAGGAGAAGGTGGACGTGGGAGTTCAGGAAAGGCCAGGAAAAGGTTTGGATGTCTCGACATGCTGAGTGGTCAGGTAAACAAAGTCCTGAAAAATATCCACTGAATTTAATCATGAGGTCATTCAGTGAATGAGTTTAGTAATTGGAAAATTCTAAGTTCCAATCGGGCGATTTTAAGAAAAATCCATGTGAAACTATACAAACCGACTTGGGGTTTCACAGTTGTGTTCGGGTCCCAACTTTACCAAGGATGAGAACTGAAATGTCTTGATCCCCCATGATATGCCGGGCCGTGTTCCAATTGCTTAATTTGAATGTTATCCTGCTCTCGACCACAGTTAAGGATCTTGCCTCAGCCTGGCTCCAGAGCTGATGCTCTTGCCTATTGATCTAAAGCCACCCGTGTGATTAAACTGCTAAAACACACATTATAAAACCCAAGTGCTGGGCGGCTACAGCACACGGTTGAGCCACAGTACTTCTGTAGCATATGCCCTCTTAGGGGCCCTTACCGTAACTGGCCTGTTTGCCGCTGTGCCTCCCGCCTCCTTACTCTTCCCTCCTTTCCTGCTTTTATGAAGGTACATTTATACGTTGTCCTCAGACACTTCCTTCTGGTATCTGCACTGCGTCACATACGAAATCCGCAATGTCTGTCATCAGGACAACTTGCTTGAAAACAACTCTTTCACAAATACATAAACTTCCCATTCACTGACCTCCTCTGTTCTCGGTGCTTTTGTGTGTTAAGCGCGGTCTTTCGTATTCAGCGTCCTTTCGTGGCTGACTCGCGTGGTTACACACACAGATTTTTCTCAGGCCACGTGCCACGCTCCTTTAGGCCCGTGGCAGACACCCTCACTGAGCCAGAGACACACATGTCTTCATTCATTAGCAGAGGCAGGGTGGTGAGCGGCACAGCGATCACCAGCAGTCACAATGATGACTGTGGACCAGGACCAGGACCAGGACCAGGACCAGGATGACCGGAAACGTCAAGGCCTAAGGAGAACTCTGGGGTTCGCACGGAGTTTCCTGTTGGGGGCCATCTCCTTCGTGCTGATTATCAGGCATTCCTTCTCACTGCCTTTCCTGAAAAGGTAAGGGAGGAACGGGGGAGACGGTTATCGGCGATGGAATCGGAGCCTGGGTGTTCGGGGTGAGGAAGGAGGGTGCCGTGGCGGCAGGAGCCATGGGAACTCGTGTGAACGCATGAGGAACCGAGGAGAGGCAGTCCGCTGCAGGCCGTGCGGAAAAGGGACGGGTGATCGTATGTGTGCACACGTACGTAATTTTTCCTATAAACCGAGGAGCCCACGTGTTGGACTGGGCTGAGCCGTAAAGGTTCTTGCCATCGTACCGCGGTGGCCCGGAGAATGGAATATATCTGGGTGCTTCTCAGCATTGTTGGTTTTGGCCTCACTGCATCGTAACAGGCGTGGCAGCTATCCTGCGTGACACCCGACGCATCAGGACCCAGTTGCCCGTAGCAGTCCAGGTGAGCCGTGAAGGGAGGTGATTCTGCAGAGGAGTTAAACCTGAGATGTGGGAGTCCGATGAAAACAACAGGACCCACTTCAGAGATCTGGGCGGGTGGAAACAATGTGTGCAGCGTCGCGGAGTGTGGTCTTGAACCCAAAGTTAGCCGTAGTTAATAACCGAATAAACAAGCGTGTCCCCTATAACCCGTATCTTGACTGAGACCAAGATCATTTATGCTCTCCTTTTTAACAGGCTTCTCCTCATACCCCCCTTCCTCATCAGAGAGAGGTTAGCTCTCCGTGGGCCTCTTCCCCAACAAGACTGTTGATTAGCTTTGGGGGCTGGCTCAGACAACCCTTTGTTAGCTTCCAGTGGCTTAATTCCTTTATTTTACCCAGGAAGACGACAGAGGGCGACACATAAAAGCATTTCTTTTGCAGGATCAGGCTGATGGGAACAAAATTCTCTCTACTCCAATGTGTATTTTAAACCACTCGTGTGTACCAGTGTGTCCTTTGGCCTTTCAAGTTGGGGGAAAGAAAAACAGTCAAAAACTGTATTCTGCAGTAGAAAGTCAAGCTGACATTTGCATGGCCTCCCGTCACCCCCGCCGAAGTCAGATAATCACTAACTGATCTCTACTCAACACGCGACGCCTTCACATGGCACCCAACTGCCTTCAGTTCTCTTCCCCTGAAGTGTCTGGCTTGTTCCCCATCTTCACTTGGCTCACTCCTCCCTGTCCCTCAGGAGGCCTTTCCTAATGTCTGTTCTCTAAAAACATACTCCATAAAAGTTAGATGCCCTTCAAGCAACCTGTACTCTCTTTTCCAGGAACCCTCCCACTGCAGTGGTCTGCGTACGGTCTCTTCCTTTAGGTTGCGAACCCCTTACGAGGAGGGATTTGATTTCATTTGTCTTTACGTTGTCAGTGCTTAACATACTCGTGTAAATGCCCGAATGAGGGCAGTTAACACGTTGGTCCTGTTCGATGTGTAGTTTACGAGGACATCTTGTGGCTACATCATTTTTCGTGTGGATAGCCTTGATCCTGTCTAACATGATTTGCCATTGACTTACCTGTCATGCAAAACATGACATGATATTGTTTAGGATGGTTTATATTGTGTGGCTGTGTTTGTTTTACCTCAGGGCCTAGTTCTCCAGGGGAAAAACAACAGCAAAATCACTAAAGTTGTGGTTTGTGAAACTCTAAAGCGTCTTCCTGGTGGGAGCTGTTAAAGGCCACTGCAAATCCAGAGACATTATAGTGTCTAGGGAGACTTGAAGATAGACAGACCTAGATCTAAATTTCAGGTCTGTCCCATCACGGGTGACCCCAACAACAAACCACCATGAACTTCAGTTACCTACTTAAAGGGGCAGTGGAAACTACCCCTTCCTTATTACATAGTATTTAAGTGTTTGGCACAGAGCCTAGCATAGGAAAATGCTCAGTTGAGATAGCGGTTATCTAGAACCTAATCATTTAATGCTCGAGACACGCCACACCCCCAAATACAACAGATACACCAAATACTCATCTGTATTCTGCCTGAACACCTCTAGCAACAGCAAAAATGACCATTGCTAAATGTAGCACATCCCATTCACAGCTCAGTTCCAATTTCTCAGTCTTATACTATGACGTTTTTCCTAGTAATTTAACTAGGATATAAAAAACATATTTCTATTATTTTTCCAAAAGCTTTTTTTTTTTTTTTTTTTTTTAATTTTTTGACAGCGTGCATGCGAGTGGAGGGGGGGGGGTGCAGTGGGCAGAGAGAGGGGGAGAGAGGATCCAAAGCAGGCTCTGTGCTGACAGTAGAGAGCCCCATATGGGGCTTAACTCACAAACCATGAGATCATGACCTGGGCTGAAGCCAGATGCTCAACCGAGCCACCCCAGGGTCCCCAAAACTTTCCTTTTGAAAGATTTTGATATAAAAATTGTAATTCATTATTTCCCTTTTTATCTTTTATGTACTTATTTTTCTTTATAATACCATAAATGGGGCAGGATCTTAAAAGTAGCAGTTTAACTTCTGGATTCTGTGAAACTTTGTATAGTAAAATGGGTTTATGGTATAAGTTTGCGAATTCTAGACACTCAGTGAATTACTGAATTTCTTCCAGTCTATTCAAATTATTTTAAACTATTCATTACAAAGTCATTATAAAAGTTACTCTCTGCAAAAACTAGGGAACGTCCAAATGAAACCTATCGTGGGTTAACAGATCACAGGGACCAGCTAGCTTTCTTGGTCTAAAATTCTATGGAGACATTGAGATGTCAGGTTGTAATACATAAGGCTGGAAAGCTTAGAATATTTGATTTCTGCAGTGAAGATTAACAAAAACTACTGTCTTTCCCCTAAATATTCCTTTTTCTTCAAAAATAATTTATATATGAGGGGCACCTGGGTGGCTCAGTCGGTTAAACATCTCTGATTCCAGCTCAGGTCATCTTATGTTTTGTGGATTCGAGCCCCACGTCGGGCTTTGTGCTGACAGCTCAGAGCCTGGAGCCTGCTTCAGATCCTGTCTGTGTCTCCCTCTCTTTCTCTGCCTCTCCCCTGCTCATGCTCTGTCTCTCTCTCAAAAATAAGTAAACGTTAAAAAAGATTAAAACAATTTATATTTGGGGTAATTTCTATCAGAGAGAGATTGGCAACTTATTTGAATTTCTGCCCAACTGTTTTGGGGTGACTTAGTTTAAGATTTTAAGTAATCTCTACACCCAATGTGGGGCTCAAACTTACAACCCCGAGATCAAGAGTCACACGCTCCACCAACTGAGCCAGTCACGAGGCCCTGGGGTGAGTCAGTTTAATCGGACGATAATTCTTGATGGGCTGTTTGGGCTTTCCTAATACCAAAGCATGTTCAAAATTCTTTTTTTCTTTTACATTTAGGTGACTCTGGTCTCTGCTACCCCTGGGAAACTGATTTGTGAAATGAGAGTAGAAGACGACCATGCCAATAAGTACGGCACTCTGCATGGTGGCATGATAGCCACCTTAGTGGATAACATATCAACATTGGCTCTGGTGTCCACAGAAAGGGGAGCACCAGGAGTCAGTGTCGATATGAACATAACGTATGTATCCAAACTGTACTACAAATACCTTTTTATAATGTGAAAACTCATTTCAAACAATGAGACTACGTACAATTGTAACATGAATAAAACTGGAGGTGCCCCGAGCTCATCATGCTTAAGGGCAAGTATAGCTGTGCCCAGAATATCCCAGAGCCTTAGAATCTAGAATTGGAGCAACTGATTTCCAAATGCAGTATGTATGTATCCGGAGGAAAGGGGTAATGACCTAAACATTCAAAGAAGCAAACATTTGGCTTCTGTTATGTTATGGGGAAAAAACTCCCGGCTTGTAACCATTGCACAAAGTCCTGAAAAGTGCCACCTGTACAAAGGTCTTAGGAGGGTTGTATTGAGTGCGTATAGAGAAAAGCCTGAATAAAAGTCAGAGTTGGATAAACCTTTATAAAGTATCCATCGCCATTGCCTTGTACCAGAGTGAACACAAAATGGCCAGTTTTGCAATCCTGTATCTCTCCCTGCAGCTGCCACCAGGCTCCATGGGTATAAACTGTGTGGTCAGGAAGCAGCACCCCAGATGTCAGGCTGTCACTCACTCTGGTGAAAATGCCTGCAGGGGTCAGACGTTTCCAAATGTAAAAGATCTAGTTCCAGTTTTAACCAGTACTGGTGCCAGTCCGGTCACTAGAATGCAGGGCGTGGAGGTTTTGTTTCAGTATGACTGCTTTTTCCACCTACACAACAGAAGAATGATTTTTACTGGGGGCACCCGAAAGCCAATGTTATACAACATGAGGGCAGTGGAAATAACGTTATCAGATTTGTAGACAATCTAAATCTTTTATTAGGCTCACTTCAGAAAATTCAGCCCGTGTCTACTGTGGAAATAAATGGAGGGTGCCATTCACAGGTCACAGGACAAGGGCAAACGGTCTTGAAATTAAGATCCACGGAAAGAACAGTTTCCGTTCGTTGTACTGCCGAGCAGGCTGGGCGGTCCTTACCTTACTCCGTGAGTGGGGGTGGGACCCGCTGATGATTCTACTTGGCCTTGGGTGCCTCTGCCCAGAGCATGGATGCCCCAACCTGGCACCTCGGGATCTTGTGAGATCCTACTGCTGCTATCGTCAGCCTAAAGATTCTTTAGGAAGTCAGACAGCTTCCATCAAGAACTGCCGGAGCTTCAAAAACTGACCCACCTGAGCAGAAAGAGTCTCAAAGGTTTACTGTCGATATTTCATAAAGAAAACAACTTATGAATATATACGGCTCATCACCAGCATTCTAAGGAGTTCGCATTAATTAATTCCTTATAGTTCTCACATTAGATCGTTTTAAGTGCCGTAAAGTGCAGAATTTACTCAAGTGCAGTTGAGTGAATTCTAAATATTGATAGAAGATACAGTAGGCCCCTCTTACCCATGGGGATATGTTCCAAGACCCCAGTGGGTGCCTGAATCCACAGGTGGTACCGAACCCTATACATACACACGCGTGATAAAATTTACTTATAAACTACGCACAGTAAGATTAACAAGGATAATGATAATATAGAACAAGCGTGATATAGTATGTGAACGTGGTCTCTCAAACTACCTTCTTGTACTGTACTCACCATTCTAGTGAGGATGGGAGAGGATGAGACACCCAGAGCAGCAGACGCAGTGAGGGAAAGACGTAGGCAGGGACGCAGCGTTAGGCCACTGTTGACCTTCTGACAGATCAGGAGGATCATCTAATGCTTTATGGACCACAGGTCACCCAAGCTATGGAAAGTCAAACTGCAGGTGAGGGGGAACCTACTGTGTAGACAGACACCAGGAACACTTCACCCAGGACGTTCCCAAATAAAGATGAAAGAGGAAACTTGAAGAAAGGGGGCGGGGGGGGGGGGCTTCTCATATTTATGGGAAAAGAAACTCGTGGGGATATGAAATGGGGAAGATGAACTTGGTCAAGACCAGCCATTCAAATCTGACAGGACAGAAAGCTTACGGATACCATTCTTAAACTCTTGTAGAAAGAAAATAAGCAACATCTAAGGGACGCACACAACTTCCCGTTTTAAAAAATGTTAAGGTGCGCCTGAGTGGCTCAGTTGGTTGAGTATCCAGCTTCAGCTCAGGTCACGATCTCAGTTTGTGAGTTCTGCTGTCAGAGCAGAGCCCACCTCGGATCCTCTCTGCCCCTCTCTGCCCCTCCCCTGCTCATGTTTGCTCTTTCAAAAATAAATACAGAATTAAAAAAAAAAAAAAATTTTTTTTAACATTTATTTTTGAGACAGAGAGAGCATGAACAGGGGAGGGTCAGAGAAAGAGGGAGACACAGAATCTGAAACAGGCTCCAGGCTCTGAGCTGTCAGCAGAGCCCGACGCGGGGCTCGAACCCACGGACCACAAGATCATGACCTGAGCCGAAGTCAGATGCTTAACCGACTGAGCCGCCCAGGCAGCCCAATAAATACAGAATTTTAATAAAAAATTATTTGCTGCTAACTATATTTGTTTCCCTTCAAGGTACATGGCACCAGCTAAAATAGGAGAAGATATAGTGATAACAGCCCATGTTCTGAAGGAAGGAAAAACACTTGCATTTACCTCCGTGGATGTGATGAAGAAGGCCACGGGAAAATTAGTAGCACAAGGCAGACACACAAAACACCTGGGAAACCAGAACACCACCGGCCTAAAGAAATCCAACAGCGAACACCAAGTGTAAATTTGACTTGAACAGATGTAACTTTCAAAATAAATTAGCACAACCAGAAGTGGTGAAGAAATCTTTTCTTTGGAGAAAATGACATAGACAGTGAGTGAGATGCTTTTCATCTTAAATCTCTTCAGTCTGTAATCTATGTATGGTAATTGGGTGAAAACATTCTTAGCTGAAAGGGTCTCTGAAAACTTAGGTAAAGCAAAGCAAGGACATTTTGAAATGAGATTACTTTTTTTTTTTAATGTTTATTCATTTTTGAGAGACAGAGACAGAGCATGAGTGGGGGAGGGGCAGAGAGAGAGGGAGACACAGAATCCAAAGCAGGCTCCAGGCTCTGAGCTGTCAGCACAAAGCCTGACATGGGGCTTCAACTCACAGACTGCGAGATCGTGACCTGAGCTGAAGTCGGACACTCAACTGACTGAGCCACCCAGGCGTCCCGAAATGAGATTACTTTTAAACTAAAGTCCAATACTAAGCTATTTTAAGCACTTAGGGAAATATAAATGCTTAATCTGTGAATTTATGTCCTTCTCAGCTTTTAAAATAACTGCTACATTTTTTTAAAACCCAATTTCAAGATTATGGAACTTCAAAGTTAATGAAACATAGCTCATATTGGAAAATAAAATAGATTGAGCTGTATAGCCTAAAATAGTCCTCAACAAAGTCTGAGGCAAAGCACATTAGTGACATAGGAAATAGTCCGATGGATGTGCTGTTTTTCTCTGATGGAGAATTTATTGAGGTGCCTGGGTGACTCAGTCGAGCGTCCAACTCTTGATTTCGGCTCAGGTCAAGATCTCGTGGTTCGTGAGTTTGAGCCCTGCATTGGGCTTCAAGCTGATAGTGCAGAGCCTGCTTGGGATTCTCTGCCCCTGCCCCCCCCCCCCCTTCCCCCGACTCTCTCAAAATAAACTTTAAAAAAAAAAAAAGGAAAAGAACTTATCCTAGGACTGGCATATTTTGTACTAAGGGCGGGGAGAAAAACATACTATTACCCCTTTTCTAGTACCTAGAATAAAACCATGCAGATCACAAAATGGGATCAGAAAGATTAAATCACAAATCACTTAGTCCATTTCTCAAGTTCTGTTGAACGTGGCATTCTTAGTATTTCATTTCTGCATCATGGGGTCTTCTGAACATTTCATTAACTAAACATCAAAAAGAAAGGAAGCAACTTTAAATAAATTTGGAAACACTATCAGCAGTTAAAGGCTGAGTATTCTTTGCTTGTTCAGGAATACGTGCTTCATCTGTGCTCAACAGAGCAGACTTCCCCGGAGCAGTAAGCACACAGGGCACCCAGTTCTTGATTTCCGAGATTTCCCTCTAAAAGCACCCTGGGCTCCTTGGAGAAAATAGTGGATTCCATGGCTACGGGGCTGAGATAGGGAAATTGACATGAACATTTCTTGTGCTTGAAAGTAAGCAAGCGTTCAAGTTCAAATAGTAAGAGGCATGCAAACTATGCAGTTTTGGGAAAGAGGAATTGAATCCACACCATGTAGGTAGATAATCCATGGCAGAGCTGGGAGGGCTCTTCCTTACAATAAAATGCTGATATATGTGGAGGGAGGAGTAAATAATGGAAAATTACCAATTTGTAGCTATCCCAGTGAAAGACTGGTTACAGCAAAAATCAGAACTCCTCAGTAGAGCACCTGATGAAAAGCAGGGTACTTCCACGTTGCTCTCCAGATTGCTTCTTGGTTTCAAGGGGGGAAAACAGTAACTTTACAATGCAGAAACAGGCCTTGGTCAATCAAAATTAACATTAACAAAGAGCAACTTGACAGTGCACTTCTGGATTGGGTGCTGGCCACAATAATCCCAAATTTAACTCTGGAAAAAGAAACAGCATTCAAATGCAAAATGAGGAACACCTTATATTTTTTTAAAAAATTAGCTTACTCTTCAAAAATGTCAAGGTTATTAAACAAAGGCTAATGAACTGTTCCAGATTAGAGACTAGAGATGTGACAGCTACATGCAACGGTTTAAAAAAGACTTGAGGATATTAGGACAATTAAAACTGGAATATGGACAGGTGAAGGTGTATCAACACTGCATTTCCTGGATTTGGTTACTTCACTGTGGTTATACAAGAATATCCCTGTACTTGGGACCTAGGCTGAAGCACTAGGAAGTAAGGAATAAAGATGTACCCATGACATATGTACCAAATGCTCAGATCGTTCAGAAAAGACACATAAATATATATATATATATGTGTCTAGAAAAAGTGGGAAAAAATGTGGCTAAGACACGGGTAAAGGTTATACAGGAGTTTTGTGTATTACACCTTTTCTAAATTTACTCTAAAATAAAATTAAAAACTGACTTACTGAATACATCCAGTATAATTCAACATAGTACAACAATGAAGAGTCTGGATCCTACAGAGACAGCTGGCCTGGTTTTAAATCTTCCCTGCTCCACACGTGAGCTTGGGCAAGTTACTGAACCTCTGCACCTCTTTCCACTCAGGCTTGTGAGACCAGAGCTTCAAACAGGACCTGGCCATGATAAACATTCAAAGCCATGATTTCAAGTAGATTCTAAATTTTCAATTGATGAGAAAACGTGAAGCATTTTGAAATTAGTACTTCTTGGGGCGCCTGGCTGGGTCAGGTGGTGGAGCATGCGACTCGTGATCCCAGGGATGTTGAGTCCAAGCCCCCGGTCGGTGTGAAGCCTACTTTAAAAAATATTTTTTTTTCCATGAAGCAAGGAACGAGGCCAACCTGATACCTGTTAAAGCTTACAAAATGTCTTTGATTCCTATTCTTGAAATTGCAAACGCAAATGGTTTTTGTCCTGAGTTTACTGTGTGCTATGGACTGTAACATAACCCCCAAGGTCATCAGTAACACCACCCAGCGACTTGGAAAAAAAAAGTTACCACTTCAGTTTTGTGTATTCACCTGAATAGTCAGGGAACTTTCACCTATTTTATTTAGGTTTTCATTTTTTTCAAATTCCAACCAGAAGCTAAATACATTTGGAAACCAGTAAGCACTAAGTTTTACTCCAAAGGAGTAGGATCATTCAGATTTACTCCATAAAAGTATGCAACCCTTAAGCAAAGCTTTTCTTCATTAAAAAGAAAAAACAAAAAACTATACAGTAGTCTTTCCTTATGTTCATTGCACAAAATGAGTTCTGCTTTTAGAGCTTTGACACTCAATGTTTTGTTTTTTTTTTGTTTTTTTTTTGTTTTTTTTTTTTTTTTAGCAATTTAAGATGCCAACTTTAGTAACTTTTTTCTATTCCAAGAAACCCTCCTAAGTTTTCTTTTAGGATGGTGTAGAAACCAGTATTTCTGCACAATTCACTGCATTTTCTTTGTAATAAAAACCTCTTCTCTTTAAAACCAAAAAACAAAAACCAAAAAGGAAAGTCCTCTCCCTATCATGATTTCTGCAGCTATGCATGGATTTCTCAGTTTTACAGCTGCGTTAGCTACTTCAGACTCCAGATCTGCTTTAATGTGTAGAACTGTATCCACATTCAGCAGAATACTCTTTTATAACAACAACTTGGGGAAAGAGATCTGGAAATAAAATACATACATTTATTTATGAGTACCAGGAAACAAACATGGCCCAGTAAAACATGAGGCAAGAATGCCTACAATGAGATGCTTTTTTTTTTCTTAAAAGATTTCTTCCCCGTGGTTGTATTTTTTTTTTTTTTTTTTTTAAACAACCACTTGTGGTCATTAGAATGAATCTGACAGTGCTCTGGAACGACGGTGATTACGGCAAAGCTATTCCGTTTGTTTCAATGTTATGTATACCTTTTACATTCCCTTCTCACCCTCTAAATACTGATGACAGATGTCAGAGAGGCAAAAACCAGCATAAATGGAAAGACCATCAAAAAAGAGTATCACCTTGTGCTTTCAGATACATTTAAGCATTTCAGTGTACAACTGTCCTTTCACTTCACATTTTTAGCAGAATGCTGATGCAGTGCAGCAAATATGCAAAGCATCTTCTTTCACACAGTCCGTGCAGAAGACACCTAATTTTTTTTAAGTTCTGAGACACAAATAATTAAAAAAAAAAAAAAAAAAAATCCAGGATGAACACGTTTCAAAATGCATAGTGTTCTGTGCATGAGTCCATTTTCTTTAAACTCTGAAAGAATAAAGTGTAAGAAAACAAGGAAACAAAATGCTGCTGCGCTCCCTGATCCTTTCCGCTCTGCTGGTCAGTCCCCTACTCCGGCATGTAAGGACGGAGGTGGTCCTCTATGGTGCCAACCGCCCAGTGCGTAAGCTGTTCCTGTGGCAGGTAGAGGCAGATGCTGCATAACTTGAAGATTGTAGCTTTGTTTTTCGGAGTCTGCAAGGGGAATCATTTTAATCTTAATAAAGAAGACCTTTACATAACCCATCAAGTGTCACATGAAGTCAATCTCCCATAATTCTATCAAGCGCTTACACACGGCAATAAAGCACACTGATCAAGGGAACAGATTACAGTCTGTACCCACAGGGACCACAGTCTAGTTAGGAAGACACAACCTTGCCATATAAAATACAGAAAGAATAAGCATGATTATAAACTAAACAAACATTTAGAGAGTTTATTCAAACAAAAAACTGAAGTCAGAAAAGTCAACTTGGACAACGTGCTAAAGGAAAATAAGGTTAAAGGCCATAGAGACAGATCTTAACAGAAGTTTGAAGTCATGTCTGTATATACAAGGACAACAAAAGTGGCATAGAAGTGAGGGCAAAGATTTGAAATAGAAAAAAGAAAGATTGAAGCATAACCAGGGGTAAAGGACTGGAAGAAAGCAAAAATATTACCAGAAAAATAAAACTCTAAGTATTATTTTTAGAAAGTAGTTACTTGGGGACACCTGGGTGACTCAGTCAGTTCAGTGTCCAACTCTCGATTTCAGTTCAGGACATGATCTCTCCGGTTTGTGAGTTCAAAACCTGCATCGGGCTCTGTGCTGACCATGCAGATCCTGCTTGGGATCCTCTCCCCACCCACCCCCCAACATCTCTGACCCTCCCCAGCTCTCTCTCAAAAAACAAAACATTAAAAAAAAAAGGTCACCATTTAACATCTAGCTTATGGCAAGTGTGCTAGGTGTTTTCACAGATCACCACTGCCAGTAAACGGAAGACGGAATCTAAAACCCTTGAACCGCCCGCCTTCAAAGTTCTTTTCACTTCAGCACCTTTAAAAAAAGCAGTCTCTACCTATAAATAAACCACATAATGCACATATATTTTTTTTACTTTAAAGAAATTTCTTAAAGTTATTTATTTTGAGAGAGAGCATGAGTTAGGAGGGGCAGAGAGAGAGAGGGAGAGAGAGAGAATCCCAAGCAGGCTTCACACTGCCAGCACAGTGCCTGACGTGGGGATCGAACTCAGGAAACCACGAGATCATGACCTGAGCCAAAACCAACAGACACTTAACCAACTGAGCCACCCAGGTGTATTTTTTCACTTTAAATGCTACAACAACCTTATGAATATCGTTTATTCAATTTAACAAAAAAACACACTCACAGAAGTTACCTGTCCAAGATTTCATAGCCAGTCAGTGGCTGCATGTGGATTAGAACCCAGATTCCAGGCACGTGCCTCTCTACCACATTCCCCTCCAAAATTATCATTTGGTCTAGCTCTTTCCATACATCTTGCATTATGATGCAGGACATACGATCTCTGCTAGATGACTGTGATCAAGTTCTTTAGTTTCCTGATTTCCTCGCCTCTAAAATGGGAGTAAGAAGACCTACGCCTCCCAGGACTGTGGGGAGGATGACGTGAGCTCATGCCTGTACGGCTCCTTGAGGCCGTAAGTAACGCACCCTGCGTCGGCCACCCTGTTGGGTCCCTCGATCCTCTTGACAGGGCAGGTATGGCAACACATCTCCGGGTCAGGAAGACCAGTAATGACCGGAGTGAAAGATGCACCTAAGAGCGCTGGAGACCAGATGCATCTACAGTCAGGGTTGACACCAGCCATCGCACTGCCCACAATTAAGGTTCCTAGGACTTGGGACTTTCAATGCAAAAATCAGGGCATTCCAGACAGACAGACAGACTGCTGGTCACCCTACCTACAACATGAACTTAGCTGACAAGCTTACAACTTTCTTTTCATTAAAAGGATTCAAGCTATTTGCTTCATAAAGCATAAACATCTGACTTGGATATAAAACAGAAGACGATTTCCTACTTATTTAGCAACGTTACTCCTTCAAGCCACTAGCCGTTTCCATATAGTATTATTGACCTGTACATTTGCGTGATAATTGGGGTGTCTGGGTGGCTCAGTCAGTTGAGTGTCTGACTTTTGATTTCCACTCAGGCCATGATCCCAGGGTTGTGACACTGAGCCCTGCGTAGGATTCTGGGCTGAGTGTGAAACCTGCTTAAGATTCTCTCTCCCTCCCTCTGGCCCTCTCCCCAGCTTACACTCTCTCAATCTCTATTGTGGATTCCATAATAGAAGTCAACAGCCTGCTATCCAGTATTATCTAAGTAAGTTACTCAAATGAAAGTACACTACAAGTAATTAAAAAGGAAAACTAAAGCAACTTCAAAATATCCACCATAGGAGAGCTAAGGTAAAGATGAAACAGAAAAGAAAACCCCAAAACCCACCCAAGTCGTATGTTTTTTGTTAGTTTTATGAAATGCCTCCACTGAAATTAAATTTCTTCCCACAGTTCTTACTTGTATCTATAATACCATATGTGTTTTAAAATGTTCTTACAAGATACAAAGTCAACATATAATCTTCCTAAGGAGTCTTCAGTTCCTTGAAGGTAGCAGTATGATTCACCTTCATGTTTTTACTGTCATACTCTCTAGTAAAAATAAACGATGTTCTACAATGCATAACTAGTATCATAAATACTTTCTAAATCACCTTCCCGGTGAGGCCTTCTCTGGTGACACCATTTAAGAATTCCGACCCAATGGCTTATGTACCCCGCACCATCTTCTCTTAGCACTCATCACAAGTGAGTTGCATACTGTACTTCTCTGCTGCTGGGCCTCCCCTACCATGCAGTGGGAGTCCCTGATGACAGAATTTCTGTCTAATGGGTTCGCTGTTGCACAGCACCTGGCACATAGTAGTAGGCATTCATTTGTTGAATGAATGGTAATTAAAGCGATGCTATTTTTAAAGGTTAATAACAAAACATGTTATAAATTCTAAGTGATGATACTCAGGTTTAGGTTGATGAGATAAACAACGTTCTACAGAATAAAAAAGAATCTGGAATACCTGCATCACTTAAATTGAAAGTGCTTATTTAAAACACATTTGGATCTTTTAAATACAGATGTATTTTATCCCTTCAGATTTTTAAAAAAATAATCTTTTTAATTAAGTTTATTTATTTTTGAGACAGAGCGTGAGCAGGGGAAGGGCAGAGAGAGAGGGACACACAGAACCCCAAGCAGGCTCCATGCTCAGAGCTGTCAGTACAGAGCCCGATGTGGGGCTCCAACTCGCAAACTGTGAGATCATGACCTGAGCCGAAGTCGGACGTTAAACCGACTGAGCCACCTAGAAGCCTCCAGATTTTTATTTATAAGATCTAAGGCTAGAGCGTCTCAAAACATAATCTGTGTTACTAACCACCTGAAGATTTTGTTCAAAACATAGATTCTGATCGAGTAGGATTGGGGTAGGGCCTGACAGTCCACATATTTAAGAATCTGCTATGATCTGTTGACCGTACTTTACTTAGAAAAGCTCTACCGCAGGGTTTCTTAAAACACTGTTTTGGGGCGCCCGGGTGGCTCAGTCGGTTGAGCTTCCGACTTCAGCTCAGGTCATGGTCTCGCAGTTTGTGAGTTCAAGCCCCGCGTTGGGCTCTGTGCTAACAAAACAGCTCAGAGCCTGGAGCTTGCTTCGGACTCTGTCTCTCTCTATCCCTTGAAAATAAATAAATGTTAAAATTTAAAAACAGGGGCGCCTGGGTGGCTCAGTTGGTTGAGCGGCCGACCGGCTCAGGTCACGATCTCGCGGTGCGTGAGTTCGAGCCCCGCGTCGGGCTCTGTGCTGACAGCTCAGAGCCTGGAGCCTGTTTCGGATTCTGTGTCTCCCTCTCTCTGACCCTTCCCCGTTCATGCTCTGTCTCTGTCTCAAAAATAAATAAACGTTAAAAAAAAAAAAATTTAAAAAAAAAATTTAAAAACAAAAAAACCACGCTGTTTTAAGTTCACTGGAGTTTACTAGAATCATGACTTTTAAAAGCTCTCAGGCAGTTCTAATATGCAGCAAAGCTTGGGAACCACTATTCTAGGGTGAGGCCCAGGGTATCTTTTGATTTTTAAATAACTTCAAAAATAATGCAGTTTTTAAGTGGCAAAACAGAATTAATTAACGCATATGGAAAAATAATTTGCTGGGTGCCTGGGTGGCTCAGTTGGATCTCCCCGTTTGTGAGTTCGAGCCCCACATCATGCTCTCTGCTATCAGTGCAGAGACTTCTTTGGATCCTCTGTCCCCCCTCCTTCTGTCCCTACCCCGCTTGCACTCATTCTCAAAAATAAACATTTTTAAAAAATCTTTTGCTAACAAGTTTTTTTTTTTTTTTTTTAGTTTATTTATTTTGAGAGAGAGAGCATGATTGGGGAAAGGGCAGAGAGAGAGAGGGAGACAGAGAATCCCAAGCAGGCTCCACATGGCTCAAACTCACAAAACCGTGAGATCATGACCTGAGCCAAAACCAAGAGTTGGACACTTAACCAAATGAGCCACCCAGGCACCCCTAACGAATAAGCTTTTTAAATGAGGAGTTAAGTGGAAGGAAGGAAGGCAGGCAGGCAGGCAGGCAGGCAGGCAGGCAGGGAAAAAAAAATTAAAATTAAAAAATGCTTACCTGCAAGTGCTGTCTGTCAATGAAGAGAAACACTGACTGGTTAGGATTGTTGACAACAATTCCAGTCTTGTCCTTGCGGCTCAGTACATGCAGAAACTGTTTTTCATAGTCACCGTGATGAAACTCAAATTTGGCCTAATTAAGAAACACATTTACATGTAAGTACAAAGACGTTACCCTACTTGAAACATCTAGCGCATCCATAGGCATCGAGTTGTGCCATCCAATGCGGTAGCCAACTGTGCCTACTCAAGTTTAACATATTAAATGCATTTTAAAATTCAGTCCTTCGCTAACACTAGCCACATCTCAAATACTCAATAATCACATGTGGCCAGTGGCCACCATTCTGAACAGTCTGTTGAAATATACAGCATTGCCTTTATCACAGAAAGTTCTAGTGAATAGCACTCCATTACAGAATTTGACCTTCAAGAAAAACACTGCATCAGGGTGACTAGATCCTCATTCTCAATGATTTTAGGCCAAATTCTATAAAACTAGATTTTCAAACCTACGTGGCTCAAGACTTCCAACATATTTGGTGTCCCCCAACGTAATGCTTAAATAAGCCAAATGACACCTCCCTCCTTTTTATTATAAAGAACACAGTACAGATAGCTTTTACGAAGAGATGTATTCCAATCTCAGCAGTACATGTCACTACTTACGTGACCTTGTACATATCCCCTAACTTTTCTAAACTTCAGTTTCATCTCAGGTTCTAACCCATCAGGACAGTTAAGGGGATTAAATGATACATAAAGCCCACACCTGAAAGGTATCCAGTCCTAACATAGATGGATTTGAGGATGTTATGAACCCCTCAAAATTTAAAAATGCTTTTCATGTGGGGTTTTTCAGATTAAAAAAAACTTTAAGTTAGGAAGAAGTATTCTCAAATCAGAACATCCTTTTACTCTTTTAACATGAGGAAAATCAAGTCCATCCTCCCACAAAACGTCCGTGGAGACACTAAGTGCTGGGTGAAACAACCAGGCTAACGGAGAATTCAAAAAGCAGAGGAATCTTAAAGATCTCTTTATTTATATAATGTTCAATTATTTTAAGAAAGACTGTTAGTCCATTTGACTCAACTTTTATCTTCTTATGTCAAGACAGCAAGAAACACTGACAAGGAAAAACCAGTTCCTGCGATCTAGAATTTGACTGCCTAGCTTCTCTTATAAGCCATAACACAAAATGATATGCTACCCCCACACTGGTACATAGAAAAAGGATATTCGACTGTATCTCTGCACAAATTCAAATATTTATGAATATGAAAATAAGGCTACTAAGGCTCTGACACGGCTCAAAAGGACATGCACATGCAAATATAAAACCTAACTTGCTTCAAATCTTTCCTAGAATAAGCTGAGGTTATCTGTAAAACCCTAAACTGAGTTCCTATCTTCAGAGTGCTACGTGAAGAAGGGAGAAATAATTAACACAGCAGGTTCTGTAGGCAGTATTAGCAAATGATTGTGGATTGGGCCTTGAAAGAGGACAGTAATTTTCCCCGGGAAAGCGCTAAGAAAAGGTAATTTGGAAAATGCCATTCCAGGAAACAGGGCCAACATTAAGCACAAATGTGTCAAAATTAAAATACTATTCAAGCAAGTGGGGCACCCGGCTGGCTCAGTCAGTTGTGCATCCAACTTGGCCTCAGGTCATGATCTCACGGATCGTGACTTTGAGCTCCGCATCGGGCTCTGTGCTGACAGCTCAGAGCCTGGAGCCTGCTTTGGATTCTGTGTCTCCCTCTCTCTTTCTGCCCTCCCTGCTTGCACTCTGCCTCTCTCTCTCAAAAATAAACAATTATTAAAAAACTTAAAAAACAAAAAAACAAAAAAACTGTTCAAGTAAGAAAGCTTCAAGTATTCCAGTATGGCAAATACCAGGGAGAGACTAGAAGAGGCCAGTAGAACATCACACTGAAAAGAGATTTCAGTGAGACTGAAAAGGGCTTCTATGTTTCTGTGGCATTTCAATTCTATCCTACTGAATACATAAAGGTTTGGGAAGGAGGGAATAGTCCCCACCAAAAAGAAAACCCTAATAAGCAGCATGAAAGCAATGCTGAGAAGTAACAAAATATTTGAACAGTGTGATGAAGAACTAACGCAGCAAAAGCATTTAGGGACAAAGAGGAAAGAAGAGAGATTTTAACGTGTACCTCCTAGTACTTTGAATATAGTAGGAACTTGTTAATGAAAAACAACCTTTACTCTGGTTCCTACTAAATCTCATTACTATTCAAACTTTAAAGTGCTTCAAGGGGCACCTGGGTGGCTCAGTCAGTTGGGTATCTAACTTCGGCTCAGGTCATGATCTCGCAGTCCTCGAGTTTGAGCCCTGCATCTGGCTCTGCTGACAGCTCGGAGCCTGGAGCCTGGAGCCTGGAGCCTGGAGCCTGGAGCCTGGAGCCTGGAGCCTGCTTCAGAATCTGTAACTCCCTTGCTCTCTGTCCCTCCCCCCACTGACGCCTGGTCTCTCTCTCAAAAAAAAAAAAAAAAAAAAAAAAAAAAAGTTAAAAAAAAAAGTTAAAGTGCTTCAAGAGTCAAAGAATCAAAAAAACAAAAAAAGTTTTCAAATTAAAGTTTATCTTTCCTTCTTTCATTTACCTCAAGAACTAAATTATTTATATTTATGACCTCTCATTCAGGATACTAATTTACTTTAAATTAGAGGGGAAGTAAGTTCATCTTTACACTATTAACTTGTTTCCCGCAGCTGAACTCTAAACTTACCTCTGTCCTATATAGTGCTTATACTCAGTCCACCTCTACCCTATATAGTGCTTACACTCAGTCCATAATATTAGGTTTTTATAATACAGGGCACTTCCCACAGTACAGAGTAGCAAATTCTGAGCATAAGCTTTACAGGATTTACGTCTTGACTGCCACTTAACTGCATGACCTTGGGCTGTTTAGCTAATCTCCAACTGCCTCAGCGTCTTCCTTGGCAAAAGGAGGCTCCTGTCTGCATCGTTATTGTAAGGATGAAGATTAAATGTATATATTCAGGAGACAGCCTAGCACAACTCTCAAACACCATTATTTGAAAAAGTAGTGCTTGACTTGAGACAAGACTATTTTAACACAACTATCCCAAATAAGGTCTCAGAGGAAAAGAGAAGAGAATTGGAAATTTTTAAAAATACAGGGAGAAGTAAACCAGAGTTTCCCAGTGAAAAATTCTGAATGAAAAAAAAAAAATCCTTCCAGTGCTTCTGGACAGCAGTTACAGCTGATGCATAAGACATGCTCTGATAACTACAAACATGCCCCATCATTCCTGGTCTTCCTGCTTGTCACATTAAACTTCTATTCTCCAGCACATCCACGTGAGTTAGTATCATCCATTAAAGGAAAACAAGAATACGCAATACTTTTACCCACATTTAGGGCTGTATGTTAACTTTAGAACTTATTTCTGTCAAATGAATCTTAGAAAAAGAACGATAATTTGAGCTGTTGTGCAGAACATTACCATGGGGACAGGGGGAGTATACCAATTTGTTCATACACAAAAGCACCATAAAGATATTCATAGTAATGGATAAATGCAAAATTTTTTCAATCATAATTTTTGCTATTTTTATTATAGATACAAGTATGATTGATGTATTTATGACATTTACATATATGTAGAATAAAACTTGGCCATACCTGACCTAGAAGTAACCATATTGGTATTTCAGGGGAGATTACTTTACTTTCTCCTATGCATATAAAGCTACCATACATAAAATTAGGATCACTGCCTCAAGGGCAAATGCTCTTCAACACTAGAAACTAGTACATCAAATGACAAGCCAAAAGTTAGCAGGGATGTCCAGGAAGATTACTTCACCACCACTACCAGATTTACTCCTCTCTTGTATAGTTTTATACACAAATCTACTTTTAGGAAAGGATTTCTTATATCAGACTCCTTTGAGAACCAGATGGTTAGGTATACTATTTTGGGAGTACAATTTCAGAGGAGAGATCACCTGAGTTCATTCATGGGCCCCTCTGTAAATCTATCCTCAAAGATTTTCTCTAGCCGTTATTTCAAAGACACACTGGAGTAGTTAGGACCACCTCTCATTCTCAAGAAATTCTGTCACCCAAATGCTTTCTCCTCTTGCATCACAATATCCAAACAGACGAGAGCAACTCATGAGTTAAAACTGATTAGAACGCATATTCTCAAAAAATTTAAGTTAGGCCCTATTTACTCACTTAAGTGCACACCACACTTAGAATAAAATACCTGAACAGGCCTAAAAGGCTCATCAGATTCCTTCCACCTAGAAAACAGGAGACAGACAATTTTTTCAATATCATTCCGAGGCCAAAGAATGAAATCCATCTCCTGAGTACAGCCAATTACATCCTATAAAATGACCAAAAAAAAAAAATTACTTTCAAAGAAACAAAGTTGTAACAAGCAATGAATGTCACCAATTACAGGTTTGATTACAGAAACATTTCACAAGTACAGAAGGTACGTGAAGTATCATTTTATGTATTAAGAGGTAAGAGGAATAGAACAGTACCCAATCTGACTAGCCCATGGCCTACTTCTAATCTTTATCTTGTAGAGTCCACATACTCAGTCCAATGTCGCTCATATCAAGACCTAGATTAATCAGCACATGGTGAAAACTCCAACTCAGGCTGATTTTTCTGGGTAAGTCTCAGTATTTTTTATTCCCATTCTTCAAAAGCAGAACCTAGTTAATATATAAGCAAAGCTGTCTTGGTATTTTTATTATATACTTACACAAAACTATTTACTCCATTCTTGTTCCTTATTATCATAGTCCAGCGTATTAATTTTCAAAGGCCAGTAAACCTTTCAGACCAGTACATGGTTGTTTCTAACCTTCCCCCACACCACTAATTGTGGGGATCTCCTGTTCAAATAACTTCCAAAGAGTTGCAGAAATTTAGAAGATTGACAGCAGTAATTCCTTCTACTTTAACTTATAAGGAGCACGTCAGTTCTCTCCCCAAAGAAGAAAATCCAATAAACAGTAACATAAAACATTATTCACGGCAATAATACACACCGCTATCAGCATAACACCACACGCAAAAAGTCATCCATGTTTTATTTGAAGTCAACTTCATTCTTAGGGGGAAAAAAATGCAAGTTTAACTTGTAAAAACTTACCAAATCAGGACAAACAGAACTTACCCTTCTCATAGACTGGTATCGAGGAGCATGGAGCTGTACCACATCCTTCTGTAAAAGCTCTATGGAACTTTCCAAGGAATAGCTAGAATCTCGCACACCTTTCAGGATATTTTCTTCGTAATTATTTGTCATAACTGGTATAACCTCAGACACTTCAAAAAGTGCTGATTTTTTCTTCTAAAAGGAAAAAAAAAAGTGTATTAACCCACCAATAGTAGCACATTGTCTTTTAACACCCAGTTCATATTACAATGTCATGTATCCTTATTCTAGTATTAACTGAAGTGATTTTTTATAATGAAATGCCAGATTTTCAAATAGGTGGATCCTTCTGTTCTTCCTCCAACCCCCATCACTCCCGTTACCCCTACCACACACAAACAGCCTATAATAAGAATGTTTTACTGCACGCTCTTACAGTATCCAGAACAGGTAACTTATTTTAAACAGTAATATTTCTTAAAAATGGTGAGAGATAGAACACTAGACGCACCTAATGCTTAAAAAAAAAAAAAAAAAAAAAAAAAAAAAGTGATTTACTCTTGATGTACTTTCATTTAACTGATTCTACACAGTTAAATTAAAATCTCAACAGTTTAAAAACAAAGCTGTACAAACTACTGTTTTTTAACTCCTTAAAAGAGTCAAGTATCATTACCACTTTTACGTATTACATAAAAGTGTCAATATACGAAACAAGAAAAAAAATTAAAAGACGACCAAACTGAGTTTCAAATTTACTTGTAACCAAGCACTCATCAATTTAGGTTATAAAATTCATGAACTACTCAGGACAATTGCCTGGGTAATGTCCATTCAGAGTAAAAATGGGTTTTCATGGTGTTAAAGAACTAGATGGTACAACTCAGGGCATCTTCTATATTAAATGAACTAACCTCACCAAGTATATCTTGGATTTAGTTCTACTGAACTTATAATACCTTCAATTAAAATCTGATCTTCTCAATTCTGCAGTCAACATATTAACAAAAAGACAAAATGGAAAAGTCAATCCCTAGCACTACCCAATCTTGTGATAATCACTTCAAAACAACCACTCTGAAATCACTTTGCAATGCTATATACTCCAGCAGCCAAGAGCATCTTTAAATACAGGCATACCTTAGAGATATCGTGGGTTCAGTTCCTGACCACAGCTATAAAGCTAATATCACAACAAAGCATGTCAAATTAATTTTTTGGTTTCCCAGGGCGTATAAAAATTATGTTTACACTACACTGTAGTCTATTAAGTGTGCAAGAAACATTATGTCTTAAAAAAAATAATGTACATACCTCAACTGAAAAATATTGCTAAAAAATGTTAACGATCCTCCGAGCTTTCAGCAAGTAGTAATAACTGATTGTAGATCACCATAACAAATACATTGATTAAAAGAAAGCCTAAAGTATTTCTAGAATTACCCAAATGTGACACAGAGGCATGAAGTGCACAGATGCTGTTGGAAAATGGCGCGGACAGACTTACTCAATCCAGGGTTGCCGCAAACCATCAATTTATAAAAACCAAAATACCCACGAAGCACAGTAAAGTGAAGAGCAATAAAACCACGGTATGCCTGTACAAATACTCTTCAAGAGTTAAGAGTGGGGTAAATACCCAGGAAACTTCCAAATATTAAATAGATGCCACACTAAGAATCTATTTCTGGTCTGAAATTAGCTCACAACTTCGGTGCGACAATTAAAGCAGTAGTTCCTTATACTCATAACCTAATCTCACATCAAACAGATCACTGAAGAAACTGGCCATTTTAAGTTGCAAAAAAATAAATACTGCTTTTATAATGTTCTCTTTGACTACTCACAACTCAGTTGTTTGCTATTTAACCGTGGAGTTAATTCTGATTCCATTCACCACCCCCCCTTGAAATTTCAATGTCTTTAGGTCCTTTTGAATTTTAATAAATTGCATTTCTAAACACAAATTAACCATTACAGTACTTAGTTGTTCCTAAAAATTAAAGTGTATTGTAATCCATTAAATGTACGAAGAGAAAAGGTATCTTTAGCAAGAAGTTGAACAGACTAGTTTCAGCACATAAACATCTTGATTCTAATTTACCACTTTCAAACGTCCTGCTTTATAGACAATCCTTCAATTAATAATGTTCTCCACATAACTCTACATAAATGTAATTTATTGTAAAACAGAAATGCGAGTTTTACAACGTTGCTCCCCCCAGGTTAACTAAAAATAGACCCTACTAAGCTTTAGAGTATTTCCAAACCAACAAGTCCTCCAGCCTTCCACGGGGAGTTACCCGGCCCGGCACCAGCTCGCGCAGAGAATTCCCCATAAGGGTCGAAGTGAAAGCACACACGTAGACTTCTGTCAACCACTCTTTAACCTAACACGCAGGTATTTAAGGGTAACAAATAACTTAATATACACTTACAAAAATCACTTGTGCTAATTCACATTAAGAATTTTAAATTACCTTCTCCTTGAATACAAAGGCAATATACATCTTGAAGTCAAACTGGTCAGCTAGAGATTCTTTTTTCTTTCTAAGCTGAGCACGTAGTCTGTTCAGAGCTTGTTTCTTCCGGGAGTTTGGGTCCCCCATTTTGAAATACAGGTGGTACTAAAGCCTTTGGAAATTGTCACTAAACTATGGGCACTTTTTCTTAAGACTCAAGTACAACAGAAACAAGTCATTTTTTTTCCTGCTAATATGATTGAATAGCTAAAATCACGACTGTAACCCAAAAACTGCACCTTCTGGCAATATTAGCAGACTGTCATATTACAGGGTCAAGAAACAAAAGCTGCTGTCCAGTCATGTTTGGACAATAACGTTTGGGGTTATGGGGAAAGAGGAAGGGGAGGAAGGAAAGACAGAGAGGAGAAAATACTTGGAACTAACTTTTTGGAAAACGCATTTGGCTTAAATGCCAAAATAAAGGCTTCGGGGGGAAATGAAAAGCCTATTATCAGGATTTAGGTGTGCAATAAAACACAGCTGACACCAGTCCAATCCTTCAAATCCATCCGGATTTTTCCCCCTCTTTAGAGAAGGGATTATGATAAGGAACGGGGGGGGGGGGGGGGGGGGGGAGTGTAATGATCCCTGCTTTCCAAATACCAAAACAAAAAAAAATTATAAAGGGGGGGAAAGAAAAACCCAACCCCCCCCCCCAAACACCAAAACAGGGTAGGTGAAGGAAACCGAAATATCCAATTGGGTTTTACCCAGCCAGACCCATGGCTGCAGTACCTAATCAATTCTTAAGTTATTCCAGATCTCACTATTGCTATGTATTGCCAGTGCTTGTTATTGATTACACTTGGTGGTGAGCAAAGAGAAAAGTGCAAAATCGGAAGAGAAGGAAGGGGAGAGGTACAGGGTTTCCCTGCAATCAACTACAGTGTATACCGGGGGCGGACAGGTGGTGCCCAAAGGAGCCGTGAGAAGAAACAGCGGAGTCATTACCAACTTCCCCATCACCCACATTTTCACCCTCAGGCGACTGCTAATGCTGCTGCCATGGAAAATCATGATGGCAGAGAGAAAGGGGGTATATAACACGATATAACAGTTATTCCGGCTCTGTGGCTGGGCCTGATTAATGCCCGGGATCCCAACACCCCCAGCCCTGCAATGAGTCCTACATTCCCCAAGGGAGCCTTCCCTAGGAATCTGGCCCCGTTCAAGATCGTGGGGAGCGCGACTTATCTTCTTGCGAGCATTGCTGAGGCAAAGGCGGTGGGCTCTTCTCCCAGACAGATCCCAGGCAGCGCCCAGGAACCACCTGCCTTCCACCCCCCAGGTCCCACCCCCACCCTTTGCCTTCAGCGGCAGCGACTCACTCGCACCACGGGAGACACAGGATCACTCGGGTTTTCACTCATTTCATCGTGGAAACAATTCCCGCCCGGGTAGAGGAGGCGGGAGAGGGAAAATGGGATGGATCAGTGGGAAAAAAAGAAAATAGTTGTGTTAATACGAATTACTTTTTAAAGTACGCCCAGCCCACCCCCCCCCCGGAAAAAAACAAAAAAAAAAAAAAAGGCCCTGAAGTTCCCGGATTCCGGATTAAGCTCGCTCGCTCTCTCTCACGTTGAACAGACCATGTTTCCCGAGTTTGGCTAGTTTAGGGTGGGGTCATTAGTTGGTTTCCCGAGGGGGCAGAGGGGTGGAACCGAGGCAGCTGGGACGGGGGCGGGTGACGGGGAAATGCCCTCCCTGTCCCCGCGCAGACCGGGACTCACTGACCGACGCTCGGGCGGGGTTCGGGCCCTCTAGCCGCAGCCTGCGGGCGGAGCGGTGGCGGCGGCAGAAGAGGAGGCGGCGGCGGGGGCGCTGCTCGCAGCACGGGCAGGAGCCATGTCAAGAGAAAACCACCAGCCAACTGAGCCCCTCCATCCCCGCTGCAGTGCGCACTGTGACCGGGCCGCCCGCGCTGCTGCCGCCGCTCAGCCCCCACCTGGGACCCATAGTCTGGCTCGGCGCCCCGGGCGGCGGCGGACGGAAGGACGCGGAGGCGGCGGCGGCGGCGAGAGAAAGAGAGGAGAGAGAGAGAGAGAGAGACCGAGAGAAAGGAGAAGTAACGAGGAGAAAGAGGGGTGGGATTGGTACTGGCGGCGGAGGGGGAGGGGAGGAAGGGGAGGGGAGCCCTGCGCTACGGGGTCTGTCAGCGAAGCAAACCCCCCAAAATAAAGTTATTTCAGTTCAAGCATCTGCTCTCGAGTCTTTCTTCCCCCACGGTCGGGTTCCGGCGCTCAGGAAAGAAGGTCGAGGAGACCCGGAGGGGGCAAAGCCGAAGCGGAGGGTGAGAGTCCGCGGTGGCACAGCCTCGTTTCCCCCCCAACCGCAGGCTGCGGAAACGGCGGCGGCCTCGGGCGCCTCCCGGGTCCGGGGCAGAATCGCGTTTGAGGAGGGGAGCGAGAACAAACAACTTAAAATGGCAGCGACGGCCGCTGCGTCACACGCCCCTCGCCGGCGCCGCCCAGAACTCTCTGCGGCTGCGCACCGCGCGGGCCGCCACCATCTGCACAGAGCGAGGGGGGGAGGGAAGGCCGGAGGCGGAGAGTGTCCCGTGGTTATCAAGCAGAGAGGAAAGAAGGGCAGCAGGAGAGAGTATGAAGAAGCTTTCCAAAGGATGAGTCTTTGAAATTAAACTTCTTAGTTGACATTCCCGCCTCTAAGGAGAGTTTGAGAATAGAGACTCCCCTCCCGAGCAGCATGGAGTTTCCACGGGGCGTGGCAAGTTGCAACCCATACTCCCGCCGCCCCCTCGGTCTGGCTGTCCCAGCTCCTGAGTTGGCTCCTCGCCCCACCCGCTCACGGTCGTCATAAAGCCACGCCCTTCCCTCGCCCGCACAAAGCACCCGGATGGAGTCCCTCTTCCGGGGTCTCGGTCGGCCCCCGCGATAGGTCTGGCGGCGAGTCTGAGCTGAGCCAGCGGGCTGAGAGTTGGCGGAGGCGGGGGCGGAATGAGGGAGGGAAAGGGAAGTGTGATGGGAGGTCGGGGACGATCCCCGTTTCACCTCACTGTGCTTCACTTCTCACTACAGGGTCTGCGCGCAGGGTCTTGCAGCGAGAAGCTGACAACTCCTTTCCAGCTCCTGGAATGTCAGCCGCGCGCTGCGGAGAGTGTCTTCCACGGGTCCCACGTGGCTCCGTCCCCACCTCGCCACGTGCGCGGGCAGGGAGGGCGGTCCTCAGGCTCTGAGGAAGGTCACCGTTGGACGCCTTTGGAACGTGGCTGCTGTGACTTGGGAGAACGACAGTTGCACCTGCGGATCGTCCCGCGTTTCAGAATACAGTTTCTACTGGGATCCCCCAGGACCTGAGAGACCTAGTGCCCTATGTAGTTCACGGTCTTAGCAAAATAGGAAGAGGGTACTGTGGGACGTTTGCGGATGAATCAAGGGCGTTGAGGCCCATTTTTCAGAGCTCTGATGTGCTGATAACGCAGTTATAAGTCGGTAATCAGCAAAAGTCAATGCTCGACAGAAGTAAAGCTACACTCCTTTATGAACTCTACTCAGTATGATGAAATTTAGAAGTCCCTCGGATTACTGCCCCTCACTTGGGAAAATCAAAATAGAGTACCTGCTGTTGCATCCACACGACTCCTGAAACAGAATGCTACAGGCACCAGTGACAGTCACAACAAAGTTTATTACAATGAGAGGCAAGGCCGACCGATCGGGACCAACACTCTTGATAAGAGTGCGGCCCCGAACAGCCGGGGTACAGAGTTTTTATAACCGATCACATCGTTTTATCATCACCTGGGAACAGAACAAAGAAACAATTTCCAGATGAGTTAGAAACAGTTGCCTAATGAGGTGTTTACTTTAGACTTTCTGCCTCTAAGTTGCAACCAGTGGATCTCCTTGACCCTGCCTCTGATGCTCTTTTCTTTGAACTTTTGCTTCCTTAATTGGTGAAGCCTAATTTACAAGAGTATGAGGCGTAATTTATAAGAGTAAAGCAAGGCTGTTATCTCTTAACCTTCAATGTCAACACAAAGCTGTTATTTTTCAAGCTAAGCATTAGCCCTACACTACAATTTAACCCTTACATTTCCCCCTTTTCTTGTCAGTGAATCAATCCCTTGATTCATCATTAGGAACTAAGGGGATATAATTGGACCTGATTATCATAATTTTTATTTCACTAACTCGCTTCTTGACATATTGTACTAACCAATTGATAATGCACGGGCCAATAGTTAACCCGAGAAGTAACAATAGCAGTGGCCCAGCTACGGCTGTAAGCAATGATGTGAGCCAGGGGGACCAAGAGAATAAACTCTGATACCAATTATTGCTGGCTTCCCTGGCACGTTCCCTGGCCCTAAGATTATCCCTGACCAAACTGAGAGTGTCTCGGATTACTCCGGAATTGTTCGCATAAAAACAGCATGTTTCTCCGAGGGCCACGCAGAGGCCCCCCTCCTTCATGAAGAGTAAATCAAGCCCTCTTCTGTTTTGTAATACAACCTCGGCTAAAGAGTCTACTTGGTGTTCTAGCCGAGAAATTGAAGTTTCCAAGTAGCCTAGGTCTCGGTCCACTTGCTTGCTTACAGTTTTGAAAGTTCGGTCCCCCACAATGAGTCCAGCAGTTCCAATAGCTGTGGATCCTGCAATTCCCAGTCCCACTAGGAGTGGAATGAGGACTGGTGCTGCCCTTTTTACCCTGGAATGTCCTTCAAATAGACGTAAGTGTTCTCTCCCTGCTTCTCCGCTATATAGGTATATTTGTGGGAGAATATGAACTAGGATACAAATCTCTTGGGTGCCGACCCCAAAGTATGCGGCTGCAATGCAGGGGGTAATTCCTGATGAGCAAGCAAACCAGGCTCCAGTAAGGGCTCGGTATGCTATATTTTGGGCGCTATCAGTATCTGAACTACTTGGAATATACACTTCTGCACAAGAGTTTTTGTAAGGGGAGTTCTGCCAATTATATTCTTGGGACACTATACACCAACCCTGCCCTTGGAGGTCTCCTAGGGTTAAAATTGGTCGTGAACCCCAAGGGCACAATGTCGTGCTTGGATTTAGCAATTTCACAACATGCTTTTTTATGTCTTGTCCAATGCTAGCATTTGTAGCCACTCCCACATAATATGGAGGTTTAGGGTTTAAGCACAGCCAACAATCTTGTACAATCTCGGTGTGAGATGAATTTAGCCAAGCATACATAGAATCTACTACATCTAGCCAATGCGTCTCAGGGGAGAACGGGTTCTGGATATGACCTGTAGTTGGTAATTCCAACTTTGTGGGTGCACCCGATTGCGGGGTAGGTTGGGAAGGGACAGTCGGAAAGAGTGGGGGGTGTAAAATCATATCCTTGTTTGGCCCTACCGGATTGGGTGGAGTTTTTCTTTTAACCCGTTGTATAGTAAAGGAAATGCCCTTGTCAACTCCTGGAGCATACATCCTGAGACCCCAAGTGTGTCTAGTGTCCCAGGAAGAGGAAAAGGTACTGGAACTAGAAACCTTTTTTAAACATATTTTTGTTGGGTTACATTTTCCTTGAGTCTTACATTTGGGATCTGGAGTTCTAAGGAGGGTGATTAAGGGATCATGGCCCTGTCCTGCCAGCCAGGGGGCCAGCGTTTCACAACCCCATTTTGCACAATGGTATTGGCCTTTTTCTTCACATTCGACCTTTCTATTTGCAGGGCAACTGTATAACCCTGGTATGTTAGCCAATTTTTGTTCTTGATCCCTGTGTCCACATCCATAGGTAACCATATAGGGGTTTTCGGGGACCGGAGGAGCGAAGCCCATTGGCTGTTTATAATTAGTAACTAGAGTCCCCCATGAGTCCCCCACCAAGTCGCATAAATCAAACAAAAAACAAGGCACAGTGGAAGAGGTATTAGATGCTATCACCTTTCCCGTGACAGTGTCCCTGAGTTCCCATTGGTATGGCCAAAAAGATAGGGGATGCAATTCCATACAGTCCCCCACACTTATCACCATACAAACCCAGAAAATTATTATTCCCGCATCAGTCTTAGCTTTAAAGGATCTTCTGGATGCCTTTGAACCTTCCATTGCTCTTTGTTATCTGGTTCTGCATCAGTCTGGGTTGTTCCCGCCTTCACGCAGTTTTTCTTAACCTGAGAGTGATGAATCCAGGTTCGGACACCATCTACCTTCACGGCCGTGGGTGTAGTCAGAATCACGGTGTGTGGTCCTTTCCAGCGCGGCTCCAGGGTTTTAGGCTCGTGCCTTTTGACCCAGACTAAGTCTCCTGGTTGAAAGGGGTGGGGAAGAACAGGAGGATGAGTGAAGGCTTCTCTCAAGGCCCTGGTTATTTCCTTCTGTACATGTTGCAGGGCCATGAGCGAAGCCAGCAAATGGTCCTGTTCCAACTGTTCCATTACATCGTCTCCTAGCCTCGGCAGGATAGGTGGAGGTCTGCCGAATAAAATTTCATAAGGGGAAAATCCCTTGACAAATGGAGTACAACGCGCTCGCAAAAGGGCAAAAGGCAGGACATCAACCCAATTTTCGCCTGTCTCAAGGGACAATTTGGTTAAGGTCTCTTTTAGGGTCCTATTCATCCTTTCTACTTGACCCGAGCTCTGGGGTCTATATGCACAGTGTAATTTCCAATCTATTCCCAATGCCTGGGCCAGACCCTGGGACACCCGCGCCGTGAAAGCCGGGCCATTGTCTGATCCTATGCTCAGAGGCAGCCCGAATCTAGGGATTATTTCATTTAATAATTTTTTAACTGTCGCCTGAGCCGTTTCTGATTTAGTGGGGAATGCCTCGACCCACCCGGAGAAGGTGTCTACAAAAACAAGCAAATATTTATATCCGTATTTCCCTGGTTTAATCTCAGTAAAATCTACTTCCCAAAAGCGGCCTGGCTCAATTTCTCTATCTCTTTTAGCTTCTGAAACCTTCCTATTTGCACCCTGATTTACTTGGGCACAGTTTACACATCTTTCAACCACCTCTTCAATCTCTTTTCCCAGCCCTTGCGCCCTGAACTTTCTCCGCACTAATTCCGCCATCTTCGTTTTTCCCAGATGAGTCCCTTGGTGGAGCTGACCCACCATGCGCCGCCCGAGTGCCGCGGGTAAGAGGATCTTACCTTCAGGATCCTGAAACCACTTTTGTCCCGGCATCTTACTTCCCCCTTTTCTGGAAATCCACTCCAAATCTTTAGGAGTGTAACTGGGCTCCAGTGGAAGCAGGGGCTCTGTCAAGATCGGTAGCTCCAAGGCACTTTTACTTTTAGTTAGGGCAGCTTCTCGGGCTGCTGCATCAGCCAGGCGGTTTCCGACTGCCTCTAGGGAGTTGCCTTTTTGATGTCCCGGGCAGTGAATGATTGCCAGCCTCGCAGGTTCCCAGATGGCTGCTAGAAGATTTAAAATTTCAGCTTTATTTTTGATGGCCTTGCCTTCTGCTGTGAGGAGACCACGCTCTTGATAAATGGATCCGTGTACATGCGCGGTTGCAAAAGCATAGCGGCTGTCCGTATAAATGTTAACTGACTTGTTTCTTCCAAATTTTAGGGCTTTTGTTAGTGCGATGAGCTCTGCGCGTTGGGCTGAAGTTCCTGGGGGAAGGGTCTGTTGCCATAAAACTTTACGGTCTGTCGTCACCGCAGCACCGGCATACCTTTGCCCTTGAAACACAAAACTACTGTCGTCTGAAAACATGCTGATATCAGGGTCATGTAAAGGAATGTCTGTAAGATCAGAGCGGAGGGACGAGATCGTTGCCAAGGTTTCTGGGCAAGAGTGTAGAGGGGGATTCTGTCCTTCAGGCAGCAAAGTGGCTGGGTTTAAGGTTGTGGGAGCACAAAAACGTATTCGGGGCTGGTCAAGTAGCAATGTTTGATATTGGGTAATCCGAGCATTTGACAGCCATCGCTCTGGGGGAGCCCGCAGTAAAGTTTCCACTTTATGGGGCCCCGTGACAGACAATGCTTGCCCTAAGGTTAGTTTGTCTGTATCTTTAACTAGAAGCGCAGTGGCAGCAATTTGTCGAATGCATGGGGGCCACCCGGAAGCAACTGGATCCAGCCGTTTTGATAAATAAGCCACTGGTCGGCGCCAAGGTCCTAGGCGCTGTGTCAGAACTCCCTTGGCTACCCCCCCTTTTTCGGCTACAAACAAATGGAATGGCTTGGTGGGATCTGGCAGGGCCAAGGCTGGTGGGGTCATGAGAGCATCTCGTAAGGCTTGGAAGGCTTTGGTTTGAGTCTCTCCCCACATGAAGGATTCTGGAGACCCTTTGAGGGTGGCATACAAAGGGGCTGCCAGTTTAGCAAAGCCAGGTATCCATAGTCTGCAGTAGCCTGCCGCCCCAAGGAACTCGCGGACTTGTTTGCGAGTTTTAGGCTGAGGAATATCGAGTATGGCCCGAATTTTTTGTTCACCAAGGTAGCGCTTACCTTTTTTAAGGTTGTAACCTAGATAGGTCACTGCAGTACGACAGACCTGTGCTTTTCTGGCTGACACTCGGTACCCCAGTTTTTGTAGAAGACTCAAGAGTCCTTTGGTGGCATTCAGGCATTCTAAATGAGAAGGGGCCGCCAGCAAGATATCATCAACATATTGCAATAGAGTTACCTGTGGGTTGGAAATCCGAAATGGCTCTAAATCTTGGTGCAGGGCTTCATTAAAAAGAGTAGGAGAATTTTTAAATCCCTGGGGGAGTCGCGTCCAGGTGAGCTGTCCGGCTTTTCCCTCTTCAGGATCAGTCCATTCAAATGCAAATAGTGGCTGGCTTTGTGGGGCCAGCGGGATGGCAAAGAAGGCATCTTTTAAGTCCAGAACTGTATAATACACCTGAGAAGGGGGAAGCAGACTAAGGAGAGTATAAGGGTTGGGTACAGTGGGATGAATGTCCATTACCCTGGCGTTTACTGCTCTTAGGTCTTGAACTGGCCGGAAATCGGATGAATTAGGCTTCCGGACAGGAAGAAGCGGAGTATTCCATGGCGACTTGCATGGGATCAAAATGCCAGAGTCGCGCAAACGCTTGATGTGAATAGCGATTCCCCGCCTAGCCTCCCGGGACATGGGATATTGTTTTAGTCTTACCGGAAGTGCGGATGCCTTAAGTTCCACTATTATGGGAGCTTGATGAATTGCCAGCCCAGGTGGATTAGTTTCAGCCCATACCTGGGGAAAATCCGCCTGGAGGCTTTTAAGGAGGGGATCGACTGCATGAACATTTTCATTAGGCACTGGAGTGAGCAGGCCCTCTTCCCCAAGTGGCACAGTCACCATTACCGTTGTTGGGCCATCCTGGCCGACTTTAATATGCATACCCCCTTCAGTGAATTTTAAAGAAGCCGTTAGTTTATGCAGTAGGTCTCTACCTAGTAATCCAGGGTAGGGGCATTCAGGCATGATTAGGAAAGAATGTGTAACAGTTTTACGGCCTAAATCTACTTGTCGTTCAGTGGTCCATTTACAAGTCTGGGACCCAGTTGCTCCTTGCACCAGGGTTGCCCCTTGCCTGGTGGGGCCAGGATCTTGTTTTAAAACTGAAAAGGTTGCCCCAGTGTCCACCAAGAAGGTCTTAGGTTGGCCCCCTATATTAACAGTAACCAACGGCTCAGAAGGGGCCACCGAGCCGCGGCCCCGTCAGTCGAAATCGACTCCCATCACAGATACCTGGGGTGGCCCAGTTTTGCGTTGGGCTAAGTTGGGGCAATCCTTTTTCTAGTGTCCCTCTTGTTTGCAATATGTACACTGATTTTTTCCCAGTGACACTTTAACCCTTTGTTTATCTTTTTTCTTTTGTTTAGACCAGAATTCTTTGGGCGCTCTGGGTCCTCTTCCCTCACGGGCATCCAGGACGGCTGCCACCACCCTGCTTAATTTTTTTGTCTGTCTTTCTTTCTGAGAATCCCTATTGTTGAAAACCTTTTGGGCTATTTTAACTAACTTAGATAAATTTTTTTTTTTTAAACCCATCTAATTTTTGTAACTTTTTCCGAATGTCTGGGGCTGCCTGTGAGACAAAAGCCAGATTTAATGCCCTTCTATTTTTAGGTGTCTCAGGGTCAATAGGGGTAAAGGTGTGGTACGCCTCCATGAGCCTTTCTAAGAAGGCCGAGGGGCTTTCCCCAGCTCCCTGAATTACTTTTGTTACCTTAGACATGTTTGTGGGCCGGCGGGCGGCCGCTCGGAGACCTCCCAGTAGAGTCTGGCGAAATAGGGTTAATGATTGCCTACCGTGAGGGGTGTTTGGGTCTCAATTCTCAGGATGCGAGGAAGGAAAAACTTCCTCCAGCACAGCAGGATCCACGGTGGGTTGCCCATTTGGCCCCATCACTAATTTCTGGGCCTCACGGCGGATCTTATCTCGCTCCTCAGTGGTGAAGAGAACCTGCAAGAGCTGCTGGCAGTCATCCCAGGTTGGCTGATGGGTCACAAATATAGTTTCAAGAAGAGAAATTAATGTTTGGGGTTTCTCTGAGAACGAGGGGTTTTGAAGCTTCCAATTATAAAGGTCGCTAGTGGAGAAGGGTACATAAGTCATAAAGGGTCGGACTTCACCCTGCAGGGGTGGCCCTGGACGAAGGGGTAGGGCAGTGGGAGGGGGATGAAAGGGAGTCCCTGACCAGGTATGAGATGGGCTCAGGGAAGTGTCCTGACTCGAGCTTGCCTCCTGATCTGAAGCATCCTGACTTATATTTTTTTGAGCGAGAACTATAGGGCGGCGGGCGGTAAGTTTCTTCTTCTTCCTCTGGTGCAGGTGATAGAGGGGGCAGCCGCTTAGTCCCGTCAAGATTCTTATTTTGAGCTTCAGATGGGCTGCCTTTGAGTGGTAAAGCCTGTACTTTAGGGAGGCAAGGGGAAAGGGGAAGGAGAAGTTTTAACCAATCTGGAGGGTTTTCGATGAGGGTCCTCCATGCCCCAATATATGGGATTTGGTCTTCGTGCCTAGAAAAGACAATATCATGAACCTTATATATCAATGTAAGGTCAAAGGTCCCCTGTGGAGGCCATTCCACCTGAAAGCTGGTCCATTCCACCTCGCAGAGAGTTCGAAGGACTGACTTCTTAACGTGGAGGCCGAAAACTGAGGCAGCTCTCCTATAGTCCTGGAAATGGGTTAGTATGAGACTCAGAGGGGTGGGGGTACTCTGATTTTGACCCATGACAAAGATAGGCAGAACTGACAAGGACGCACAGACAGTCAACAGGAAGAAGACAATTAAGACACGAAGAAAACACAAATTTGAGATCTCTAGGCCAGTAGGCCGTGGCAGCCACCTGAAAATAGGATCCTTCCTGACAAAAACCAAACCAAATGGGGTCCACCAGCGTCCCGGTAGGATCCCTGACTCTGGGTCTATAGCCGCGTCCAGCAGACCCTCCTGAGTCATCCAAATGGCGCGCCCCAAGAATTCCTTACCTCTCCCAATCCCGAGCTTCTTCCCAGGGGTCGGCGGAGCAATCCGCAGAAAGGGCCCTGTTTCAGACCTTTAACTTTCTGGCGGAACAATCCGAGGAAAGGGCCCTGTTTCAGACCTTTAACTTTCCCGCGGAACAATCCAAGAAAGGGCCCTGTTTCAGACCTTTAACTTTCCCGGCCAACGCACCAAATGTTGCATCCACACGACTCCTGAAACAGAATGCTACAGGCACCAGTGACAGTCACAACAAAGTTTATTACAATGAGAGGCAAGGCCGACCGATCGGGACCAACACTCTTGATAAGAGTGCGGCCCCGAACAGCCGGGGTACAGAGTTTTTATAACCGATCACATCGTTTTATCATCACCTGGGAACAGAACAAAGAAACAATTTCCAGATGAGTTAGAAACAGTTGCCTAATGAGGTGTTTACTTTAGACTTTCTGCCTCTAAGTTGCAACCAGTGGATCTCCTTGACCCTGCCTCTGATGCTCTTTTCTTTGAACTTTTGCTTCCTTAATTGGTGAAGCCTAATTTACAAGAGTATGAGGCGTAATTTATAAGAGTAAAGCAAGGCTGTTATCTCTTAACCTTCAATGTCAACACAAAGCTGTTATTTTTCAAGCTAAGCATTAGCCCTACACTACAATTTAACCCTTACACTGCAATACCCTTTTTTTTCACCCATGACCCAAAAGAATTATTTGTGAGCTACCATTCCATATAAATTCTTGTCCAGAACTGAAAGATGAAATTCCTGGTACTACTTCCCTGATTGATTTTCACAATCACATACTGATAATTGTAAATCATCACTATTGAAGATTTAGGGTAGTTTATGACATTTAGTTACCAAAAAAAGATATTAAAAAAATTAACACTGGTTCATGTCTTTTTTTTCCCTACGAAGAACATTTTTTGTTAAAGCATATTGTAAGTTAAGCTTTTTAAAATAATTTTTTTTTAGTTTATTTATTTTGAGAGACAGAGTGAGCAGAGACAGAATCCCAAGCAGGCTCCATGCTGTCAGGGTGGAGCCCAACTTGCCGCTCAAACTCACAAACTGGGAGATCAGGACCTCAGTTGAAATCGAGAGTCAGAGGCTTAACCAACTGAGCCACCCAGCCGCCCCAGCAGATTATAAATCCTTATCAGTACAAATACATACAGCTTACATTTGATTGTGAAGCCAACATTCAAAAGTAAAAATGAGATGGGATCTCATGTTGTTACCAAAGGTCAAGTGGCTGCAACTGGCAACAGGATGCTCTGCTCTCAAGTGAGCGGACAGACTCCCACACAGCTAATAAAACCAGATTCTCCACCCCCACAAATCTAAGAGACAAAACAAAACCCACCAAGACCCGCATGACAAACCAACACGGTAACCTGTGCTCCCATGGATGGATATGATGAGGTCACTGTCACCCTAGTGTTCAAACATAGAGGATTGAAACAAAGAAACTGCAGCAGTCCATCGGGGCCAATACATATTCTCTACAAAGTGTATTTAGATTGATTCCATTAAAATAATGACATTAGGGGCACCTGGGTGGCTCAGTCAGTGGAGCATCTGACATGGGCTCAGGTGATTATCTCCCGGTTTGTGGGTTCAAGCCCCGTGTCGGGCTCCCCACTAACAGTACGGAGCCTGCTTGGAATTCTCTCTCTGCCCCTCCCCTGCCCACTTTCTCTTTCTCTCTTTCTCAAAAATAAATAAACTTTGTAAAAATAATAAAAAACAAAACAAAATAACGACATTAGAATTTCACCCCAGGTTGAAACCCAGGACAACACTGCTCTTTCTTTTCTTTACAACCAGCACCTAGTGACTGTATTTGTCACTCGCATGTGTTGCTGCAATGTGCTACTTACCACGAATGATACCAAATAAGCCAGAGATCTCATCTGGGACTCCCAACCTTCCCTCTCCCCACTTTGACGGGCATCACTGATAAATCAATCAGATGTACAGCTTCTTACAGGTAACCCTTTTACCTTTGGCAAGATCACTTACATTCATACAACTTTTTAATATTGACAACTATTTAAAATATGTAAATGCATGAAAATAAGGATTTTGGCTTTTTTGATACAGATTTGTTTATTCTTACTCAAAGTGGAAGCTCAACTTTACACCTACAATATACCTAAAGATACACCTAAAATCTGCTGGACAACTGCTGATGTGACCTCCCGGGAATCCTGGCAGCATAGCCCGCCTATCTCTTGTCCCCAGCCCAAGCGCAGGCCACCACGTTCTTGGGCTCTGAGACAGGCCAGAACTGAGGGGTGGCAGGCAAATGGCATGAAAAACAAAGGGAGATGGTTTTGCTTCCCCTACTGTTTTATACTCCAGTAAATGTGCTTTGAATACAGACTCCTGTCCATATACTTCTGCCTCTCTGCTGTCCGAGATCTGTAAGGGACTGCAGGAGCAGGAGGTGGACAGAGGGCAACATTTCCTTGACTTCTTTAGCCTAACTGCAAGACAATTTTTCTCTAGAAATGTTCCTGCCCCTTTCTTTTCAAAAGCACCTTTCATAGAACCCTGTGCCTGGACATGCTCCTTGGGACCCTTGGGATTAGTGGAAAGTAAACTGACAGGGAAGGCAAAGTTCCCTTTGCTCCTTTGACCTCTGCCCCTGCCCTTGCCTAGGTACACACAACATACATAAGCCATACAGACTGCTTAAAGTTCAATTTCAAACATCTTCTGTAAGTCACTGGAGGAAGGGTTGGTGGGTGAGGGATTAGTACGCTGCCTGGACTTGCTTCCTAATGCAGCCCACCGGGTTTCGGAAGGATGCACTGGACAGGTGCCTGCAGGAACCTCCGTGTGCTCATCTCATGAGGCCAACCCGCCATCGTCTACACCGCTGAAAGCTACAGAACCGTTGGGGTGCTGACCAGGAGGCTTAATGAAAGACTGGCAGTCTTGTAGGAAAGTAGGCTTGTCCCCTACTAAGGGAATGTCTGGGGCTTGACCGGGCTGGGAGGCTGATGGGGGTGGGCAGCCTGAGGGTGGCCCACAGTGTCATACACATTGGCTGCCATCGGGAGGGAGTGATGCCCATCACAGACACATGAGGTGCCAGATAGGGCATCCCATTGGCCACAGGATAGGACTGGGCAGGGACAAAGGCTGGCTGCAGGGGTGGGACCAGACCACTGGCACAGGCTGGGAGGTGAGGAATGAGTTCCCTTGGAAAGGCGGTGCTGGCTGGGTGATGGCAGTGGGTGCGGGAGGCTGGAGAACTGACCGCGGAAGGGCAGCTGAGCCCAGACACTCTTGAACCCCTCTTCTAACCAGCAGTCCGCCGCAGGGGGAGTGTGTCTGTGAGCAGCCTGGACGAGACCTGGAGAGGCAGCACCGGAAGACTGACCGCCTCTGGCCCCGAGTGTGTGGCTGCAATTCCCCCGTGAACAGCATCAGGGCCCAGGGCTCCAGGGCTGGCTTCATTGCTGTGGCCGCGAGGGCGGTGCGGGCTGGCTGAACAGCAAGCCCACGGGAGGCCGAGTCAGGGCCACTCACTTGAAAGGCAGGAGATGGTGATGCTACCGCTGTCTCCGGCGTGGTCACTGGGGCAGATGAGAAGGGACCCTCGCAGGACATGCTCCATGAGCACAGGGAGCTGATGCTGTCTGCTTCCCACCACTCCGGCCCTTTCTGGACACCTTGGGTCTGTTTCATGATTGCTCTCATTCTGCGTGCTCGGTGGCTGTTGTGACACGGAATGACCCTTCTGTTGTACAAGTGGTCCGACTAGCATCAAAAGTAGCAGTCACCCCACATTCCTTCTCCAGCTTCTGCTTCCTCTCCTTCATGCTCAATCTTGCACCCATGACCTTGACAGCCATGGAGCAATGACAGATCAGCGCCAAGCAGTGCCATCACGACATATGTCAGAGAAGCCTCTATCAAGTTCCTACCCGGGACACAGGAAGTAACTTTTTTTATTGTCTGGTCAACTATGAGGTCCTTAGTATTTTCTTTTCTTTTTTTTTAATTTTTAAAGTTTATTTGGAGACAGAGACAGTGTGTGTGGGGGGGCAGAGAGAGAGAGAGAGAGAGAGAGAGAGAGAGAGAGAATCTCAAGCAGGCTCTGCACTGTCAGCACAGAGCCTGATGCAGGGCTCGATCTCACAAACCATGAGATCATGACTGGAGTCGAAATCAAGAGTGGGTCGCTTAACCGACTGAGCCACCCAGGCACCCCTTAGTATTTTCATCCACAACTGGAGGTCCACCTGCTGAAACCCACAGGACCGCCTTCCAAAGAAGCCTTTGAAGAACTTCTTTCAGCTTTCAATCTTTTGACAGCATCTTCACAGCTGTGCCTTCCTCTGGACTCCTTAACTTCTATATGGCCAAGGTACTCAACCGGGAAGCTGCATTTTCCAGTACAAACCCCTTCTTCATCCGCCTGCCCCTGATGTGGACGACTGGCTTGTGGATCACAAACATCTTTCTTTCCCCTAAAACTTTGCTGTAGTCTGTTCATTTTAATTTTGACAACCCACTCTAGTCTTGGCTGTGTCCTTTACAAACTGTGTGACTTTGAACAAGTTTTGTAACTTCCCCAGGCCTCAGTTTCCTCATCTGTCTTCCAGAGGCGTCTGAAGATGGCCGGTACACCAATACTCCAATCGAGGGACGAGAAGTAAGATCTTGGGTCTCAACAGCAGCTGTGCTGGACGTCCACCCTGGAAGAAGCTGTGGAAGCCCCAAATCTGCCGCCGCCCCCAACCAAGTCCAGTGTCACTGCCTCTTCCTTGGCCACCGGTAGCCACCAAGTGCCACCACCTCCCCCATGACAACAGGCCCCTGTCTTCTTGATTTGCCCCTGATTTGTACCCTTGATCACTTCCATAGAAGAGTTTTTTAAATAACAGCTACAAGTATGATTGACGTAGCATAAATTCACCTATTTAGAGTGTGCAATTCGATGGTTTTTAGTATTTTCACAGAGTTGTCTAATCACAGTTTTAGGATGTTTTCGTCACCCAAATAAGAAACCCTGTGCCCATTAGCAGGTACTCCCCCTTATCATCTTCCTCAGTCTCAGGCAACCACTAATCTATCTTCTGTCTCTCCAGAGTTGCCTTCTCTTATGGTTCATATCAATGGAATCACACAATATGTGTCCTTTTGTGACTGGCTTCTAAGTATAATGGTTCATTCATGTTGTGTTGTATTATATCTCAGTACTTACTTCCTTTTTAATGCTGAATAATAGTTCACTGCGTATTTCATATTTTTTATTGATGTAAAATTGGTACACGGCATTATGTAAGGTTCAGGCGTACAACATTATAACTCGATATTTGTATACACTACAAAGAGTCTAGTTACTGCCCTTCACCATACAGCTGAGCTCTTTACCCATTTCGTCCAACCCCCAACCCCTTTCCCTTCTGGCAACCACCACTCCATTCTCTATATCTGTGAATTTGTTTTCGTTTTGTTGGTTCGTTCGTTCGGTTTTTTAGATTCCACCTAGAAGTGAAACCACACAGAATTTGTCCTCTTCCATCTGACTTACTTCACTTACCATAATACCCTCAAGGTCCTTTCATGTCGTTGCCAATGGCTAGATTTCATCCTTTGTTATGGCTGAGTAATGTTGCATCGTATGTATCTCCACATCTTCTGTATCCACTCGTCTACAGACGGACACTTGGGCTACTTCCATATCTTGGCTCCTGTAAACAATGCTGCAGTGAACGTAGGAGTACAGAGATCTTTTCAAATTAGTGTTTCATATTCTTCAGATAAATCATCTTCTGTTTTTTTTTTTTTTTTTTAATTTTTTATTTTTTATTTTTGGGACAGAGAGAGACAGAGCATGAACGGGGGAGGGGCAGAGAGAGAGGGAGACACAGAATCAGAAACAGGCTCCAGGCTCTGAGCCATCAGCCCAGAGCCTGACGCGGGGCTCGAACTCACGGACCGCGAGATCGTGACCTGGCTGAAGTCGGACGCTTAACCGACTGCGCCACCCAGGCGCCCCAATCATCTTCTGTTTATCCACTCACCAGTTGATGGATATTTAAGGTTTTTTTCTGCTCTTTGGCTATGAATACTATTGCTATGAATATGAATATTTTGGCTATGAATAATATTGCTATGAGCATTTGTATACAAGCTTTTGTGCACACATGTGTTTCCCATTCTCTTTGGTGAGAAATGAATTCACCTGGCAGTGACGTTACTGGGGGGCAGATGTTAACTCTATCTTTAACCATCTGAGAAACTGCCAGACTATTTTCCGAAGTGATGGCACCGCTTGACATTCCCACCAGCAGTGTCTGGGGACTCCTTCTCCACATCCTTGTTGTTATCTCTCTTTCTGATTATAGTTACCCTGGTGCATGTGAAGGGGTATTTCACGGGGGTTTTGATTTACCATTCCCTGATGGTTAAGGGTGCTAAGCGTCCTTTCATGTGCTTTTGGTCATCTTTCTATTTTCTTTGTTGAAATTTCTACTCAGAGATTTTGCCCATTTTTTAGTTGGGTTGCATTTTTATTACTGAGGTGTATTAGATACATGATTTGCAAATATTTTCTCCCATCCTGTGAGCTGTCTTTTCTCTTTCTTGGTGCTGTTCCTTGAAACACAAACGTTTTAAAGTTTGATGCAGTTCACTTTATGTATTTTTTCTTTTGTTGTCGCTTGTGCTTTTGGTATCTTATCTAAGAAACCACTGAAAAGTTTTTACACTTACCCCAATCATCAATCCTGAAAAACTAGGATGGAGGAGATGTCAAGGTAAAAAATGCAGTTTTCCATTTCAGCTACTATGCCATAGAACTGGAGATTCTTGGTCACAGCTGAACAAATCCTATGACCCTGTGTGCAGGGGGTCCACGTCTGGTCTCAGTGAGATGAGCCAAGAAAATCAGCAGTGTGCTCTGGGGGAAGAAAACACTTCTAGCTCAATCTTCTCTGCAATTTGGAAGGGCTGTAAAATGGGAAGGATGATCAAAGGAAAGAAATCTTTAAAATGCCATGACCATAATGTTCTGATGAAATTCAGATAAAAGTCAGATAGGACTCAGTTAAAATTTAGCTTTAACTACAGGAAAACCACTCAATCACGTTAGAATTGGCTTCTTTGAGTTAGGCTGCTTCAAACAATGGGATTTGTGGAATGATGATGGTGGGCATCTTGATTAAAAATATCTGCTTCAGTGGGGCGCCTGGGTGGCTCAATGGGTTGAGGGTCCGACTCTTGGCATCAGTTCAGGTCGTGATCTCAGCAGGGTCGTGAGACAGAGCCCTTCGCTGGTCTCTGCACTAAGCCTGAGAGTCTCTCTCTCTCCTCTGCCCCTCTCTCCTGCTCATTCTCTAAAAATACATTTAAGAAGAAATTTTTTAATCTGCCTAATTTCCCCTTGGAGGGTTTAAATTGCATTAGAGGGTTAAATTTACATTAGATACATTGTAAAACATTTTCTTAGTTGAAAAGCAGGTGCCATCCCAGTTTACATTTTTAATAAAATGACACTTTTTGAAGATTCTGTGCCAGCCTCCTCCCCGAAGAAACAGAATCCAGGGGGCTCCAAGGCTAACCTCCTCCAAGCCAACTCCTGCACGTTCAGTCCAAGTTAGGAAATGATTACTCAAGTGAATGCTTACATTGCCTAAATATATGACAACAAGAAATCCAATAAAGTATTTAACAATTGTTTACTATTCTAAAAAGAACCAAAGAATTTCCCTTTAAGATATACATTGTCTACACACACATTCTTTTCTCTTAGAAAAATCTGGTTTTCTCAACAGCTCTCCTCGTATTTATGGTCAGCAAGCATGCTAGATTTTTCAGGAATTCTCAAATATTTTATTCCTTCATAGTGCTATTTAGTTTATCAGATATGGTCTTGACTGTTGGTCATATTTATTATATAAAAATTAATCAGCACAATGAACATCTACACAGGACAAGTTTGTGCTTAGACAATCCAGGCCTGGAGAATTAGCTCTATAGTTTGATCGTATATGCAACAGCACCGCGAACCTGGTCTCCTAAATTCAACCATACAGGCTTATCATTTAAGGTATGTATGATAACATGGGATTTAATAATAAAATCTCACAGTCCAACAGGGATTATTCAAGGCACATACAGCCCTTCCGTCCACAATAGAGTCATACGGTCACTAAACAAACGTGATATAAATTTTTTTTTTAACTTTTTAATTTATTTTTGCGACACAGAGAGAGACAGAGCATGAATGGGGTAGGGGCAGAGGGAGAGGGAGACGCAGAATCTGAAGGAGGCTCCAGGCTCCGACCTGTCAGCACAGAGCCTGACGTGGGGCTTGAACCCACAAACTGTGAGGTCATGACCTGAGCCGAAGTCAGATGCTTAACCGACTGAGGCACCCAGGCGCCCCTAAACAAACATGATGTAAAAAGGAGAAAGAAACTATGTTTTGAGGTCTTCGCTGGGGTAGCAGTGAGTTGATGAATTTCTCCTCTAGTCCTGGCCTCATTTCATGGGGGCCCAAGCTGTGGAAGCCAGTACTCATTTGCTGACTGATAGTGGACTATTTATTTCCTGAAGGCCCAAGGGAAGCCATAGGCTCAGAAAATGAGATTTGGCCAGATAACCTGCATTGTCCCCAAGTTTGGAACATGGTTAAGAATCCAAGGACTATGCACGTGAATACTCACATGGCTCCATGGATTTTCTTCATTTTTTAGTCTTTTTTCATTCCCCACTCTCTTTCTTTCTAACTTTCCTTTTTTATTTTCTATTTCTCAGGCTTTATGCCTACCAGTACTATCCAAAAATAGTTTGTTTATATTTTGGGTTAATTTATTTGTTTATATTTTGGGTTAAATACACACAATCTGCTATGCAAACTAATCTGCTGATACCATTTGAGAAGGAATTTTTTACCCATTTTCTTTGCCTGTTGGTCTCAATATGCAAAAGAAAAAGCAAATGCCATCAGGAACACTTTTATTCAGTTTTCCTTGAAGCCTGCTTCCTATGGACTTTTGCCTCTTGACTATTCCTTAATTTCATTTCAAAGGTCTTTCTTGATTCCATATGTCACTCTTACAATTCCAAATGTTATTACTAACTGTTCCATTTAATGTATATATAAAGGTTATAGTAGTTAATTGGAAAAACCTGGCTTCTGACACTTTTGCATCATCACTTAGAAATGAAATAATTAAGTACTATGAGCAGTTTGCTCCATTCATTCTACCCTAATCCTGCATACAAAGAACTTAGGGTAAACATGAGCAGTTACCCTATCAAGAAATACTGAAATATTAGGAGTTTCTTTTCCTTCCTTCTCAGAACACATTTCACCTGTATTCCACAAAGATTCAGTGTTAAAAAGGAAATGGGAGAGATCTATACATGTATAATAATTTCTTCCACAGGTAAGATAACCTTATCTATATTCACACAAGTATACTATAATTATGGAAGTCCACAAATTCTTTGTCCAGTAATAAAATAGTAAAACAATGTGCACGTGTCTGTAAAATCCCACAAGCAAATACATAGATGTGTAAGTGTACAGAGTACGAGGATATTTTTTCATTTGAATATTGCATTGATTATCTACTTCTGAATAGCAAATTACTCCCAAATTTAGTGTTAAAACAACAAATGTGGGGCGACTGGTGACTCAGTCAGTTAAGCATCAGACTCTTGATCTCGGCTCAGGTCACGATCTCACGGTTCGAGTTGGAGCCCCACATTGGGCTCTGAGCTGACAGCGTGGAGCCTGCTTGGGACTCTCTCTCTCTCTCTCTCTCTCTCTCTCTCTCTCTTTCTCTCTGCCCCTCCCTCTCTCTCTCAAAATAAATAAACATTTAAAAAACTAAAATAAAAAAACAAATGTTTATTATCGTATAATTTCTTCTAAGTCAGGTCTCCAGGAGTGGCTTACCTGGGTGATTTGGGCTCAGAGCACTCATGTAGTTAACACCTTGGCTGAGGCTGCAATCATCTGAGGGCTTGACCCACATAACTGTTGTCAGGAGGCCTCGTTTTCTCACCATGTGGCTTCTCCCTAAGGCTTCAAGTGCCCTTGGAACATGGTAGTGACTTCTCCCAGAGTGAGTGGTCTCAGAGAGAGGCAGATGGGAGTCACACGACCTTTAATGACCCAGACGTGGAAGTCACACTCCATTACTTCCACATTGGTTACATAAGTCAGCCCTGCTCAGTGTGGGAAGGAAGTGCACAGAGATGTGAATAGCCTTGTGTTCAGGGTTGGGGATCACCGCTGCCATCTTGGAAGCTAGCTAGCTAGGTAGTGTATCTTTTGTGTTGTGTACAAAACAGGAAGTAGCCATAAAAGGACACTTATCAAAGACTTTCAGTTCTATCAGAGTTAGGATACCCTAGGTCAGAGGTCAACAAGCTTTTTCTTAAAGAGTGATAGGAAATATTTTCAGCTGGCAGGCCATATGGTCTCTGTTGTAATTAGTCAATTCAGTTGTAGCATGAACGCAGACACAGACAACACAGAAACAAATGTCTTCCCTACGTTCCAGTAAAATTTTATCAAAACAGGCAACTGGCCCACAGGTGGTGGTTTGATGAGCCTGAACAGCAATCATGTATACTCAGTGGCTTAAACAACAAAGGTCTGTCTCTCACTCACACTCTTTCCATCACAGACCTGCACACAGACTGTTCACTACGTACTTTCAGGAATTCAGAATTACGGAGTATCACATGCTTCCATGATCACTCAGGCAGAAATCAGGAATATGGCAAATCCTTCACTGGCTTTTAAAGTTTCCACCTGAAAGTGACACCACATTCACTCTCATTTCTTTGGCCAAAGCAAGTCACATGGCTACCCCTAACATCACTGGATCAAGGCAGGACAAAACTACCATGTGCCCAGAAGGGTAGGGAAGCAGATATACTTAGTGAACAGTGGTAATTACTACCAGAAGCACATTATTTCTTATTATTTGTTCTTTTTCTACCACTAGACCACTTTCCTTTTTAATTGAAGATGACATTGTTAGCAGTGTTACAGAAATTTAAATCTATAATCTATTTTAATTTATTTTTAACTTGTTTATTATTTTTATTTTAGACAGAGAGAGCAAGCAGGGGAAAGAGGCAAAAGGAGGAGGGGGGAGAGAGAGAGAGAGAGAGAGAGAGAGAGAGAGAGAGAGAGAGAGAATCCCAAACAGCCTTCATGCTCAGCATGGAGCCCAATGAAGGGTTTGATCCCACAAGGCTGGGACCATGACCTGAGCTAAACTCAAGTCAGATGCTCAGCCCACTAAGCCACCCAGGTGCCCCTAAAGTCTATTTTTAAATCACCTTTTGCTATTTTGCTTTTCCCAAACCCCTCTGACCTCAATTGCTTCAATTTTGGTGGATCTTTCTATTGCCATGGCTTTGAGCAGACATTTATGCTATGTAACTTAATATAGTTATATATTAACTTAGTGCAGAAAAATCAGCATTCCTTTTGCCTGAAACAGAACATCCCCAATTCAGCTTTCAATTAAAAGACTCATGTCTTACTGTTTCCAGAAGAAAGAAATATAAGCTATTATCTATCTTCTTTCTTGCAAATAGTAGGGAAGCTGATCAATTACAAATACTTATTGAATACCTATTAAAATGCATACTGTGCTGCGTGTTTTGAAGGACAGAGAAAACTAAATGCTTGTCCTGAAGACTTTTTAATAGTTACCAACATAAGAATAAACATTTGAAATGAGAGTGACCAATACTACACTGTATAATTAAGAGCTGAATTGTGAACAAGAGGCATTGAGTTGAGTAACAGTAAGATAAAAGGAAGGCCAATCAAAGGTACTTTAAATAGATGGGATTCATGGAGGAAGGACGTTCAAATTAGCTTCAAGAGTTGGGAAGAATTTCACTAGGTTAAGGTGGGAGAAAAGAGGAATAAGAAGAAGAAAGTTTCTGGAAAAAGGAACACAATAACTGAGGGCATGAAAGTGGATGCTAGTCTGGCATAGCCATGAGAAAGTAAAGATATGGACCCAAATCCAATGAAAGATGCCATTCAGAAAGAGCAGGAGGGGCACCTGGGTGGCTCAGTCGGTTAAGCGTCTGACTTCGGCTCAGGTCATGATCTTGCGGTTTGTGAGTTCAAGCCCCGCGTCAGGCTCTGTGCCTGGAGCCTGCTTCAGATTCCGTGTCTGCCCTTCCCCTGCTCATGTTCCGTCTCTCTCTGTCTCTCAATAATAAATAAACATTAAAAAAATAATTAAAAAAAAAAAGAAAGAGCAGGAAATAAATAATTTGAAAGATAGAATGAAGCTTTAGTTTTATTATTTTTTTTAATTTTTTTAATGTTTATTTATTTTAAGGAAAGAGAGACAGAGTGTGAACAGGGGAGGGGCAGAGAGAGAGGGAGACACAGAATCCAACAGGCCCCAGGTTCCGAGCTGTCAGCACAGATCCCAACATGGGGCTCAAACTCAGAAACCATGAGATGATGACCTGAATTATAGTCGGTCGCTTAAGGTTATGGCCCTTGGTTTCAGCTCAGGCCGTTATTTCAGGGTTCATGAGACAGAGCCCACATCAGGCTCTACACTGACAGTGCAGAGCCTGCTTGGGATTCTCTCTCTCTCTCTCTCTCTCTCTCTCTTTCTCTGGCCCTCCCACCTTGCCTCTTTCTCTCTCTCTCTCTCTCTCTCTCTCTCTCTCTTTCTCTGGCCCTCCTACCTTGCCTCTTTCTCTCTCTCTCTCTCTCTCTCTCAAAATAAGTAAATAAACTTTAAAAAACATAAATAAATAGATAGATAAATTTCTCATCTTGTGAGAAATGAGAAAAGGACAATCAGCAGACAATAGCTTTTATACAATACTGATGAACCAATACTAGGGGGGTGAGTGGTAGCAGCCCAGCAAAGCCCTCCTCTCTCTGGCTCTCCATTTTTTCATTGTAACAGGAAGTCTTCCTGTGTAGCAAGCTCTGCTCATGAACACAGAACTTCCTGTCAGCCTCTTCTGGTTTCTGAGTAATTAGCTAGCAGGAAAACCACCCTATATGCAATAGTAGAGGAAACACATCTAGAAAAAAATCAGCTTATTTTGCTTTTTTTAAAACTATAAAAAGCACCCCCCATATCAGTGGGCACAGGAGGGAAATCAGCTACATAAGAAAGAAAGAAAAAAAAAACAGAAGAAGCAAAAATAAATCTGACCTCACAAGAACCAATTTAAGTAACAGAAAAATAAATTTTCAAGCCTCTAATTAATATTTTTGGAGATATTCTAGATATAATAAATACCTAAAGTAAAAACAAGATGTTATAAAGAAGGAACAATTAGAGAACAAGAAAAAGTACTTGGAAATTAAAAATATGCTTGCCACACTATAATTGTTTCTAGAAAGGTAGAAATATGACATGAGAAAAATGAGAAAGACAAAAAATAAAGAGAAAATATAAAAGACCTGGAGGTCTAATCCAGGTCCACAATACAACCAAAATGTGTTCTAGAAAGACAGCCCAGAGAAAATGCAAGGGTAGAAGTTATGACAGAAATCACTGAAGAAAATCTACCAAAGCTAAGATCGCTATGAATCTTCAGATCGAAAGAAGATACTGAGAGGTTGGCAGGATAATATTAGATGTACTAAGGAAAAAAGAAGATCCAAAAAGCACTTAGAGAGGGAAGAAATCAGTCACCTTCAAGGGAATAAAAATCAGACTTGCAGCAGGCAATCTGCAATTATTAGATATCAGAAAACATTAGAATTTTTGTTAATGTCTTAAAACAACTGGATATCCATAGGGGAAAAAGAAGAATCCTGATCCCTACCTCAAACCATACACATAAACCGAGATGAATTCTTGACTAAACATAATAACTAAAACAAAAAGATGGAAGAGGGGTGCCTGGGTGGCTCAGTTGGTTGAGCGTTTGACTTTGGCTCAGGTCATGATCTCATGGTTCATGAGTTTGAGCCCCGCATCAGGCTCTGTTCTGACAGCTCAGAGCCTGGAGCCTGCTTTGGATTCTGTGTCTCCCCCTCTCTCTGTCTCTCCCCTGCCCATACCCTCTCTGTCTTTCAAAAATAAATAAAAAACATTAAAAAAAAAAGATGGAAGAAAACACAGAAGAATATCTTCATGACTTGGGGTAGGAAGGACGCTGAAAGCAAAAAAACATAAAAGGAAGAAATGATAAATTCATCAAGTTTTAAATAGTTCTGTTTCTTATAAATACATTTATAAGACAATGTATTGTTTGGAAAAAATACTTAAAAAACATACTTGAGAAAGCTCAAAATCCAGAATATATAAAGAACCCTGCCAACAACAAAAAAAGAGCTGTACAGTTCAAAAAAGATAATCTGATGCAGCTCTCTCTCTAGCTCGGCTGGTCTCCTATTTTGACAGTGCACTTTTTGCTTTAATAAACTTTCCCACTTGTGTTTAAAAAAAAAGATAATTCATGTTTTTAAATGACTGAAAGATTTAATCAAATACTACCTAAAGGAAAATACACAAATTGCACATGAAAAACTGCTCAAAATCATTAGAAATCAGGAATTAAAAACTAAAATCAAAATGAAACACTACTATATGACCAATATGACTGAAATTGGGAAGACTGACAACAAATGTTGGCAAGGGCTGTGGAGCAACCAGAACTCTCATGCTTTTTTGGAAGGCTGTAAAATAAGATGATCATTCTGGCAGAAGATCTGGCAAGGTCCTCAAAAAATGAAACCTACAGCTACTCTATGACTTCACATCTCCACTCCTAGCACTTTGTCCAAGAAAAATGGAAACTGTGCCTACAAAAAGATGTGTGCAGGGGTGTCTGGGTGGCTCAGTCCGTTGAGTATCTGACTCTTGGTTTCAGCTCAGGTCAAGATCCCAGGGTCATAGGACTGAGCCCTGCGGTGGGCTCTGTGCCAAGCATGGAACCTGCTTGAGATTCTCTCTTCCTCTGCCCCTCTCTCCTCCACTTGCACGCGTGCTCTCTCTCTCTCTCTCTCTAAAACAAAAAAACCAAAACAAACAAAACAAAACAAAACACAAAAGATGTGTGCAAGAATGTGTGTAGCAGCTGTATTCACAATAGGTGAAAACTAGAGACAGTCCCCATGTATTTATCAGTAGAAAAATGGATAAATAAACGGTGGTATAGCTATACAATGAAAGGGATGCAGACAACAACATGGATAAGTGTAAAAACATTATGCTGAGTGAAAGAATCCTTACACAAAAGTGCGACTGCTGTATGAGTCCATCTACAGGAAGTCCTAAACAGGCATAATGAATCCACGATGAGAAAAACAAAATTCAGAACAGTGGTTACCTCTGCAAGGGGGCAGGTGCAGGGATTTCCTGGGAAGGGACACGAGGGAAGACGCAATGTTCTATATCTTGATATGGGTTTGGGTTTCAGTGTCAAAACTCACTGAATGGCACACTTCAAATTTCTGCATTTTGTTGTATAAAAATTTTAGCTCAAATGAAAAAAAATTGTAAACAAATATCAAACCGAATTGAATATCGGTAATGATCTGCACGCTGAAGTGTCTGAGAGTAAAGGGCAGCGGTGTCTGTGACTTACTTTGAAATGCCTAGAAAATAAGATGGATGGATAGATGAGCAGAGGGATGGATATGTGGAAAGGTATTTAATAAAGGAAATATAATGTTAATTGTAGAATCTAAGTGACAGATCTATGGACATTCAGTATAAAACTCTTCCAATTTTTCTGTACTTTCAATTTCTTTTTGTAATGTTGGGATAAAAGAAAATAATGAGATATTACTGTCAATATTTTGGAAGAAAATTATAAACCTAGAATTTTATGTACAGCTGTCAATCAAGCTATTGATAAAGCTATTTTCAGTTTTGCAAGGGATAATGTGATTTTTTGCCTACTTAGAATCTCTTAGGACACCATCCCTTCCTCATCCCTGGGGTAGGGTCACCCGACCTCCCAACATTCAGGGCGGGCATGCGACTCAAATTTGGCCAAATAAGCGTACTTCATGCCCTGGGCCACAGTGATTGTTCAGAGATGAGCCAAGCAAAGTCCTTCAGAGGTATTTTACTGGAACCATCAGTAAAGTAGTTTTCATTTTTTTTTTTTTTTAATTTTTTTTCAACGTTTTTAATTTATTTTTGGGACAGAGAGAGACAGAGCATGAACGGGGGAGGGGCAGAGAGAGAGGGAGACACAGAATCGGAAACAGGCTCCAGGCTCCGAGCCATCAGCCCAGAGCCTGACGCGGGGCTCGAACTCACGGACCGCGAGATCGTGACCTGGCTGAAGTCGGACGCTTAACCGACTGCGCCACCCAGGCGCCCCAAAGTAGTTTTCATTTTTGCTAGGATCACAATCTGTGAAGAAGACTTGAGCCTGGAGAGATGTTAGAAACTACTTTGTCAGCACATGAGGTAAGCTTGCAGGAGAATGAAGCTGACACAGAAGGAAACAAAGGCAGAGCACGGAGAGAAAGAAACAAGGCAGTGATGACAATGTTTGAGTTCCTGGATTCATTTTGGACCATAACTTCCTCTCACTGTAGATTGTGGTGGAGAAAATATATATATATATTTTTTGGTAGGCTCCATGCCCAGCATGGAGCCCAACGTGGAGCTTGAACTCATGACCCCTGAGATCAAGATCTGACCTGAGATCAAGAGTCCAACATTTAACTGACTGAGTCACCAGGTGCCCCACAGTAGAGAAAATATTAATAATATAGTGAGAAAATCATGTTTTCCCCTTGTACTGTGTTGAATAGTAGCCCCCTAAAATTCATGCCCACATGGAATCTCAAAATGTAACATTATTTGGGCATGGGGTCTTTGCAGACATAATTAGTGAAGGATCTGGAGATGAAAGCAGCCTGCATGTAGTGGGGCCCTTATAGGAAGAGGAGAGGACACACACGGAGTCACAGGGAAGGAGAGAGAGGCAGCGATTGGAGTATTGAGGCTGCAAGGCAAGAAATGCCAGGATTACTGGAGCCACCAGAAGCTAGAAAGAAGGAAGGCTCTTCCCCAGGGCCCAGAGAGAGCATGATCCGGCCGACGCGGACTTCCAGCCTCCAGAATGGTAGGACAGCAGCCCTAGGAAACTAACATACTTCTCAATAAGGAAAAAATAAATTACAAACTCTAAGAGCAAAATGTCCAAATGTGAAGGAAACTAAAATGTGGCAAGATTTTTGAGCAACAGGTAGAATGAAAGAAAAGAGGATGTATTTGTACAGATGTTCAGAGCATATTATTTTGAACAGTCCAGGGATGGTTAACAATGGATGTTACAGGCAAAATTTCCTCTGGCACAATATTTACATAGTCATAATAACGTAAGCCCTGTGTATTGACATCACACTTTTAGAATAAACCTATACACATATAGCTCTTGGATACTGTCATGCACAGATTATAAATGCAATCACCCTTAACAATGTGAGATTAAAGATCTACCTGACAGAAGCCGTTGGTAGAGCGTGCGACTCTTGATCTCGGGGTTGTGAGTTCGAGCCCCACAATGGGTTTAGAGTTTACATATAAAATAACAATAAAAGTAATAATAGAATTATCCTCAATAAAAAAATTCTTAAAAAAGAAGTTGAAAAGTGAAAAGAGAGGGAGAAATGGAAGAGCAAGGGCACTAGTAACCTCATTTTACTTTGTGAGGAATTAAGAAATACTCTCAAATGTTGATGGCAAGGACCAAAAATAATTTATAACTATCAAAAATTGGGCGGTGGGATGAGGCAAGGTGGTATGGGGTAGTGCCTCTGAGCCTAATTCTTATCCTTCATAAACAGTAGAATGTCTAGGGGCGCCTGGGCAGTTCAGTCAGTTGAGCATCTGACTTTGGCTCAGGTCATGATCTCACAGTTGATGGGTTCGAGCCCCGCATCAGGCTCTGTGCTGACAGCTCGGAGCCCGGAGCCTGCTTTGGATTGTGTGTCTCCTCTCTCTACCCCTCCTCCACTCACACTCTGTTTTTCTCGAAAATTAATAAAAACGTAGAAAACATTGTTTAAAAAAGGTAGAATGTCTAAACTGGTAGATACAATTCGATATTGCACAATATTATTATTGCATAATATTAAATAATATTGTATAATATTATTATTTAGGATTATGGAATAACCAGCATGGCAAGAAAAAAGAGATATGGTGGAAAGTAATTTTCTCAAGCATATTCTAGATCAAAGAAACTACATGAAGCCTACATCTGGGCATTGGGCCTGAGTTTAGGGCTGAGGCTGTTTTTTCTTTTTTTTCTTTTCTTTTTTTTTTTAATAGTATCATTTCTATTTTTTTATGTACGATTGGCTTTGGTAAAAATGCCAACAGATGAGGTGGATCAGATTATAGAGGGCCTTATAAAGATGAGGCAGGAAAATTTTTTACTAGATTAAGGCCTGACAACGGCACTTGGGAATGGTGGTAAAGAGATCGATTTAGTATTTAATAGGAAAAGTCCAGAAGACTAAATGTCTGGGTAGCAGAGAGAAGTCAGTCAAGAAGACAGTAAAGTTTTTGGCCTGGGTGACAGTGATGGATTGAATTACCCTCCTCCCCATTTTTGTGTGAAAGCCCTAACTCCGGTACTTCAGAAGGGGTCTGCGTTTGGAGATAAGGCCCTCAGAGGCACAACTGAGGTGAAATGAGGTCATTGGGGTGGGCTCTAATCCAGTACGACTGGTGTCCCTCTAAGAGGAGAGAGAGGACATCAGGGATGCATGTGGACAGAAAAGGCCGTGTGAGGGAGGACACAGCAAGAAGGTGGCCATCTGCAAGCCAACCGGAGGCCTCAGGAGAAACCAGACCTGCCAGCACCTTAATCTTGGACTTCTAGTTTCTTCCAGAACTATAAGAAAGTAAATTTTTGTTGTTTAAGACACCTTAAATGTCGTTTCTGTGGGTTCTTTTTTTTTTAATTGTTGCTGTTGTTGTTGTGGTTATGACAGTCCTATTAATGAGGTTTAGGGGTGATGGTGGGGTTCATGGGGTTCAGAGCTGATGGCCAAGAAAGAATTGTTGAAGACGTCTTTGGTACAAAAAGGTGATTTTATTGAAGCATGGGGACAGGACCCATGGGCAGGAAGAGCTGCACTGTAAGTGTGGGGGTGACCAGTTTATGGAATTGGAGGAGACAAAGTCAAGAAAGAGTTTCTAAAGACACGCTGACATTCTAAAGACGTACTGGAGGCCCAGCTATGGTCAAGCTAAGGTTGTTTTTTCCTCTAGCAAAGCATTCACATCAGACAGTAGGGAATTCAGGCTGTGGATGGGATCGCCTTTTTCTAGTAAACTGGTGGAGACACTTATCAGTTTAACCGTTTGTTTTTTTGTGCTTTCCTGTTTTGGGGTAGCTGGGAGTGTCCAAAGTAACATACATGTCCCACCTTGGTGGGGGGGGGGCGCCGTGAGCCTGCACTTTGCCCTCAGCTAGCCCCACGCTCCTTCATCGCTATCGAACTAACACAGGGACAAAATGACCATGCCATGACCAAAGGCAGGGCAATGGGGAGGAGGAGCCAGTTTGGGAAAGGAGATAGGTCCAAATTACAGTAGCAGTGAAATACCAAGAGTAGATGAACAGTGAACACTGAGGGGCTAACGTGTGAGTGAGAAAGCAGCACAGGCCTTTCTGGCACCGACGGAGCAGCCGTAGGAAAGATGCTGCGTGTTAGAGTGAAAGAGTAAAGACCGACTAGAGTGCCAAGGGCTGAAAAAGGGAGTACCCAGTAAAGGGGTGGCAAGAGGGATAGAAGTAATAAAGACAGGAGGAATTGCTAGCAAACAGAACGAAAGCCAAGGAAGAGAGAGAGCATTTGAGGTAGGAGAAATCATTTGTGTGTGTGTTTGTGTGCATGTACGTGTGTGTGTGTGTGTTTCATGTACCAGAGAGGTCAAGAGATTGAGAAACCAGAAAAGAATAATGGATTTAGCTAAAAAGAGGTCATTGTTGACCTTATAAGAGAACAGCGTCAGTGTAGCTGTGGGGAAGGAAACCGACTGCCAAATATGCAGCAGGAGAGACTATGGACAGAAGGAGGTTCAGGAGATGCGGGAAGAAACAGCACTGTGGGTGGTGGGTGTGTGGGGTGACTACCCAGAGCCCCGCTGCGGTAAACGGGGAAGAAAGTGGTGAGGTGGCTCCCAGAAAAGCTGGGAGCACAAAAAATGAATCTGTTTTAGAAAGGAGGGACAGAGAGCCAGTGGGGAAGAGGGCCTGGAGATCTTTGGAACTAGGAGTTAAGACAGTCGTAGAAGCTTGAGCCTGATTAGGAAGTCAATGAATGCGAGGGAAAGGGAGGGAGGAGGGGCCTCGGGGAAGGGAAGAAAGTCTACCGGAGAGATTGTGGGTTTGATAGAAGTCACTAAAAAATCAGCAAGAGGTGGGGCGCCTGGGTGGCTCAGTCAGTTAAGCGTCCGACTTCGGCTCAGGTCATGATCTCAGGGTTCGTGGGTTCAAGCCCCGCATCGGGCTCTGTGCTGACAGCGCGGAGCCTGGAGCCCTGTTCGAATTCTGTGTCTCCCTCTCTCTCTCTGCCCCTCCCCCACTCGCGCTCTGTCTCAAAAATAAGTAAATATTAAAAAAAAAGAAATCATTGAGAGATACCAAGCGGGAGGAACACTCAATGTGTTCCTATAGGAGCTTAAAGCATTCATACAAGCAAGGAATTAAGGGCTGTCTGGAGCAGTTTACACCCTTAGTGTGACCTCAAGAAGCTCCTCCCTGAATCACCTTCTGTTATTGCACGGCTATTTCCAGTGTTCCGGGATCCCATCCCACAAGCCCAAGGCCATTTATATATACTCCAGGGCCAGGAAGATTCTCTGCTGGGAAGATTTTTTAGTACAAAATCAACTATTCTCTGCTCCAAGTGAAATACCTAAGCGGTCTACGAAGACAACTGGCCAAAAGCTTCTAAGGAATGTTTTGCTAAGATGAACTGAGACCTCTTTCCATGCTAGGCCTGAAGAAATGAACGATGGAGGTAAAGATAGGAGTCACTCTGCAACTTTGGTGGTTGGCATTCATTCAACAGCTCAATAGTGTCCTCAGTTCACAAGCTCCCTCCTTCTGCTGGGACACTCCTTATTCTTGTTGACTCAGGAACTCAAACTGGCTCCTGTGGTTCCCAACCTCTCAGGTGCATTCAAAGGCAGAAGAGAGGGTAAAAGCCTTTGTCTTCCTGGGGCTACTCTTAACAGGGGAAAAGATTTATTTTCCAGTAGCCCTACAGATGTCCCCTCAAATCTCATTGGCCATGCAAACGGATCATATGCCTGGCTACTCTTAGGTGTCAGGGAGGCTGACAGGAGGCCTGACCAATAGTGAGTCATGCCAAGGGGCTGGGTATATCCCCCAAACAACAGCAAGGGGAGAGCTGTAGGGTAGGCAACAGTGCCTGTCACAGCGAATCCAACCCACATATGTAAACATTTGGTCTTAAATCTGCATCACATTGTGTATAATGTTTTCTGGGTTTTTGTTTTGTTTTTCTAACATTTTAAATCTTTCACTACATGGACTATTTTCTTGTATGGATGTGACTATAGTGTCTCTGGGTGTTTTTCCTAATAAGTTATAAGAAAATACCTATTTGCATTTTAACTTTATAAATATAAGTTTCTATATTACACTTAATCCTGTTTCTTTAGGTAAGACTGACTGCTTACTCTGAGTACTTGTGAAACTAGTATATTCACACTTCCTCCCTCTTTCTGCTCTTTTTAGTATTTATTTTTATATCTTAAAATATACTTCTTCTATACTTGATTTATTAGTTGTGTTTTTTTTTTGAACTTTTTTTAAATGTTTATTTATCTGTGAAAGAGACAGTGTGTGAGTGGGGGAGGAGCAGAGAGAGAGGAAGACACAGAATCCAAAGCAGGCTCCAGGCTCTGAGCTGTCAGCACAGAGCCTGACTCGGGATTCAAATTCATGAACCATGAAATCATGACCTGAGCTGAAGTCTGACGTTTAACTGACTGAGCAACCCAAGTGCCTCTATCAGTTGTGGTTTCTTTTTTATTAAAAAAAAAAATAAATTATTTTTAGAGAGCAAGAGTGAGCAGGGTAGAAAGAGACAGAGAGACAGAGAGAGAGAGAGACAGAGGGGGCAGGTGGGAGAATCTCAAGCAGGTGCCATGTTCAGCACAGAGCGCAACATGGGGCTTGATCCCACAACCCTGGGATCATGACCTGAGCTGATGTCGAGCTGGACACTCAGACAACCGAGCCACCCAGATGCCTGGATTTACCAGTTTTAAGGGATCTATTTTTATCACTGACTATTAAGAATGACTGAATGAGCACAACTTAAATGACTTCCCTCTTTCTGTCACTTTTCTTCTCCCAACTGTTGTTCACTATGGACTTTGTCCAAATGGGAATTGAGATATAGGCACTTGAGACTTCCAGTGATGTACAAGGGAGATTTTCTTGCTGGGGAGATTGGTAAGAAGATGGCTTTTTACTGTGATATGGAACTAGATATAGGGCCCAGTCACGAAGGAGGGACCAGCTTCCGGGCCAAGGTTATCCTGCCGAGATATACAAGTAATAATGGCATCTTGTAATCAAGATGTGTGTAGAACTAGACATTAAGGAAAGTCTAGTAGCAGAGTCATTAGCTTTTCTTCAGCAACCTTCAGAGGAGTTAATCTGTGAGAATGTGCAGTTCCCCTCAGGTCTGCATTTTTATTTAAAACAAATTTTTTTTTTAACATTTATTTATTTTTTAGAGACAGAGACAAAGCACAAGTGGAGGAGGGGCAGAGAGAGAGGGAGACAGAATCTGAAGCAGGCTCCAGACTCTGGGCTGTCAGCACAGAGCCTGACGCAGGGCTCTAACTCATGAACCGTGAGATCATGACCTGAGCCGAAGTCGGATGCTTAACTGACTGAGCCAGCCAGGCGTTTCAGGTCTGCGTTTTTAAACTTGAACTTTCTTCCGGACGGCGCTGGTAGTTTTGGACCTAAGGCTATCGAACCGAGAGAGCAGTGTTAAAATGGGGCAATCCCCTTCGCCCCAAGATTAGATCTTGGGTTGGGTATCACCTTGTTTTTCATGCAGCTCCTGCTGCAAACTTTGACCCTCTAGACTCTGCCTAGACCACTCGTACCTCAAGTCTCCCGTTCCTCAGCTGACTTCTTAAGATGCGACCTCCTTTCTGTTAGATCACCAGGACCTGCCTGGCCTCTTCAGCCATATATTAGCTCCTCTGGTACTTGACATCTTACCTTCCTGAGTGTTACTGTCTGCCAGATCTCTCCTGGTTAGCTACGCTTTTAGTCCTTTCCTCGCGACACCAGCCCTGCTCACGGCTGCTTAAATCCCACAGCGGCACTTGGTTGGAAAGCCAAGAAACGAGAACACTGTTCTGAAAACAAACAGGGAGTGTGTGTATGGGGGAAGTTGTCTACCACAGATCGACAAACTTTTTCTCGAAAGGCTCAGATAGCAAACATTTTTAGACTTTGCAAGCCATACAGTCTCTGTCACAACTACTCAGCTCTGCCTTTGTAGGAGGAAAGCAGCCACAATTTTATGGTGTATTCCAGTAAGACTTTAATTACAGATGCTGAAGTTTGAATTTCATTTCATGTGCCACAAAAGATTCTCCTTTTGGTATTTTTTACTTCAATTATTTAAAAATGTAAAAACCGGGGCGCGTGGGTGGCGCAGTTGGTTAAGCGTCCAACTCTTGATTTCGGCTCAGGTCACGATCTCACGGTTCGTGAGCTGGAGCCCTGCGTTGGGCTCTGCGCTGATAGCTATGAGCCTGCTTGGTATTCTCTCTCTCCTCACTCTGTTCCTCCTATGCTCACTCTCAAAATAAACTTAAAAAAAAATTGTAAAAACCATTCTTAATTCATGGGCTATTAAAAAAACAAAAAAGACAACAGGCCAAATGTGGCCCATGAACTGACTATTGTTTGCACTTGTCTGGTCTATAAGACTGAATGTCAAACACTGAGGTGGGACCGACGAGAAGCCTAATGGACACAGGGTCTTTCTTTCTGTTTATTTAATGAGAAGGCATGTGATATCCTTAATGAAGTCTGCAGAATTATTTATTGAAAGAACGCTATACCTCAGTGGGATCTTACCATTGCTGTAACTTCAGGAATATACAAATACCAGAAAACGGAGAAAGAAGGAACACATAGACATCTGATCCTCGCAGTTCTTTGTTTTTCTTTCCAAATGAACCAGAAATGCAGGAGAAACTGGCAGATAACAGATTTCTTTTGTTCAAATGGCCTCATCTAATTTATTTTAGCCTCAAGAAAGAGTATTTCTAGGTGTCCTAAGTACCCAACACATTAAAGAACTGTTCTTAGTCTGATTGTGCTTTATTGATTGTTAATTTAGAATTGATAACCTGAGCTGAATATTTTCACATGGAACTTTCTTGAAAAATGTCACATTTTTAATTTACAAGATTTATTCATGTGTAATTTTCATGATTATAGTCGTCACTGGGGTAATACTGAGCAGATCGTTATCCATACATCCATTGCTATACTCAACATCGTATGTTAGGCTTTGTTTTTCTTCATAAACTTATTTTAGAATACTTTTATATTTACAAAATGTAACAAAGATAAGACAGAGAGTTCCCACATAATTGTCATCCAGGTTCCCCAGCGTTAACATTGCACATTACTGTAGTATGGCTGCCAAACTAAGGAACCGACGTTGGTACGATACATTAAACTCTAGGCTTCTTTCGGACTGCGCCCGTGCTAGACTTTTGATAATGAAATCAGAGTAAATTATTACAACTCCGCTACCATTTTATAATAAGAGATTAATAATTAGTCTTTCGTTAAAATAAAAGTATGTTATATAATCACAGGATATATATCTTTTTAACTATTCTTTCCTCTTAATCATTTTAATTCATAAGAAGCCCCGTCAATACTATTTTCTTATTAAAGAGTTCCACATGGGATCCTTTAGCTAGATATTTGACACTGTTCAATATGTAGTATGGAATAGAAAATAAAAAGGGCAACCATTTTGCTTTAAAAAGCCAACCAAGACCAAAACCAATCTGTGACTTCTATTAACATCAGCTGTTTTACTTCTATTAAATCAGTAGCCGCCACAGGGCAACCATATTTGGGAAATAACAAAATTAAAAAGGAAACTGTCTTGCTTTAAGCTAGTTCCTTTTCTTTAAACTTATCTTTTCCAATAATAAACACATACTGCTTATTAAGGATCCTCTTATATGCTCGTTAATTTTCTGCATTGTGTTGATTTAAGCAATAAAAAAGCCCCACCACACACTAAAGGACTCAGGGAACTTCCTTCCCTGTTCCTTATCCGACCCGTCAGCACCATATACTGCTCTTTTTCTCTCCCAGTCTCAAGGTCCACTTCACCTCAGCTCCGGCTTCCTTCTCAGCATAACTGAGACTGTACCTCAACAGCAAGGAACTTCTGAAGGCAACACTCACCTCTCATTCAAGTAATACAGGCAGTTAGAGTTAGTTGAACAAACTTTTCCCTTTCCCCTTTGGACACTAAAAGGGTTAGATGCAGTCTTTTCCAGGGTCTGTGAAGCTTGAGACCAGAAATCAATGTGTACTGTGCGTATTTAACCTGTTAATGGGGTGTGTGATCGTCAACTTTTAAATTATCTGTGGGGATGGGGGAGGGGGGGATAGTGACATCCCACAATTTTATAACTGAGAAAGATGACATATTTTTTAAATGTTTATTTATTTTTGAGAGATAAGAGCGCAAGCAGGGGAGGGGCAGAGAGAGGGGAACAGAGGATCCGAACCTGGCTCAGCGCTGTCAGCGCAAAGCCCAATGAGGGGCTTGAACTCGCTATCTGAGCCAAAGCCAGATGGTCAGCCGACTGAGCCACCCAGGCGCCCCAGAAAGACGGTATTTAGTCTGCGTGAATCTCCACCAAATCTGTCCCCTGCATGCCTTCCTGGGAATAGCTTCAGGGTATAGTTTACAGTAAACATGCAAAGGCCAGAAGATCTGCAACTGGGAAGATCAAAAGGAAGGAGCAGGAAGTAGTTCAGGAAGCAGACATTCTCATGGGCTCTCCTACACCGAGCAATTTCTCTCCATCTTCTGATGACTGACAGGCCTTTAACAAGGGACACAACGTTTTAGTTCTTAAGTCAAGATAAAGGACAGAGCTGGAGCCGTTTTAGAACAACCACATTCAAGGGCCAAGCAGAAAGGGGAGCTGTTGGGGGGTTCTGAGCAGGGACACTGAAAAACTCAGGAGGAGGAAGGAGCAACAGAAGGAGCAAAAGGGTCATGAATACTTTCAAGTTGTTGAATCTAGATAGTGGGCACACAGACTTTCATACTATTGTTCTGTCGATCTGCACAGATATACGAAATTTTTCAAAATAAAAAGGATGTGAGAAATCTGCATGTATGTTTGAAGTTTTTCTTTTAAAAATATTGGGGGTGGGGCGCCTGGGTGGCTCAGTGGATTAAGCTTCCGACTTCGGCTCAGGTCACGATCTTGCGGTTTGTGAGTTCGAGCCCCACGTCGGGCTCTGTGCTGACAACTTGGAGCCTGGATCCTGCTTCAGATTCTGTGTCTCCCTCTCTCTCTCTCTGCCCCTCCCCTGCTTGTGCTCTGTCTCTGAAAAATGAATAAATGTAAAAAAGAAATATATCGGGGGATATCCAAATATGATGTGAACATAAAATCACAATGGAAAAGTTATGGTTAAGAGCACCTGCCTGGCTCAGTGAGTGTGCGACTCTTGATCTTGGGGTCGTGAGTTCAAGCCCTACATTGGGTGCAGAGCCTACTTAAATAAATAAATGAAATTGAAAAGTTATGCTTAAATGTTCGTTGTCATACCTAAGGGAATGTAGATCATAGAGAGGTACGGCCCAACTGAAACTGTTCCACTTGAATTTTTTTCCCCCCAGTTACTTTGGCGCTTATTTAAGCCAAGAGAAAAAGGTCATACTGTTTTCATGCAACATATACTTGGTTCTTTAAATAACCACCATGACAAATAGTAGAAGGAATTAAAGAATGCTGTGCTTGTAATCCATTCAAAACACCAACATTTGGGTTGTACGTAATTAAAGAATATGTAAGATGCTTTTTGAATACCGTAGCAGCCGGTATGTAGAGACAGGCCTTCAGCGGACGCAGGAATGCAGATTAGGAAAGACAAAAAAATCACGCAGGAACTTGTCAATGTTATACAACTTCTATACAGTATTTTGACTTAAATCCAAGACTCTCCCCTATTTGTGGAGAGCAACTGCATGTAACATTAAATGCCGTTTCCCTCTGGACTTTACCCTGGAAGAGCCCAATTTTGTTTTTTTAGCCTTGCGAATCATTTACCGAAAAGAAGGCAGCCTTGCCACTTTTACACGAATGCTATCAATGTCAGTATTTCTTGGGATTGCAGGAAGATTCACATTCTTTACAGCTGATACAGCACAGGTTGGAGCTCCAGCGATGCCCGCCTCGTCAGGGTTGTCTTCGGGTGTTTTTGTGCATCAACGAAGGGAACAATCTCATTCATGTTGGTCTCCAATACCGTTCCCCGCATCCCTGTTTCTGCAAGCATACCATCGACCTTGTCTACAGGGAGAATTAAATCCGGTTCAGACACTTTCAAAAATACTTGTCTAATGCCTCCAAGAATACCAAATCACATTTCAAATGCCAACTTCACTCTCCGAAGAATCCACATGGAAGACAAAACAGAAGGCTGTGTGTAACGTCCATACGTCAGTTTGTTAGAGCCTCTAAGTAATGATCCTCCTTCTAGGAAACTGCAAACATTTTCATCTTCCTTGCATGGCAACCGGAAAATCTCCCTGATGGTTTGCTGTTGTGGGTCTTCACGGCAGGGCAGGCAGAACGTGCACAGCCACTGCTTCCTGTGCTTGAAGACGAGGAGCGCCTGCTCGTGGCTGGGCTGGGCTGGGCAGGAGTGACCTGGCGGGTGCTGGGGGCCAGGCTGGGGCAGGCGAGAGGGCCTCCCCGGTGCATCTTGCTAGTCACCCTCTCCCTACTTGTATTTTTTAGTTGTCTTTTTGTTCGTTGTTGCCATTGGTTTTGTTGTTGTTTTTTTTTATCTTGAACTTTTCAAGTAAACACAACAGTGGAGGTAATGAACGGGCATAAAAAAGAATATGTGTGTGGTGAAATACCACCTACTCATCATCCACTTTCAACAATTACCAACATCTCCCAGGCTTGTTCCATGTATTCCCCTCACTCTGTTTTTTCTTCTTCTGAAGTATTTCATTTTATTTTATGTTTATTTTTTATTTTTGAGAGAGAGAGCCCGCACACACACACAAGCGGGTAAGGGCAGACAGAGAAGGAGACAGAGGATCCGAAGCGGGCTCTGTGCTGATAGGAGAGAACATTCTTCCGGAACATTTTAGGGTAAATCTAGAGAGACATTTTTGTAACGCACCAACAGTCATCATCACACCTAACAAAAGTTATGGTGGTTCCTTAATAGCCTGTATTCTGGAGTATGAAGTTTCCAATAATTCTTAATATAATTTTGGTTGAATTTTCTTATTTTATTTATTTTTGAGGGAGAATGCACATGCTCGTGGGGGAGGGGCACTGAGAGGCAGAGTCCCAAGCAGGCTTATGTGGGGCTTGATCCCATAAACCGTGAGATCATGACCTGCGCCAAAATTAAGAGTTGGATGCTTGGGCGCCTGGGTGGCTCAGTCAGTTAAGCTTCCGACTTTGGCTCAGGTCATGATCTCACAGCTCATGGGCTCGAGCCCCGTGTCGGGCTCTGCGCTGACAGCTCAGAGCCTGGAGCCTGCTTTGGATTCTGTCTCCCTCTCTCTCTGCCACTCCATTGCTTGCTCACTCTCTCTCTAAAATATAAATAATATTTTATATTTTATTTTTTATAAAAAAATAAAAAAATATTTTTGAGACAGAGAGAAACAGAGCATGAACAGGGGAGGGTCAGCGAGAGAGGGAGACACAAAATCTGAAACAGGCTCCAGGCTCTGAGCTGTCAGCACAGAGCCTGACGTGAGGCTCGAACTCACGGGCTGCGAGATCATGACCTGAGCTGAAGTCAGACGCTTAACCGACTGAGCCACCCAGGCGCCCCAACATTAAAAAAAATTTTATTAAAAAAAAAAAAGAGTCGGATGCTTCACCGACTGAGCCATCCAGGTGCCCCTAAATTTTTTTTTTAATTTTTTAACATTTATTCATTTTTGAGAGTGAGAGAGACAGAGAATGAGCAAGGGAGGGGCAGAGAGAGAGGGAGACACAGAATCGGAAACAGGCTCCAGGCTCTGAGCTGTCTGCACAGAGCCGGGCGCGGAGCTCAAACTCCCGGAGTGCGAGATCATGACCTGAGCCGAAGTCCGACGCTCAATCGACTGAGCCACCTAGGCGCCCCTCCCCTAAATTTTTTTATACTCTTAATTGGCCTTGTAAAGATTGAACTAATACAATACTGAAGAAATAAATATCTACATTTGCTACGGACTGAATGTTTGCATCCCGCCCCACCCCCCCCATTCATATGTTGACACATACTCCCAAAGTGATGTTATGTGGAGGTGAGACCTTTGGGAGGTGATTAGGTTATGAGGTAGAGCCCTTATGAATGGCATTAGCGCCCTTATAAAAGGACCCCAGACAGCCTGGCTGGCTCAGCTGGTAGAGCATGTGACTCTCAGGGTCATGAGTTGGAGCCCCGTGTTGGGTGTAGAACTTACTTTTTATAAATACATGTGTACTTTTTTTGGTAAAGTTTATTTAAGTAATCTCTATACCCAACATGGGACCTGAACTCACGACCCTGAGATCAAGAGTCACATGATCTTCTGACTGAGCCAAACAGGCACCCCAGCTTATTGAAAAACAAAACAAAACAAAACAAAAAACCACAGGTGGTTCAGTCCGTTAAGCATCGGACTCTTGATCTCAGCTCAGGTCATCTTGAGGTTTGTGAGTTCGAGCCCCACACTGGGCTCTGTGTGCTGACAGTGCGGAGCCTGCTTGGGATTCTCTCTCCTCTCTCTCTCTCTCTCTGTGCCTCTATCCCACTCGTGCTCTCTGTCAAAATAAGTGAATAAACTTGAAAGAAAAAACCCACAAAGGGCCCCAGAGAGCTCCCTTGCCCCTTCCAATCATGAGAGGATGAGCATGAATTAAGAAGCAGATTCTCACCAGAGGCCGACTCTGCCTGCCCCTCGATCTTGGGCTTCCCGCACAGCAGGTCTGTGAGAAATCCATTTCTACTCTTTATAAGCTGCCCACTCTATTTTGCTACAGCAGTCTGAAGCATAGTAAGACAACACTTATGCAAAGGCCTTTAAGAAATTGAAATTCAGGGGTGCCCGGCTGGCTCGGTTGGTGGAGCATGTGACTCCTGATCTCAGGTCCTGAGTTCAAGCCCCACGTTGGGTATAGACATTACTTAAAAAAATAAAATCTTTAAAAAAAAAAAAAGAACAGAAAAGAAAAGAAAAGAAAGAAGGGCACTTGCGTGGCTCCGTCAGTTAAGCCTCCGACTTCGGCTCAGGTCATGATCTCAGGGTTCATGAGTTCAAGCCCCGCGTCGGGCTCTGTGCTGACAGCTCAGAGCCTGGAGCCTGCTTCCGATTCTGTGTCTCCCTCTCTCTCTCTGCCCCTCCCCTGATCATGCTCTGTCTCTGTCTCTCAAAAATGAATAGATGTTAAAAAAATTTTTAAAAAAAGAAAGAAGTTGAAGTTCAACAGTAAACATTGTCTGTAATAAAAGATGAATGACAGCACTGGTGCTCAGAAAAAATAAACAAGTTAGGGGACAATTTTAGGGAAAATCCCAAAAAATATTTGACACGAGAGTATTGGCAAAACAAGTATTGTCAAACAAGTATTCTCCTAGCTTATCGGCGGGCATGTAAATTGGTTGGTGTACCAGCCAGATGGCATGCTAACAGGGTTTACTGAAGGAAGTCTGATAAGAGGATTATTTATAGACGTGCCCAGGGCCGAGGAGGCCTACAAGGGTTGGTGAAGCGCCCAGGGACAAGCCGCCACAGGAAGTGGCAGCCACCAGGCACATCCAGCAGGGGGAGGGGGCTCTCACTGAACCGTGAAGGGAGTGGATAAGGAGGAGGGAGGAGCCACCCAAGTGGCTTCTGGAAAAGGGGTGTAGCCACGGCCACCCAGAGGCCCGGGGCTCCTACCTCCCACCCCGTCTTGCTGCCTGTGTTTCTCACAGGGAAGCTGACTGGGAGTTGGTGGGTAGAGATGTGATCCGATACGGTTTTACAGAGGTCAGCCCCCAAGGGCACAAGAGTGCAGGAAGGTAGTGTCTGGTCACCTAGAGGGGCAAACATGACTACCCGATGCGGAGACAAGTTAACACTGGCCACCCGCTTTAGATGTACACCTTAGGATCTCACAATATGACCCCTAAGAATTCACCCTACAGAAAAACTCAAATGTAAATAAAGTTGGAAAATAAAAAATAGGAGTATTTTGTATTTGTTGAGAGCTTACTTGTTAGGTATGAGGGACCAAGCAAGGCATTTTACATTTAATCCTCACAAGAACCCCTCTGAGTTCTGCACGATTAGTACTGACATTTTACACTTAAGGAAATTAAAGTGGAGTAAGGCTAAGCCGGGACCACAGAGTTAGCATGTGACAATACTGGGACCCAAACGCGGTCACTCTGACTCCAGTGTTGGAGTTCTAAGGAAATCCATGGCAGCATCGTCCGTAAAAACAAAAGACTGAATACAACCTAAATGACAGACAAGGCAAATACATTATGGTACATCTACACAATGAAATACTACGCAGCTTAAAAAAGAATGGAGTAGGGTGCCTGGGTGGCTCAGTCGGGTAAGCATCCGACTTCGGCTCAGGTCATGATCTTATGGTTTGTGAGTTCGAGCCCCCACATCAGGCTCTGCGCTGACAGTTCAAAGCCTGCTTGGGATTCTCTAATTGCCTCTCTCTCTCTGTCTCTCCCCCAAACCAGTCAAAAATAAATAAATATTTTTTAAAAATGTGTTTTCTTTACTAAAAAAATTTTTTTTAATGTTTTTATTATTTATTTTTGAGACAGAGAGAGACAGAGCATGAGCAGGGAAGGGGCAGAGAGAGGGGGAGACACAGAATCTGAAGCAGGTTCCAGGCTCTGAGCTGTCAGCACAGAGCCTGACTCGGGGCTTAAACTCACGGACTGTGAGATCATGACCTGACCTGAAGTCGCATGCTTAACCAACTGAGCCACCCAGGCACCCCAGAAAATGTGTTTCTTTAAAAAAAAAAAAAAAAAAAGAAGAATGGAGATCTACATGTGCTTATATGGAAAGATCTCCAAGATACACAGTCTGTGGCGGGAAAAAAACCAAAGTACAGAACATTGTGCCCATTTGTACAGAAAAATGAAAGGTCCTGTTTTAATATTTTAATACATGTATAATTTTTCAATAAACATATGTGATAAAAAGTCATACATATACATATGCCAACATACACAAAATGCCCAGAACTGAACAAGAACAGGTAACATTTATAGAGCACTGATCTAAATGTTTTGTAAGTACGATCTCTCAATGTTCAAAAGAACTCTATTAAGTGAGTAGTACTAACACTCTCATTTTTTAATATAATTCTTTTTTAAGATCTTATTTTTAAGTAATCTCTGGATCCAACGTGGGACTTGAAATCACAACCCTGAGCTCAAGAGTTGCGTGCACCACTGACTCAGCCAGCCAAGCGCCCCAACAAAAATCCTTTTTTTTTTTTTTTAACTTATTGAGAGAGAGCATGTGAGCATGAGGTGGGGGGGCAGAGGGAGAGAGAGGGAGAGAATCCCAAGCAGGCTCCATGCTCAGTACCGAACCCGACGGGGGGCTTGATCTTGTGACCTGGGATCACGACCTAAGCCAAAATCAAGTCTGATGCTTAACCAACTAACTGAGCCACCCAGGAGCCCCCAAAAATCTTGTTGTTTCTTTTTTGTTTTGTTTTTTTAAAGCTAAAAATTCTCTTCACGTGTATTCTAGTTAAAAATGTCAACCTGCTGGTTTGGAATTGAGATTCCAGCCTACATAGACATGAACCTGTAGCGAAGGCACTATGTGTCCCTTCTAGTTTTCGGACAATCTTTAAACCTGGTAAGTACACCTCCTGTGCCAACATGTAGGTTACTGACAAAGCTCCTCAACGGGGCAGCGATGGACAGACCCTACGAGACACCCCCTGGACAAGCGGACTCTGACACATTAACTCATCCGCACGGCGTGTACGGTTTAGGCTGCGGATTCACCTGTCACCATTTCTTCATCTTGTCCCCAAGGACAACACGCTAGGTCTTGTTCATCATCTTGCTGGAATTACTGCTTTTATTCCATTGATTTACCACTATAACTGTACTCCCATCCCCACCCCCTTTTGTAAGAGAGTGTGGATTGAAAGGACTTGTTTAGACAACACGTGTGGGCTTCTATTACTCTCATTCTTACACTCGACTCTCTAGTGCTGTTTGCTCGCAATTTTACCAACAATTTAAATTTCAAATTTACTAGTCCCGATTTTGAGGATTAAACTTTCTATTTCTTCCTCCCAAAATTTGTGATTTTTTTTTCTTTGCCCAGTTGTTTGGTTTCTCCTGTGTCCTATGATTACTCAAAGACTAATTACAAAGACTCAGAGCACATGTGCAATTTCCTACATTATCCTATTTTGTACAGTTCTAGACACTTGGATTCATTTTAAACACCCTCATTATTACCTGACTCTCTTAGACACTCTTCTTCCCTTTGTTAAAACTTCTCAGATGACCATAACCATCGCTTTACGAAGGAGGTGAAGAAAAATAATCGGCTGTTTTCCTTGCTTATTGGGATCTCTTGGCATTTATGCCATCAAATTCCATCAAAGCAGCGGAGAATACTGCTCTCCTGTTTCTTTTTAAGTCCAAATATACTTTTAAAAGCCCCTTTCCTCTCATCGGTGAGGGGCGCCGGGGGAGCTGGAGAAAGTCTGCCGTTAGTCCCCTCCATCCAGTTGCCTTCTTAGAAGAACATCTGGGACAGGGACTGGGGTGTCTGCCTGTGGGAGAGGTCACCACAGGGCACTCTTCTACTTCTCCTGGCTTATCTGCTGCCCTCTAGGCAGGCCAGACATTTGCTGTTTTTCTCTTCTCCATTCACACTTTAAACCCTCAGGCATTCTCGGTTCCTGCTTGGCAGAAAGATCTGGGTGCTGGGCCTCAGTTGTGTCCTGCAGCCCAGTGCACCAGAGAGCCACAAAGGCGGCTACAGGAACCCACCGCAAAACGAAGGGGAACCTGCTAGCGGGTCCCATACACTGTATTTGACGTCTCCCTTTGAGAACCTTAAAGGAAGCAGGGCGGGTTAGACAGGGAGGGTTCAACAGTCCTGCGTCCTCGGGCAAGAACTGTCTCATGAGTGTGCACCTACCTGAATGGTTTGCTCAGAGCAGCCCTGAGCTTGGTTTTTATCCTGCTCTTAGCATCTTGAAATTATTAGCAACTTTTGTCGTTATTGTTGTTGTTTTTAGCACCGAGACTCTCACATTTCATCCTACACTGGAGCCCCCAAGTTACGCAGCCAGTGCTGACCCAGCCCTGATAGTTGAGTGCACCCAATCCCAGCGCCTCTTGTCACCAAGCCTTCGGCTTCTAAGGAGGAGGATGTAACTCTGCTTGTTCTAGGTTTCCGAACACCGTGTGTCGGTTTTGGCTGATATTGCGTTCGTTCTGAGGGAGGTAGTCCCCCTTTTATCTTTTGTATATACCTTTTAAAGTCCTGAGCTCCTGAGAATGTCCCCTTCCCTTTCCCACTATCACAGATATGGACAGTTTTGTCTGGAGCTGGGTTTTCCCGTTTTCTTACACACTTTGGAGACTTATATCCAAAATAAACATAGCTGGGGATAGACTGTGCTTCTTTTCATTGAAGTCCTTTTTCAGTCCATTTTCCACAAATCTATTTCATATCTACCCCATAAATCCCCCACACGGAAAAAAGTTGCATCAGCAAACCTGGAACTCGGGACAGACCCTGTAACTTCCCCTACTTCCGCTTTCCGCTGAGGGCAGTGGCCGCCCATCAGTCGTACCCCAGCTCTCTCACCACAACACTCTTCTCTTTTCACTCCAGTAGGAACAAAGTGACTCTTACATGCACCCGGTTCCAAATTATTTATCAAGTCTTTTGCAAGAAAGTCTCCTTTCTTGGGATGGTAGAGTCACTTTGCTCTATCTCTGATAGACTGCCTCCCTGTGATTTCTCTTCAGTTTAACAATGGGTCAACTATCTAAAGTCAGCAAAACATGGTCTTCAGGCCACATCCGGCCCATGGCCAGTTTTTCTCCTGCTTGAGAACTGAGAATGGTTTGTATTGTTTGTTTATTTATTTATTTTTTAATGTTTTTATTTTTGAGACCATGTGAGAGACGGAGTGCAAGCAGCAGAGGGGCACACAGAGGGAGAAACAGAGTCTGAAGCAGGTTCCAGGCTCTGAGCTGGCAGCCCAGAGCCTGACGTGGGGCTTGAACTCACAAACCGTGAGATCATGACCTGAGCCGAAGTTGGATGCTTAACCAGCTGAGCCACTCAGGCGCCCCATGGTTTGTATTGTTTTAAGAGGGGGGTAAAAACAGTATGCAGTAAAGAAAGACTAAAATACTTATTACCTGGCCCCTTCCAGAAGAAAGTTTCCCAGCCCTGGATATAGACAACAGTTAACAATCTGCCTTCCTGCCCCCACTGAAGTCAACAGAAGTTACTCTAAGCTTCGGCCAAAGTGGTCTCCAGCCACCAGTGGGTCCTGAGTCCTCTGTTTCCTTTCTGTTCTTTCTGCACAGCAGCTGTTTCTTCTGTTTCTACTGAGCCTAAGAGCATTCCACCGGGCGATTAGATCTTGGCCCACAGGACCTTCTGAGGAGAGTAATCCCCAATAGAAGCTTTCTATGTAAAACATTTGGGGTTTGTGCTATCTGCCAGACACCAACCCTGCTACCTGGGGAATGGCTGCAAGGCGGCCAGGGCAGGGGAGAGCCTCCCCTCAAAGAGGAGGGTACGGTGGCTCTCTTCCCAGTGGGGATGCCTGTTCTGGGGAAGACAGGCAGACCCACCCATCAGGCACTGTCTTCCAGTGCCTGCAAATGCTTGGGTTGTGCTCAGAAGAACCTCAAAAACTCAGGTTGTTGGGGACGCCTGGCTGTTTCAGTCAGTGGGACATGTGACTCTTGATCTCAGGGTTGTGAGTTCGAGCCCCACGTTGGCGGGTAGAGAGAACTTAAAATAAAAACTCACGTTCTCCATTCAGTTCTCAGAGGCCTGTTGCCTATTAATGCATCACTTGCCTCCTTTTTTGTACCAGAGTGACTGGTCAGCCGCAGCGGGGGCTCCTACACCATTCCCGGGCCCCGCACCTCCCTGCAATGTAATTCCATGTGTGTCTTTCTTGCAACGTATGGGAGCCTTAATAAATGCACCGCCCACCACAGTTGCAGCCCTGCCTCGGTTTGCCTATCTCTAAGGGGGTCTTGCCCCTACCACCCCTGCCTCAGCAGCAAACCTGCCCTTGCTAAGCTTCATTTCGGCCTTTCCTTCTGCCACCGGGAAGCACATCTTCGCGGCTGACCTAGGGGGACGCGGCGGGGCAGTCAACCCAGGCACAGGCACCAGGGCTGCGTGCGTAGTGATTTAAAAACAAACTGTGTAGGCGCACCTGGGTGGATCAGTTGGGTGAGCATCTGACTCTAGATTTCAACTCAGGTCGTGATCGCAGGGTGGTGACATTGAGCCCTTTGTCCGGCTCTGTGCTGGGTGTGGAGACTACTCGGGATGCTTTCTCTCTCTCTCTCTCACCCCTCTTCCCTGCTCTCTCTCTCTCTAAAATAAAAAAACAGTAATAACAAACAAAAAATAAATGAAAACAAACTGCATTGCTGGTCTTCTAACCATCACCATGGGCTGAAAATTCCAAACAATGTCAGATAAAATACTCCTTCCTGAAAACAATCTTTTGCTGGCCAGTTCTAAACAACTTAGCAGTTATCGTTGGGCTCTCTTAACATATGTGTAAACTTGAAATGCGCACTTTGTATTGTTCCTTTAATAAACATTGTGCTCTACATGCAGGTGGTTCAGAGACCTCCCGGGTGTAGGGCTGGCGTCCAGCAAACACAGCCTCAGCCACACACAGTGGCTTGGAGAGTATAGATCCCATGGAATCACTATAGTTCATTTTGGATACGATTCCTGTCTCCGGTTCCTGGGGGACTATATCTTTGCTTTTAAACACTAGATTGAGGGGTGCCTGCGTGGCTTAGTTGGTTGGTCGAACATCCGACTTCAGCTCAGGTCACGATCTCCCGCTTCTTGAGTTACAGCCCCGCGTTCGGCTCTGTGCTGACAACTCAGAGCCTGGAGCCTGCTTCGGATTCTGTGTGTGTGTGTCTCTCTCTCTGCCCCTCCCCTGCTCGTTCTCTCTCTCTCTCTCTCAAAATAAACAAACATTAAAACTAGATTGGGGGGCGCCTGGGTGGCGCAGTCGGTTAAGCGTCCGACTTCAGCCAGGTCACGATCTCGCGGTCCGTGAGTTCGAGCCCCGCGTCCGGCTCTGGGCTGATGGCTCGGAGCCTGGAGCCTGTTTCCGATTCTGTGTCTCCCTCTCTCTCTGCCCCTCCCCCGTTCATGCTCTGTCTCTCTCTGTCCCAAAAATAAATAAAAAACGTTGAAAAAAAAAATAAAAAAAAAAAAATAAAAAAAAAAAAAAATAAAACTAGATTGGAAAAAAAAATGACAGCACAGTGATTATAGATGGAGAAATAGAACTCGAGTTACTTCCATTCTGTCATTATATTTTGTGACCCACCCCTCCTCCCCGGAATGTTTATGTGTTTAAAGTTCAAAACTGTCAAACACAGCAAATGGAGAAGTAGGATATGTTTGTGTGGTAAAGGACAAATTCTAGTTCATACTTGAAACATTTTACTGAATTTGAGTAAAATCTTTAAAAGTTGACATTTCCTTTTTTTTAATTGTTTAAAAATGGAGAGTGACTCAAGATTATATCCAATCAGTGGTACGATTTAGCAATTTTCCCTAAATTGTATCTTACATCTAATACAAAAGTATTAATGCATTGTTTGCCCCCTTTTTGTGCACTTTAATTTTTTTTTAATCAGAAAAAGTTTTTTCTTTACTCACATATGTCCAAATTTCAAAACAAAAAATTTTCACTCTCTGCATTTACTTTGTGGTCATTTTACTATTTGTTTCATTTCATGATTCCTGAAAATAATGTTTGCCAAAAATGATCCACTCTAAACGACCTGGTACATCCAGACAATGGAATATTATTCAGGACTGAGAAGAGTCATAAAGAGACATGCAGTGAACCTTAAAAGCATGTTAGTGAAAGAAGCCAGTCTGAAAAGGTTACATACTGTTTACTTATTTATTTATTTTTAATGTTTATTTATTTTTGAGACAGAGCATGAACGGGGGAGGGTCAGAGAGAGAGGGAGACACAGAATCCGAAGCAGGCTCCAGGCTCTGAGCTGTCAGCACAGAGCCCGACGTGGGGCTCGAACTCACAGACTGTGAGATCATGACCTGAGCTGAAGTCGGATGCTTAACCGACAGAGCCACCCAGGCGCCCCGGTTACATACTGTTTAAATCCAACTATACATCGTGGCAAAACTGGAAAAGGGAAAACTGGAGACAGGGGTTGCTGGGGCACCTCAGTCAGTTAAGCATCAACTATTGATTTCGGCTCAGGTCATGATCTCACGGTTCGTGAGATTGAGCCCCGTGTCAGGCTCTGTGCTGACAGTGCGGAGCCTGCTTGGGATTCTCTCTCCCTCACTCTGCCCCTCCCCCAATCATGCGTTTGCTCTCTCTCTCTCAAAATAAACAAACAAATTAAAAAAAAAAAGGATCAGTGGTTGCCAGGGTCTGGGGAAAGGGCGGGATGAGCAGGTACAGCACAGAGGTTTTCAGGGCACTGAGAATATGCTGTATCACATGATGTAGACACGTCAGGACACATTTGTGCAAACACATTTGGTGCAAACCTGTAACCAGGAGTAAACTGTAAGGTAAACAAACTTTGGACTTTGGATGATAAAGATGTGTCAAAGTATACTCAGGAATGGTAATAAATGCACCACTCTTTCTGCTGCTAACTCAAAATTCCTCCAAAAAAGGTCTTTTAGAAATCCCCTCTGGGTGTTTAATGAGCTCAGAACACCCCTGGGCACCCCTCCTCCAGACCACTGCGTTAGTCCCCAGGCTCTCCAGCCTTCCCAGCAGCCACACTGGCTTCGAAGGCTGTTTTTCCCGAGCCCCCTCCTGGCTCCTTCTAGCAGCATTTGAATGTGCTCAAGCACTTTCCCACCTTGTCTTCCATCCCCTGCCAGATCCCTTTAGTTTCCTGTACTTGCTGGTTTGACGGGTTCACCTGCTAGACTCTATCATCAACCCACAGCGGTGTGACCACTGCACCCACCTGGTCACAGAACCTTCTCTTACCCAGTCTAAAAGCAACTTATCAATCAATTAATGCTCACTTTTGAGTATTTATTATTTAAAAAAAATTTTGTTTGAATTATTTTTGAGAGACAGAGCATGAGTGGGGGAGGGGCAGACAGAGGGAGACAGAGAATCTGAAGCAGACTCCAGGCCCTGAGCTGTCAGCACAGAGCCCGACGTGGGGCTCAAACTCAAGAACCGTGAGATCATGACCTGAGCCAAAGCCGGACACTTATCCGACTGAGCCACCAGGCGCCCCTCTTATTATTTTTTAAATATTTTATTTCATTTATTTTTTTAAAGTAGTATCTACACCCAAAGTGGGCCTCGAACCCACAACCCTGAGATCAAGAGTTGCACGCTCCACAGACTGAGCCAGCCAGGTGCCCCAGCTGTTTCTTAAATCACTTGACTTTTGACAATTAATCAATGCTTAGCTCTTAAACTGCTCGCCTCCAAGATGCCAGGCTCGCCTGGTCCCTTCTGCCGCTTGGGCTGCTGCTTCCCAGCCTTCCTTGCTAACTCTCTTTTCTCTGCCTGTCTCTTTCCTATCAGAGGTCCTCAGCCTTAGATCCTGAGCCCTCTTATCTCCAGCTCCACAGTGTCCCCGAGTGATCTCACTCACCGTCAGAGTGAGGACACCTAGATCAAAGAAGTGGAGAAGTCTAAGGTCACACTGTGTGACAGCATTTAGAGTGAGGGTGGTGTTTAATCTAAGTCGACTATGAGCTAGACACTGTGTTGGGGATACAGGTGAGAATAAGATGCTATTTCTCCCCTCCAACTTTTGAACCTACATAGTCCTTCCCTTCTCCCTGCTCTGCCTGTCTAGCTTCAACTCATCTTTAGGTCTTAGTTTAAAATGCCACTTCACCTGGGATGTCTTCCCTGACTACTCTTAAGACTGGCTGGGCTCGTGCTGTCCTGTGTGCCTCACAGCACCCTCCACCTACTCCTTCTAACGATTACTTGTCTATTCTTCCTCACTGGTGCCTCCCTTTCTTTCGTTTGTAAGATCTTTCCTCTGCTTGAGCTGTGAAGAGCAGAACCAGGAGCCTGCCAACTCTCCCATCTTGCCAGGGAAATAGACACTAAGCTCATCGAGAGCAGTGGGGCTGTGCCTGCATGCACCGTCACATCCACGACACCCAGTAAGATGCCTGGTGGATGGTAATTGCCCAGAAACTGTTTGCTCTTCGAAGAATAAATGGAAAAATGAATGAATGAACCACTTGACTTTATGCTAATCGTTGGAGCAGAACTTTGAGAAATGTCCTATTTCTTGGGCAGAGGAAAGATGATAGAGTAGGAGGGCTATTCTGGAGGTCCCTACCAATCCAGTGATTCTGAATTTGGAAATAGGATCTATTTTTCTTTGTCACTAAAATTCTGAAGAACACTACTTCGCAGAGATATTACTGAAAGTACAGTTTGCTCAAAAGGTGAGAAAACCAATATAGTATACAGCTTGTCAGATGCAGGAGTCTTTCAAATTCAAGTTCTGCTTTTAGTTAGAATAGTATTGCCACCTAGTGGGTAATAAAACATTCTTCCTGGAACTGTATGCCATGAATACTTGGTAAATTATTGTGAATAACGTTATTAACATTCTGAAACTGAATCTAAACAGGCTATTTCAGGAAGAATTCTCTTGGCCTGGTATTTATTGTAACCTAGGGGATTTGACTGACTGCTTATCATGAAGTTAATGGAAATTTCTAATAAGGAAAGGTTTTCAAGATTTCTTTGAAGCTTTTTGTCCTTAAAATACCTTCCACTAAGAGTGTACAAGATACTCTGTTCAAAATGTATTTGACTTAGTTCTTTTCTCTGTGTGGTTATATTACCAACTTAATACACAGGATTGCTTTAGGGTTTGCTTTTGTTCATGTACTTTCATTTAATTTTTTCCGATGTTATTATAAAATTTTCAAACAGTTAAGGCTAAAAAGTTTTACAGTGAACATCTATACACCCACTACCTGGATTCTACCATTAGCCTTTTACTATATTTGCTTTACCACATCCATCTAAATATCCCCATATCCATGCATGTATTTTGTTTTTGAAGCATTTCAGAATAAACTCTAAATACTTCAAAATCTGTATCATTAATACAGTTTTTCCTTACTGCATTTGTGAAACATTCACATAGTTCAAAAGTAAAAAAGGATTCACTCAAAAGCCTCACTCCTATCCCATTCCCCACTCCCATTAAGTAACCATTTTCCATTTTCAGTACTTTCTGTTTCAGCCTGTTTCTTTTTTATGAAAATATAGGTACAGACACAGATTCTCATTGCTTTCTTCACTAAAGGCAGCATGCTATATATACTCTCTCATTCTACTCTGAATGTAATGATATATCCTGGGAATTCTCTATTTCAAATCTTCTTTTTTTTTAAGTTTTTAAATTTGTTTTGAGAGAGAGAGAGAGAGAGAGAAAGAGAAAGAGAAAGAGAGAACACAAGCAGGGGAGGGCAGTGAGAGGGACGGGAGAGACAAGAATCCCAAGTAGGCTCTACACTGTCAGCACAGAGCCTGATGTGGGGCTCGAACTCATTAACCGTGACATCATGACCTGAGCCGAAACCAAAAGTCGGATGCTTAACTGACTGAGCCATCCAGGCACCCAGGCACCCTGGAATTCTCCATTTCAGAGATCTCCCTAATTCTTTCTGGGCTTCATAGTACTACACTGTATATAGATAAACCATAATTTATTCTACCCACCTCCTATGGATATGCAATTTAGCTTGTTTCTGACACCATGGCATTATAAATAATGATGTAGTAAAAAAGGGCTAAACACAAGCTATTTTAAATTTACAGTGGCATACCTTCAGAGTAAATCCCCAAAAGTGGAATTACTAGGTCCAAAGTCAGCATGCATATAGACACTGTAGAAATGCACCGGCACGTAGAGCCAACTTCCACGGGGCTTTGACCTTCTGCACTCGCATTAGCCATGTGCGAGAGAGCTTGTTTCTTCCAGTCTCACCTAGAATGTTCTATTAGTATTGTGTCATCACGCTCTTAATAGCTTAAGATCAAACATTCATCGTCTCATAGTTTCTGTGTGTCAGCAGTCTGCGAGCTGGGCCCTGTGCCCAGGGTCTGTTTACAAGGCTGTAAATGAGGTGTTGGTCAGGCTGTGCTCTCATCTGGAGGCTCCACTGGGGAAGACTCTTACTATGAGCTCATTCAGGTTGTTGGCAGAATTCACTTCTCTGGGGCTGTAAAACTCATCGTGGCTCACTTCTTCAAGGCCAGGAGGAGAAGGTCTCTGCCGTCAGGAAGGTCTAAGTCCTCTGTTGAAGGGCATCCTACTGGTAAGTCAGGGCCACCAGGATAATATACCTTTTGATTAATTTAAAACCAACTCACTGGGGGGGCGCCTGGGTGGCTCAGTCGGTTAAGCGGCCGACTTCGGCTCAGGTCATGATCTCGCGGTCCGTGAGTTCAAGCCCCACGTCAGGCTCTGTGCTGACACCTCAGAGCCTGGAGTCTGCTTCAGATTCTGTGTCTCCCTCTCTCTGACCCTCCCCCGTTCATGCTCTGTCTCTCTCTGTCTCAAAAAGAAATAAACGTTAAAAAAATTAAAAAAAATAAAAATAAAAGAATTAAAACCAACTCACTGGGACCTTAATTACATTCATAAAATCCAACTGCCTTTTTTTCATTTACTATAACTTATTGCAGGGAATAACTCCAGAGATCAGATATTAGTGGGGGGAGTGTTTTAGAATTCTGCTTACCAGAAGTACACTTGTCAAGCTTTTGGCTATTTGCTAATCTGCAAGGTGAGAATAGTTTCTCAGTGCTCTAATTTGCCTATCTCTGATTAAAAGTGAAGTTGAGTGTTGTTTCATACATATAAGAACCATTTGTATATCTTCTTCCTTGAACTCTCTGTTCCTGTCTTTTGCCCATTTTCCCATTGAGTTGGTGGCTTTTTCCCCTTCAATGTTTTTACAGCTCTTTATAGAATAGGGAAATGAGGCCTTTATCTGTGAAATACACTGCATACATTTTCTCTTAGCTTGTCATTTGTCCTCTGTCTCTGCTTATGGAAATCATCCGATTTTTAAGATGTTGACAATAAATTCAGTTTTTTAAGACAATGTGTCGACCACTACTCTGTAGGCTAAACAAAACAGACCTAAAGGCCCCCATACAGCCCACAGGCCACCATCCATATCATCCTCTGTCTTTTGATTCTGCACCAAGAGCGGACCTAGGCAGCTAACTATATAGAAACATATATATTATACTTATAATTTTTAACATCACTGGAGCAATAAATTGTGGACCTCCATTGGTAATATATTTCACTAGCTCACATCTCTTAGCTGTGCTTACACTTTTACTACATAGAATGGTTTGTCAAAAAATGGTGTAAAAGTTCATGGTTGCCAAGGTTTTTATGGCCAAATATTTTCCAATATTTCCACCTCCTCACTCCTCATTTAATCACTTTTAAGTTACTATTTTTAAAAAATTTATTATTTAGAGTTTCAAACACATATAAAAACAGAGGGGACTAGGGCTCCTAGGCGGTTCAGTCAGTTAAGTATCCGACTTTAGCTCAGGTCATGATCTTGCAGCTCATGAGTTCAAACTCCACATTGGGCTCTGTGCTAACAAGCTCAGAGCCTGGAGCCTGCTTCGGATTCTGTGTCTCCCTCTCTCCACCTCTTCCCCACTCACACTGTCTCTGTCTCTCAAAATATGAATAAATTAAAAAAAAAAAACCAGAGGTGACAGAAGAATAAATTCTCATGTATTCATATATGCTAACCTTGGCAGTTACCAACACAAGGCCAATACTGTTTTATTTATACCAGTGGCTCTCAACTATGGGTGACTTTCCCCAGAGGGGTATTTGTCAATGTCTGCATTTTTTTGGTAAGATTTTTTAAGTAATCTCCACACCCATTGTGGGGCTTGAACTCACAACCGCAAGACTAAGAGTCACGTGCTCCACCCACTGAGCCAGCGAGGTGCCCCTCAATGTCTGCACCTTTGCTCCTCACAACTGAGGACAGCTCCTGGCAGCTAGAGGGTAGAGACCAGAGATGCTACACAGGACAGCCCCCACGACAAAGAGTTATCTGGCCCCAAATGTCAGTAGCATCCATGTGAAGAAAGCCTGATTTAAGGGGCACCTGGGTTGCTCAGCAGGTTAAGCGTGTGACTTCGGCTCAGCTCATGGTCTTGCAGTTCTTGCATTTGAGCCCCGCGTGGGGCTCTGTGCTGACAGCTCGGAGCCTGGAGCCTGGAGCCTGCTTCGGATTCTCTGTCTGCCTTGCTCCACCCTTCCCCTGCTCGTGCTCTGTCTCTCTCTCTCAGAAATAAATGTCAAAAAAAGAAAAAAAAAGCCTGATTTATATCTTTGCCTCTCCTTCCTACATTGATTATGTCAAAGCAAATATCAGACATACCATTAATCTATAAATACCATTTACAAATAAAAACCATTATGATAAAAACCACAATACTATTATACCTAATATCTTAACATTAGGTATGTCTTATATATATTAAGGTATACCTTAATATCTTAACATCATAAAATACATAGTGTTCAGATACCATTAATCTATAAATACCACTTACAAATAAAAACCATTATGATAAAAACCACAATACTATTATACCTAATATCTTAACATTAGGTATGTCTTATATATATTAAGGTATACCTTAATATCTTAACATCATAAAATACATAGTGTTCAGATACCATTAATCTATAAATACCACTTACAAATAAAAACCATTATGATAAAAACCACAATACTATTATACCTAATATCTTAACATTAGGTATATCTTATATATATTAAGGTATACCTTAATATCTTAAGATCGTAAAATATATAGTGTTCAGATTTCTTAGTTCTTGAAAAGTTTTTTTAAGTTTATTTATTTATATGAGGGAGAGAGAGAGAGTGAGCACACACACACACAAGCTGGGGAGGAACAGACAGAAGGAGAGACAGAATCCCAAGCAGGCTCCGCACCATCAGTGCAGGGCTAGAACTCATAAACTGTGAGACCATGACCTGAGCTGAGATCAAGAGTTGGACACTTAACTGACAGCCCCCCAGGAGCCCCAGGATAAGGACCTCTAACTTCCTGGCAGCCTCTGAGCAATTTGGACCTGGTTTCTTGGGTATGAAATACTGTGATAAACTCCACTCTAGGGACACTGGAAGCACAATCTGATTTAAAACAAGTTATTCGGGGGCACCTGGGTAGCTCAGTTGGTTGAGCATCGGCTTCAGCTCAGGTCATGATCTCGAAGTTCTTGAGTTTGAGCCCCACATCGGGCTGAAGTGAAGACACAACGTTTTATAAAATATTTTATAGACACAAATGTTAAGATAGGATTAAAATTATATGCCTTTAAAAATAACATAAGAAAATAAAATAAAATAAAATAAAATAAAATAAAATAAAATAAAATAAAATAGCTTTAAGGATGCCTTCCCTTGGCTTCAAGAGCTCTGATGCTATCTTTGTTGACTTTTCTCAGGCTCTGGGCCACCTGAGGTTTCCTTAGCTAAGCTATTTCCTCTGGTTTGTTACTTGCTGTAGCACATAGGGTGGCTGACAAGGGGCTCTAACCTTCTAGGAAGGAGGGGGTTCTATCTGTAATCTAAGCACCCCGGCAGTCTCTCCTGGGGTCCTGCCTGTATTACCTTAGTTTTTTTTTTCTAGCTTTATTGCAATATAATCTACATTCAGAATTCACTATTTTAAGTGTACAGTTTATGAGTTTTGGTTAATTATAGACAGTCTTGTAACCACCACCACAGTCAAGAACATTTTCTTGACTCTTGAAAAGCCTCCTTGGCCTCAACTACTCTTTAGAGCTTGCGTTTTCCAATACTCTGGAATCGCTCGATACTCTGTCTCACTTTCTGTGCTGGTCACCTAGTCTCATTTTCCTGAGAAGCATCTCTGTTTTCATCCTACTTCGCAGACAAGAAGTAACTGACAGGCTTAGTGCTCAGTGACTAAAGAACATTTCCCTGGCTCAATTAGAAGGTCCATTCTAAGCTCTTTTGTGGCCATTTCACCTCCAACCTTTAAGTGTGGTGATCTTTAGTGATCTTGTTATATTTGTGAATACCAGAAGGAGCCCTCACAGGGACACAGAGATGGTCACTGAAGCTGCATCACATGAACAGCAGGATCCTGGAGAGACAGTCTCCCCAGAGTTGTCCCCATGGTTTCTTCCCTTCCCATTCCAGGGACATCCCCCTTTTTCCTAAGCTAACCACTTTTATGAGATATATAACCTGAGATATTCTGCTAAACTGAAACTTATAATAAGAGATATAATTTCTCCCAAGAGGTGGATTAGAATTGTTCTCTTACTGGCTGCTGGAAACCTATTCCCAAGAGCTACTGAGACCGGAAAATGTAACATGGTTAATTGACCAAGCTTCCTCCTGGACTGGGAAGCCATGTGCACAGAAGGCCTCCTTCCCTTTCCTGAACCCAAGTCTGACCACTTTCCTTTCAGCTAATCTTTTTTATTTTTTAATTAATTAATTAATTAATTAATTAATTTTTAGAGAGAGGAGAGAGCACATGCATGCAGCTGGGGAGAGCACACGCATGTAGCTGAGAGAGTGGGAGAAAGAGAACCCAGGATCCATGCCCAGCATAGAGCCAATGCGGGGGGTGATCCCACAATCCTGGGATCATGACCTGAGCAGAATCAGAAGTCAGACACTCAACCAACTGAGCCACCCAGGCACCCCCCTTTCAGCTAGTCTTAAACTGTTCCTCTATGTCAAGATTTTTATTGTTTTTTTTTATATATGCTAATATTTCCATTCATCTTTCATGATCCTCCCGCTGTTTCCTAATGTCCAAGAATACAATCATGTATCTCCTGTATTATTTCTACATTTCCCAAAAATTTTCTAACGAATTTGTTACTGGAACACATGTTGTGTGTTCATAAACATATTACCAGAGAGGACAGAACTTCCTGAGATTGGTGATGTATAATATCAAAATCTTAAATTCTGGGCTTCATATATCAGAAATCACTCAAAAATTATTCTTTCTGGGGCCCCTGACTGGCTCAGTTGGAAGGGCATGGGACTTGTGATCTTAGGATCATGAGTTTGAGCTCCACATTGGGTACAGAGATCGTTAAAAAATAAACTTAAAAATGTATTATTTTCATTAGGAACAAGATGAACAGATTTTCTTTTTTTCTTCTTTTTTTTAAGATGAACAGATTTCCAAAGAAAAGGTTTTTTCCTGGGAATGCAAGCTTGTGCAGTCACTCTGGAAAGCAGCATGGAGGTTCCTCAAAAAACTAAAAACAGAACTACTCTACAACCCAGCAATTGCACTACTAGGCATTTATTCAAGGGATACAGGTGTGCTGTTTAGAAGGGACACATGCACCCCCATGTTTATAGCAGCACTAGCAACAATAGCCAAAGTATGGAAAGAGCCCAAATGTCCATCGATGGATGAACGGATTAAGATGTGGTATATATATATATATATATGTATATATAAATGGAGTCTTACTCGGCAATCAAAAAGAATGAAATCTTGCCATTTGCAACTAGGTGGATGGAACTGGAGGGTATTACGCTAAGTGAAATTAGAGAAAGACAAAAAATCATATGACTTCACTCATATGAGGACTTTAAGAAACAAAACAGATGAACATAAGGGAAGGGAAACAAAAATAATATAAAAACTGGGAGGGGGACAAAACAGAAGAGACTCATAAATATGGAGAATAAACTGAGGGTTACTGGAGGGGTTGTGGGAGGGGGGGTGGGCTACATGGGTCAGGGGCACTAAGGAATCTACTCCTGAAATCATTGTTGCACTATAAACTAATTTGGATGTAAATTAAAAAAAAAAATTAAAAATAAAACAAGTTAAAAAAGAAAAAAAGAAAGTAGGAAAAAAAAAAGGTTTTTCTCCTTGAGTGCCCTTTTAAACTTTTTTTTTTTTTTTTTTTTTTAAGTAATTCTATTCCCAACATGGGGCTCAAACTCACAATCCTGAGATCAAGAGTCACACGGGAGCCCTTTTAAAATGCAGGAACTGCCTAGCTCTGCTCTTAATACAAAAAAGTTGAAATGAAATGACCATAAGAAGGAAAGGTCACACAAATGGCAGGATGGCTTAGGTACCTGTCTGATCAGCCCAGGAGTGTATGCCGGCTGCTCCCACTCTGAGGTGAGGTGCAAGCAGCTGAGGAGGGCAGAACGGGAAAGCTGAAAAGCTTTCAGTTATGGTTTGAATTGTGTCCCCTTCCTTCCTCCCCAAATCCACAGGCTGAAGTCCTAACTCCCTGTACCTCACAATGTGACCTTATTTGAAGACAGGGTCTTTACAGAGGTAATCAAGTTAAAATGAGAGGGTGGGGGCACCTGGGTGGCTCAGTGGGCTGGGTGTCCAACTTCGGCTCAGGTCACGATCTCGTGGTCTGTGGGTTCAAGACGCACGTCAGGCTCTGTGCTGACAGCTCGGAGCCTGGAGCCTGCTTTGGATTCTGTGTCTCCCTCTTTCTCTGCCCCTTCCCTGCTTCCCCCCCACCCCCAAATAAATACACATTTAAACAAATTTAAAATTTTTTTAAATGATAAGGTGGTATTCAGTTTGGACTGTTATGGCAAAAATACCACAGACTGGGTGACTTGAACAGTAAACAATATTTCTCACAGAGGCCGGGAAGCATGGGTTAAGGTGCCTGCAGATTACGTCCGGTGAAGGCCTGCTTCTTGGTGCCACCTTCTCACTGTGTCCTTACAGGGCGGAAGGAGTGAGGGAGTTCTCTGGGGTCTCTTTCCTAAGGGCACTAATTCCATTTATGATTACTGCCCAAAGGTCTCCACCTTCAAATACTACTGTATCGGGGATTAGGTTTCAAAATTTTGGAGGGACACAAACATTCAGTCTGTAGCAGATCCTAATCCAGTTTGACTGAGGTCCTTACAAAATGGACACAGAGACACATGCGGGAGGAGGAGCATGGGAAGAGGAGTACAGAGAAGATGGCCATCTCCAAGCCAAGGGGACAGGCTTGGGAAAGATGCCCCTTCAACAGTGCTCACAGGGAACCAATGTCTGCCATTTGCAAACCCCTGCAATCCTTCATCTAAACATAACACTTAACAATTTTTGGTTCCCTTTAAACTAATGAGACATAAGACTAATTTTCTCTCTCCTTCACACAAGATGTCCCTCTTAACCCATCAGCTGAGCATGGGTGGTAGTGTACTTCTAGGCCTTCCCCTTCCAAGGGAATCCAAGCATATCCTGGGCAAGGTCCAGGCAAGACTTCCTTTCCCACTATGATGGCTAATTTCAAGTCAACCTGACTGGGCCATGGGGTGCCCAGATATTTGGTCTAACATTATTCTGGGTGTTTCTATGAGGGCATTTTGGGATGAGAATAACATTTAAATAAGTAAATTGAGTAAAGCAAATTGTCTTCTGTAAAATGAGCGCACCTCATCCATCGAGTGAAAGTCTGATTCCGCACCCCCATCCCTCCAATCTCCCCCAGGAAGAGAGAATTCTCCCCACTGATGGTCCTTCAACTGAGACATGGGCCCTTCAACTGAGACATGGGCTCTTCCTGGCTCTACAGCAGGTTCAGGCCTTCAGATCCAAAGTGGGATGTTGCCTCTGCAGACTTTGGACATGCCAGCTGACATAATCACGTGGGCAGATTCCTTCTATCTTATCTACCCTATTGGTTTTGTTTCTCTTGAACAAATATCTAATAACACCTGTCCTCCCTTATGTAGCCAGCCATTCATTCTCACCATATAAACTGACTCAAGAAGTTAACTTTTGTAAAATTAGCACTGGGAATTTTGTGAAAACTTTCTCCATGCCCAAATCCTTTCAGAAATGGTCTGGGTTAAAAAAAATAACATATAAATAAATATCAGAGGACAGAGAAATTAAGAAGAAAATTTTTGCCTGGAATGCTCTTGTTTTGAAAAAGGAACAGTGACCACCCACTGTAAAATTTCAGCAGTTTCTTTATACAGATGACAACTAGCAGACTCAGCTTTGTCTTGTGTAAATAATTAACTCTTTAGGACCAATACTCACTGTTCTGAAAAGTGAAAATTAAAACATTCCTTTAGGGGCACCTGGGTGGCTCAGTGGGTTAAGTGTCCAACTTCAACTTAGGTCATGATCTTGGGGTTTGTGGGTTTGAGCCCCATGTCAGGCTCTGTGCTGACAGCTTGGAGCCTGGAGCCTGCTTTGGATTCTGTGTCTCCCTCTCTCTCTGCCCCTCCCCTGCTCACACTCTGTCTGTCTCTCTCAAATAAATAAACATTAAAAAAAAAATCGTAAACATTTCTTTAAAATACAAATACACTGGGGCGCCTGGCTGGCTCAGTAGGAACAGATTCAACCCTTGATCTCAGGGTCTGTGTTTGAGCCTCACACTGGGTGCAGCAATTACTGAAATAAAATGAACTTTACAAAATACACTTTAAGAAAAATAAATAAAAAAATTAAAAATAAAATACAAATACAATGAAAACAAAAAATTACATATAATGGCTTAACAACAAGGTTTATGTTCAGCATGGATTGTAGTCACTATGTGTTTTATTTTTCATTTACTTGGTACCTTCTAACCGCCTGTTTACTGCCTTTTACCTTAAAGCTGATGTATCATCAACATTAATATATGTCTCATATCATTGATTATTAAAATATTACCTTAAAAATAAAAACCCCAGGGCGCATGGCTAGCTCAGTTGGTAGAACGTGCTACTCTTGATCTCAAGGTCAGGAATTCAAGCCCCACACTGGGCGTAGAGCCTATTTAGAAAAATAAAAAATAATAAAACCCCTAATTCAAGCCCCACACTGGGCGTAGAGCCTATTTAGAAAAATAAAAAATAATAAAACCCCTAATTCCGATACATTGTTTGAATCTGGACTTTTTTCCTGCTTTGTTTTTCACCTTTGTGCATGTCTCAGGTAACCTAAAATGTAAATTTAACTACTATTTGAATATGATTCAGCGCTTTTTGAAGAGAATGCAATGAATTGCTATTTGTTACCCCAGGGCAGTTTTCAGAAAAATAAAAATTATCATATAGTAGACAATGTCTGAACTCTGGCTAAAAACCTTGGGTGCCCGGGTGGCTTAGTCAGTAAAGCATGTGACTCTTGGTTTCGGCTAGAGTTGTGATCTCACTTGTCGTGAGTTCCAGCCCGGCATCAGGCTCTGCGGGCTCTATAGGTTCTGGGCTGGCAGCACGGAGCCTGCTTGGGATGCTGTCTCTCCTCTCTCTCTCTGCCCCTCCACCACTTGTGCTATCTCTGTCCCTCTCAAAACAAAAGTAAACTAAAAAAAAAACAACTTGGGAATTTAGCTTAGCCTTAATAAATGATACATTGTAAAAAGGTACATGCCATCTCAGTTGGTCCTCTGGATTTTCATTAGCATTTTAATCTGTCATTATTCCATGTTAAATGACTTGGTTTTGTTTTTCTATTACAGTACATTACTGTGTTTCTTTCTTTCTTCTCTTTTCACAATCTGATTATAAATGTTCTTGGGCAAGATACAAACAAACAGCTCTATAATGCACAGCAATGGAGTTTGTGCTTAGCTAGAAGTGGCTAAGAGAGAGATCACAGAAAAATATCCACGATTTTGTTTAAAGTTGTATAATGTAACACTGCAATAAACTGATGGATTTTACAGGAGCCATTATTACTGCATAAAATTAATCCTATCAATACCCAAGGTTTCCTTACTGCAGATAAAACTACAGTATATTTGGATGCCTATAGAAAAATTCTGATTAAACGGCAACCACTTGTAACTTTTTTCCACATCTCTACAAATTCGTTTTCTCTGAGTGCGTCCTCAGAAACAGTATGAAAGCATACATTTTGCAGACATTCTCAGTAGCTTAGGGGCTGGAGGATCTTCTGTCTCTGGAGAGAGGAGTATTTTCAGAACCTCTCTTTCTACATGTGGACTTTCAGTCAGAAGGTCTGAAGTCTCAGTCTGTCGCTGCCTACAGGTCTGAGAGGTTGGCATGTAACTTAGCCTCTCCGTCTTGTGAAGAAGGGAGTGGAAAGCATCTACGTGACAGGGCTACTAAGAGGATTCAGCGGGATGGCATATGTTATTTTAGAGCGGCCACATCTCACTGAACTATAACGTGAGCCACATCCGTAATTACATTGTTTTCAGGTAGCCATATTCTAACAAGTGAAAAAGGGGGGTGCCAGGAGGCTCAGTCGATTCAGTGTCTGACTTCGGCTCAGGTCATGATCTCACGGTTCATGAGTTCGAGCCGACACTGGGCTCTTTGCTGTCAGCGCAGAGCCCGCTCTGGATCCTCTGCTCCCGCCTCACCCCACCCCTCCTCTGCATATGGGCATGCTCTTTTTTTTCTCTTTCTCTTCTCAAGAAGAAACATTTTTTAAAATTTAAAAAGTAAAAAAGAAACCAGTGAAATGAATTTTAACAATACATGCATTTAACTTAATATGTCCAAAGTATCATTTCCACAGGTAATCAATACAAAAAAATATGGAAATGGCTTACATTCTTTAGTACTAAATCTTCGACATCCAGCATATATTTTACATTATAACATTTCGATGACGACTAGATACATTTCAAGTGTATGACTAGTGGCCACCCAACTGGATAGCACAGGTACAGATGTGAGTTAGTCACATAAACTAGTTTTCATTTAGCAGGCAAAGCAGAATGGATCTAACCTAAGCTGGTAAAATGGTTGCTTCAGATTCTGGGAACTTCACGATTTTTTCCTAAAATAGGCATCATCTCCTTTGGTATGTTGAATTAAAAAAAAAGCAATACAGAACGTATACAGTAAAAGTCTCCCTACACCATTTCAAAACTAAACAATATTATTAGCAACTACAGATTACATTTGGGGAAGTGAGCTTCATGATACTATTGGAAAATTACCAATTCTCTTATTGCTCCCTAGGGTTTTAACTTTGGTGACCTCTAGATTCTGCCTCTCTGGTTTGCTTACCATTTTCATGTGGAAGAGATTTCTTTTCCAGTTTTTTAAGTCTGTTAAGGAACAGCACGAACTTTGCTTTACACCCTACGTAATACAGGCTACCTGAACATTACTTTTTATATACTTTTGAATATATACTTACCCATTTTGGGTCTTTCCAGTGATCCCTTTTCATCACGTGTCTGAGTCAAGAAACTGGTAGCCAGAACTACTATTCTGACTGGCTGGTGTTTCAGTCAAATGATGCCATGCTGGGTCGCCTGGGTGGCTCGGTCGGTTGAGTATCTATCTGCCTCTTGATTTCAGCTCAGGTCATAGTTTCATGGTTTGTGGGTTCGAGCCCTGCATCAGGCTCTGGAAGCCTGCTTGGGATTCTCTTTCTCGCTAAATAAATAAACAAAAAAATGACACCATGTTTGTACTTGGTACTGGTCATCAGAATTCTCACTTTGGAAATCCAGTCTGTTTTCCAATCAATGGACCGTTTCCTTTATGAATTTAGCCTTATTTCTAACCAACAAAGCCAGGACCACATGACTGCTTTGTACCTTGTGAGCTCGGTCAAAAAGACATTGGTGAGGCATGCAGGGGGGCACGTGGACACGCAGGTGAGAAAGCGCTTCCCGAAGGCGGCGCTGTGCGTGGCTGGTGATATTCCCTGAGAATGCTAATCCCCTGGAAAGTTAAATGGGAAAACAGACTCGTAGTACCGCAGACGTAAACAAAAGACAGAACTTGGCGAACCCAAATGTGTCCACAAGCAGGCTGAGAATTTTGCAGATTAATGAGAAAACAAAGCTAGAGGTGTTGCTAAGGTGTCCCTGCCCCTTAAAACTGCAGTGACGTGTTCCCCCGCCTGGACCGACCCCGGGAGGGTGAGGGGCTGCAGGTCCGCGGCCCCCACCGCACCACAACACGGGAGCCCTCCACACCATTAGGAGTGCAGGAACCAGGGCTGTGCCGACAGGTGAGTCGTGCACTACCTAGAGGAGAGCTTGTTCTCCCGGTGTTTTCCGTCTACCGGGGAGAGCTTCTTCCTCCCGCGCACAGGGCACAAAGAAGACCGCATTCCACGCCCAAGGGCCTTCCGAGCGGAGGTCGGAAGGCAGCGACCTGGCGGGAGCAAAGACCTCCGAGCGTCCCCACCCCAATCCGCGCTACTCCCACCGCGCAGGCGCGGGAAGGGGTGGAGCCGCCCGGGCGGAGGCGGGAGGCGATTCGCTGGATTCGTCTCGCGTCAACGGGTCACGTGACCATCGCGCCAGCCGGGCGGAGTTCGCAAGCTTTGCCGGGGGCGGGCGCCAGCCACTCCAGCGGCTGCGAGCTCTGTGCGAGGTGTTCCTGCCACGGCCTCCCGCGTCCGCCACGGGGATTGGGCGCTCCCATCCGGTAAGTGTGAGGGAAGTGGGTACGCGGGGGCCGCTCCCCGACGGCTGCCGGGCGGCGGCGGGGGGTCAGGGTGCCTGCGACCCGGGCGTTGCGGGGGCCGTGGCGGGGGAGGCAGGGCCGGCGGGCGAGGGGCTGCCCCATTGGCTGGGTCGGTTTTGGCGCGCTCCGCCGTCCGCGCTCCCTATTGGTTGGCGGGCGCGTCCCGGACGCGTGCGCCGCGGCGGGAGCTCCGGGTCAGGCCGCCGAGTTGTGGGTCCCAGGCTTCTTTTAGGGCTCCTGGTTGCGGCGCCGTTGGGCAGCCGGTGCCGTGAGAGATCCGACTTGCGCGTGCCCGGCTGTCGGGCCAGGCGGAACCCCCACCCTCTGCGGCTCCCTGGCCGGGATCCGAGGGGTCCGCAGCCTGGGCTCCCGGGGGGAGGTCTCTGGACCCTGCGATCCCGCTTTGGTAACCCTGGTGTCTCGGGTCAGTCAGCGTTTCCCACGCCGGAGAGGTAAGGGTGCAGGGTGCTGACCACAGTTTGATAAAGACGCAAAAGATTGCACTTGGTCAGTGACCCTCACCTGTTTTAACCCTGACTCTTACTGAAGCGCATTTTACATCGCAGTTTAGGAGCCAAACAAGGACATTAGACGTTTCAGGAGGCAGTACTTCGGACCTCACACGCTGTGCACTCTGATATCTTCTCGTCTCTTCTGTCCTGTTCTAAACAATGTTCACGACCTAGTGAATGATTCAGGGATCCCAGGCTGCGACCCGCACTTTGGAAATAAACATTGCTCAGGGTAGTGGGTCCCCGCCCGCATTGGCTCAACCTGAAATAGGATAGAAAATAGCATCGTACAGTTGGGGATTGTGTGTGTGCTGGGGCACAGGAGGTGTGTCATTGTCAAAGTTGGAAAGCCACTGCACTGAGTAAAGGCACACACCACAGAAGTCAGGGAGATGTATTTGGCTGGTATAGACATGTATCGGGGAGATCTATTTGGCAGGTATAGACCTATCCAGGACCTTCGAAGGTTGGATTTGGAGTGAGTTCTGGCCCTGCGGTCTGGTTAACCACATTGCGTAATCCCTTTATCTTCTCCCTCTTTCTTCCCTCAATGTCTCACTCAGTTCACGGTGGTGGTTAAACATTCCCTACAGATGTAATTATATAATCTCATTTGATTGGATATTAAATCATTACTAACTGCTGGTTACCAGAGCCAATTTTATTACAGCTTAAAGCTGCCTTTGAAACAGCAAAGTTAGAATGCTATTCTTTTTTTTTTAAGTTTATTTCTTTTGAGAGAGACCCGAGACAGAGCGAGTTAGGGGAGGGGGAGAGAGAGAATCCCAAACAGGCTCTGTGGTGGCGGCACAAAACCATAAGATCCTGACCTGAGCCAAAACCAAGAGTTGGGTGCTTAACCCACTGAGCCATCCGGGGGCCCCTAGAATGCTCTTCTTAAGGATGGACCTGAGCATACCCAAGTACCTGGTGACCGTATTTGCTTCTCTTGGTGACCATTTCTCAGCTCTTTTCTGTATTTAATCCAGGACAGAATAGTGTTTTGTAAAACTGTTTAGAATACATAATTTTCCTGTTGTAACTAGATGTTTCCAACCAGAATTATTTGTGTGTATAATACAGATACTAAGAGTCACTAACTTTAGACACTTTGGTCATCGATAGGGCTGAGTTTGGGTACCGTGAGATGAGATAGTTCCACCATACAGTGGTAGGATTTCTATGGTCGTTAAGTATTTTCAACAACAAAAATCTGCACTCCACCTTCAGGTGCAAACCATTTTCTGCTTATGAATTACTAATCTTTTTTGCTTCACCAGGTGTATCATGAATCCCAATATGAAGCAGAAACATGAAGAAATCAAAGAGAACATAAAGGTATGTGATAGGATCACTTTTGTTTTAGAAAGCATGTGGTTAGAAGTAGTTTGACATAAGTTTAAAAAAATTTTTTTAAGTTTGTTTATCTTGAGAGAGACGGAGAGCACCAGCAGGGGAGGGGCAGAGGCAGAAAGAGAGAGAGAATCCCAAGCACAGTCAGTGCAGAGCCTGACATGTGACTCACAAAACCATGAGATCATGACGAAGCCGAAATCAAAAGTTGGGGACACTTAACAGGCACCACCCAGGCACTCCTAGTTTGACATAATTTAACAAAATTTAACCTGGCTGTAATTTCTATAAACTTTGAAGTATCGAACTTTTTTAGCCAGAGGACAGGTAACAACAGAGAACCTTGAAAAAATTAATTATGGTGAAAAGTAAGTTTTATGATCCATGAATGTGCTATGTTTTTTCCATTTATTGAGGTTATCTTTAAATTTCTTTCAATACTGTTTTGTAATTTTCAGAGTATTGAGTTTTATGCTCCTTTTGTTTAATTTTTTGCCTAAGTATTTTATTAATGCTATTGTAGATAGAATTGTTTCTTGCATTAAATTTTCTGTGTGCTCATTGCTGGTGTATAGAAAACAGGTGATTTTTATATTTTGAATTTGATGTGTCCTGCAGCCTTGCTGAAATTGTTTATTAGATTTAATAGTTTTTTAGTAGCTTCTTTAGGATTTTCTGTAAGATTGTGTTGCTTTCTTTCCACTCCTACGTTTTCTGAAATGATTTTTATTAAAATCCTTTGTGTCTTTGAGCACAGAGACACATCTTGCATTATATCGTACGTGTTTTCAGAGTACATTATACTCCTTACCATCTAACCTGCTTGTTTTGCTACACTTTTTGAATCCCCGTATAATAGTGTCACTGGAAATCTTATCCCAAATATTTATTCTATAATAATAAGAACAGAGTTTAATTTTGAATTTGTAATTTTGACTGACTTTGCTTTTAAGGTTCTAAATGAATTTACAACTTCACTAGGTTCTGCTGCACAACTTAGCTGCTGAGGATTCCTGAGAATGAGACATCTTTGGGAAATCTATCAGTTTGCAGATTCAAATTAAATAGAGTAAATAAAAGCTTTTCATAAGGGATAGCAGATGCTTGTTAATAGGTGGTTGACCTTGCCTTTGTGTCCTTACATTATTTTTCTTAATACCGTGCATTGATAATTTGTATAAAAATTTTTAAATACTCAGAGTCAGTAGTATAATACTCTCAATTGACAGTTACCAGGATATTGCCAGTCTTGTTTCATCTACATCCTCATTCACTCCTTGAGTCACCTAATTATTTTGAGGCAAATCCCAGATTTCAGCAGATCCTTCTATTTAAGGAGGAATCTAATGTTTACTAGCTAGAGTAAAACTATCTCGGATATAAAAGGATTAGAGTTCTGGTTGGTTCTGATTCGGCCTCGAAAACTGTGACCTTGGGTGAATTTATTTATTTACTTTTTTAATGTCTATTTTTGAGGCAATGCGAGAGACAGAGTGCAAGCGGTGGAGGGGCAGACAGAGAGACACGCAATCTGAAACGGGCTCCAGGCTCTGAGCTGTCAGCACAGAGCTCGACTTGGGGCTCGAACTCATAAACCATGAGATCATGACCTGAGCGGAAGTCGTTTGCTTAACCGACTGAGCCACTCAGGTACCCCTTGGATAAATTATTTAACATTGCAGCCTCTGTTTACATCTATGTAAAACAAGAAAATTAGACTAAAACTAGATCTGTAAAGGGTGCCAGGGTGGCTCAGTGATTGAGCATCCGACTTCGGCTTAGGTCATGACCTCATGGTTCATGGGTTTGAGCCCCACGTCTGGCTCTGTGCTGAAAGCTCAGAGCCTGGAGCCTGCTTCGGATTCTGTGTCTCCCTCTCTCTCTGTCCCTCCTCTGCTCAAGCTCTGTCCCTGTCTCTTAAAAAAAATAAAACGTTAAATTTTTTTTAAATAAAAATAGATCTGTAAGAGGGAATTATGGTTGCTCATGGATTTCTTACCAGTTGTATGCAAAATTCCCTGTGAGTAGTGCTTTTGTGTGTGTGTTTTTTCTTTTTGAGGGAGAGAGAGAGAAGGGTTCACAGAGTCTTAAATTGATTTATAAAAACATTATGGCCCATTAATGTATAAGAATATTTTGGCTCTAAAGAATCTGTTATTCCAGTGTATAATCTGTATAAAGAAAATGACAATAGCAATATTACATCTTTGGGGCTGGATGCTTAAAGCTTACATGTATAAAAGTTAATCTTGAAAACTCATTTTTTTTCTGACAGTGATTTATCTGGCTTCTTTGGCCATTATAAGTAGCAAGCATTTAAATAAATTAACACCTCCCATTCTTAAGGATCCCAAGTTAGGTTTTCTTCTGTTTGTCTGGGGGCCGGTGACTAATCTATAAAATGACATCTGCAGTGTTGGTGTAATATTTGTTCTCAGAGTGGTTGGCATTTGTTCTTCGGTTAAACAGTGAGATAATGATCAGCGGTAGAAAGTTTACCGTGGGAAAGGCGAGCTCTTGCCATGTGAACTGCAGTATGGAATCGGTAACTTTCTCACGCTGCTTTGGTGTCATGTTCTTGCAGCCCTTGTTCGAGTGTGCACCTTTGTTTGCTAACCCATGGTGGCAGTATAACTAATGATTTTTTGCGAAAACAGGGCTTTCAGGTCAGGAAATCTATGGGAATCTATTTACATATTTTAAGGAAGGGTATATTTTTTTCAAAACTGGAGCATGGGCGTTTTACAGTACCCTGGCGCCTCCAGCACTGCCATTTTGGCCGTCTCCGGATGAGCAGGCTTGAAGCAAAACTGCTTCTGCAGTCAGGTCCTCTTACAGGTGTATTTGGTTTTGTGTAAAGTACGTTCTTGAAAATTATATTCCTGGGGTGCGTGGGTGGCTCAGTCAGTTGAGCCTCTGACTTTGGCTCAGGTCGTGATCTCATGGTGTGGGAGTTTCAGTTTCAGCCCGCTCCCCATCCTGTGTCTCCCTCTCTCTCTGCCCCTCCCCCCCCCACTCTTTCAAAAAAATGAACATTTAAAAAAAAATTACATTCCTTTGGTAAATACATACAAGTGTGTTAGGAAATGTTCACTATTTAACGGAAGTCTGAGATGAATCCTTTTGTTTAGGGAAAGAAGTATTTTGCGGTGTAAATAATTAATCTTTTTCCTCAATTTCCCTCTTCTGTGGGTTTCTACGGTAAATGCTAAGACATCTTTGTGGCAGATCTTTTTAAGAGGGAATACAAGTACTCCCGTTGTACTGGAATTCATCACATATGGTTTGAAGTATTAGAGCTTAGAAATTTTGTTATATTTTTGTTCTAACTAGATGTGATTAGTTGACAAAATGACTGTAATAACAGCATATATTGAAATGGAAGGAGGAATGCTACTCGTGTAGCAAACTCCTCGTGTAGCAAACTCGTGTTTGGGTAATATGAGCCATTCTTAGGATTTTTTCAAACTTTATTATAATTTTAGGGAGATAACACGTTTGCTAGTTGAATAAACCAATGTGTTGCTCATATGCAACATTATAAAATTATATAGAAGAACAGGGGTGCCTGGGTGACTCAGTCAGTTAAGCGTCTGACTTCACTTCAGCTCAGGTCATGATCTCACTGTTGGTGAGTTCGAGCCCCGCGTCGGGCTCTGTGCTGACAGCTCAGAGCCTGGAGCCTGCTTTGGGTTCTGTGTCTCTGCCCCTCCCCCTGCTCACACTCTTTCTCTCAAAAATAAGCATTAGAAAGAAAAAACAATAAAATTATATAGCAGAACAAATACTAGTGTTCTTAGTGTTTCTTTTTTCCTAAATCATAGCAGGAATAAAAGAGCAACAACCCATATAACAACTCAGTAACCAGATAATAAATTATGTTGACTTCTAGAATAGTCCTGTCCCAAGAAGGACTCTGAAGATGATTCAGCCTTCTGCAGCTGGAGCTCTCGTTGGAAGAGAAAATGAGGTATGTGTTGCTGGGCTGGAATGGGGTTCTGATGAGCCTGCCTTTACAGAGATGTCTAAATCATTGAAACCAGAGTAACAATTGCATGTTTCTCACAGCAGTGATTTGTGTAGTGATGGTTGAGTTTAGAATTGGTATGAATAATTAGTAGGACTGGGATGGTGTAGTAAGTTCTGAGTAGCCAACAGGAGTAATGTTTGACGTTTTGGGAATAAAATGTTAGATTTTATCTATCAGGATAGAATCACTGATGAGGGCTTCTAGACTTTTGCAAGGTTGAAAATAACCTTTCTGTGGCACTCCCGTTATTTAAACAATAAACATGATTTCAGCTAAGCCTTAGACCCAAGCCTAATCTAGTTGCTGCAAATAAGGTTTCTAAAATAACTATACATTTTCGTAGAGTTTTAAAATGTATGATTTTTTAAAAGATCCAAAGATATAAAAAAGATGAGCACTCTATTTTTAATACATACTGACAAAACCGCCCAACTTTCATTCACTAAATCAAAATAAATGAGATTGATGTATGTATTTTCATTATAGTTGGTTAAAGACTTGTCCAAAAGGAAACATTGGAACGACCAGTTAACATCTAAGAATTCCAGCGCTGGAGTTGTTATTGTCCCAGAACATAGTGAAAATAAAGATTTTAGTGGAGTTACTCAGGAAGCATTTGATCTTATGATTGCAGGTATGAAAATATGTATAACTTTTGTCTTAAATTTCTTAATAAAGGTAAATATTTGTTGTACAGTTATGAATTCTGCACACAACCTCTTAACCTGGAGACACAATTAGATATTTTACTCAAATGTTTTGGTAATTTAAAATTTCTTATGGTTGTAAATACACATACACTGTAAGCTTGGGCCGGCCTTACTGTTTGGTAAGATCCAGATGTGGATGGTAGTGATTAATTAAGGGTTATAAAACTTGGAAATCGTCTTTTCAGAAGAAAAGTGTGTAGAGAATGGATTTGAAGAAAGGGATTTGAGTATGTCAGAAAATGAGGGGAGCCAGCAGAAACACGGCAAAGAGAGGGAGCCGGTTGGATCTACTAATTGTTGAATGGCAGTGGAGATCAAAAGGAACCTAGTGATGCTTTATAAATCTTGTGGAAGGATTTATTTAGTAGAAAAAAGTAGTGTTTTTTTATAGCAGCATGTAACCTTGTCTTCAAGGTCTATATGTAAAACATTCATTTATTTTAGAAAACCCATCCTCTCAATATTGGAAAGAAGTGGCAGAGAAACGGAGGAAGGCTCTCTATGAAGCACTTAAGGAAAATGAGAAAGTATGTACCAAATAGAATTTGTGGCAGTTTTTAACATTCCAGGAGGATTTTCCTTCTATTACTTCACATGTTTGGTTAGAGCGATATAAATTAGCTTTGATGTTGGCCTAAGAAAGGTTTAATTGGAAAGGATTTATGCGTCAGAATTGTGATACAAAAGCAGCTTCCTGTACCGAGAGCTGAAGGCGGTGGTGTGTTAGCAGCTTTCATGCTACGTGTGTCTATCGGATATATACTTGGAGGCGTATGGTCTGGGTTTGTAGCATGGCAGGTGTATGGAATACTGAACTCTACTTATATCGTATAGCTTCATAAAGAGATTGAAGAGAAGGACAATGAAATTGCCCGCCTGAAAAAGGAAAATAAAGAATTGGCGGAAGTAGCAGAACACGTACAGTATATGGCAGAGGTAATAGAGGTAGGTATTTCAATGTTCTCCTGATGCAGAATCATCTGTTACAATGGGACGCAGTAGTGTAATCAGTAAGGGTTTGGGCTCTGGAACCCGATTTCCTGGATGTGAGTCTTAGCTCCCTGCCTCGCACAATAAAGTTTGTTAAATCAGGTAAGTTATTTATCTTGTCGGGCCTTCATTTTCCTCATTTGTAAAATGGGACAATAGTGGGTGCTATATGCTTGGTGTGAAAATAATGAGTTAACAATGATGAAAGTTCAGAGAAGTCCTTGCCCATAATAAGAGCCCAGTGATTGCAGATAATTCTCATGAAGCAACAGAACAGCTATTTTCTTGTAGAAATATAAAGAGATTTATTTACATGTGAAAAATTTATGGAAAATTTTTCTATTTTACAGTTCAAAGTTTTAAACTGGTTTTAATTTAACTTGAATGCCAGTGTGACATTCCAGTCATATATAAAACTGTTAATTGGTGCACTAAATGAGTTTGGTGGTCGTATCTGACTTTTCAATTTGGAAGAAACTAATGTGTTTATAAGAATTAGCCTGCAGGGCACCTGGCTGGCTGTCGGTAGAGCATACATGACTCTTGATCTTGGGGTCATGAGTTCAAGCCCTTCATTGGGTGTAGAGGTTACTTAAAAAAAAAAAAAAAAAGACTTAGGTTGCTAATTGTTATTTTACAGCCTTGAGCTAAAAAAAGGTCTTGGGGAGCCTGGGTGGCTCAGTCGGCTAAGCATTTGACTTTGGCTCAGGTCACGATCTCACGGCTTGTGGGCTGACGCCCCGCATCAGGCTCTGTGCTGACAGCCCAGAGCCGGGAGCCTGCTTCTGATTCTGTGTCTCCCTCTCTCTGCCCCTCCCGTGCTCATGCTCGCTCGTGCTCCCTTGCTTGCTCTAGCTCTCTCTCTCTCTCTCTCTCTCTCTCTCTCTCAAAAATAAACATTAAAAAAAAAATAGGTCTCAAACTTACTTGTGTTTGCAAAAAATCATCTTGCTGGTAGGAAGAAAGTTTTTGAAATAAAAGCTTTTCTTGTACCGAATTGCTTACATTTTAAAGCCATGACAATTAATGTTTTAAGTTTTCATTTGGAAGTACTGAAATAGCTCACTCTTTTTTTGTAATAGCTTTCTTAACTGCCATTGGTTCACAGCAGACTGGAAATTTAAAAACCTGGTCCTTCACCATAAGTAGCTTGAGAAGTGATTGGAGTTACACTGTGAAAGCATGCCAGTGCTTTAAAAAAAAAAAAAAAAAAATGGGCCAATTCGGGGCACCTGGGGTGGCTCAGTTAGTTAAACATCTGACTTGATTTTGGCTCAGGTCATGATCTTCTGGTTTGTGAATTTGAACCCCTTGTTGGGCTCTGTGCTGACAGTGTGGAGCCTGCTTGGGATTCTCTCTCCCTGTCTCTCTGCCTCTACTTGCTCGCTCACTCACGCTCTGTCTCTCTCTCTCTCTCTCTCTCTCAAAAAAAAATAAACTTGAAAAAAAATGAGCAAATATTAAGTACTGCGACTTTACTGAAATATGGTTTAGCATAGAAGTTTTGATACAACATTTGATTGATTGTAGGTGACTTTAATGGGGAAGCATTATGAAAAGGACCTCATTAGAACATTGAGGGTAAATTATATCAGCATACTGCTAGTGGACTTGACTTGGGCTTTTAAGTATTTACAATAAATTGTTCGTTTATCCTTTTAAAAGAGACTGCATGATGGACCTCTGGATAACTTCGAATCACCAAATAGTCAGGAATTTGATTCTGAAGAGGAAACTGGTGAGGACTCTGAAGTGGAAGATTCAGAAATCGGTACATGTGCTGAAGAAGTTGTATCTTCCTCTACAGATGCAAAACCACATGTGTGAAATTCTCTAATATTTGACTCTCGAGAAATATACTGCCAAAGTTTGCCTCCACTATAGTTCTTTGTAGCAGAACAGACAAATGTATAATGCAAAGTTGGAATCAAAGTTCCTTGTTTGAATCCTGGGACCCTGTTGTATTAAAATACAAATACTATGTATTTTTAATCTACGATGTTTTATGTAAATAGCATTTTCTCAGATGTCAGACACCACTTGTGTATATGATAAATAAACTTCAGTCTCGTGTTGAGTGTCGTGTGTACCTTGGAAGAATGAAGTATAAGCCGTCTGTATAGAAAATGTGTCCACTTTTGTGGTTTTTATGTTTTCTGTTCCTCTGCTATCTTGGAGGAAACAAGGAGAAAATGAATTTGTCCCTCTTAATACTGAGATAGTTGAGGTTTTTACTCCCAAATTTGGTTGTACCTCAAGCTCATTGTAGGGACTGTTGGTTTCCAGATGTTCTTACTGGGTACTTTTGATCATTGAGTAGGAGACTTTAGTATCAAAAGCTCCCCACATAGATCAGATCAGCCAGGTAAAGGCTCAACTGCCTGGCATAATCAGACTCTTCTCAGAAGCTTAAAATGGTGATGATCGTGACCATCTTTTGGGGGTTGGAAGGCAGGTGAAATTGCACTTAAGAGATGCAGGGGGACAAAAGGTAAAAGTTCTGAAACTTTCTCTTCACACATTTCACATATGGGATAGTATGGAGTATATATTGAGGAATAAGAGAGTAAGTTAGAAATTTCCCATAGGTGTTTTGAATGAAGAAAAGGACAAAGGGAATTGTTTATAAAGTATATAGCACTGGGATAGAATGTGTTCTGTGAGAAGCATACACATAACCTTCGTGTAGACTGGCAATAAAGAGCACAGTCAAGCCTTAAATGACTATTTGCGGCAAGTTATTTCTCCATATAAAACTTCATTTTTTTTTTTTAATTTTTAATGTTTATTTTTGAGAGAGAAACAGAGCATGAGCAGGGGAGGGGCAGAGAGAGTGGGAGACACAGGATCTGAAGCAGGTTCCAGGCTCAGCTGTCAGCACAGGGCCTGATGCGGGGCTCGATCTCACAAACTGACATCACCACCTGAGCCAAAGTCGGACGCTCAACTGACAGCCACCCAGGCTCACCTAATGTTCTTATCTCCTATGTTGAGATGAAGTCTGCCTCAGTGTTATTTGAGGATTAAAACCTTTACTACAGTGTCTTAACTAAATGCTTTAAGAATGGAAGTGATTATTGGGGCTCCTGGGTGGCTCAGTTGGTTCAGCATCCGACTTTGGCTCAGGTTATGATCTCCCGGTTTGTGAGTTTGAGCCCCGCATCTGGCTCTGTGCTGTCAACTCAGAGCCCGGAGCCTGCTTCAGATTCTATGCCTCCCTCTCTCTCTGCCCCTTCCCTGTTTGCACTCTATTTTTGAGAGCGATAAACTTAAAAAAAAAAAAAAAAGATGATTAATCTACAGCAACACTGTCCAGGAACCTTTCTGAGATGTTAGAAATATCTTTGCTGTCCAGTGTGATGACCAGTTAGCCATATGTGGCTGTTGAGGACTTGAGATGGGGCTAGTGGGAGTGAGGAACTGCATTTGTTTTTAAATGGCTGCATGAGGCCGATGGCTACTGTGTTAGTGCAGCTCTGTTTTAGGGATGGGCCATTAGCCCAAAGATGGAATTAAAGACTAGAGGGGCACCTGGGTGGTTCACTCAGTTAAGCATCCGACTCTTGATTTTCAGCGCAGGTCATGATCTCAGTTTGTGGGTTTGAGCCCCATGTAGGGCTTCACGCTGACAGTGTGGAGCCTGCTTGGGATTCTCCTCTCTCTGCCCCTCCCCAACTCATGCATGCTTTGTCCCAAAACAAAAAGTCACAGTAGGCATAAACAACATGGACAGATCTCCATGACGTTGAGTGAAAGAAACAAGGTAAGAGTACCTGCTGTATGCTTCCATTTAAATACAACCAGAATCTTGATAGAAAGCGAATCAGTTGCCTAAGGACCTTGAGGTGGTTTTGAGAGATTTCAAGAGGAAACTTGGGGTGATAGATTTTTAAGCCTAGCATTTGGGAACTAGTTGACAGTGAATTTGGAAGAATTACTTTTAGATGAGGAGTCTGATTTTCCTTTTCTTTTTTTCTTAGTGTTTATTTTTGAGAGCGAGAGGGGGTGTGAGTGGGGGAGGGACAGAGAGAGAGAGGGAGACACAGAATCTGAAGCAGGCTCCAGGCTGTCAGCACAGAGCCCAACGCGGGGCTTGAACTCACAAACTGTGAGATCATGATCTGAGCCGAAGTTGGACACTTAACTGAGCCACCCAGGCGCCCCAGGTCTGATTTTCAATTAGGTATCTAAAGTCAGAACACCTCAGTGAAATGCCTTAAAGATAGAGTCAGAGGTCCATCACATCTGGCAAGTTAGAGTAACTTCTTTGACGTTGGCTTAAAAAAATTCAGGAGAGCTGGAAGGATATCAATAGGTTAAGAATCTGTTGGAAAACCGTTAACGTGGGAAGCCTGGATTAGACTGAACTAATTTGTCAATATATTCTATACAGTTAGTATTACATACAAAAACTAACCAGGATGGCCCATAAAGGGTTGGAGGGGGAATACAGATGGAAAAATCCTAAATAAAATGGTAAATCTAATCCAGTTGTATCCTGGAAGATAAAACATGATGACCAACTTGGGGTTTATCCCAGGAATGCAAGATTGTTCTAGTTTTAGTGCACGCTTGAAATTCTGAACATTGAAGGCGGGGGGAAGCCCATAATCCTAATAAATAACAGCACGGATACGATTAAGCTTGGAAAAGAAGAAATTGCAACTTGATAAAACTATCTTCCTATGCCTAGCATCACATGGTGAATGGTTAAAGGCAAAGCTTTAGAAACTTGTAAGGTCATGAACTAGAGAAGAATGGACCACAATTATTACAAATTCTTTTCGCGGTCTCAGTCTGGTGCAATCAAACCAAATAAAGCTAATTATGGGAAGGAAAAAGAACTCATTTACATAAGAAACAAGAGCAACCAGAAACAAATTAAGTGGCCAGATTTTAAAATATCCCTACATTAATTGCTTTTCTATACACTGGTACAAGTTTAAAAACAGTGGGTATGGTCGCGGGGGTGGCGTGGTGAGAAGGTCTGTGAAAAAAGTGAAATGTTACTAAGATGTATGTAGAAAAGCTATTCTAAAAAATTTCTGAACGTGTCTCTTCTTGCCTTTCTTGGAGTTCTTTGTAAAACAGAGAAACCAATCCTGTCTGCCATGAACAAAAATGGGATTCATCAGAAGACTACAATGGTCCTGAGGAAGCAGAAGTCAGAGTGGCACTGGGGACCCCGCAGCAGGTGCTAATCGACGTTGTCTTAGTGCTGTTTGATTTTCTCCCCTTTCCTGAGATGGCAAGATTGGCATAGCCCGGCTTATGTCACTGCTCCTCGGAAGGGCAAGATGGCTGGGTTGACGGTCTCTTAAGACTACACCGTGGGGGCGCCTGGGTGGCGCAGTCGGTTAAGTGCCCGACTTCAGCCAGGTCACGATCTCGCGGTCCGTGAGTTCGAGCCCCGCGTCAGGCTCTGGGCTGATGGCTCGGAGCCTGGAGCCTGTTTCCAATTCTGTGTCTCCCTCTCTCTCTGCCCCTCCCCCGTTCATGCTCTGTCTCTCTCTGTCCCAAAAATAAATAAAATACGTTGAAAAAAAAAAAAAAAATTAAAAAAAAAAAAAAAGACTACACCGTGGATGAGATATCCCCTCAAAAGAAATGAAATGTCATCAGAAGAAAAATTTATTCTAACGAGCCAGAGCACCACACATGTCACTACGCAGCCTTAGGGCCCTTGAGACTTTGTTTAGAAAAACCACCCTGTGCCCACCCTGCCTCTTCCAAGATACCTCAGTCGAATTTTAGGTTTTAGCTAATGAGGTCATTATCTTTCGCCCAAGAAGGATAGGAGCTGGTGTGTCTGAGCTCCTGGGGCCTCTGGGCAGGATAACTGAGGTGTGTGCTGTGTATTTACTAGAGCAGTCCCTCAGTAGGATCACAAGTTCCCTTTTACCTAGATAGTAACTTTTTGATAACACACCTTCTATTGGCTTTCTCCCCCACCCTGTTCTTAGTTCCTTAGGTCAATCTTGCAAATACGGTCCCTGCATTCAAATTCTTAACTGGAGTTCGCTTCTAGGAGAACTCAAATGTTGGGGAGAGATGCAGTTGTAAGGAGCAACCAAGGAAAGTAAAGTAACTGAGTGTTAACACTTTGGTAAACCAGTTTTAAATTCCAAGCTTAGCATACGAATGTCTCAAGGCCCGCTTCAGCCTTTTATTTTACCACCTTCAATTCCACGTGTGCTAGAGTCCAAAGAGGAATCTGAATACAACAACAGAGCTAGGCTGCCTCATAAGCTACGTTTCCATAGATAAAATGTTAACCAAAAGTTCTCTAAGCATTGTCAGAAGAGGGGCCTTAGCAGTTTCCGGTTAAGCATGTGAGTCAAACCCAGCCATTTAGCTACTCTGTCTCCCTAGACCCCATTAAAAATGACAGTAATCTATAACAGACATAATCTCACACTGATGAGTCAGTTAATAGCCAGGGAGGATGAAGGAAAAGTGACAAAACAGGGCACAGAAGGAAACTTAAACAAAAATATGAGTATTGCTAAGCAATCCCATTTCTAGAAATCTATTCCACAGATATGTTCCCACACATGTGAAATGATCTATATTTAAGATCATTTAATGATCTATTTATTTATCTATTCTATTTATTCTATTTGTTCTATCTTATCTATTTAATAGATCTACTTAATGATCTATTCTTTAAGGTATAGAACCTAGACCAAGATAAAGTATTGGCAGATACAACACCATCTTTCACAGAACTAGAACTAATAATCCTAAAATTTGTATGGAAGCACAAAAGACCACGTATCGCCAAAACTATCTTGAGAAAGAAGAACAAAACTGGAGGTATCACCATCCCAGATCACAAAATACACAACAAAGGTGTAGTAATCAAGACAGTATGGCACTGGCACAAAGATGGACATATGGGCGAGTAGAACAGGCTAGAGATCTCAGAAATAAACCCACACTTTTCTGGTCAATTTATGATGAGGCAAGAACGTACAAGGGGAAAATACCATCTCTTCTATAAATGGTGCTGGGAAAAGTGGACAGCAGCATGGAAAAGAATGAAACGGGACCACTTTCTTACACCATACACAAAAATAAACTCAAAATGGGTTATAGACTTAAATGTGAGACCTGAAGCCATAAAAATTGTTAAAGAAATCGCTGGCTATGTGTTCTTCTACATCAGTCACAAAAACACTTTTCTAGATAGGTCTCCTGAGGCAAAGGAAACAAAAACAAAATTACTTTGTTGGGACTAAACCAAACTAAAAAGCTTCTGCACAGTGAGGGAAACCAGCAAAACAAAAAGGCAACCTCCTGAATGGGAGAAGATATTTGCAAATGACATATCCAATAAAGGGTTAATATTTAAAATATATAAAGAACTTCTGTAATTCAACACACACACACACACACACACACACACACACACACACACACACACATAATCCAACTAAAAAATGGGCAGGGGACCTGAATAGACATTTATCCAGAGAAGACCTACAAATGACCAACAGACACATGAAAAGATGCTCAACATCACTCATCACCAGAGAAATGCAAATTAAAACCACAATGAGACATCACTTTACACTTGTCAGAATGACTTAAATAAAAAAACACAAGAAATAACAAGCGTTGGCAAGGATGTGGAGAAAAAGGAACCTTTGTGCACTGTCGGCAGAAATGTAAATTGGTACAGATACCATGGGAAAGCAGTATGGAGGCTCCTCAAAAAGTTACAAATTGCAATTAACCATATGATCCAGTAATTCCATTGCTAGATGATTACCCAAAGGAAATGAAAACACTAATTTGAAAAGATAAATACACCCTCTCTTTATTGCAGCATTATTTACAATAGCCAAGATACGGAAGCAGCCCAAGTGTCCATAGATAGATGAATGGATAAAGGAAGTGTGGGATAGATGGCATATAGATTATAGATATGCAGAATAGATGAGTGGATAAAGACGTGAGATATAGATGATGTAGTTATATAGACAATGGAATATTACTCAGCCATACAAAAGCAGGAACTCTTGACATGGGCAACAAACAGCATGGATGGACCTGGAGGGTATTACGCTAAGTGAAATAAGTCAGAGAAGGACAAATACCAGATGATTTCACTCATGTGGAATTCAAGAAACAAAAAAAAAGAGACAAACTCAAAACAGACTCTTAAATACAGAGAACAAACTGGTGGTTGCCAGAGGAAAGATGGCGTGTGGGGGGTGATAAGTGAAATAGATAAAGGGGATTAAGAGTACACTTATCATGGGACACCGGGGTGGCTCAGTTGGTTAAGTGTCCGACTCCTGATTTCAGCGCAGGTCATGATCTCATGGTTAGTGATTTGAGCCCCGCATCAGGCTCTGTGCGGACAGTGTGGAGCCTGCTTGGGATTCTTTCTTTCCCTCTCTCTCTGCCCCTCCCCCGCTCATGCTCATTCACACTCTGTCTCAAAATAAACAAAACAAAACAAAAAAAAACACTTGTCGCGATGAGCACTGAGTAATGTATAGAATTGTTGAATCATTACATTGTACACCTGAAGTTAATCTAGTATTATATGTTAATTATACTTCAATTTTTAAAAAGGTGAATACCAGAAAAAAATTGCTGCAAATAAAATGCTACTGTATGTTAAAACAAGACTAAGAAAAGGGATATATGTACATTTCCTTGTATACAGATAGAATATCTCTGGAAAGTATTCTTTCCAGCAGGGAACCTGCTACTTTTCTAAATCTGGTGTTTTCGGGCACCCGCGTGGCTCAGTCAGTTAAATGTCCAACTTCAGCTCAGGGCCTCATTTTGTGGTTTGTGAGTTTGAGCCCCGCGTTGGTCTCTGTGCTGATAGCTCAGAGCCTGGAGCCTGCTTCGGATTCTGTGTCTCCCTCTCTCTCTGCCCCTCCCCTGCTTGTACTCGGTCTCTCAAAAAGTGAATAAACATTAAAAAGAAAATCTAAATCTGAGGTTTTCTTCCAGGAGTGGGAAACTCCAGTCCTGTAACACTCCTGGTTTCAGCAGAGGTGAGTGACCTCACTGACTATAGGCTTTGGGAAAAACAGAGCCTGGCTCTTCTCTTCTGAGGAGTGAGGAGTTTGAGGTCCTCTGCTGCTCCTCCAGGGTCAGAGGCTGGCTGAAGTCAAATGATCCCTCCAGAAAAATAAACGTATCGTCGGAAATGGCAGATCTCCAAAAATTAACCTCCTCTTCATTCTTTCTGAGGAAACTAGTGGAAAACCCGCTCCAAATTCAGATGTGGGAGTGAACCAGAAAAAGGAAAGCAAAAGTATGTGGGATCCCTCAATAGTATGTGGGATCCCCCAACATGGGAGGGATAGAGGGGATCCCTGGTGGTGAAGGGAAATCCTAAAATCTTTGCTAGCCAGGTGGGAGGCCCAAATGGGAACAATAGCATGGTGGCATCCAGGATGGGGGTGGGGGTCTGTCTTCAAGAGGAAACAATTACTCAGCGTGTAAGTATTGGGTGGCTGAACAGTTATGGAGAATGGAAATCCGTGAATGAAACTAAGCAACACAACAAAGGAATCAGACTCCAGGGAAAACAGTTGTATGAGGAAGGAAACGATACTACACATACTACTTAGCCATGAAAAACGCTGAAGTACTCCTCTTGTTTTAATGGACAATTGTGGCACAATTATATTGAGAGACGAAGGGGAAACCCCAGCAAGGAACAGGGTTAGAACCTTAAGACCTTGTCAGTCATAGTAAGAAGTAAAAAGAAAATTACCTAAAATTGGGGGGAAAAAAAGAATTAGCAATATATGTGAACTACTTATTTTTTAATGTTTATTTTTGAGACAGAGAGAGAGCATGAACAGGGGAGGGTCAGAGAGAGAGGGAGACACAGAATCTGAAGCAGGCTCCAGGCTCTGAGCTGTCAGCACAGAGCCCGATGCGGGGCTTGAACCCATGGACCGCGGGATCATGACCTGGGCCGAAGTTGGACGCTCAACTGACTGAGCCACCCAGGTGCCCTTATGTGAACTATTTAGAACTAGGATAGTCATAATAATAAAACAATAATAATAATAAAAACCAGAAGAAACAGACAAAAAGCCTCAAATGGTCGTCTCTGGGAGTGCGAATCAGGAAGGGGTTAAGGGACTGCTATTTCTCAGTCTGAATCATTTGTATTATTTGACTTAAATTTTTTTTTAAATGTTTATATTTGAGAGAGAGCACATATGCTGAGGAGGGGCAGAGAGAGAGGGAGACACAGAACCCTAAGCAAACTCCAGGCTCTTAGCTGTCAGCACAGAGCCGGATGCAGGGCTCGAACTCATGAACCGTGAGATCATGACCTGAGCCAAAGTCAGGCACTCAACTGAGTGAGCCACCCAGGCACCCCGCATTATTTGACTTTTTAAATTATGTTTGTGTATTGGACATTACTATTAAAATTTAATTTTAAAGAGCATTAACAGGGGCACCTGGGTGGCTCAGTCAGTTAAGCGTCTGACTTCAGCTCAGGTCACGATCTCACAGTTTGGGAGTTTGAGCCCCGTGCTGTCAGCACAGAGCCCACTTTGGATCCTCTGTCTCCCTTTTGCCCCTTCCCTGCTGGTTCTCTTTCTCTCTCTCTCTCTTAAAATAAACTTCAAAAAAATAATAAAATAAAATAAAAAGCATTAACAAAAAGTAATTTCTGACCATGACCCAGTCTCTAAATGGGACTTCCAATTTTCAACCCTTAATCTACCACCATAAATGGGATTCTGGTTTGAGAAAGTCTGCATTCACAAAATTCACAGAGGATGAGAATACACAGTTGCTCAGCAGAACACAGCTTTCTCTGGTTTAACACCTGAGAATACTTGTGCCAAGATCCCTATGAATCTGCGTGATGTGATCAGCCCTCCTATAAGAAATACAAGCAGGGATCACAGAACTGCATTACCATTTTACCGTCACATTGAAGCACAGCTCAGTCAAAGCCAGTTTGTGAAAAAGGTGAAAAATTCAACATCCACTGGCTGCAACTTAAGGCAACTGTCAATGTGCCTTTAGGCACTTGCAATAAATACTGCTTTTTGCACTAAAGCTTTTAATGAGACTGCGTAGCACAGAAGTCAAGTGCAGGCTTTCTGCTACTTATTCTCTAACCGATAATACAGGGATTGTGTACATCATTGTAGGAAAACCCAAGAGCCTACCTTCAGGCTGTCTCTAGACGTCTGAACACGCGGCACCCCGTCTCCATCCAGAGTTGTACCAGTGGAGCTGAGTTGAGGTTTTATTGAGTGTTAATTGCCCCGAACTTTCAGCTGGCCTCACGTGCGAAGGGATCATGCTTTGGTGGCCAGAAAACCCTCTCAGATAAAGTAGTGGCAGCTGGATGATGAGAAGATCAGCACTGAGATAGGGCTAAAAGGGCACAGGTGGGGTAGTGTCCATTACAAGAGGTGGCTGTGGGCGAGGTTAGGGTTTGGCATTTCTAGGTGCCTTGGCTTAATGTCATCTGATGACCCCCCCCCCCAAAACACACCATTGCTCCTAACAGTTGTATAGGTAATGCATCGTTCACTGAATCCCCGTTTTATGAACCTACATTTTATGAGGTCATTTTATTTTTATTTAAAAAAATTTTTTTAAAGTTTATTTATTTATTTTGAGAGAGACAGAGATAGCACAAGCGGGGGAGGGACAGAGAGACAGGGAGAGAGAGAGAATCCCAAGCAGGCTCCGTGCTGTCAGCTTAGAGCTCGATGTGGGGCTCAAACTCATGAAATGTGAGATCGTGACCTGAGCTGAAACCAAGAGTCGGACACTCAACTGACTGAGCCACCCAGGTGTCCCTTTATGAGGTCATTTTAAACAGCGGTGCTTTTCATACGTTTGGTTATTTCAGTCACCGTGATGGTTGATAGAGAATTTTTCAACTGCCTAAAAGAAAACACTTTAGGGTACTATCTCGACTTGTTATTGTTTATTTCAGTTTTCCGGGTTAATGCAACGGTAGCTGCCCTTAGAGAAATTAATTCCTGTGAAAACCAATGAGGAAATATAGCACCTCTGCAAAATTCTCAGGCCACCCAGACCAATTCTCAGCCGCCAGTATTTGCAAATGATATTTCAGATTACCTAAGTCTCTAAGCTCCTTCATGCAGGACACATTATTGCAGGTCATGACAGAGAGAACGTAGCAAGCCCAAAATTTAACAAGGAGGTGTTTGTTGATTTCAGTTTTGATGACAGAATCGACTCTGTACTCAAAAATCCTCACGAGGATAGGGATAAACTTGAAATTCTTGGCTTTCCTCTGGCTGGTAGGATTTAAGTAACACCAGCAGGCTATACTCTGGAGCAGCAGAATCTTTACTTTCGGCGCCAGCTGGTGATTTTGCAACAAACTGGCCACTTCTTTTATGTGCTCAGTGGCGTATTTCCCAGCCGTGGGTCCTCCTGGAAAATAAGTATTTGCATTTCAGAAGTATTTGGTGTATCTAGGAGCTGGTGACATTTGAGTGCTGATGTGTCCATATTCCTTTTGCTGTATACTGACACTTTGGATGCTCTGAATTTTCCTTTTCCTTCCCCCCACCCCCTCCTGGTGTGCTGCTGTGAACAGGAAAAAGTATGTTGATAAGCACAAAACACGAAAGGGACTGGAAGTTCCCCGCCTGTCAAAGTCTCCTCCCTGGCTCCTTTATTCAAGCACCTACTTGAGTAGGTGTCAGGAGTCAGTACTTCAAGATGAACAGAGCAAACAAAACAGAAAACCAAAACACTGCTCTGCAAAGCCAGGGTGTAACTCGTAAGAGAGGTTTTTCATGAGCCGTCTCTTGCTGTCCTGTTCTCTCTGATGTCTCATTTCTCAGCCCGACTCTTGCAGATCTGGAACCAACGTGACCTTATAAGATTGCTCTTGCTTGGGAACCCAACCTGGTTCCCAGACTGACCCCACCTGAACCTGGGCTCTACTTTCCTCGTATACCGGAACCCGATTGCCCGAGTTCAAATCTCAAACCCTAAGAAGGTACTGGCCAAGAAAACACTGGATGAAGACTACTCAGGAGGTGAGGAGTAGCTGGCATACTTGGCCAGATTCTAGCCACTGGGGTTTTGACCTGGCTTGGATTTCTCTTAGTGGCACTACCACAGTCCCGTGGACCCAAGGATGTTCTAGCCAATGTTAAAGCTTTAGCTGAAGCCTGGGCATAGGCTCTTTCCCTGCCTTCTACAAGTATAACTAAGACTGAGGTTACATACCATCAAGTTAAAGAATTCTGACTCTTTTATAACCACCCAGCTCTTCCCCCAAATGGTGAACAGAGCTCTACAGGGAGCTTTCTCAAGTGGTGGGCGCCATTTATCCTTCCTTCACATGGGAGTCCTCCAGCTTCTTTCTAGCTCTGTGCCACTGGTTCTCACCCATCCTGGCACCTAGGACCCCTTGGTTCCTGAAAACGGTAAATGTTTTCTCTCACAGACGCCATTCCTTGAAAAATTTAGTCTATCAAATTACATCTAGGCAACCCATTAAAAAAGAGATCAGTCATCTATGATACTTATAGCTACCAGAGCTTCTAATCAAGAGACGTGTTGTTGAAGATTATGTATAAAATTTCACTGCATATCCTGAAATTTATTGGAACAAAAAAAGTGGAGTTGAGTTTAAACCTGATAATCATTAGAGTGGTGTGTGTTTGAGCAGTTTACCACGTAATTTTCTGGCCAAATATACATTCACGGTTGCTTTTCACTGATGCCCCAAGTGCCTTCCTGATAGGTGTTTTAACAGCCTTAGGCTTTTAATGATTTTTCTAAGGTAGTTTCTGTGTAATGCATTTTTGCAAGATAAAAAATGGGGTGCCTGGGTGGCTCAGTCGGTTAAGCGTCCGACTTCGGCTCAGGTCGTGATCTCACAGTTTGTGGGTTCGAGCCCCGCGTCAGGCTCTGTCTGTGCTGACAGCTCAGAGCCTGGAGCCTGCTTCAGATTCTGTGTCTCCGCCCCCCCCGACCCCCCAACCTCTCTCCTGCTTTCTCTCTCTAATACAAATAAACATTAATAAAATAAAAATAAAATATCAACTGGTATTACTCTGTGTTGGAATCATATCACTAAGTTGGAATTATATCAAGTCGGTTTAGATATTTTATTTTTTAAATAATAATGAGAACTTTGATAGGCAATTTCAGTATAGTTGTTTTTAATAAAAGTGGGAAAGTTCTTACTGAGTAGTTTATTTGATGGACATTCTTTTTTAAATTAAAATTAATTAATTAATTAATTTTTAAATTTACATCTAAGTTAGCATATAGTGCAATAATGATTTCAGGAGTAGAATCTAGTGGATGGACACATTATTTTAAAACATGAGATCCTTAAGGAGAAAATGATTAGTAAATATCTTTGGTGGTACAAAGACAAAAAACTAAAAATTTAGGCAAAGGAAATGTTATTGGAATTTTAAGATCAGAGCTATGAAAATCACTAACTTACAGCATTATAACAAGCAGAAGATTTTGAAAGACCTACATTAGCACAGCTGGTTAAATCAGTACCAGCATGGGGCTCCTGGGTGGCTCAGTGCCTCAGGTCATGATCTCGTGGTTCGTGAGTTCGAGCCCCTTGTGCTGACGGCTCAGAGCCTGGAGCCTGCTTCAGATTCTGTGTCTCCCTCTCTCTCTGCCCCTCCCCTGCTCACGCTCTGTCTCTCTCTCAAAAATGAATAAACATTAAAAATAAATAAAATAAATAAAAAATAAGTCCGTACCTGTGAAGGCCAACAGTCCGATTCTATATGCAGCCTGAGCCCTCTTCTCAATGGCTAGAGATTGATTCTTCAATACACGACCAAGCACCACGAATTTTTCTTTGTGAAAAATACTCTCAACCGAAGGGATATCTTCTTCCTTCTTCTTAATGAAAAAGCGCCTAACAGTGACATTCCAGAACTTCTGGAGGCGCTGATACAGCCCCACAAAATACTGGTAGATCTGAGTTGAAAATTGCACATAATAAGTATGTGCCTTAGACATCGTATGAAAAAGGCCAGTGGTGCTTCAGTTATCCTTGTGTTGTGGCAGTTGAAGTCAACAGTCTAGAACTCTGGAATGCATCTCTTAGCGACACTGGAGAATGGAATACACAAATCAGGGGCAAGCAATGGAGGCCTAAATTCTTCAGGCCGCCATCGAAGGCCTTCTACAATTTCAGTCAAATCAAGTTCACTTACACGCCTCTGGTGCACGGAATCTCAGCGTCGACCACACTGGCTTCTCCTCACATACGCCAGGAGTGTTCCCGCCCTTGTCCCTTTGCTTGCACAGGATCTACGGGAACTTGCCTGTTCTACGTGGCTTATTCCAACACATCCTGAATTTCCTTTCATAGCATTGTGGCTATTCTGCTTATTTGTCACGGAATCAGAGTTTTCCTCCACATCATGGATTTCCTATGTTGGTCCTATTTTGCTGAGAAAATAGAAGCAGTCAGTGGAAGGCATGGTTGCCTTCATTGCGTCCACCTATCTCCATCCGTGCACATATACTCCAACTGTCCTGTTGTTATGGACCCCTCTCCATTCCTGCAGTACATTTCGTGACTTGTCCCACTCAAGGAGATTGCCCTACAGTTCTTCTCTTGCCTTAACTAAGTTTTCCATGTTGACTGGATCCTTTTCACATCAACAAGCAGGCTGTACTTGTTCTCAAAAAAATAAAACACTCTCTTGACCTCATAGAACCCCTCTGCCAAGTTATTGCTCTGTTCCTGTTTATATAAAAACTTTTCTTTTTTAAATGTTTATTTTTGAGAGAGAGACAGAGCGTGACCAGGGGAGGGACAGAGAGAGAGGGAGACACAGAATCTGAAGCAGGCTCCAGGCTCTGAGCCATCAGCACAGAGCCTGACACAGGGCTCGAACCCATGAACTGTGAGATCATGACCTGAGCTGAAGTCAGATGCTCAACCGACTGAGCCACCCAGGCGCCAAAAACTTTTCAAAGAGTTGCCATACTGTTTCAAATATTCTTCCACTGTCTCTTGGATGTACTCCAAAGATGGATTTCAAACCCATGAATCTTCAGGCTCACCGATGACCTTCATTCTGCTGAGTCCAATTCTCAGTCCTCAGCATTGGATACTCCTTTTTCCTTGAAACACTCAATTCACCTAGCGAATAGCTTCTAAGATGTCACACTTGATTTTTCTCTTGCTTGCCACCCTCCATTTTCCTTTGCTGGTTCCTCTTCTCTCTATGACCTCCAAATATTGGGGTGTTCCAAGACTGTTCCGTCACACACACACAAATATATTTTAATATTTCATTTAAAAAATTTTATTTATTTATTTTGAGAGAGAGAGAGAGAATGAATAGGGTAGGGGCAGTGAGAGAGGGAGAGTGAATTCCAAGCAGGCTCCATGCTGTCAGCTCAGGGCCCGAGGTGGGGCTCAAACTCATGAACATTAGATCATGACCTGAGCCGAGATCGAGAGTCAGATGCTCAACCGACTGAGTCACCCAGGGGTCTCATATTTAACATTTTATTTTTTGAGTAATCTCTACACCCAACATGGGGCTTGAACTCACAGCCCTGAGATTAAGAGTCACACGCTCCCACCAACTGAGGCAGCCAGGCGCCCCCCTCCCCAGTTTTGTATTCTTAACTAGATTTCTCACCTGGACTCCAAACACAGTCACCAACTTGACAGCCATCCATTTGGATGTCTACGTGGCTTCTCAAATATAACATGTCCAAATCAGAATTCGTGCATTTCCTGTCTAAGCCAGCTGCTGCTCAGGTTCTCTGTCTCGGAAGAGGGCACCCCGATCCTTCCAGCGGTTCAGGTTGAAATTTTTGGATTTATCCTTGGCTTTTATTGGTCTCGCATCTCATTTCCAACTTATCGACAAGGCTCTACTGTCAACGTAGAAATTTGGACGGCGGGTCCCTCTCCATTCCTACAGTACATTTCATGACTTGTCCCACTCAAGGAGACTACCCTACAGTTCTTCTCTTGCCTTCTACAAAGTGTACCTGCCTATCCTCTTCAAATATATCAAGATACGGAAGCTCAAGGAAAGGGGGAGTGACTACTGCTGTAAGTGAGAAGAGCCTTAAAGAGACATGACAACTAAACATGTAATCCATGGTTGGAACCCTGTATCCATACGCGTGTGCATGCGTGTATGTGAGCACCTGTGCATGTGGGTATGCGAGCACGTGCATATGCATGTGAAGGCTATAAAGGATTATTAGTGGGACAACTGGGAATCATGGACATGTGTTGGCCAGCACGGCAGCCACATGTAGCTTTGGAGCACGTGAATGTGACTAATCTGAATTGAGCTGTGCTGTAAGTATAAACTACATACCGGATTTCGAAGACTTAGTATGAGAAAAAAATAAAAAGAATGAAGGTGCCTGGGTGGCTCAGTTAAGTGTCCAACTCTTGATTTTGGCTCAGGTCATGATGTCATAGGGGAAGGGGCAGAGAGAAAGGGAGAGAGAGAGAGAATCTCAAGCAGACTGCATCATCGGTGTGGAGCCCAGTGCAGGGGCTCAAACTCACCAACCGTGAGATCCTGACCTGAGCCGAAATCAAGAGTTGGTTGCTTAACCAACGGAGTCACCTAGACGCCCCCCAAAATGTATTATTAAAGTTAACTTCCCCTATTATTTTTACTTTTTAAAATCTATTAGAAAAAAGATTAAAAATAAACTGTGCCTGCTAGTAAAATCTAAAACCCCAAGCATGGCTCCTCTTCAAGGCCATTGGACTTATTGTTACCTCTTCTTCCTGGGGATATTCACGTGGTTCACCCCTCAGTTCCTCAAGTCGTTGCTCAAATGTAATTTTCTATTAGGCCTTCCTCGAACACCCTCTTCAAACTTGTGACCTTTGCCATGTCACTTCTCCCTTCCCCAACCTTGTGCAATTATGATCGCCTTCCCTGTCTTTCCTTCACCAGAATATGAGCCCTGTGAGGGCAGAGATTTTTTTTTTTGTTTTCTCTTCACTGCTGTATCTGCAGTGTCAAGAACAGTCCCCAGGGGGCGCCTGGGTGGCTCAGTCGGTTAAATGGCTGACTTCTGCTCAGGTCATGGTCTCACCATTCATGGGTTTGAGCCCCGCGTTGGGCTCTGTGCTGACAGCTCAGAGCCTGGACCCTGATTCAAATTCTGTGTCTCCCTCTCTCTCTACCCCTCCCCGACTCGTGCTCTGTCTCTCTCTCTTGCTCAAAAATAAACATTAAAAAAATAAAAAAAAAAAGAACAGTCCCCAGTATATACCTTATTCATAGTAAGTATGCAAGTAAACAAACACACAAAACTTGTTGAATAAATGAGAAGTTAGAGATCAGGTTTGTAGCAAACAATTTGTTTCTCACACAAAGCATACTTAGAATTTCTCAAAATCAAGAGAATATTAATAAGAGATATTATCTCCAGGAAAATTTCAGGGATAAAAATATTTCTCTTTCTATTTGACTAATTTTCTTTTCGAATACAGTAAGAAGGGCTGGTGTTTTCTGCCGAGTTGGGGTTTACGGTTTTCCTTTACCATCTTGAAAAGTTAAGGAAGACAATTCAGTTAAACAGTATAGCAATAAACCTTCCTTGTAGGAGAAAATTTTTCCTGCTGACTCAAAGGAATCACTGGTATTTAATAGCGTCAGTGGGTGAATACTCTCCCAGCTGAATGCTGGGGGCTCCTCTGTGATGACACGGGTGGGGTGTGGGCTGGGAACACACAAATGAAGGCTCTTAGCATCCTCAAGGGGCTCGTGGTCTCTGCTCACAGATACCACAATTCTGAAACACAGCTCTTTTCCTCCAATTAGCTTTACAACACATTGAGAAGTAAACATTATTATCTTCATTTACAAGTGAAGGAATTTCAAGATGAGAAATTCAAGTTGCGAAATGAGGCGCCCTGTGCTGTAGAAACGCCAGGTTAAGAACGGCATGTGAAAAACAGAGCAGACTCTGTGCATAAGAGTAACAATTCAAAAATAATTTTTATTTTAACTTACATGATCGAAAGAGTGATGGATACAAATGCCACGAGACTAAAGGCACCCCCTCTGAGTGAAAATAAAATGCAGAAATGAATACAAAAGTACGTAATTAATTACTCATGCAATATTCAAAAAATTAGAAAACGAAAACAAAACTAACAAAAAACTCTGTAACATTTGTGATTTGACTTTCTACAAAAAGAATCAACCATCTAACAGAGACTATAGGCTACAGACTATACATGCTAAACTACAGACTGTACAATGTACCTTTAAAATGAAGGATATATGCATATATATAATATTTATAAATATACAAATATATATACACATTATAACTTCACAGTTGAAAGAACTATTCGCCAGGAAGTCTGGCAAACAATTCTTACTTTAAAATGGATTAAGAGTTGTTCTTAAAGGTCTTGCTAAAATGTAAATATTTAAAACGACACCTAAATATTTGATACGAACACATCCAGAATACAGTTGATATTCCACGGTTTAAATCACACTCACACATTTTATTTTGATATCTTGGCATATCCCACCGTGTATACTCTTAAGAGGAAGGAAAGTTAGTTAGTACGAGCTATCTAGTGGTCTTGTACTTTATTTAGTGGAATTGCTCCCCTGATACAGAAACAGTGAGGGGAGCTGTTGTTTTAACTATTTGGCCAAGAGATCCCACCCAGTGACGAGTGATTTCTCTGGGGCAGTAACTGTCCCTCGTGCCTCGTCCCTCGGGACATTCTTCCTCCTAATCTCATGGTAATTCCTGTAGAAGCAAGGACCACTTGTGAATCTCCTTCTGCTCCCGCCCCGTTAAGATTCCTCCAAGTGCCCAGTTCTACGACCCCAAAGAGCATCACAGCTTTCTGATTCCATGAGTTTTTGTTTTGTCTTAGCAGCAAAATACCTCTGTTGTAAAAGTATCATAAAAAAAAAAAAAAAATGGCTCGTGTTCAAAAAAGCTTCAACTTCGAATGTCTTTTTTTAAGGAGTACGGGTATCATCTTAGACATCAACCTGTCTCTTATCCATCACAGAAACATGCTTTGGGAACGGTCAGGATGGAGAAAAGAAACAAAAGAAGTAATGGAGGCTTGGAAAAAAAATGAAGTTAAAAAAAAATTTAAACTCTTGCAATGTGTCATTTTACCGAGTTCTGCGGGCAAACTGTTATTCGAAGAAATTCTTTTTTGTGCTTTGCATTTAAGGTAAAATTAGGTAGCTGGTGGGGCCCCTCAACCCTCAGGACACGACGGGGAGACACCGCAAGGCGTGTGACAGTCATCAAAGTATCATGTGACGATTTTAGGCTTAGAGAAGAACTTCCAAAAAAGTACAAAGATGGCTGTTCTAAAATTCCATACATATGAGATAAGATGGATTCTTTTACCAAGTATTGTCAGACGCAATCGACACCGTCATCTACGGAGTCATATTGGCCCTATTCTATCGGCCAAAGGAAAAGTAGATAGGTACTATGACGCTCGACTTTGACTTCTATCTATGACGTGTTAAATTTCCAGACAACCTCAGCAGAACTCTTCAAGGTTTAAACACGCCCGCTAAATCCCAGCACCATCTTGATGAACAGGGCCATTTATTAAGATGGCTGTTGGGCAGAGCTCATTAAAAGGCCGTGGCAACTTCAGCCCCATGACGCCCTCCAGCGTTAACACGGTCTCGAGGAAATTTGTCCAGCTGTTCGTACGCCAGCCGCCCATCTTCTCCTGCGCGCAGAACATCAAAAATAAACACCAGTTTAACCTTCTCATTCATCACTCAGGATAACGAATTGAAACCAGTTGTTTGGGAATGGATTGCTATATTTGCTAATGTTAACTTTAGTAAGGAAAGTCATCTTCTGTAATTCTTAATTATGTGGTTTCCTAGGTACTGTTTAGAAGAGCCAAGAACTTTTTTTTTAATACTCAAAAAAAAAAAAAAAAAAAATTCCAGGGGCTCCTGGGTGGCTCAGTGGGTCGGGCGTCCCACTTCGGCTCAGGTCATGATCTCACAGTTTGTGGGTTCGAGCCCCGCGTCGGGCTCTGTGCTGACAGCTCGGAGCCTGGAGCCTGCTTCGGATTCGGTGTCTCCCTCTCTCTGCCCCTTCCCCGCTCGTGCTCTGTCTCTCTCTCAAAAATAAATAAAGATTAAAGAAAAGAATTCCAGTGTAGTGAACATACAGTGTTGTATGTTTCGGTTTCGGGTGTACAATACAATGATCCAACAATTCTATACATTACCCAGTGCTCATCAAGATAAGTGTACTCTTAATCTCCCTCACCTATTTCACCCATCCCCCATCCACCTCCCCTCTGGTAACCATCAGTGTGTTCTCTGTAGTTAAGAGTCGGCTTTTTGGTTTGTCTCTTTTTTCCTTTGTAGAACAACCAAGTACTTTTGAGTTAATGCCAGAGACTAAAATAATGTCAGGGTGTGGAACAGTTGAACTCCTAGGGGCATTTAATGGCAATAATTTCACACATAGATTTCTTCCTGAGAAACCATATGGATTATAAGTGTGTTAGAGATTTCAGAATGGCTGGTCCTTGACTTCAAGGCATTGAACTTTGATATAGCTTTTACTTTTTTACATTATACATTGACATATCTAAAGGGTCTTTTATAAAAGTCAAATTTAGCTAGACTTTAGCTAAAAAACTCTAGCTAAAAAAAATTACCCTTGGCCTTGGACACATGTGGTGATGCCATCTACCAGCTAGTAACTAGGTCACGTCTGCCAGTAGAACCATCTCGAACAGCCAACAGGTATTTGCAAGTTATCTGAACATTCCATTCTATTTTTTCCTATTTAAAACAATGATTAGGAAACGGGGAAAACAATCACAGAGAAGTAGTGATAAGAAGCAGGTTTTCACGTATTTAATACAAGAGAGACAAAGCTGGGAATAATGAGTTGTGGTCAATCAGAAGTTCATTAAGAGGGACACCTCGTGGCTCAGTCGGTTAAGCTTCCCACTTGGGCTCAGGTCATGATCTCACAGTTCATGGGTTCGAGCCCTATGTCGGGCTCTGTGCTGACAGCTCAGAGCCTGGAGCCTGCTTTAGATTCTGTGTCTCCCTCTCTCTGCCCCTCCCCAGCTCACATTCTGTCTCTCTCTCAAAAATAATAAACATTAAAAATAAAAAAGAAGTTCATTAACAAAAAAAGTAAAAAAAGATTCATGAAACGCTAGAAATACATTGATGTGAGTTTTTGAAAAGCAGTGTAATGGTGGATTTTATAATATATCGTAGTCTCTGGAAACAGAAGCCTCTCGATCAACTAAAGTTTGTGTTTTAGAGGGGTATATTTAATTTTTTCAGTAATACATCACATACCAAAGGAAGGAGTCACCTGCACTTATAAGAACTTAGCGAACTCCTCTAGACAAAGGCCACCAAATTTTAGAGATTTCTGCAGATTGTTTTGTCATGCCTTGTTGACTTTTCTGAGGCAAATGCTATTTTTTCCCCTAATTCAGTAATTTTTACTTTTTTATTGCTTTGGAGTGGAATCCTTTTTTGAGACAAAATATTTGCACAAAACCCTGACATATAAAACATTAAACACAGCACCTTTCCAGGTGATGACAGCGGGGCGGGGAGGGGGGCGGGTAGAGAGAGACAGAGTTAGGCACATTCATACCATGGCACACAGCCTGAATGGCTTGGGTAACTAACGCTATTTAGAACCCAGTGAATACCCGGCCCGTTCCTAGCGTGTGCATGGCTGTATCCCAATTTAGAGGTGTGCAGTCCTTCCCCAGAGTCCCGCAGAGTGTAGGTGGGTCAGGATTCCATCGCGGTGCCCTACCGGGTCTGGGTGCCCATAAGTGAGTTATGCCTCAATGGGCCCTTCTGCAAAATGGGACTAACTGCCCTTCTCCCTCGTGGAGTCCTTCGGAAGATTAAATGTGCTAACTCATGCAGGTCCCTCAAAACTGCCCGGCACAGAGCGAATCCTCTACGGGTGTAACCCCGCATCACTGCAGAGACACAACCAGAGCTGGGATGCCGGGGCCTCTTACTCTAACGTTGTTTTCCGTGGGCGTTGATCTGCGTTGGCCCCTCCTCTGGTCTGTCAACAGCCCTGGGAAGCAGGCAGGTGTTGGAGGAGAAAGGGCCTGAGCTTTGGCACATGGGGCAGTGTGCTTTCAACTGGTCTGAGGCCCAGCCGGACGGGTAGGTGGCCACAGCTACGCAGACAGCAGTGGGGCAGCGGCCTCAGGTGGCGATTTACATGTGAACGGTAACGACTCAAAATTAAATACGGTTAACCTTCAGTTCCTCACTTACAGAAGCCACTAATTCCACAGCAGCCGTCTAGGACAAAGAGACCGGCCCTCAAATCACAGGGGGACCTACCAGACACAATTACCAACTCGGTCATCTGGGTGAGTTAAAAACACACCAGTGTTTGTGTATTAAGGTCAAAGGAGATTCATAACATCGGGTTCAAGCATCGGTTACATCTTAGAATCACCTGGGGGGCTTTGAACCGTCCCAGCACCCAGGCACACCCCAGCCCACTGAAATCAGAACCTTCGGGAGTAGAACCCCGGGCATGAGTGTATTTGAGAGCCTCCTTAGTGATTCCAAAGTGCCAACTAGTGTTGGGAACGTGAGCTGGTGGTATGAGGGGGGCATGGGGGCCGGGGGAGCCCCGCAGGTGAAGCAGGTGTGACCATCGTTCCTGGAGATGCTGTTTGTGCCGCTGAAGTGACTCCTGGGGCACATCTGGCGGGGACAGGCTTCTCTGGGTCACACTGGATAAGGAAGTGTCGCTGAGCTGTGCAAACACTTGGCTTGCCTTCAGTGTTAGCCCAGAACACTATGGGATAAAAGAGGTTCAAACTAATAATACCCTGGGCATGTGTTTAGGGAATTAAAGTTGTATGCCTAAAGCAGCCATAAGGAATCACTGTTTTTTAAAAAAAATTTTTTTATGTTTTTAATTTTATTTTTGAGAGAGAGAAAAGGGGAGGGGAGGGGCAGAGAGAGAGAGGGAGACACAGAATCTGAAGCAGGCTCCAGGCTCTGAGCTGTCAGCACTGAGCCTGATGTGGGGCTCAAACCCACGAACCGCGAGATCATGACCTGAGCCAAAGTCGGAGGCTCAGCCAGCTGAGCCACCCAGGTGCCCCCTCACCCAAATTTGTTTTAAAATTTTTTTAACGTTTATTATTGAGAGACAGAGACAGAGCATGAGCAAGGGAGGGGCAGAGAGAGGAGGAGACACAGAACTCGAAGCAGGCTCCAGGCTCTGAGCTGTCAGCACAGAGCCCCACGTGGGGCTCGAACTCAAGAACCTGAGATCATGACCTGAGCTGAAGTGGGATGCTTAACTGACTGAGCCACCCGGGTGACTCAAGGAATAACTGTTTTATCCTTCAAACAAACATGTGCTGGCTTGGATTTCTGTGGATCAAATGATGTATTCGTTAGCAGAAGGAAGTGTCATTAAACCAGTAACTGTAAGAAAGAACACCTACAACAACGAATGTGATTTGCACGGTGATTATAAATGCCACGAGGTTCTGCCTTACATTATTATGCGACTATAGCCAAACCAGGGTGGCTTCTTTCCAACTAGTATTATTAGCCGGATTATATTTGAGGACTTTTAGAAGCATAGTTTTTGCACATTAAGAGCGGTTGCAGTAGTAAAATAACAACTGTCTCTATCTTTTATGCAGGTTAGAACAGCCTCTCTCTGCCCCCTGCATTCCCCCGAAAGAACAAAGGCGTGAAACCTGGTAGGCAGGTGCCTTTACAAGGTGAAGTGGGGAGGGGGGTTTATCTGGCTATTCCAGCATTCAAGAACCACACTTCTTTTCTCCGGTGTCAGGACTCAGCTGGGCACAGGTCAGCGGGGCAACCAGAGGCTAACCTGCGAGGCAGGGTGAGGAGGGGACTAGTGTGCCCGCCGTGCCTGCCGCCTCAGCCAACCGCGGCCCCCGGAGTCCCAGCCCAAGCTCGCCAGCCCCCCTGGATCCCTGACTACTGCCTCTGCTTTAGGTTCGAGTCTACGTCCTGGCCTCCAAACAGCGCAGGCTGATCGGCCTGGCGGGGCTCCCGAGAGCGGCCCTCCCCCAGCTCCAGGCGGTGAGAACCGGGCATTGGACGGAGATGGGAAGCCACCAGTTCCTCATAGTGTGTGTGTGTGATTGTGACCTACCTTGTGTGTGTGTAACGTGCCCTGTGCAAGTGCGCGATGTACCTTGTGTGAGTGTGACCTCCCCTGTGAGTGACGTATGCCATGCGAGCACGCGTGTGACGTCCCCTGTGCGAGTGTGATGTCCCATGTGTGTGACGTCCCATGTGTAAGCATGAGTGTGAGCAGGGCCCCCGGGGGGGAAGGTGCTCCCACGGCCCCCACGAACCTTCTGGGCCCAGCTCCCTTGGAGAGCACCAGAAGGAAACAAGGTGTAAGCGAAACTCACCGAGAGACAAGAGGGTCTCCGAGGCCACGTTTCTGATTTCCTCGGTGTCGCACTGACACAAAGTCACCAGCATCTTAATGCTTTCGGTGGCCTGCGAGGAGAGAGCCGTTAGTGCTGCGACACCCACGGCGGGGCCACAGGGGCGGTACTGTCTTGCCCAGGGTTCCCTGGGCCCGCTGAGCGTCCGGCTCCTTAGGGGCTCTTTTAAAGGAACACATTCCGCGCCGTCCCTCCAAGATGCACCAGATTCGTCTCCCGGGATGGCGCCTGGGCCGCGCACCCGCAGGAGCTCCAACAACGCGCGTTTGGAAGCGGAGTGGCCAGCCTGTCCTTCCAGAACAGGATCCCCTTCCCCGAGCTCTTTCCCACGCGCCTCACTGGTTCCAACCCAGTGCTCAGCTAAGGACTCTGTGTTTGGCTTGTGTGCGCAACGGGAGGACAGCCAGAGCAGGTGGTCGGAACCCTCGTGTCTGTGCATCCCACACGTATCAGCGCCCCAGGGACCGGGCAGTCGGCCAGGCAGCGAGCGGGGCTCGGTCCTGACCCCCCAGGGTTTCCGGTCCGGCGGAAAGACAGACGGTGGGACAATGACAGGCGGGGACACGGTGCTCGGGCAGAACAGAGCTGGGAAACGTCACCTGGTCTGACCTGGAGAGTCTTCACAGAGGAAGCGGTGTCTTAGGGCAATTAGCCACATTCGGGCAAGTGGTGTGTGTGTGTGTGTGTGTGTGTGTGTGTGTGTGTACGTGCGTGCACGTGTGCATGTGTTGGGCGGTGTGGGGCAGGAAATACATTCCAGGCGAGGGGAGCACCTCCTACCAGGACCCCAATCAAGGAGGGGCCTTACGAGCCACATTAAGTGCTTTGAACTTCATCCTTAGCATCGTGGAGAGCCACATAAGAGCTTTAGAAGCGGGATTTGTGGGGTGTTTTGTTTTGCTTTTATTTATTGATTTTGAGAGAACTAGAGAGCGAGCAGGGGAGGGGCAGAGAGAGAGAGAGCGAGAATCCCAAGCGGGCTCCGCGCCGTCAGCGCGGAGCCCGACGTGGGGCTTGAACTCACGAACTGTGAGATCACGACCGGAGCTGAGATCACGAGTCTCACCCTTGACCCACGGAGCTACCCGGGGCCCGGGACTCGTGCTGTAGTGAGAGCAGCCTCGCCGCCACAGAAAGCGCGCACGGAAGGCGGCTCCAATCGGGGTGGGCAGAGCGGGCTGCCGGGCGGTGGGGTCCGCGGGCGGGGCCGTCGGGGGGTGAGGATGAGGTGGGGGAGGGGCACGGACGAGCTGCACCCCCCACTGAGGTGGGCGAGCTGGGTGCCGGTCGGAGGTGACTTCCCAGCAGGGACGCCCCGCAGCCAGCGGGGCACGTGCCAGCGAGGGAAGAGCCGGCCTGGAAACCGGGGCGGGGGGCGTCATTGGCCGGGGAAGATGACAGACACCCCCGGGAGAGGACGCGTGCAGGCAGAGGAGGGCCTAGGACCGCGTTTCCACGGACACCACGGCGTGGGGCACGCCTGCGGCCAGACCCAGATGCTTCCGCTGAGGTTCTGACGAGCTGAGGGACCAGATTTCGAGATGGCGATTCTCCTTCTGGAAGGAAGCCAGGCGCAGAGAGCCCTGGTGCCGGTGACAGAGGTGTCAGTGGCAGTGAGCAGCACGGGCAGACCACAGGCTCTTAGCCCAGAGAAACAGATGAGGGGCCCGAACTTCGAGGGCCTCTTGGTTTGAGGATCTCGATCTCTCATTTGGGTCCAGTTTGGTAACAGAAAAATGTGGCTGTCTGCTTGCTAGCATTAACTAAGTACTACTAATAATAGTAACGATAAAAATAAAATAATGATAATAATGATAATGATGATGATGATGTTTTCCCTGACAGGTTAGCTAGAGTTGATTGGTTTGGGTGGATGAAACCCCCGTGTCCACACTGTTTTTCACACTATGCTGCCCAGAGCCCCTTTCAGGAGCTGGGAGGCTGGGGATGGTTTAAAAAGAGGTGTTTTGTCCAGCACAAAGGATCATATTTTCTGGAAGAAAAGAGAACAGTGGAGGAATCAGGGCTCTCAGACTTGAGATCTGCTGGAGTTAAAACTGTTGCTTTTACTGTCACGTTCACACTGTGCAAATCCACAGAAGCGGACACAGTTCACTGTACCCTGGTGACTTTGTTTCCATTAGCTCTGTGTCACAGCCATCGTCTCTGAGATGTCACGGGCACCAGGAGGCCACTCAAATAAACAGCAGTCACTGTGGGCTCTCTTGGCCACATAAGGTATTTTTCAGCACGTGACAAGGAAGGCTATATTTCCCAGAGCTGTTTTTCTGCACAGGTCATGAGACTTCTTTTGAGAGTATTAACCCCTCTCTTCATGCCCATCCGGCTACAGGTCCTGCTCCTTGTCCCATGCGGCCATCCAAGATTTTAGCAAGTTTGAAGGTGTGACTTTATCTTTTTCTGAAAAGTGACTAGTCTTATTTTTGATGATTTAAGGTAGGTTGAACATTAAATCTTTCCTACTGAAAGGCAAACTTTCTTTTCTTTTCTTTTCTTTTCTTTTCTTTTCTTTTCTTTTCTTTTCTTTTCTTTCTTTCTCCCTCCTTTCCTTCCATTTCCTTTCTCTTTCTTCCTTTCTTTCTTTCTTTCTCTCTTCCTCCTTTCCTTCCATTTCCTTTCTTTTCTTTTTCTTTCTTTCTTTCTTTCTTTCTTTCTTTCTTTCTTTCTTTCTTTCTCTTTCTCTTTCTTTCTTTCTTTCTTTCTTTCACCTTCCTTCCTTCCTTCCTTCCTTCCTTCCTTCCTTCCTTCCTTCCTTCCTTCCTTCCTTTTAATTTCCTTAAGTAATCTCTACGGTCAACCTGGGGCTCAAACTCATGACTCCAAGTTGCATACCCCTCTGACTGAGCCAGCTGGGCACCCTGAAAGGCAAAGTCTCTCATGTTGGGAATTCTCAGCCTTTGTTTCATTTACATTTTAGCCCTGTCACTGCTCAGTGACATGTCCCCCTGACACACTTAAAATGGGTGAGCTGCTGCTGGGGTGCCTGGGTGGCTCAGTCAGTTGGATGTCCAACTTCAGCTTGGGTTGTGGTCTTGGGGTTTGTGGGTTCGAGATCACCATTGGGCTCTCCACTCTTAACGAGGAGCCTGCTTCAGATCCTCTGTGTCTCTCTCTGCCCCTCCGCCATTTGCTCTCTGTCTCTCAAAAATGAATGAACATAAAAAAATTTTTTAAAAAAAGGAAGGGTGAGCTGCTTGTTAAAGCAGATAGATCATGAGGAAGCATCTGGGAATTTATCGGCACATTGAATTTCAGTATTTCCTTACAAATTTTATTTGTCCCTGTTCTTTCTTGTACACAAGAAAAATTGGTGAAATCATCCTATCAACTCTTTTTTTGGGGTAAGCTATCCATTTCTGGGCTGCGGGCTGCTGAAACACATAATTATTTCATTTGGAAAATGATCAACCCTAAGGAAACAAAGTCACATTTAGCTACTATTTAAAGAAAAGACCCCCAGGGCGCTTGGGTGGCTCAATTGATTAAGCATCTGACCTTGGCTCAGGTCATGATCTTGTAGTTGGTTCCCTTCGTAGGTTCGAGCCCCGCATCGGGCCCTGTGGTGACAGCTCAGAGCCTGGAACCCGCTTCGGATTCTGTGTCTCCCTCGCTCTCTGCCCCTCCCCCACTTACTCTCTGTTTCTCTCTCAGAAATAAACATTAAAATAGAGTTTTAAGAAAAGACCCCCAAATGAATACACAGTTCCCACCGTGAAGGAGGTAAGACAGGTGCCCCCAAGTATGGGAAGAAAGCTGTTGGGTGCACTTGGCCTAGACTTGCTCAGAGCTGAACTGCCGGGGCCTCAGAGACTGGATCTTACCTGCAAGCTTTTCAGGGCCAGGCAGGCTGACTTCTGGAGCTGGGGGTTTGCCTTTGTCAGTGCCTCACAGTAATACAGCAAGGCCTGGAAGAGAGGGAGGGACCCCGTGAGGACATTTTGATGTGTTTGCAGTTTTAGAGGCATCACTTTTACTCCCGGACCTAAACTATAGATAAAACGAGACATTTCATATGACCTTCAGAGCACAAAAAAAAAAAAAGAAAAAAAAATCCATAACAATTCATGTTTACTGAAAGAACTGTCTCTGAATTCAATCCATTACTCTATCAGGTCACAGACTCTGTGGACTATGAAGCTGGAAGGTCCAAAGTTACGTTTCCAGCATTCAAGAGCCCCTGAGGTCTAGCACAAGTGCTAAGATTGCAGAAGGGTCTGTAGGGAAGGAATGTGTCTCCACAGAAGCTGCGAGACGCTAAGTGAATCGTGTGGAAGAAAGCCACCTTCCAAAGTGCCAGGACACGGTGCACGAAAATGATACTCGACCTGGACCGGGAAGGACGGGTTAGATTTCAGCCAAAATTAAGAGTTGGACACTTAACAGACTGAGCCACCCAGGCGCTGCCCCCCCGCCCAATTATCTTTTAAGCTGGCTTAAGACCCGGGCCCTGCGTCACCAACCACTATGTGACTGGCTCTCTACTATCTTTCTGATTTCCTATGACTTACGTTGACCTAATTATCGTTACGTATGTACACATATGTACGCCTGTGTTTATATCTATTTCTACTCTCTCAACTTGCTCACGCGTGCTTCTGGCATTTTACTTAACTTCCTGTGCCGTAGTCTGTCAATCTGCAAAGTGAGTAGAATCAAAAGCCACTCACAGGCCTTTCTGATTCTTCCACATGGTGACACATGTCAAGGACTGAAATCCGGTCTTAGCATGAAGTAAGGCCTCGATAAATAGAGCTGTAGTGTTACTGTTATTCTTATATACATCTGCGTATTCATGTATTTGTTTATAGGAGATACAACAGTGACTCCATTTCTGTTGAAGCTCCCTAAAAGATGAAGATCTTGTTTTTTTTGTTTTTTAATCTTATTTGATTTCTTACAGCACCTAGAATGATACCCTGCGCTGAGTGAGCACCCATCAACTCTGGTGCCACCATCGTGCCTGGATGAAAGAGCTTGAAAGTGTAACCAAACACCTGCTGATGTGTTTGCTCATGGGATGGCACCTAGCACTGTGGTGGTCCCTCCCAGTTGTGATGAGACACAGCCTACTTTCTCAGTGCTGGACAACAGCCCCACCCTTAAATTTTTTTTAATGTTTATTTATTTTTGAGACAGAGAGAGACAGAGCATGAACAGGGGAGGGTCAGAGAGAGGGAGACACAGAATCCGAAACAGGCTCCAGGCTCTGAGCTGTCAGCACAGAGCGTGACGCGGGGCTTGAACCCACAAACCGTGAGATCATGACCTGAGCCAAAGTCGGATGCTCAGCCGACTGAGCCACCGAGGTGCCCCTGTTTTGTTTTTTGAATGTTTATTTATCTATTTATTTTGAGAGAGAGTGTGCCTATATGAGCGGGGGAGGAGAGACAGGGGGAGAGAGAGAGAGAGAGAGAGAGAGAGAGAGAGAGAGAGAGAGAATCCTAAGCAGGCTCTGTACCACCAGCACAGAGCCTAACGTGGGGCTCGATCCATGAACTGTGAGATCATGACCTGAGCGCAAGCCAAGAGTCGAACGCTTAACCAGCTGAGCCACCCAGGTGCCCCAGGAACAGGATCTGTAGATGGGACTTCTGGACCACACTGTCCCTGTGAGCATGAAGCCCGTAACTCTGCTGGCTTGAGTGGGAACTGGGCGCTGTTCCCCGGCCTGAGAAAGCATGTGGCACTTCTCTGTGCCTTGCAGAGATATACCATCTCACAGGACACGTAAGCAGCATCTTGCTCACTTGGGTTTGAGCAGTGGCCCAAGAAGAGGTGGCTGCTGTGACATTTGGATCGATAAGAGTTATTTTTTTTAATATTTATTTATGAGAGAGAGAGAGAGAGAGAGAGAGAGAGAGAGAGAGCGCACAAGCAGGGGAGGGGCAGAGAGAAAGGGAGACACAGAATCCAAAGCAGGCTCCAGGCTCCGAGCTGTCAGCGCAGAGCCCGACGTGGGGCTCAAACCCACAAACCGTGAGATCGTGACCGGAACTGAAGTCGGACGTTTAACCGACTGAGCCACCCAGGTGCCCCACAATTGGTAGGAGTTCTAAGAAGCCAAGAGAAGCTGTGCTGTTAAGCAAGAAGTCCCTGACACTGAACAGGACAGCGAGCATCTCCTCTGGCAGGTCCCAGATGATTGGAGAAACAACATCCCAACACAACGGTACAACTGGAAAGGATGGACATCTTCTACTTGTTTGGGGTGGGGGAGCAAAAAGCATCAAAAGTGAACCAACCTACAACTTTTAGTTTCAGTAGCTACGGGTTTTCAAAGGTTCAAGATTTATAGAAACACCAGCTCTCACCTAGGTATTTTTATATTTGCTTTAGCCCTTCACATGTGAGTACAGAATTAATGTGCCAACGTTTGCTGTTTCATACAAGAAAAAATGGAAAGAACTCAAGGTTTGGGCACGGTGGGTCCAACATTTCTAGGTGGTACCTAAGTTTCTAGCTTCTTAACTAGTGTGTCGTCTAAGCCATCTGCAAGGGGACACTCTTTCGTGGAAAACGAATCCAAGGGCATAACAATGAGAGCTGAACTGGAATAAAGAGAGAGCATGTGGCCAGTGGCATGTGCCCTAAAAGTAGAAGGCGCATACAGAAGAGCCAAAGAAGGGCTGTGTTGTAACTGCTGTGGTTGCTACTGTTTTCTGTGTTGTTTTTTAATTTTTGATGTTTATCTATTTATTGTAAAACTGAGAGAGCAAGTGGGGGAGGGGCAGAGAGAGGAGGAGAGAATCCCACACAGGGTCCACGCCGTTAGCACAGAGTCTGATGGGGGGCTCCATCCTATGGACCGTGAGATCATGACCTGAGCCGAAATCAAGAGTTGGATGCCCAACCGACTGAGACACCCAGGTGCCCCAGGCTGCCTTTATCTAAGGAGACGCTAGACCATGGGTCCTTGTCATGACCAAAGGGCACTTGTCACGACCAAAGGGCACCATGATCCCACACACAGAAGACTGTGTCTGTATAGGCTGCTACCAGCAGCGGTCACACGCCTTTAATTTTCCTCCTCTCTCTTCAGTAGAGTGAGGATGATTGGCCCATAGAACAGCCTGTTGAGCAAATCCCAGTAAAAGACTGGAGCTTTGTAGGAAAGAAGAACATGAAGTCCCTGCTCTTGGGCCCAGATGACCTTAGAATGGAAGGTCTTGTGGAGACACAAACATCCCACCATTCCCCAGCTTAGCTGACACCTCAGAGAAGTTAAGCTCTTCTCAGCTGTCAACATTTGACCTTTCCCAGGACAAGAAGGGGCCAACTTTGATTTTACTGAGCTGATCTGAGGGTGGGCATGAGCTGATTTTTAGAACAACTGTTCAGATTATAAAGGGGACCGAGCCGTTGTCTGTACGGGGCCCCTGTGTGCTTGAATTGCCAATGCCTGTTACACCCGGCTGGTACTGAATTAAAGCCACGGAGGGGTCAACCTCCTCTCCCCTGGCAAAAAGGAGTGATGGCTTTCGAAATTAAAAATATTCTTGTTCTTTGACTCAATGGTTTGATGACCGATGCCAAGTCACAAACTGTGTGTGCCTGTATGCTCATCATGATATTTTTCAGAGTTGGGATCTCCACAAAGGCCCATCAGTATGGAACAAGATAATAAATTATAGAATATCCATACCCTGAGATGCACATTCACCCCTCAAATAGAATGAAGTAGATCAACATGTTCTAACAAGGAAAATAACCATGATCTATTACATTTAAAAACTCAGTTATGCAACAGAACAGTGTGATCTCATTTAAGAAAAAAAATTATTATAGGGGCGCCTGGGTGGCTCAGTCGGTTAAGCGTCCCACTTCGGCTGAGGTCATGATCTTGCACTCCGTGAGTTTGAGCCCCGTGTTGGGCTCTGTGCTGACAGCTCGGAGCCTGGAGCCTGCTTCGGATTCTGTGTCTCCCTCTCTCTCTGCCCCTCCCCTGCTCACACTCTCTCTCTCAAAAATAAATAAATATTAACAAAAAAGAAAAAAATAATTATAGACGTTAGCATATGCGTAGAAGAACATTAGAAGGAATGTACACCAAATCCCTAACAGTTTTCTCTGGGGGCTGGACTTATGGGCACTAAAATATTTACAGTATATTTTGTAGTTTAAATTGTGTTACAGGGTATGTATTATTAATAGGCAGAAGAAAGTTATTTTTTTATAAGAAACATTTGGCAAAACATTAATAGTAAATGATAGAAAATTAAAGAAGCTTCTGGCTTGATGTCCGTGGTTTGGGGCTTTACCTTTTCCCTGAAGTGCTCGTTTCTGGAGGCTGCGGTCAAGTACAGCATCACAGCCTCACGGGCTTCCTTGTCATCGCCAGTCAGCAGCACAGCCAGGGTCCCGAGTACTTCCTGCTGGGCCGAGAGGCTGCCCAGTGCAAGGTCACTCATGGCCTGGAGCAGTTTCTCATCTCTCAGCGACTGCAGGGTCTGAATCAAGGAAACTAGGAAGTGAAAAGAAAGCAGAGTTCACTTTCTGATTGTAAGGTAACACACTCACTTTTTTTTATACGACTCAAGTATACATGTAATAACAGACCCACGTACGCAAAGTCAGCATATGATGAAGGTGATGTTTTCAGTTAGTGAGAAAAGGGCATGATTCTAGTAACTCTATTATGGCAAATGGCAAACCTTAATAGGGAGTAGCGAAGGCAGATCTCCATCTTGTACGGCCACTAAAATAACTTCTCGATGAATTAAATAGTCAAATGTAAAAATATACAGCGAAGGAACTACAAGTAAACTTGTAGTTTACTACAAATAAAATCTTCCCAATGAGAGCCAACTCTGTTGCCGATCTTTTAGCCATACCCGTCTGGCAATCCCCTGGCCCCGAGTGACCCCAGCTTGATGTTCTCTCTGTCTGCACTCGGGCACCTGGGCCCCGATGGAGAAATCCAGCTGGTTGGCTGGAATATGGAGATGATACGATAAAAAATAAAATTCTGAGTCCCATTTGGACAAACTGATGATGTTCCATGACCAAGGAATGTATTCTGATCCCTCATAAAGTACCCGGTGCAGGCATCTGTCACCGAAACATTAGGATAAGAGTGTATCTGGTCAGTACAGATGGGAAACGATAACCTAAAATTCACGATCCATCAGTAGACAGCATCCACTATTCAATGGACACGTTAGTGAATTTTTGAGATTTTTTTTTTTTTTTTTGGCTTTAATTTCCTATTTCTGCTGCTGGGGATGTTGTGGTCATTTCACTGCTTTTTAAATAAATGCCACAGCATAAGGTCTCGAGACAGTATTATGTATAACAATGGAACAAACAAATCACGGAAAACAACCTAACTGTTCAACAATCATCAACTATATTCGCATGCACCCAAATGCAGGGATACTCCAAAACTGAAAAAACTTTCAAAGGATAACATGGGATATAATACCAAATAAAAGCTAGGACTGAATGCTTTATAATAGGTCATCCCAGCTTTGAAATGTCAAATCCATGCATATCCAACTAAATACATTAAATTTTAAAAGTAAGATAGTAGGTGATTTGAATATTTTTAGGTGTACTTTTTTGTTTTCTAGTCTTTTTTTTTTTTTAAATAATGAGGGCCTTTTTCTTATTTAAAGGAAGAAGAAAACAAAAAAGACATGTACAGGGTTAGGGTTTCTCCACGGTCCTCCTCCACTCCTACTGGTAAGTAGGTACGCCTTCCCCCGGGACCGTCGGGGGGAGGCTCAGGGATGTCAGCTGCTATTGATGTCATTTGAACAGTAGAGAAATTTACTCAGAAAACTGCTTTAGAGACAGTGACAAACTTAGAGAAGATAGGAATACTATCCTCAAGTGAGATCCTGTGGTCTCCCGCCTCGGTTCTCCTTCTAGAACTCTGGACCAGCATTTACTCATCATGAGGGCTACGTAGACTCTCCTGTGTTCGGGCTGGCTTAGGCACCGGGTCGGGGGGAGAAAGTGCGTCTTCTCACTGGGATGTGAGCTCTGTGACGGACCTGTCAGTGCAGGGTTCAGCGTTCTGGAGGGAAGGGCTAAGTCTGGTGCTGAGCCAACCCGTCTACTCCTAAAGAACACGCTGCAATCCCACCCCCTTTCACCGGCAGCGGTGAAGTCTGGGTGGATTTACAGAGCACAGACTGGGGAGCCAGGATCCAGCCCCTCGCGCCTGGCTCCGCCCCCAAAGAGGTTTCCTCTCATTGCAGCTGCTTATTTTATTTTCGGCATGTGACACCACGCGAGAAGCAAGGCAATCGTGAACTTCAGGCCACCCCGCTGTGCTGGTGCCCGTTCTGCACCCTCCCCGGAGACACAGCCCGAGACGTGGTTTTCCATCTCCTTTCCTGACCAACATGTCGCCCCATCTGCCTTCTCGTGAATCCCATTGCGGACCGTTATGAAAGTGCCTCCAAAAAGGGCAACGTAACACAGTACTGCCTGTAGGCTCGATCCCACAAACGGCAAATACATTCGTGAAGAAATTACATCATTAAATCAGCTTCTGGTCAATGTCGTATCCTTGCTGGGTGATCAGGATGCTCTCGGTACACCCCTGGTTCATTGCCAAGAGGCTCACTACTGTTAGGGGTCCAGAAGTCGTTGAAAAGGCTGATCTCATCCCAGCTGTTGACTTGGGGGAAGAAATGGTTACCAGCCCTAAAAACTATGGCTGAAAAGACCAGAGCTCACTCCACATGGAGCCACCACACGGTGCAACGAAAGAACACGTCCCACCTTGCTTGGCCAGCTGGTTCAAGTAGCTCTCTAGGTCGCTCACACCGTGGCTGGTGAAGTAGCCGTAATACTGGAAAACGGTGATGACCTCCGAAGAGAGGCTGGAGGGGAGCAGAGGCTCAGCCTGGTCCAGGATTTGGGACACCAGGGTTCGAAACACTGTTTGGAAGGAGAAACACAAAGAGGCTTTGAAGTGCCACGAGCACTCATTCGTCCACCTGTCTGTCTTTGTACCGTGGGGTCCGGCAGAGCACAGTACGCGAGACGAGCTAGTCCTCAGTGAATAGCTGGACGATTACTGGACGTACGTATACATACCTGTGTAACTGCGTTGGGTCAAGAACAGAACACTGCTGGCACCCCACCTGGTTGACTCATGCCCCCATCTCAGTCTGTAGGTCCCCCCACCCCCACCACAGGTAACTGATAATCTGACTTCTATCACTAGGACTCAGCTTTACCTGTTCTTGAACATCATATAAATGGGATTATACAGTATATACTGTTTGTATCTGGTTCCTTTTACTCAATAAAATATTTGTGGGATTCACCTACATTGTTGCTTCCAGTTTATTCTTCTTAAAAATTGCTGTGTGATAGCCTATTGTATGACTGATGCTATACATACACAATATATACATATATACAATATTATATACATACACATTATACACACACACACATACACAACACATTTATTTTCTTGTTGGTGGGCATTTGAGTTGTTTCTGATTTTCAGTTCTTGTGAAGAAAGGTGCTGTGAACCTTTTTTGTGACTATAAGCATCTATCTCCCTTGACATATTTAGGAGCAGAATGGCTGGATCATAGGGTAGGTATATTTAGCTTTAGTAGAAATTGCCAAACTGTTTCCCAAGTGGTTCCACCATGGGACACGCTCCTGTTGGTAACATTTTAATGAAAAACATATACAGCCACCTACACAGCAACACGGACGCACAGTGCTTTTAAAAGTCACCACTGAGATTCTGAATTGGAACGCGTTCGTGCTCTTTCTTTTCTTAGAGTAGATGATGGACAGATGACGTCTTCTCCGGAGAGTCAGCCTTTTCTCCAGGGCTAGCTGCTGGGGAAGCGGTGAGGGGCAGCCCGCCAGTGCTCGCTCTCAAACCCCTCGGACCCCTTCCTCCCCGCCCCTGCCCTGTACCTGGGTCTGCGAGTCCTGGATATTCTCTGTTGACGGTTCTGGCAAAGCTGGCTTCCAACTGCTTCATCACTCTGTCAGCCGAGCTGTGGTAGACCCCCACCGGGCTGCAGCACCTCGTCCAGAATGACAGCAAAGACAGCTTCTTGTGAAATTCTGGGATGGCTGGAAAAGAAGAGCAACCCCCACCCCCAACACACAGTTGGAACGAAGCAGATGAAGAGATGTGCCTGTGTGGGGGTGGGGCAGGCATCACTGGCCCCCCCCCCCTTTTTTAAAGATGGTGGTTTTTAAAAGTTTTTTTAAATTTTTTTTTTTTTTTTTAATTTGAGAGAAAGAGAGAGAGAGCGGTGGAGGGGCAGAGAGAGAGGTGGGGACAGAGGATCCAAAGCAGGCTGTGTGTTGACAACAGAGAGCCTGATGCGGGGCTCGAACCCATGAACTGTGAGATCGTAACCTGAGCCGAAGTCAGATGCTTAACCAACTGAGCCACCCAGGAGCCCCAAGACTATGGTTTTTACATAAAAAAAAATATTTACTGATTTTGAGATACAGTGGGGGGGGGGGAGGGGAAGAGAGAGAGAGAGGATCCCAAGCAGGCTCTGCACTGTCAGCACAGAGCCTGACACGGGGCTCAATCCCATGAACTGTGAGATCAAGAGTTGGATGCTTAACGGACTGAGCCACCCAGGCGCCTCTAAATTTTTTTTTTAAGTAGGTTCCACACCCAACGTGGGGCATGAACTCATGACCCGGAGAACCACAGTCTCCTTGTTCCACCGAACGAGCCAGCCAGGCATCCCCTAGACTGTGGCTTAAAATTATTTTTTTAATGTTTATTTATTTTTGAGAAAGAGAGAGACAGAGCATGAGTGGGGGAGGGTCAGAGAGAGAGGGAGACACAGAATCCGAAGCAGGCTCCAGGCTCCGAGCTGTCAGCCCGGAGCCCGACGTGGGGCTCAAACCCACGAACCATGAGATCATGACTTGAGCTGGAGTCTGCTGCTCGAGCAACTGCGCCACCCAGGCGCCCCTAAAGACTGTTTTTTAACTGGAACTATGAGATTCCTCTGTAGTTGGCAGATTTTCTAAAGGGCAAGGAACTTATGACCGGGAGCTCATCTAGCCCGGGTGGCAAAGAAAACAGCAAAGGCAAAGCTGTTTGCTTTCGGTGAGAGAAAACCCAGCAGCCCTCCTCTCGGAAGATGCTCTCACCATCTCCCCCCCGCCGTAACTTTCCTGCAAACCCGGCGACAGGATCAGAGAATCACCCCTCAGGAGATGTTTCTGAAGGGGCCGTAACACATCAGGAGGTGGGCTGGGGGAGTGTGACACCCGCCTGGGGGGGCCTCTCCGGCTGAAATGGCGAAGAGCACCGTGTAGGCAGCACACGGTCAGTGACCGTGAGGTCGTGACCTCATGCGGTTGGGACCATGAGGAGGTGCCTGGGAGCCGGGAGGACGCGAGTCACTTGCATCCTCGGCTTCCTGTCCCCTTTTATGTCTCTCAGACACCTGCCGAGGTCACCGGCTCCCAGGAGGACTGGATGCGGGAGGCACAAATCTAAAACGGGAACCTACAGGGAGGTCTCTTCTAGGCTGGGTCTGAGCGACCCAGAGAAGAGTCTGGCACCCCACTACCTCCACGGGATGTGTGCTGTGAACAAAGACGAAAACTCCTGTCTTTATAAAGAGCTCTGTGGCCAGACCACGCAAGTTCAAAGGCAGCTTCCCCACGTCAAGTTCTCCACCTAACCCTCTTGGAACCGGGGACTTTCCTGAGAGCCTGCCAGCGTATTTCTACCTTTTCCAAGGACAGCTGGGGAGTGTCCTGCCTTTGCCAGTCAGCTGCTGTGGGAGCTGTGTCTTCACCAGCAACACGGCACAAGCACGGTCCCGGTCGCCTGTCCCCCAAATGGAACCGCGCTGGCAGAAAAAGTCCGTGAGACTGCCTGCGAGGCGCACGCTGGTTCTGCTTAGACACGGGTGTCTGACTTCCGGAGGTGGGGGGCTGGCCCCACGGAAAAAACCGTGTTCTGCTGGTTCGACTCCGAAGGCTGAGGCGCAGTGTTAACGAGATGGCACCAGTCCACGCTGGTGGGCACTGGACACTGGCCATGCCTCCACTGTTATGCCTTCCTGCCGGCCCCACGGAGCAAGGGAGAGGCTGGGGGTGTGGCACACACGTGCTTACCTTCAATGACAGAACTGATGTTCCCTATGTTCTCATCGCTGACGGCCGACAGTTTCTCCATCACCTGGACTTGCCGAGAAAGCTTCTCCAAGAGGTTGCTCGCCACAAATGGGGTTTTGCTCGAGAAAACAATTTGCTGATGAAACAAACGAAGCCGCCGTGTCAATCACGCCCACCGTCGTCAGCGGAGGTTTCCCGACCCAACCCCGTCCTTCCCCACATGGCCGTCACGCTAAATACACCTGCACGGTGTTCTGTGCCGGTGGGAGAACGTTCCTCGTTCTGTGCCAGTTACAACACCCGACGAAATCACACGTGTTTTTGTTGCCTCTCAACTTTTTCCGTGCCTGTATGGATTCTGGGATTTTTTCACTAATAGAGCCACAAGCTTATTATCAAGTTGAGGCTCTGTAAATCCTCTTTGAAACTTTGAAGGCATATTCAGGCTGCTTATCTGTGTGCTAACACAGATAAAAAAAGATTGCTTTCCCAAGTAGTAATTTTTCCCAGCACGGATTTCTTTCCTTGTTTTCAAGCTGGAAATGAAGAATGTGTGGTATAATAATCATGATTATAATCAAGGCTTTCTCATTCTAATTAACGAGTGCTGATTATGTACCAGGCACTGGTCTGAGCCCATGTATTAGCTCATGTCATTGCTCACCACCACCCTAGGAGGTGGGTACTGTTGATGTTCCATTTTACTGCTGGGGAAACTGAGGCACAGAGAGGTCCAGTAGCATGCCCAAGGCCACATAAATAGTAACTGATTTCATTTGAGTGCAGGTCACAAGAGTAAAGGGCATGAGAGAGGACAGAAGTCACTTGTTGCCTGAAGGTTCTAGACCTTTCTGTGTGCCTCAGAGACCTGTCCAGTCACCTGGTGGGTATGGATGCAGGGAGCTGACCTGTACTGCCATCCTCCCCTGTCTAAACCATGTAGATTCTATGCACATATGATTTCCAATCTCCGAGCCTAGTGTGGCAATTATGTGCTGATGCCTTTCACATATGTAGATACAAGTAGAAGTGAACTGACTTCAGGCATAACATATGGTCCACATGGGATGCCTGTTTTTTTCTCTTTGCAATTACATTCTGAATGAAGATGTAAACTCACCGATGCGGCAGTGGGTGTGAGTTAGAAATTACGTTTCTAATCCTTAATCCTTTACATCTCTGTACGTGTGCCTCTTCTGTTTTTTTGATGCTGATTTTCCCCACAGTGGGGCTGACTTGTCATGACCATGGTCTGGTCTGAGTATCGGGAAGAACGCTGCACTGAATATTTTTAAATTTTTTTTAGTTTATTTATTTTTTGAGAGACAGTGCACAGGGGAGGGGCAGAGAGAGAGAGAGAGAGAGAGAGAGAGAGAGAATCCCGAACAGGATCTGTGCACTGTCAGCACAGAGCCTGATGTAGGGCTCAAACTCACGAACTGCATTGCACTGAATATTGCTTGTCAATTAGTCTTTGAGAGGAAAACATTCATTCCTTCATGGAAGAGAATTCTCTTATGTCTCACCAGATAATGACTTTACCTCTACAGTGCCAACAGGTAGTGTGCTCAGCACAGAATCAGGCTCAGCAAGGACGAAGAGTTGTGAAAACCATCTTATTCAAGTGGTTGGATAGAGAATAGTTATAAGCAAACAACAACCCTTTCCCATTTTGGTCAGAAAAAAACCACTGGACCTTCTGCCAGATTGGTTGTCAGTAAATGGCTGGCAAATTCAACAGTCAACAGAAGAGATCAACTGGGATGTTGGCCAACCTAGCGGTAAGAGTCGTAATTGCCAACCAGTTTCCCACAGTGTCTGAGGTGACTCTGGGGTTGTTTGTTCACGGAGGAAAAGTATATTCTCCATCTCATCACAAGTGCGTTATGGAAAAAGCACACTAACCCACTTCTGGCCTCTCTGGGACCCCCCTCCTCCTTACCCTGCCTCTTGTCTGCCACTTGGTCCCATGCTCTTAGGAGCATGATTGATTGATTGACTATTTATTTATTTATTTATTTATTTAAGTTTTGCACCCTTCCTGTCTGGCCAATCCCCCTGAAGACCATTACACATTTGCTTTCACATTCTCATCCTGTTCCCCACACATGCAAACAGGCTGGGGAAGACAAGCAACCAGGCGAGGAGGAAGTATTTAAGGAGATGCTTGGGGCAGGAGGTGGGGAGCACTTTGTTCAGGGGAGCTAACACACTTCCTGCAACCAAAGAATTTCAAAATATCCGCTTCACTGTTGCAAAATCTTAACGGGTAAGTAGCCTGAAGTGAGGAGAAAAACAAGTCCCGTGGCGTCCCAGAACGAGCGCCTACCTGGCAACGATAATGGCCTCTGGAACTATTCTTTCTCGCTGCTAATACGTACTTATTCAAGATCTGGGAAACCGTGTTTCTATCCTGCACCATTTCGCCTTTAGCCGTCCAGGTGGAGTGACAATATTCACACTACTGTGTGCCCTGTAACACTGGCTTTCGAAGTCCACCCATTTGTAGATGGCACAATGCAATTTTTTTCCCCTTAGTCACGTTACTCTTCTCTTTTGGCAAATGATCTGAAATCAAGAGCTAACCTATTGCATGTTCGAGTGCGGAGAGCTAGGTTTCAAGATAGAAAACCCAGGGTTCAGGGAGGATGGCCAGGGCCATCAGAACTTTCGAGTCGGCCCAAAGCGAAGCAGGCTTGTTCTCATATTCCTGAATGTTCATTTCTCTGGCAAAACTGAAAAAAGGCAGCACACATTCTTGGTGCATAAAGCGCCTGGGGTCTAAAACAAACATAGTCGCCGAGCCCACCTGAACGAGTTGGGTGCAATACTGAAGGTGCCTGACAATGGTGATGTCCAGGCTCTCATTTCCTGTGGTCAGGGGGAGGGGGCTTCCGGCCACACTGGTCCCGACTCCTGTGTCTTCTGTCAGCGCCTCGCTCAGGTGCCCCCTGGCCTCTGGGTGTACCGACCTGTAAGGGCTGAAGCAGGAAGGTGAGTGCAACGTTAGCGGTTTCTTTCAGCGGGGAAACCCCAGGTCAACCCTACGAAGCTCCCAGAAGGCCCCAAGTAGCACCTACCGCAAAGAGGCTGTCGCTAGCCTACCTTGGAAAACCGAGAGACCTTTCAAAAGCTACTTCTTGATTCAGCCCAGTCACCAATGTGCCGTATTAAAAGATCACACAAACTGCTTCCAGAATTTGCTTCTCAAGCACAGTGAATCAATGTTTAAAAAATTTTAATGTGTATTTATTTTTGAGAGAGAGATAGAGAGCGAGAGTGAGAGCGAGAGAGAGCACAAGTGGGGAAGGGCCAGAGAGAGAGGGAGACACAGAATCCGAAGCAGGCTCCAGGCTCCGAGCTGTCAGCACAGAGCCTGACGTGGGTCTTGAACCCATGAACTGTGAGATCATGACCTGTGCTGAAGTCGGACGCTTAACAGACTGAGCCACCCAGCTGCCCCCAGCAGTGAACCATTTGTAAAGCAGGCTCACCAAGGAATCTGCTCTCATGGTGCACCTGTTACACTTTCTTGCTCTGGGGATGGGGCGCTTTGCCAAATATCCTGGGATTAAATTGTCCTCTATAGTTGTGGTTTCCCAAGAGCAATTCCATTAAGAAATAATGTCAGGGTTTTTTTTTTTTTTGTTTTTTTTTTTGACCTCAGATCAATTGCTACTAGAAGAGAAGGAAAAAGGAAAACTGCCAACAGGAGGCATGATGTTCTACCCCAGACAAAGGCTAAAAGGCGTTTATTTGACTCTTCCAAGGCAGAGCTTGGTTCTGCCTCTCATACCTTGTTTACTCCCCACTGGTGAACTGTCTAAACCTGGGATCGTGACGGGCACTTACGTTTACAAATAAATATGTTGCCTCTATGATCCAATTTTGTTCTTAAAATTAATCTGTGTGGGAAAGAGGGAAGAGCTGTCTCATTTCACACTGGGAGGACTGACGGGCAGAGGTGTCCCCCGTGGGGTCCTGTTCACACGGCTAGACAGCGACCGGGCAGCTGCTGGCTTCTGGGTTCCTGGCCTCCAGCCTCCATGATTTAAAGAGATCGTGAACCTGAGCTAAGAGGCACTGGACGCTTTACTCCACTGCACACCTGCCTCCAGGGGAAAGCACTGTGCCTGCATCCCGGCCATCAACACATATTTAATACTCACACATGGGGGTGCCTGGGGGGCTCAGTTGGTTAAGCGTCCGACTCTTGGTTTTGGCTCAGGTCATGATCTCAGTTTCGTGAGTTCAAGCCCCGCATGGGGCTCTGTGCTGGCAACACAGAACCTGCTTGGGATTCTCTCTCTCTCTCTCTCTCTCTCTCTCTCTCTCTCTCTGCCCTTCCCCAACTTGTGCTATCTCTGTCTCTCTCAAAATAAATAAACTCAAAAAAATAAAACACACAATTTTCACAATTTTCCCTAATACCACTGAGGACATATACTAAAGTTGATCGATTCAGTCAATTTAATAGCAATGTTCTATAAAACGTACCAAATCTACGAGGTTTTTGTTGTTAAAACGCTTCTGAGAGCCAGAAGAACGAAGCTTAGACTGATGTCTGACTCTGACATATTATGTAACGAGGAGACAGATTTTTGGTTTTGCAGCATTTCACAAATTCGATCAAGTTGGAGAAATCTCAGCATAGAATGCAGGGGCATCGCTTAAACGTTGCATTCGTTTAGTAACTTTTGTTTGCCGTGTCCTCAGTTTGCTCAAAGCATAAATTCTAGTTCTCACTTTTTCTCTTCCTGGTTTTGGAAGAAGAAAGCCTCCAGGAACAAGAAAACCCCAAAACACTGACATAACATCACCCACAGAGAGGTTTGTGACGGCATAACTTGAAAACCTGTTTACATAACACGGCAAAAGTCAAGATGGTGAAAATCTGCCCTTTCCTTTGGGAAAGTGTGTGAGTGTGTGTGTGTAGTGAAGGTGAACATATTCCACTGTGCTTGGTTTGCTTCGTTCAAGTTACAAAATGGACCCCAGACGCTAGTGCCAAAGACAAGGTGTGGCCGCACACGGAAGGCTGATGGAGAAGGTGACAACAATCCCCCTTCCTCTTCCCTTCCCTCCCCAGAGAAGGCCTCATTCTCCACCTGCTGGGCTGCAGAAGCAGAAGAAATCGTTCTCAGTTATTGGTCATCCCTGTTACATTCTGAGGCAATTATGTGCCTGGACTTAAACCTGGCATTGACGTGTGCACGGATGAGGTTAACATACAGCAACTTTGCCAAAGGGAGCAAGAGATACAGGGGTGGACAAAGCAGAGCACAACAAAATGAAGAGATAAGAAATAAGACACGCAAAGAGAGGAGAACCAGGTACAGGTGGATCATCCAGTAAGAGTTCTCCAGACACATAGCAAGCTTAGTTAATTTGGAATTCATTGCACTGGGGGCAAGTTGTCGACCCCCGGAGCCTCCAAGGTATCGGTGTGCACAAGACACATGCCCATACAAAAGTTTCCCCTTTATTTACAGCGAAGAAAGGTGATTCATTTTCCCTTCGACAACACAAGAGAGGTGAACAACATTTAAAAATGGCCCTTGCCAATAAGAGGGAATTGAAAGCCAGTTGGTCATTCATGTAGGGAGTTTTCTCTTCCTGGAGATGTGCACGGGTCCCGTCTGAGAGTAACAAAGAACCACTGTTCAGAAGAGAGGTAAGCGGACGCTGACTTCACACTTACCTATTTTTCTCCGTCTCAGTGTCTGAAAATACCGAGTCCGTGCCTCCTCCAACAGTACAAACCTCATCACCATCCTCCTCCTCGTCAAAATCAGAGGTGTTCAGGAAATCAAAGCTTTCTAAAGCACTTTCGACTGTAAGACTTAAACTGGAAGACCGGCTGCGGTTTCCGGCTGGCTTACACTGCAAAGGCAGAAGGCATCGGGGAGAAGGTCAACATATCCAGAAGCAGAAACACAACAGGCAACACTCGATCTGAGATGCGACACTTTCTTTTTTTCCAAGCTTTTATTTTTTGTTGTTGTTGGCATTTAAAAAAAAATGCATTTAAAATCTTCGCATTAAAAAAAAAAAAAACTACAATGATGGATTAAATGACACAGGATCTGGGATTTGTTCCAAAATGATCTGGAGGGAAATAAGCGGGGAGGAGAACAGACGGAACAAGACTGGCCGTGAGCTGACATCGTGGAAGCTGGGGGATGGGCGCACTGGGAGCTGTTACAGGATTCTCTCTACTTCTGCTTGAAAGTTTTTTAAGAAATTTTTTATTTAAAAAAATTTAATGTTTTTATTTATTTTTGAGACAGAGAGAGACAGAGCATGAGCAGGGAAGGGGCAGAGAGAGAGGGAGACCCAGAATCTGAAGCAGGCTCCAGGCTCTGAGCTGTCAGCACAGAGCCCGACGCGGGGCTCGAACTCACAGACTGCGAGATCATGACCTGAGCTGAAGTCGGACGCTCAACCAACTGAGCAACCCAGGCACCCCTACTTCTGCTTGAAAGTTTAGAATAAAAAGTTGAGAAAACATTACAGCCCAGAAAGCCTTGGGAAACGGAACTGCCGTACCCCTCTGCCTAGAGCTCAACTCCAAAGAAAATACAACCAGCAGACAAATCTAGAGAGTCACGGAGTCCGTGCCAAATAGTAACCAATCTGTAACGTGTGCAGTGTCCCGAGACAGGAGCTGACTGCCCAAGGAACCTTTAGAACCCAAGGATGTTCTAAAGGATTAAAAAAAAAAAACCCAACCCCAGGAAGAGAAAACTACTCAAACTCAGACTTAACTCATACTCCCTAGGCAAGTGGACTTCAAATTAATTTTACATTCACGGCATATCATTTTCTTTGAGCGCTGAGGAGAAAAGGAAGGGTACAGGCCCGGCAAGAAGGGTCCCTGCTTCCTCTCCGGAACAAATCCCGTCACTTCCGTGACTGGGCCCTGGGATACTGTGGGCAAACCCATCCTAGGGCCTGGGGAATTCTGTATTGCTAGACACAGACAGAAGGAAGACAAACAGCGTAACGCCAGTTGCTACGGGCACAGAGATGGAAAGAAGTCCTTCCAAATATTCAAGAGGACGGACGCTGGGGCGGACTGAACGGGACAAGTCTTGTGAGTCAGAAGAACTACATGTCCACCCTCTCGGGCTCTCCTCGCTGACTTCGCAACACAAGGCAGGCAGCGCCTCGCAGAGAGCTGTCTCTGATTGTCAAGATGGCACAAAAGCACGGGGGAAACCGCCTTTCGGTCTTTTAAATCAGAGTTGTTTCCTTCACCCTCAGTGATCTCCGTCCCAGGGGCAGCATCATTTAGTTTCTGATCCTCAAGAGGCTTTAGCATCCTAGGAATGTGAAGGGGGGGAGAAAAGAGAAAGCTTTGTCCAGCTGACGCTTTAATTCTGGCTGGATCTAAAGCCATTTGCCCCAGCCCTCAACTCGAATGCTGTTTTCAGTCTCAGACAGATAGAAGGAGCCGGTCCAGACTCAACCCACCTCTAGGGTCTTCGTTCTTAAGGAGCTATCTGCTGAACTTGACCTGGCACGGTATGGATGCGTTTACATATCGATCATAACGAAGGGAGGGACAGTAAAGGATTTTAGAGGCAGGACCGTTCTGGAACAACAGCAGATTGAAATAACACTCTGGAAAGAAATCTGTGACCCCCAGGTTTTTATAAGACTAACAGATGGGGTGCTTAGTGTTTCCTGGTGGGCCCAGATACTTCTCAGCAATCCAGATGTCTGGAAATGGGAACTGGTATCTCCACTTGCTTTCTCGAAGGCATCTGCGAGAGGTGGGGTCAGTTGTCTTTAAATTGAACACCTTTCTCCCACTAAGCAAAGCTGGTCACCTATGCAGATAAGAGCTTGTTGGGGGGTTAGAAGATGTTTTCACTGGAGTACTAGGCAAGCAGCATGAACACACGGGTCCTGAACTGGCACTTTTATGTTTTACAAAAGGCAGATTCAGAGCGTCCTCTCAGAGGCTATACCAACAACTGAATTAGTCCGTCATGGGCACTAGACGATCTGCGGAGTTGGGATTGAAGTCTCATCTGCCCTGGGGACAAATCCCGCTCCAAGCTAGGGGAGCACGACTGAGAAGGCTAAGAGAGTCAGAGAAGCCTTGGAAATGTGTGGAAATGTACTTCCCACAGGCCACTGAGAAGACCACATCTCAAAAACAGTCATTCCAAGGGACACAACAGCCTTCTGTGGGTGGAATCTCGGCTCTCCACTGGCACCTTATTTTCAAGCCTATTTTACAGCACAGGTCACCAAAGAATTGCTGTTTCCTGGAAAAGGACCCGATTTCTTTCCTGTGTGGCAACCTTAGAGTAGCAAAGGACACAGAAGTGGCGTGGGATTCGGGACAAAATCAGGTCCTGTCTTCTTGTGCCGTGTTTTCAAAAGTTTAATCTGTATGCCCGGTAGAAACATACATTCCGGTGTAGCAACAATGATCCCATCGTTAGGAACCCCCGCCTGTGCGGAGATCATCCCTCTTGCTCTCCGCTCCCACCACGTCCACACTGAGCTGTCTGATCAGGAACAGGGTTGAGAAGGACATCTCTGGTGGACTTGGGGGTCCCTGGCTTCTAGAACACAGCAGATGACGATTGGTGCTGGATCTATCTCAGATTCTGACTCACTGGTTGGGACGAGTCTGGAGAAGGGACTCTTTGGAGGCAGTGCCCGGGGCTGGCGGGGAGGCCTGTGGCGGGGGGGGGGGGGGGGGGTTGCGGAGGGGAGAGACCCATGGCTCCACCCATGCCTAAGTCTTGATCAGTCAGGAAGGGATCCTATCCAGTAGCATCCCAGTGACATTATGAGCATCAAAATGCCTCCGTTTCACATCACATCACATCACATCACATGGGTTTACAGTGACTAACTCTGGGACCGAAGGAGCTCAGCCACTCCTCAGAGCTGTTTAATTTAACTCCTGATCGTCTTAGGTACGTCGATCTGTTGTGAGGAAAAACGAAACTTAACCCGTGCTACCGGGGTGGAAAGGTCAGCGCCAAAGGATGGTTATCTATCGGTCAGGGAAAGATAGATACGCAACTTTGCACAGAAGCTGGCCTCAGACGCCTCTCTCCAAACCTAGTCTGGTTTCCCTGAAACGGTACTTACTTTTAGAATATCATCCAAATGCTTGACTTCTTGGTTCAGATCCTGAAACTCCTTATACTGCTCCTTGTGGGGCTCCAGCGCAAGGAAAAGCCCGCTGAAGGCGTCCTCCAAGCTTCCGTCCAGGAAGGATCGACAGCCTTCGGATTCTCCGCTGACCGAGCCCTCGGAGAGCAGCCTGTCCGCGGCCGCGGGCGCCTCGGCCGAGGTCAGCCTCTTCACCAGCTGCTTCGTGAGGTTTCCTTCAAAAGCGTCCAGTTCGACCGGCTTGAGCTCGGACGCCTCGTCGGACTCCCGCAGGAGCGCCTCGGCCACCTCCTTCTCCAGGAACAGGCGCTCCGGCCCGGCACCTGCCGCCGCTCGGCGCTCCGGGGGGCTCCTGGGCCCGGCTGGGGGCTCCTCCGGGGGCGGCTTGGCCTCCCGGCCCTCTCGCGAGGAGTTTCTGGAAGATGCTGAGCCGGAGTCTTCCGTGCCCTCGTTGTGGGAGGACGGGCCGCTGGGGCTCAGCTCTGCGGGGGTGATGGTGATTTCGGGGTTTGCCGCACCCGCGCCAGAGAGAGAGCCCGCTGGGTCCGGGGTGAGGGCGCAGTCCTCGTTGGGCAGGTCACCGAAGCTGAGAGACAGTGGCGTTTTCTCCTCAGCGGCCTTGCCGTTTTCAAAGACGTCATCGGGTAGATTAGACTGTGGATAAAAGGCGTCTCGTTATTATTTAAAAACTTTTTAATGTTTCTTTATTTTTGAGAGAAAGAGTCAGGGAGTGAGCAGGGGAGGGGCAGAGAGAGAGGGAGACAGAATCCGAAGCAGGCTCCAGGCTCTGAGCTGTCGGCACAGAGCCCGACGCGGGGCTCGAACTCGTGAACCGTGTGTGAGAGCGTGACCTGAGTCAGACGCTGAACCGACTGAGCCCCCGGGAGCCCTGACACCATTATTTTTAAATACAAATTATATGCTTGGTGTGGTTTGTGTGCAGACAAGATACGAGATCATTAAAATAAACAACTGGCACTTTCATGATATTAATGTTTCATTTGTTGATTGTGTGTATGTGTGTGTGTGTGTGTGTGGCTGTGCGTGTGTGTGGTTATGTGTGTGGTTGTGCATGTGTGTGTGGTTGTGTGTGTGGTAGTATGTGTGTATGTTTGTGGTTTGTGTTGTGTGTGGTTATGTGTGGTTGTATGTGTATGTGTGTGTGTGTGGCAGTGTGTGAATGTGTGTGTGGTTGTGTGTATGTGTGTGGTTGTATATATGTGGTTGTGTATTTGTGTGTGGTTGTATGTGTGTGTGGTTTGTGTGTGCGGCTGTGTGTGTGTGGGTGTGTATTTGTATGTGGCTGTATGTGTGTGGCTGTGTGTGTGGTTGTGTGTGTGGTGGTATGTGTGTGGTTGTGTGTGTGTGTGGTTGTGTGGTTTGTGTGTGTGTGGTTGTGTATTTGTATGTGGTTGTATGTGTGTGTGGTTGTGTGTATGTGTGATTTGCGTGTGGTGTGTGTGTGTGTGGTGTGTGTGTGGTTGTGTATGTGTGGTTTGTGTGTGTGTGGTTGTGTATTTGTATGTGGCTGTATGTGTGTGGTTGTGTGTATGTGTGATTTGCGTGTGGTGTGTGTGTGTGTGGTATGTGTGTGTGGTTGTGTGTGTGTGTGGTTGTGAGTGTGGTTGTGCGTGTGTGTGGTAGTATGTGTGCATGTTTGTGGTTTGTGTTGTGTGTGGTTATGTGTGGTTGTATGTGTATGTGTGTGTGTGTGGCAGTGTGTGAATGTGTGTGTGGTTGTATGTGTATGGTTGTATATGTGTGGTTGTGTATTTGTGTGTGGTTGTATGTGTGTGTGGTTTGTGTGTGTGGCTGTGTGTGTGTGGTTGTGTATTTGTATGTGGCTGTATGTGTGTGGTTGTATGTGTATGTGGTTGTGTGTGTGGTGGTATGTGTGTGGTTGTAGTGTGTGTGGTTGTGTGTATGTGTGGTTGCGTATGTTTGGTTGTATGTGCGTGTGCGTGGTTGTGTGTATGTGTGACTTGTGTGTGGTTGTATGTGTGTGTGGTTGTGTGTGTGGTTGTGCGTGTGTGTGTGGTTGTGTGTGTGGTAGTATGTATGTTTGTGGTTTGTGTGTGTGTGGTTATGTGTGGTTGTATGTGTATGTGTATGTGTGGTAGTGTGTGTATGTGTGTGTGGTTGTGTGTATGTGTATGGTTGTGTGTGTGGTTGTGTATTTGTGTGTGGTTGTATGTGTGTGTGGTTGTGTATTTGTATGTGGCTGTATGTGTGTGGTTGTGTGTGTGGTTGTGTGTGTGTGTGTGACTTGTGTGTGGTTGTATGTGTGTGGTTGTGTGTATGTGTGATTTGCGTGTGGTTGTGTGTGTGTGTGGTTGTGCATGTGTGGTTGTGTGTGTGTGTGGTTGTGTGTATGTGTGACTTGTGTGTGGCTGTATGTGTGTGTGTATGTGTGGTTGTGTGTGTGTGTGGTTGTGTGTGGTTGTGTGTGTGTGTGGTTGTGTGTATGTGTGATTTGCGTGTGGTTGTATGTGTGTGTGGTTGTGTGTGTGCGTGGTTGTGTGTATGTGTGACTTGTGTGTGGTTGTATGTGTGTGTGTGTGTGTGTGTGTGGTTGTGTGTGGTTGTGTGTGTGTGTGGTTGTGTTGTGTGGCAAGAGAAAACAAAGCTCTTAGAAAGGACTTCTGGTGTTGAATCTAGGTGAAAGTTCATTATGCTATTCTTGGGTTTAACATTTTCAAAAGAAAAGGTTGGGGGAGGGGAGACAAGCGAGCCTGTTTCCTAAAACGCAGGATCTCACAATATTTGGCAGCTGTACTTATGAATAATGCTACCAATTTTGGGGGGGAGGCATTTATCTTAAGAGACTTGACAACATTCATGCTATTTCACTCAAAAGACGGGATGCTTTGTTCTGCTTCAGTTCTCATAGATTATTTTAAAAGAATCTCTACCCACAAATCCAAGCCCTTGAAAATGTTCTATTAATTTGGTAACCATGCCACAAATAACTGAGGCCAGAAATACACTCGCATAGCTTCTGTAAAAACGGGAGACTAATAAACTTGAACATCTCCCGCGATTGCACAGCCAGAGCTGTGTCTAGAAACAGCGAGTCCTCTTGTCGAGCCCACCCGGGCTGGGTCAAGTACACTCTGTGATCCATGAAGCAGAGCTCAGAAGGGGGAGAGGTTCCAAATATCCAGGTAACCAAGATAATTCCTTTATGCGGGCATTAAAATGATTTCTAAGTCAGTTTTCCCTACGTTGCGGTCCGTGCAGGGTCTCGGTACCAAATGCTGCTCCGTGGAAAAAGTTTTCTGGGTATTTGAGACCAGCTCTTTCAAAATGGATAATTTCTCCTGGGTTCTGGATTTGATATTCTAGGTAAATGGTTAAGTACCACGCTCATGCCTAATTCCATATAAAGCAAGGAATTACCATCATAGTTCTGGGAAACAAAACGTTCCAGCCAGTGAAATGGGAGCGGACGGAAAGGGAGCCCCTGTCCTCCCCAGCCGTGTCTCTGGTCCCCTCGCTGCTGGGCTGGGGCCGCCAGATCCCAGCACGTGCAGTCAGTTCAACCCAAACTTCCTATTCTCATCTGGTTAACCACAGGGTGAGCTGTGTCACTGGGGCACTCCAGGAACCTCTGCAGCTCAGTTTTGCCTCTAAAGAACGTTTTCTTCCGTGAATGGTCCCCGAGCGTGCTGCTCAGGGTCCTGGGGTGCAGGGGCGGGAGTGGGCGGAGTTCTGGAAACCCCCCCAGGAGCCGCGAAGCAGCAGGTGGGCCCCGTGGGCTCTGGGGCTTGTCTCCTTCGGTGTCCTCTGCCCTCTGTCTGCCGCCCCCCCCCCCCCCCCCCCCCCGCACCTTACCCCTCTAGGAGAGACAAAGGGGGAGCTTCTGGTAGGATTGGAAAAGGGCTACCCCCTGGACTTCCTCCGAGGGGATCCCTCAGGCATCTCACAGAACCCCCGGGGCCCTGGCCGCACTGGGGGACGAGGGAGGCACTGGCTGAGGCAGGGGGTTGCTCCATCAGGATTCTTGCGGAAATTCCGAAGTCCTCACCAGCCGTTTCTCTCGGGCCTCATGTTCCCAAACCCAACGCGCACCTACACGAGTGGCCAAGGTTGAGTTAGACGAAGCCGAGGTGCTCTGCTCAAGGGGACTCCCGGTGTGCCAAGGGGAGCCTATAAACGGGCACACGACAGTACGAGCGCGTGTGCGATAACTGAGGCGTGACACAACAAGGCAGGACCCCTGCACGGGGATGGCTGCCGCCTGGGGAACAGGGGGTCCCAGAGCTCAGCCCTGGGGGGGCGGAGGCGAGGAGGAGGGAGTGCATTCGAGAAGGAACGCTGTGTGCGCAAATATGGCAGCTCGCGAAGGGTGTGGTGGGGTTGGAGAGCGGTGGGGAGGTCAAGGGGCTCAGGCAGAGGACGAAGAGCGGTCAATGGCAGGCGTGGAAAGCCGGGCTGAGGAAGAGCCGCTCTGAGGCGTCTGCCTTTATCCAAAAGGCTATAGGAAGCCATCAAACTCTTGTTTAAATTATGCTATTAAGATCTCTACCAACTCCCTCCACAACTTAAAGCAGGCGAACATGGATATACACGTGATATCCGTGGTTACGTATACAATTGTATCTGCTATGTCGTTTTTGGGTCCATGTGTTCAGGCACATTTTCCTTACACGATCTTTCCGTTTTCCTCGGAAACTCCACTACTTTAGTCTGGTCCTTGTCACCTGGGATTTGTAATTCAACGAATTAGATGCAATTATTATGATCATTAACCAGAAAACTTTTTAGTCCTTTCCTTTCTGGACATTCAAAGATGACTCCCCCCCGCCCCCAAGGATGACTTCTATATGTTCGTAAAGAACAGAATATTCCACGTACACGCGTACGTGTGTGTGTGTACGTGTGTCCTCTCTTGTGACCTAACGTCTACCACATACAATGTAGGTCACCTGTTGCATTCCTGGCTACAAATGAGTTTCTTTTGCTAAGGCAGCAAAAATTAACAAACACTACCATAAACCAAGGCTAAGAACCTCTTTAAATAAAAAAGGCTCTCATAAAATTGGTATGCATCCTTTTGACCTCCTCGAATGCCAGTTTTTGAGGTTACTCAAATGCTAAGTGCATCTGAATGCCGAAAGGCCTAGAGACTGTTACCGGTGATAAACTAGTTGGACTCGGGAAGGAACGTCTTTGACCGCAAGTGTAATTGTATTTTTAAAAGATGAAGATCTTGTTACCATGGATATCTTTGCCCCAGCGGAGAAAAACCACAGCACAAAAGCGGGGCTCGCCAAAGACAGGGACAACCACCTGGCGGACAGAGGCGCATGCGTGACCCAATTTCCCGCCCCAGGGACAGGACGGCTGTATCCGTCGCCCCGTGAGCGCAACAGAGAAGCGGGAAAAACGGACAGACCACAGCACACGTGCCACCAGCCCCCACGGCAAGCACTTCCCAGCGGGCAGGCCACCCACACTCACATAAAACTCTAGCCCGGCCTTGGGTCTCAGCCGGAGGGAGGGCAGGTCACTGAGGGAGCGGCTGCAGTGCAGCTTGGCCAAGAAAGTGTCCTGCCAGGCACTCAAGACAGACAGCCGCCGCGGCCTGTCTGCCGGAGGGCGCAGCCACCGCTTGGGAAGTCAAAGCAAGACGCGCAGTTAGCGGAAAGCATTGGTTCCCGTGTCTCGTTAGCTTTCGAGCCCGCGTTTCTGATTAGAACTAGGAGGCCGCTGTGGACCCCCTCACTCTAAAAGGCTGAGCTCAGAGAGTCTTCAGAAAAGTCTGCGTGTTATCAGTGCGATCAGTAAAGGGGGGGTGAGGGGAGAGGAAAGACGGCAGGGGGCGGTCTACCACCGCCGTGTGCAGATGGCCAAGGGCATCTTGGAGCATTATCAGGAGTTACTGAGAACCCCTAATGCCGTGTCAAGCGTTTCACATACTGGGTGCCAGCCCCACCTCGGGTTCAACGCGCCTCCTCCCCAGATCACCGTGAACTTACGAAAAAGGAGTGGTCCTTCAGGGTGGGCGTCTCCGGGGTCCCCTGGCTGTACATGGACATTCTCCTCTGCAGGGCTGCGGCCTTGCTCCCGGCGCCCGAGGACGGGGCCATGTCCTCCACGTCAAAGGGGCTGCAACACAACAGGTCCCCGTGAACGCACGTTTGTTAGGTCGCCTCTAACCCCTGGACTGCAGGCCGAGAAGACATCTCATTATACTAAAGTAAACTCAAAAAAGTGGGAACTGGGCTGGCCGGGCGGGCGATAAACCAAGATAAAACAAAGTGGAGAAGACCGAGTCCAGACCCCTCCAGGGGCCAAGGTTATCATCATGGCATTAAGTGCAATTCACCTATACACCCAGCCATTAGATAAATCTGTTTCTTGGTTAATGTTAGACATGGAAACGTATTAATGCTTGTCCAGTACAAGATGTCAGTCTGTAAAGATTCTTTGAGCTTTATGTTGGCACTACAGGAGAGTAACGTGATTGTTCTAAAGAAAATGAACGTAGACTCCTGTTCGTTTCTGTCAACACAGAGCCTGTTGCGTGCGGGACAGTCTGTCCACCGTCACCCTGTTTATCATCATGCCATCTGGTTCATCCGGCAAGACAAACGATCTTGCCTTTGCCACACCGATGACTACAGCTGACGTGGAGGGAGGCCGGGCAAAAGGTGCCCACAGGCGTTCATGGACAAGATAACGGGGTCCTTGCTGCTTCCATACCTCACCCTCTATGTCGGAAAGAGGACCCTGAATATCGGTGCCCCGCACGTCATGCTTGCGTGGAAATATACCAGGGGCACAGTGTCAAATGTCATGGGCAACCAGTGTTTAGTGGCTTACGACTTTTCTCATGAGGTGACTTCAGAAAACCACCTTTAAGTTCACTGCTCTGACAAAAGGTATCTCTTGCTCTCTGGCAATTTTCTATTTCAGTAGAGTGTGAAAGATACCGAGAAGTTTCCCAGAGCAGCATATGGCACACGAGATAAAGAGGGACAGGCAATGAAGACATTATAGAGAGAATCGGGATTTTTTCCAAGGGTGAAATATCTCCTTTGGACAGTTATTTTTCTTCCAAATTAGCTTAAGAGCTGTATTTCTGTTGTTTTTTAAATTTTTTAATGTTTACTTATTTTTGAGAGACAGAGAGAGGCAGAGCACGAGTGGGAGAGGGGCAGAGAGAGAGAGAGAGGGAGACACAGAATCCCGAAGCAGGCTCCAGGCTCTGAGCTGTCAGCACAGAGCCCGACGCGGGGCTCGAACGCGTGAACCGCGAAATCATGACGTGAGCCACCCAGGCGCCCCAGAGCTATGTTTCTTTATATACATTGAAAGGTTGAGAAGGAGGGAAGGCAGCAGAATAAACAATTTTCAAGCAGGAAGTAGGAGAGGGGCAGACTGGTAAGACAGAGGTTTCTCCAGCTTATGGAGCTGACAATGTGCAAACGTCACCTGCTGAGCCGGCCGAGCAGAGCCTCGGGCCCGCGAGGTTCTGACACAGGTCTCGGTGGGAACCGAGAGTCTCCTTCTGTGACAAGCCCCCCTGGGGATGCTGATGGTCCCCGTGCCACCCTCTGAACAGCACTGGTCTGCAGCACGTATTTGTGACGTGGCAAAACTGAAAAGGACCACTTACTACCAGCTGATCTCCAGGCTCAGTTTGATGGTGCCAAGGTCATTGATGTCAACCGCCACCACCTGAGGTCGGGCGGCAAACAGCTCTTTGGTCTCGCAGGTCACACTGCCGACCAGGAGGTGAGTGGCGAGCCCTTTGAGTTCCGTGACCTGGTGAGAGAGGGACAGGGACGGCCTTACGTCGGGGGGCAGGGGAGGGGGGTGCCGGACAAATGGCAGGGACGCTTTCCCCTGTTCTGCTTGGCCCGCTCTGGGCGAGAGCCGCGGTCTTCACGGCGGACTCGGGGTGCAGAGGGGAGTCTGCAAGGCGGAGGGGCCGTGGGCGGAAGTCACGAACAAAGGTCCCCACTGACGGGGTCACCCATCCGTGCACCAGGATATGACAATGACGATACTGAACCTTGATGGAAATGAATCCGACGATCAGGGGCAGGAACACGACCTCCTCTCCATCCCAGCTCTGCTTGCCGTTGGCTTCTATTCTGCCTTTCAGTTTCCACCTCTGTCGGCCGTACTTCATGAAAATCTGGGGAGAAGACACCAAACCTCGGGTTCCAGGGGCCTCGCCCGACTTGCCACCCACACTCCGAGATACACGGCAAGGGAATAAATCAGCTGCTGCTCCCCCCTCTTCCGTCCTCCTCGCCCACCCCCTTCTTGTGGGTCTTTCCAATTCCCTGGGGTCTGGGCGGAGGGGCAGATGGTGAGTGGGGAAGAGGCTTTTAAGAGGGAGCAAGGTCTGCTCCGCCAGGCAGAGGGGGTGGGGGGCCCTCTTTGTAAAAGGTCAACCCGTGTCTCCTTGTTACCACGGTCACGGTGACCAGATCCTTCTCCTGGGAGAATACAATGCTTCAGTACATTAGCCGTTGGACCCCCCAGCTCCGTGAGCGGGAGGAGAAACCATCAGCTAAAATCTACTCAGCAGCCAGAAGCACGAAAAAAGACCTCCTCCTCCTCCTGGATGAGGGAGGCAGAACTGGACAAAGATTTTGAAATCCGACAGACCCCAGGGAGAGGGTCTCCACTCTCTTTGCTCAGACAGCTTTACCGTTTAGGGGAAGATACCCTTCCCTCACACCCACCCCAAGGATGATCATAGAGGGTTTTGGAGAACACAGTTAGATGATTCAATTAGGGAAGTTCTCTTTTAAAGAGGGGAAAAGAGAAAAGCCTTTTTTACTTTCTGGAGTGTATCTTTATAAACAAAGGTCTAGATACTAGTGTTCTTTAGTCCGTGATATTTACGAGCACTCATGATCCCGGACTGGCTCTTGCATCAGGAGAAAAGGCTGCTTTCAAGTACAACATTGGGACTGGGGAAAATACGAATATGGACCGTATGGCAAATGCCAATGTTAAGTTAGCTGTGTTGAGAGTTGCACGATCCTGATAGGAAAGCATGTTCTTCCATTTTGGGGAAAATAATTATGGGGCAAAAGGTCACTATGCCTGTGCTTTGGTCTAAAACGGTTCAGCAAAATAACGATCATAGTAGTAATAATAAGGCAAATGTGACATTATGTTAAAAATTGGTGTCTGCAAAAATAGATCTACCCTATGACCCAGCAATAGCACTGCTAGGAATTTACCCAAGGGATACAGGAGTACTGATGCATAGGGGCACTTGTACCCCAATGTTTATAGCAGCACTCTCAACAATAGCCAAATTATGGAAAGAGCCTAAATGTCCATCAACTGAAGAATGGATAAAGAAGTTGTGGTTTATATACACAATACAATACTACTTGGCAATGAGAAAGAATGAAATATGGCCTTTTGTAGCAACGTGGATGGAACTGGAGAGTGTGATGCTAAGTGAAATAAGCCATACAGAGAAAGACAGATACCATATGTTTTCACTCTTATGTGGATCCTGAGAAACTTAACGGAAACCCATGGGGGAGGGGAAGGGGAAAAAAAAGTTAGAGAGGGAGGGAGCCAAACCATAAGAGACTCTTAAAAACTGAGAACAAACTGAGGGTTGATGGGGGTGGGAGGGAGGGGAGGGTGGGTGAGGGGTATGGAGGAGGGCACCTGTTGGGATGAGCACTGGGTGTTGTATGGAAACCAATTTGACAATAAATTTCATATTAAAAAAAAATTGGTGTCTGGATGAAGAGTATGTGGGGGTCTTCACCTCCAAACGTTCTCACTGGGGCTTCATTTTTCCCCCAAATAAACAAATGTAAAAGGAAAAAAAAAAGGGCAATGTAAGAAACCAAATAATGGCAGCTGACTCCTGTCCCTCAAATCCCCAATTCCAGCACCCAGATGGACACGATACTTACTTCATACTGATCTCCAGGACAGAGGCGAGCAAAACCAGCCAGACCTGTAAGCATGCAACAGAGACATGAGGTGCGGCATAGACTCCCCTTCACAAACCCACACTGGAACGTTAATAAACCAGAAAGCTCATGGAATAGTTTTGAGGGACCACCCGAGGGGATGAGGGGACAGCTGAGAATCCCATCTATCACCGCTGCAGAGAACATTCCTGGCCGGGTTAACCAAAGATGGTGCTTTCTAGGGCAAAGAAGGCTGCTCAACAGGGACTAGAACCCTATGAACCTTTGGCCAATTAGAAGTCCAGCCAGCTTCCAGGACTGGAGAATTAGGGTCAGAAAGATACATTCATTTATTTACCCAAAATATTCCCATGCAAATAAACTGCTGTCTTGTTTTTCCTTCTGTCCCAAAGATTGGTGATTTCTGATAAGTGCCTCTCACTTGGGTGAAGATTCCATGGGCTTAGTCTGTCCCCCTTGCCTCTCCCCAGTTCACTCATTCCTGTGTTTTCCTATTCCTATCTACCCAGCATAATGATAATAGAGAGATAATTACGATAAGGACAACTAGACGGCATAATGCACCATCTAGTGTGTTATGAAATCACTTAAAACGGATTATCATCTATACAAAGGCAGTAATTAAGAAAACGAAAACAACCAACCAGATGACAACAACCCATTCTCCCCATGTGGAGACGGGGCTTCCCTTCGATCATGCCATCAGCACGTCCTCCCCCGGCTGGATCTGTTCAACCTGAGATCCAGCCCCATCTCTGATGTAGCAGCAAGAACAAATCATGTCAGGCCACTGTCGTGGGACATCTCAGGGACCCTGAATTTAATCAGTCTCTTTCTTTCTGTAGATATTCATTGAGACTCCGTGGGGGGGGGATCTGTGCATTGGGGTAATGATCTGGAAATTAAGAGAGAGGTCACCGATACCCAGAAAATAGAATAAAATGTGATTAAAGTCCACAGGGATGAAACAGACAAGGACCCGAGGCAGTAAGAGGGGTTAAAGCAGAAGGTGACTTCTGTTTTATTTACCAGAGAGCCTACTCTAGGTATCAACTCCAATTTCATCACCTCTAAAAGGGTGGGGAGGTCACAATCTCCACCTCAGAGAGCTATTTGTAAAGACAATTGATGGCCTCTGGTCCATAGTACGTGCCTAATGCATAGTAATGATTATATATTCAGGAATGGGGTCATACTATTCATTCATTCATTCATTCATTCATTATTTATTTATAGTTTATTTATTTATTTTGAGAGAGAGAGAGAGAGAGAGAGAGAGAGAGCGTGAGCACACAAGCAGGGGAGGGGCAGGCAGAGAGGAGAGACAGAATCCCAAGTAGGCTTTGTGATATCAGTGCAGAGCCCGATGTGGGGCTTGAACTCCTACAAATCGTGAGATCATGACCTGAGCCAAAACCAGGAGTTGGAAGGTCACCCGACTGAGCCACCCAGGCGCCCCAGGTCATACTATCTATTGAGCATGTGCCATACATGGTTCATTTAAAAGATGTTATCTATATGAAAAGGTAGCAAATTGACGCACATCAGACAGGGGGACAGCAATGGAGAGATAGTAAAAGGAGATGTTTTTCTATATTTTGAATTTTTGTAAGAATGTGTTACTTAGGTGTAATTCAACAAGAAACTCTATCTCATTTAATGCAGGCTAGTTTCTTGGAGGAAGGTAGTATTTGAACAACAGAATTTCACCACAGGCAAATGAGGGCATGGGTAAGCGGGCACTTCTGGGCAAAGGGAGTGGCCTGTATTCACGCATCAATATTTCCGGAACGCCTACTGCGTGTCAAGCACAAATATAGTCGTGGGGAGGGAGAGACGCACATCACATGTGCACAATAAATGTAGGGACTAAACTCATCAATAGGGGCTTATCAGTAATCCTGGCTCTGCTTCCATGCCAACCACAAAGCAAAGTCTCTTACCCTAATAGGGACATGAAGACACAGTTTTAATGAAGGAATGAAACAAATTTAATAAGAATGGGCAATTTTATTTTCTCATTTTCTAATGAAAAGCACCAATATAATTTTATGAAAAAAACCCTCCAGTTCAGAATTCACTACAAATGCTTACACACAATGGAATACTACAGAGCCATATAAAAAAGGACGAGATCTTCCCATTTGTGACAACATGGATGGACCTGGAGGGCATGAGGCTAAGTGAAATAGGTCAGGCTGAGGAAGACAAATACCATATGATTCCATTTATATGTGGAATCTAAAAACAAAACCAACAAAATAAACGAGAAGCAGAAGCAGACCCATAACTACAGAGAACAAACTGATGGGTTCCAGAGGGGAGGCAGGTGGGGGGATGGGCCAAGTGGGTGAAGGGAAGAGTGGGAGGTACAGGCTTCCAGTTATGGAATAAGTCATGGGGATATAAAGCACAGCTTAGGGAATATAGTCAATGGTATTGTAACAGTGTTGTATAGGCAAGAACGGTACCTACAGTCACGGTGGACACAGCAGAACATATAAACCTGTGGAATCACTACGTTGCACACCTGAAACTAATATAATATTGAGTGTCAACTATACTTCAATTAAAAAAAATTCAGTACAAATGTTTAGCTATCTTTAACAAGCTATTATTAATTATTATGTATGAATTATGTTACGATAATTAATATAAATATTAAAAATAATGGTCTCTGGTAGGGTGGGATTAAGAGGAAAATTAAACGTTTGGCATTCAGTAGTGATTTTTATTGGATTTTTTTTCAAATATCATGTGTTTATAAGAAAAAAGACATAAAAAAGATCACGTATGTTGGTTGGCGGGCAGCATATATGCGGAGAACAGGCTGTTTGGATATTCATGACAATTTTTACAAAGGTCAGCACTGGATAGAGGGATGACATTATGACTTAAAAATTTTGGGTATATTTGCCAATGTTAAAAAAAATTAGAAGGTACCATTTAAAAAATTTAAAACTGATTCGAGAACAATCCTGCTCTTTTCATAGAGGCAGCCGGAGAGGAGATAATTTTGAATGGCTGGTATGAGAGCGGCCCTGGGACTCACAGCTGCCTTCGCACACAGGGCGTCCATACGGCCAACGGACCCCTTGGTGGCCCAGTCTCCTCCAGCTGCTGTTTACGACCTTTGAGTTCCTAATTGATTTTATGTGAGGGTAAGTATGGTTTTACCCGTGTAAAGATGACCGCGATGGTATCACACAGTGGATCTTGCCTTCTTTGAATGGCCCCGTTAAGCTGTGAGGCTGGAAGGAATGACCGCCTCTCCCGGGTCCAAGAGGCACGGCCACAGTTAAGAGGATAGGGAAGGTCCATTTAGGCTTAAAAAAAGCACCCGCTGTTACCACTGTCTGTCAGTAGATGGCAGCAACTCACCACCTCCTTCTGCCTCCTTCCCCACCGAGCCAGGCCACTTAGGACTTTGCCAATAACTAGAACATTACAAGCCACTTTAAAAAGATTTACTGAAATAAGAGCAGAATTTAAAAAGTCAATTTTCCCTAGTCATTTTCTGGAGGATTAGTCTTTTTTTTTTTTTTTTTTTTTTTTAATACTTAGGGGAAAAAAAGCACAATTGACTGGTTTTTACAAATCAGGATAGGGCAGATGTGCTGATTCTAAGAAAATCCAAAGTGCCCTTTAAAACCTGTGCAAATTAGGGCAGGTTTCATCCGCTGCAGGCTTACCTGTGCAAATACACCAGAAGCCTGGTTAAAAAACAAAAACCCCAAAACTGACAAGGTATGTAAAGGGAAAAATCCTTTGAAGGTTTTTTTTCCCCCTTTTCAAAATTACCGGGAATTTCATATCTGAAGAACTTGTCTAATGGGAGAAAGGTACTTGGTACTGATGTTTTTGAGCTTATGAGCCCATGTTATTAAAGCAAAATTTCTTGAAATCGCTTGTGGCGCTATCACACTGAGACCCTGATTACGACCATAATGTAGCCAATTGGCAACAGGCAGGCAAAAACCAGGTCCCGCCCTCTGCTCCCGTAAGCCAATCACCGTACTGGCTGCAGAATTAAAACCAACAGCAGGCCAATCGTAGTTACAGCCTGAGGTCTCTGAGGCCCGGCTGGGGGCTTGCTGGGATTTTCACAGTTGGGGAAATCTTTATGCTTTCTCAGTGGTTTTGTGATTACCGTTGCACGGTCTAGAAAGCTTTCATTTCGGCCTCTCTAAGGACCACTGGGGGCTAGCATCCAGGGATGGGTGGGGGTAGGGGCCTTTTATTTCTATGGTGCATCCTCCGCTACCTTTGGCTGTTTTACTGTAAAACCTACTACGGATTGAACGGGCTTCTGCACCCCATTTGGAAGGCCCAGACACTAGACTAGGCAGCCGCTCACCTTTCCTTCCTTTGCTCAGAGACTTATCTGCCAGAACAATGCTCCCCACCCCACGTTTTCTAGTTCTATGATGCTCTTCCGCTCCAGAGATAAAAAAGATCACACGTGTTGACCGCATATACACAGGGAAAAGGGTGGCCGGGTATTCATGACACTGTGAACAAAGTTTAGCACCTGGTGGAGTAGTTACGAAGCTAAGGAAGTCACGCTTTCTACTCCGAGGCGAAGAGCCAAGCAGCTGGCCAGCCAGGAGCTCTGCTACAGGCCTTCCTGATTTATTGACCAGGTATAAATAATGCAGATTTACTAGCCCACAGGGAGTTCTCCCCTCTGCTGAGGCCTGACCCGCCCTGCAAGCTGGACGGGCAGGTGTAGGCGTGGGGACACACCCCCCCTGGAGGGTCACTGGAACAATCGCTGCGGGAGCTACTGTTCCCCGAGAGCCCACGTCTTTTCGTCACCGTCCTGGTTAACAAGACGCTCCCTCTTTAACCTGACATTCAAGGTGCTTTAAGATCCAGTGCCAACGCACGTCCGTAACTCTTCTTCCGGGAAGCGGCTCAGCCCTGCCGGCCCACCTGTCATTTTCCACATGCTTTTCCCTCTTTGGTGAACGCCATTGCCTTGCTGTTCACGTGCCCAGAGCAGTCCCTCTCATTCGTGTTCAGAGGTGACACTGGGGAGCCTTCCTCCTTCCTCCCTGCTTCCGTCCCCCAAGACAGGTGAGTGGCACCCTTCTCCCCCCACCCCCCCAGGCTTCTGAGATAATCCAGCCTCCCCACTGGTCCAGCAGGTGATTCGTTCCACTGAATGAGAACACGCTGGCTCATACCTCTGGCTCACACCTCCATCTTCTCCAGTGGATGTGTGGAACTCAGACCTGGGGCCACGCATCGGGAGGCAGTGTAGGGCGTGGCCAAAAGCAGGGGCTCCCTAAGTGTTTGATCAGTTGTTTTTATCATCGATCCAGCCACACCCCCACTGCCACACACACACACACACACACACACCCAAAATGGTTGTTTTCTTCACGTTGGGTGGGGCAAAAAGGGAAGTGTGGAAGGGTGTGGCAGGAGGAAGTCGGGTTACCAGGTCTGAAAATATTATGAAATATCCTCAGTTTATGTCAATATGTTTGTTGGGGTAGTTATGTTTTACCAGAAGGAATAACAGATAAGAAAGTAGCTGATGGTAAAGACATAAGACTTCTCGGCAGTGTGAGGACGCTTCCCTTTATCAAAAGAAAGGAAGATTTCCGTGCCGGTGTTACCCTTGAAAGGCTTCCTAGTTGTAGTTTCTGAGTTTTCATGTCAGATTAGGGAAGTGAAAGGCCATGCTCTGAGCCACAGTTTATAGCGTCTGCTTTGCTCTCTTAAACTGCAGTCCTCCTCATATGGGACTGAGCATGGGACTGGGAGAGGCCTGGAATTCAGTGTCAAGTTTGACTCCAACTTAGTGGGTACTAGGACAAGTCACTGAATGCCCACTTCCTGCCAATAAAATGGGGGGAGTTATCACCTCACCAGTGATGGGTGCCCTGGAGAGCCGTGAGCACCAGAAATAGGGGAAACCTGGGACAGCGGGAAGATGTGCTGCCCGAGTTTCTCTCAGTGAGAGACAGACTAGTCTGCACAGATGGTGACTGAGCATCGAGGGAAAGGAGAGGGAAGTGCTTGCTGCTAAACACTGATTCAGGGCAACTGTCTTCCAGAATCAGGCTGCTGCTGAAACCATCCTGAGAGTCTTAAAAAATCTTGCCACCCCCCCCACCCCCGACTTGCTGGGTCTGGGGCAGGGCCTGAGCGGTTTTGGAACCTCTGACTCTCGTGAGGACCCAACATGAAGACAAGAAACGGAAAACTGAAAGGCCATGGATGCCCCACCTCGGTGGTACCGCCGGTGTTGAGATTTAACACCAAATCCCAAACCAGTTCACTCTCAGGCCTGCCCAAGAGAAGAATGCAGCCATTGCAGACACTGAAGGTCAAGGTCACTGTTACTCCAGCAATAAACATGCAGAGCGGCTCTCGTGCTGTCACGGGGGGCCTGGTGTTGGACACAAACAGTGCCCTGCAGACTTAAATGACAGATTCTAAAACGAAAGTCTCCTGTTGAACACTTGAAAAAGTACCCCTTCTCTACTCCCTTCACTGCAAAAAGTAGGCAAGAGGGTGATTAAGTTCCCATTAGCAACAAGCCAGGGATCAGGCTGCCGATGAAACCCGAGGACCGGAACCGCCTGCGCCCAGCCCTCGAGGCTGCAGTCAATGGGCCCAAACTCAAGACTCAACGGATTTGCCGCTGCTGATCTGAGAGCCCTGCCCGCGAGGCCCGGGCGATGCTCCGTCTGCTACAGCGGGCACGCCTTGTTTGTTCTGAAGATGCCGCGCTACAAATATAACCCCATCATGCTTCTAGGTTGGAACTTTCCAGAGCAAACACCACAGACGCACTGGGAAAAAGAGGAAAACGCAGAGACCTCTGTGGGTTTAACACTAGAGATGAATAAAAGGAAGTAACCGGTGGGTAGTTTACAGAAAACATGAGTGCAAAGGAGTAACTGAAGTAACACCACAGAGAAGCCAGAAGACAAATCGAGGTGTGGGATACTCTATACAACGGTTTCTATGCCAAGTTGACGGTAGGAAGAAAATGGGAAGGGTCTGTGTTAGGTGATAGCAAGCCTAAGAGAGACACCGAATGACCACTTACGATGCCTGGACCTCATGTGGATCCCGATGGCAACATACCAACCATACAAAGCATTTTTGAGACAACTGGGAAACTTGGATCAGGGAACAGATTAGTAACAAAGGCATGTTCGTTTCATTAGACATGATAATACTGGGCATTGTGGTTATGGGAGAAGATGTCCCTATTCTTTTTAAAAAAATTTTTTTTTTACGTTTTTATTTATTTTTGAGAGACAGAGAGAGACAGAGCATGAGTGGGGGAGGAGCAGAGGGAGAGGGAGACACAGAATCGGAAGCAGGCTCCAGGCTCTGAGCTGTCAGCACAGAGCCCAACATGGGGCTCGAACTCACAGACCATGAGATCATGACCTGAGCTCAAGTCGGATGCTTAACCAAGCGAGCCACCAAGGCACCCCAAGATGTCCCTATTCTTTAAGGGATGCGTATTGAAATATATACAGGCAGACTCATATCTGGGCTACACATCATCAAAGGAAAAAACCAAATGAAGCAAATGTGGCAAAATCTTACTAATTATTAAATCTAGGTGATATGGGGCTCGCTGTAAATTCTCTTCACTTTTGTGTATGTCTGAGATTCTGCCATAATAAAGATTCAAGGATGCAGGCGAGTCTTAGGACCAGAAGGTTCTGGAACATCAATACATTAACATAAATGGGAAGGGGTAAAGGTGGCGGCACAGTGCCTTTGCAAGAAAAATAAAAATAGTGTGAGCTCTGTCTGTGGAGATGGCTCCTGACTCTCTGTGGGGGAAAAATACCTTTCATCTTTTTTTTTAGTTTATTTATTTTGAGAGAGAGAGAGAGAGAGAGAGACAGAGCGTGACCAGGGGAGGGGCAGAGAGAGAGGGAGACGCAGAATCCCAAGCAATCTCTGCTATCAGCACTGAGCCTGACATGGGACTCGAACCCATGAACCGTGAGATCATGACCTGAGTTGAGATCAAGAGTCAGACACATAACTGACTGAGCCCCCCAGGTGCCCCGAGTACCTTTCATCTTGATGGAGAACTCCCCCAGCAGATTCTCCAGCTCTGCTTCAATGGCACACATGTTCTGTGGACAGTACAAAAGAGTGGCATCAGACCTAGGCTTCTCTCCCACAACAGCTCAAGCCGCACGACGTTCTCTCGGCCGCAAACAAGTAACTAGTGCTTGGATTCCAGGAGACTCCTGGAAGTCTCCAGCACTGCCGGAGAAGCCTGCTCGACAAAATGGTGCACGGGAAATTCAGAGCCCAGAACAAGTTCAATTATTTCCATGCGCAACAACGAGGACTGGGATGCTAGATAAGCAGGAAAGCAGTCTTCTCCTAAATGGAGAAGATCAAGGCCGTTACGTTGCTGACTCCGGGACCTACTGCAACAGGAGCCTTGCTGTGTTGCCTTCAGATGGCACATCAGTTATGTCATCAAATTATGCCATGGACAGACGAATCCAGAACATGACATGCTGGAAGAACTGGCCCGGATTCTATGTAGGGTCCATGTTGGGGGGTGGGGGGAAGAAGTTCTAGACAAAAGAGGCTAAAGAGACATAACAACCAGATGCGACCTGTTGACTTTCATTGCATCCTGATTCGAAGGACAATAAACTAAGACAGAAAAGACATTACTGGACCAAATAGGGGACGTCTGGAAATGCACAGGCTCTTTGATAACTCTGTTGAGTGGATTAATTTTCTTACTTGTGACAATGCTGTGTGTTTGTGCAAGGGATACACAGATTACACGGGTTGCCATTATGGGATCGGCGCTGAAATACTTACTGTAAAGTGTCATAATGTCTACTACTGACTGTCAAATGACTCAACAAGAAAAAAAAAAGAAAAGAAAAAGAAAAAATTGGGCCTATGTGAGAGAAGGAAACCAAACGGGGCAAACTGTTACCAACTGGTCAACCTCCGTAAAGGTAGATGGTGTTTATTACGCTAGTCTTGACTGTTCTGTCGACTGGGAATTTTTCTTAATGAAAAGGGGGGGGGGGGGGCAAAAATAGCACTGTGCTCTATGAGTGACGCGGGGCTCCTGAGGTGCCCGGAAGTGATTCCTGGGTGTGACGAGAGTCCTCTGCTGACTCTGGAGTTGAGGGGACACTGAAGGCAGAAGAAGGGACACTATCTCAGCGTGTGGTTAGACTCGTCATTGCCCCCACCCTGCCTTCTCAGTATCTGATGACCCAAACAGAGCCACTGGAGATCAGAAAAGGAAAAGCACCCTGGCGGGGGGGCTCTCCCCACGGGGCCCCTCTGCAGGTCGACCAGCTTAAGCTCCGGAGACCACCTCGGCTGCAGGAAGCAGCGGTGCCCATGCCCGCCCCCTCCCCCAGGCGGGGGCACCTGCAGGCTTCCCCCTCAGCAGTCAGCCTCCACGATGGGAGGGAGGGTGGGGGTGGGGAGGGCCAGCCCAGGGTGCTGACAGGGATGGCTCCCTTTACATTTTGTTTGCTGAGGACTTCAGGACTGATCTGTAAGGCTACTGCTTCTCCTACTTGTTCCTTTGTTCTGCCCCAAAAGATCACTCTTCTGAACTGGTGCCTGAATGGGACGCAAAGAGAATGGCATTGTCTTTCCCCTTGTAAGCTCTTAGTGCCTGAAACAGCTTCGCAAACCTGGGGGAAACTTCCTGAAGTCTGAGCTCTGTGCTGCTCGAAAGCTTTGAAAGCAAACCCTCGGTATTATAAACCTCTTTTCTTAGAGCATCGTGCGTTTCTGTGAAAGAACACGTTACACTCTCCAAAAAGGCCAGTGATGTTATCATGCAAGCCAGGATTGGCACCAGTGTCCTCAAAAAAACCTTGGGGCCAGCTAGTCTAGCGGCTGAAGACCTCTGTGGACAGGATTTGCTTCCATCTCGCCCGTGCAGCGACTGATGAACGTGGCTGCACCTGCGGAAGCATCCAGAGCCTTCTTGCCCTAAACATTCTTTGCTATCAAATCCTGGCTTTGCAGTTCTGGGAAGACACAAACCCACCTGATGTCAAGTGAGGTAGGGCCCTGCAGCAATCCGACACTTTCTTCTCTAAGGCAGAAGTCCCTCTTGCTGAAATTGTAATCTACATCTTTGAATTTGCGAGCAGACTGTGATGCCATGTTTTGGCACTTGACCAAGGGCAGGTGTTTCCAAAACGGCTAGCAAATGTTCCAGGACAGGAAGCTCCTGCCGGTCCGTTATCTGCTCGTGGACTCTGAACGATCTCTATAACTGCTCTTTTGATGTCATGAATATGGAGAAAGGTGGTCTCATGAACTAGGGCTGGGCTACTTCTAAGCCAGAGATCCTCAACCCCTGGGTTCACCAACTTGGACAAGGAAAAGAAACCCTCCGCTGTTTCCCAACCTCTAATTGAAACTTATCGTGTTGAAGTGTCACAAATGTAGAAAGGAAGCCCCAGCAGTATGACCAGTACCTGTGACTCTGACACGGACAGAAATCACAGGCATGTTCCTGGTCACATCATTTGTTCTAGGTACCTTGAAAAATCATTTATACTTTTTGCTGCTTTAAAATCTTATAACTTTAAACAAGTAGAGACACTGCTAGATCTTATAACTTAACGTTGATGTGCTAATAAAGCGGCAGAACCAAAGCATAGCATGATAATCAAAATATTTTGCTTTTTAAGGTATTTTGACAACTGGACGGCTAATATTGAAATATCTGTTTCAGGATAATTGGTTTCTTTTGAATTCCTGGATTCTTTGTATTTTATTTCATGCATTTAAAAAGCGTTGTTCTGAAAGGGGAACATGGGTAAAGAAGCCCATTTCAGACCACGGAAAGGGACTAACGGTTCCGACCAGAGGCACAGCTTGAATGGCCATACAAAGTGACCCGTGAGGTCCCTCCCGCCGCAGGGTTGTGACAGACGCTCCGCTCTGGGAACTGTCCAGCAGACCCTCATGGGGCTGATGACTTCATTCATGGAATTCGATCGGTGAGCAGACTCACGGGCTAGTGAGACAAGCTGCTTTAATAATTCAGCTTTCATCAAAGACACTTGGTATCAGGTGACCCCAGGAGGACTGAAGATCTCCCTGTGTCATATGTTTGAGCCTCAGAGACAGAAGCCAGGAGAGCACACTTCTGCTCAGGGTTCTTTATCTTGCCTCCTTTAAGATAGAAGGGAACTTCCTTACAATAAAATAATCCTGGGCAGGAGGCTTAGCGATACCCAACATCCAGGGAAGCCATCTTACCCACCGGGTCTGTTCGACTTCCAGGAATAAAGCCAGATTCGACCACACGCTAGAAAATTTGGAAGCGCACTTAAATGTCAAAAACCAGGGCATCGCGGCTGACTTGAGCATTCACTGAAATTTCCGACAAGCGTTTGCAGCCTACGTGTGCAAAGAGTACAAGGCAGCACGAGCACACAAGAGCGAATGGCTTCGTAGAATCTACAGTCTTAGGGTTTTACAAGCTTGTGAGCAAGCATGTTCCAAGGCACTAGGAAACGGGTGTCTGACAGGCGATGTTCGGGGACTGAGAAAAGCCAATAAAGGCTGCGGGGTCTAATGAAGACTCTGAACAAAAATACAACTGGGCAAACTACCCAGCAGTCATCTTAAATAATTCCACGGACAGCCTCAAACCAACGCGAGAGAGGCCAACAGTAAAACATCTCCCTGAACAGTAGCATGGGGCCAGAGGCTGCCGCTCCCTTGTTGCTGGCGGTGACCAGCGATTCTGACAATCCCGGGGTGGGGGGCCTGGGGGGGACTTAAGCTGCTGAGAAGACCTGCGCGTACCTCCGTGTACTCCCTGTAGCTGCGACTGATCTCGGACAGACTCTCCCGGGCAGCTCTACTGGCTGGGGAGGCTGCGAAGGCTTGCTTCATTTTGCTGGCACCGTCTTGGAGGCGTCTTTGGATACAGTAAGCTTCGTAGAGTTCGTCCACCTGTCGGAATCACAAGAGGGCACACAAGGGGTGTAAACATTTCATCTCACTTGGAAGAAGTTACATAGGCCATGGCTACGTGCTTAAGGTATTTACGTTTCCGACCTCAACAAGGGGACTCTTGGCAGAAGCGTCATCCTTTCAGACAGAGACCAATCGTTTTTGTTTTAGCCACTGGGATCCATTTTCCATTTTGAAGCAGATTTTAATCTGAGCTGTCTTTTCAAATGGCACAAAATGGAAATGAGCTGAACATCGGTGGCTGTGTGAGATGCGTACTGGATAACGAAGGCAGGAGTCTTCTTCATAAGCAAAAAAACGCTGGAAGCGTTTATATGAGGCTATTATCACTTTATTTTAAGAGGACTGTCACAAGGTGATATCCACACATGTAAATTTATCAATTAAAAAAAAAAAGAAATTGAGGGGTGCCTGGGTGGCTCAGTCGCTTAAGCGTCCGACTTCGGCTCAGGTCATGATCTCGCGGTCCTTGGGTTTGAGCCCCACGTCGCGCTCTGTGCTGACAGCTCAGAACCTGGAGCCTGCTTCCGATTCTGCGTCTCCCTCTCTCTCTGACCCTCCCCCACTCATGCTCTATCTCTCTCTGTCTCTCAAAAATAAATAAACATTAAAAAAATTTTAAAAAAATTGAGCCAAGATTTTACAAAAATCATTTCCAATAAAGAGCCTCACAATAGACGTGAGCATTTTCCTCCTACACCTCTACACCTATGCCTCTAGATGATAATAAACCTTCTGCAAATGACTATCAACCATACTCATTCTATAAGCCTGATAATCACTTGATGCCTCTAAGGCAGTGATGTTCAATCAACCCAAGGCTGTTTTGACACCCAGGGGACATTCGGCAAAAGCTGGGGCCGTTTTTTTTTCCCGTGGCACAGCTGAGAGGTGCTACTGCTATCTGGTAGGTATAGAGGCCATGGATACTCAACATCCTGAGCAGGAGAGGGCAGCCCCCACAGCACAGGCCATCTCCAAACGTGCCTACACCGAGAGAACCTCGTTATTGCCGGTCACGTGTAGGTGCACAGGCTTGGACTCTCCTCCATTATCCACACGCTACCCAGTTAACTACAACAGCTTGCAGGCAGATTAAAAGGACACTAGCACCAGGCGTGAGCAGAAGCAAAGGAAATCCATGAGACCAGGAAGCCTGCCTCGGACAACTTGTTTTCCTTTCTGTACGCACTTCACTGCCTCAAAAAGCTACAGAGCCAGAAGACGGTCGAGGTAAATGTCATGGGTTTTGGAGCTGAAGATTCCTCTTTGGTTCTGAAGGCGAGTTTTGGGGCGCTCGCTAAAAAGCATCAGTAGGACCCGCCAGTGGCGTGGTTTTCCCCAGTTGCGGTCTCTACATTAGACGTCATCACACTCAGCTTAGAAGATGAACGTTAAGAGATTGCAAATTATTCTCTGGTTACAGGATTCTCTGTCGCTCTTCAACAGTTCACTGCGCTCTGCTGAGAGCAATTGCCAGACTCCGGGAAGCAGCCTTTCATCTTTGGGGCCGATGGATTCGTGCCTGATTAAGGGGGAGACCTAAGACTCAGGGGTGGTGATGTGCCGGTAAAATCGTTGGGCTGGTGACCGGCACAGAAGGTGGTTCCCATACTTAAAAGTTAAACTCAGCCTTACTTGGTGAGCTCATTACCATGCTGATGGCCAGGCCCCACTCTGAGATGCTGATTCAGGAGGTTAGGGCTGGGCTGGGCATCTGAAGTTTTAAATAAACGCTGCAGATCGTTCTGACGCGGGAGGTCCCCACGAAACTCTTAGAAACGCAAGAGCTGATACCTCTTCCAGCGCAGGTCAGGCGGTTGTACCCAGGTAATCCCCTGGAAGCCTGCGCCTTCAACCTTTCCCCCCACCGTGGCCGGGTTTGCCAAAAACTCCGAGTCTGTAATCCCGTCTACAAGGAAGCTGCTGGCGGGGTGCTGGTTTAGCCCTGATGATGTAGTCCACTACTTTGCATTTACAGATAAGTTAATTCTTCGTTTTCATTTCAATATCAACCTATCCTGGCCAAATGGAGTTCACCTTTAGGATAAAGGGTTACCACGTACTCACCTTAGTGGAAACGGGCCCGTCTGTAGGCAAGCATCTGTCTCGACTCTAAGTCAGCAGCGGCTCTCATCAAATAAACGGACTGACTCACTCGGTTGACTATAATTTGTGAGGCATGCTGTATATAGGTGTTGCAAACAGACTGCTACCAACCTTTAACAGCCGCCGGGATTGTTGTGTTTAACAACGATGGATACAAGATGGATAAATTCACTCCTACCTAATGCAGGGTTGTGCCTTCTTGCTGGGTTTCAATCTGCCAACACTTGCCGGCCACACGGATACCTTCTGATGGATGTCATTGTTTTATTTATTAACAGAAATTGGAGCGGTTTCAGATTTGCGGAGGGAAAAGGGATTTGTCAGAGTGGGAACGCACAAAGGCAGTTATAGATACGCGTGCTTACGTGCGCATAAATCATCACAGAATTTTAAAATGAAGGAACTCTTAGGGTCATTTAGATCGAACACGTGCACCTCCCAGCCCCATTTCACAGAGTGGAACACTCAGGTCCACGTAGGTGATAGAGGCCAGAGAGTACACGCCTGGAATCCAGGGCTTCTGACTCCTAGCACAGAGATCGGCTGAAGCGTCCAGTCTCCGTACTTGGAAGAGTCTCCTCTGCCACGCGGGGATGCAGACAGGAATAGCCACTGGTGTGATTTAGCGGCTCCCAAAGGGAAATATTTCCAGGCTGTCCCGGTAACTCTCTTAAGTGTTCAGAACAAGGGGTGACAAAGTCCCACCCCACAGAAGTCTGGCTGGACCATCAGTGAAGTATCTGTAGGGTTCAGGGCTGGGTGTCAGGGAGCCTGGCAAAATGGCCCCCATCTATGCGGGCGACAAAGATGAAGAGGTCATGCGAGGAAGGGCAGAAGGAACTGGGCGCTCGACAGAGTTAGAGAGGTACATGGAAGCGTCCGTAAGTACTTCTACGGCCTTCACGAAGAAGTTTCCGGGGTACCGAGTTGTATGCGTGCCCAGAGGTCAAGTTTCGCAAGCGTGAAGTTTCTCCTAGGTCCGTTTGGTTCAGTCTTTACCAAGACTACGTGGAGACTAAAAGCCCAGCAGGAGGCACTGTGGGTGCCTCACGGGAAGCACTTAATGTCTGTTGAACTGAGTAGGGTCGGTACTATGCCGGACTGTCAGGCTCCTAAGTCTTGTTTGTCTCCATCTTTACTGCCTGTTGGAAGACTTAACTGCTAGGAGTCAATTAGGTAAGAAATTGTCCACGGACCAGACGCCACGCTTAGGCCCAAGGCGTAGTGATTAGTGACTGAGAACGGAAACACAGAAGCAAGACAACAGGAACTTCCATTACCTTACTGATGTGAAACTCCAGGCGTCTCATGTATCTTTCAATCGTTTTAATTTGCTGGAAATAAAAGAAGAAGTTTGAAAAAAAATGCAGCCATTTACAGTTTAACCCATCTAGACTGGCAGGAATATCTTCTCCCCGCTCTCCTACTCAGAAGTACCAGAAAATGCGAACCCTCCCCCCTTTCTTCCAATCTTGGCTATTTCAGAGACTCTCTATGAACAATTCGGGAAGTATTTTCTGAAACATGGAATAAATATTCCGACAGATGAACTCGAGCTGGTTATTGGAATCGTTATGTGGAACATCGAGGGAAGCCAATCAAATGGAACTCACTGGGTCTCTGGCAGGACGGTATCATGTTGGGCTAGACCTCAATCCCTCCATTCTATCACCTCTAAGATGAACTCACCCCCCTGCCTTTTAGTGTCTCTGAAACGGGGGTGCATTTTACAATCCCTACTGCCGGTGCACACTCACAGATAATCACAGTGGTTCTATGTGCCATCCCTTCGTTTGAGTTATAAATACTGTTATTACACGCATTCAATTTAATTACCCTTTAAAATGTCTTCAAAAAAACCATCATACCATGATTCAGCATTAAAACTTTCTCTGCATCTACAGAAAGGCATGGGAAGGGGACAGCAGCATATTGAAAGAAACAAAAACAAAATCTACAACGAAAAGAAAGCTCGAAGGGCTTTGTCCTGAGGCATACAATACAAATTTTAAGTGAAAAGAAAAAAAATGGTGCCAGGATTTAACTGGAATCACTTTTTTCCCTCTTAGGCGCATATAAAATACCAGTGTATTTTCCAATCAAGGACGTCTTTGGCTTGATGAAACAGTATAGTCCATATTTAGAAGGGGCACAGGTAAGGTGCTTAAATACCTGGGAAGTCCTGAAACTCATCAGCACACCGAGAACCCTCCAACCAGGTGGCACTTTTATGGAAGTGACCTTAAAGACGGCATTGGAGCTACATGATGGTACCCCCTCATTAGAGAAAAGCATGACTTTTTCTAGGCTTAGAAAAATCCTCAGTTCTCTGAGGTCTTGTTATGCCTAAGAGGACATCACTGACCTCTATTCAAAGATTCAGTGCTTATTTTCCAGCAACTCTCAGCACAGAATGATAACTTACCTTGTCTAGGTCATACAGGACACCCTAAAATAAAAAAAAAAAAAAAAGGAGTGTTGGGATTAAAAGTTATTCTCCTCAAAATTGTTACTGATATGAACAGAGGGGTTTAGTCTGCATTTCTGCATTACCAGTGAAATGATGATCAAACCTGCCAAGTTCTACTGGGTTATTTCAAATAGCGGTAAGAGTACTTTTAAGAGCCAATATTTATTTATACTTCGTGTCTCCAGAATTCCACCCCAATCTCTCTGCATGCTGGGAGCTTTAAGGGTTTCACTTGCTTTTAGCTCTCCTCTCTTACGTATTGAGGAACACATAAATTCATGTTAACTTTTCATTTTTTTAATGTTTATTTTTTTGATAGAGACAGAGCATGAACAGGGGAGGGGCAGAGAGAGCAAGAGAGAGCGAGAGAGAGTGAGAGAGAGGGAGACACAGAATTTGAAACAGGCTCCAGGCTCTGAGCTGTCAGCACAGAGCCCGATGCGGGGCTCAAACCCATGAACTGTGAGACCATGACCTGAGCCGAAGTCGGATGCTTAACCGACTGAGCCACCCAAGTGCCCCCATGTTAACTTTTAAATAAAGAAGGGGCGCCTGGGTGGCTCAGTCGGTTGGGCGTCCGACTTCAGCTCAGGTCACGATCTCGCGGTCCGTGAGTTCGAGCCCCTTGTCGGGCTCTGGGCTGATGGCTCAGAGCCTGGAGCGTGCTTCCGATTCTGTGTCTCCCTCTGTCTCTGCCCCTCCCCCGTTCATGCTCTGTCTCTCTCTGTCTCAAAAATAAATAAAAAACGTTAAAAATAAAAAAAAATAAAAAATAAAATAAAATAAATAAAAAAATAAAAAATATTAAAAAAATTAAAAAAATTAAAAAAATTAAAAAAAATAAAGAAAAAAAGTTAACAGAAAATGCGGCAGTGATATATGTGTTAAAAGAATACTTGCCTTCCTGTTTAAACAGATAAAACTGGTGTTTAAGAGGTGTCCTGGAGGGCGGTGATATGCTTTTCACAAAATGTTTTTTTAAGCAAGTTCATTTCCTGTGTGCTCATAATATCACAGCATAATCAGTACACCATTCCCACAGCCCCTTCGGGAGGGGTTTTATGGGACACTAGGTCCTGGCAGAAGCCCCTCCATCCATTCACCATTGTTCTCCAAGGAGACACATTTGTTGCCATTGGGGATGGCCAAGGGCATAGAAGCCCATTCCATGAGGAGCCACTCCCCACAGAGATGGGGCAGTTCATACTCTAACATCACCAGGGTATAAAATCCTTAGCTTCGACAAAGCTTTTAACCTCTAAGCCTTCAAAAAAGGACACCACTACAGTTTGTAGCAAATCTCCTAAAACAGAAGAAGAGAGCGGCTGTTCACGCACAGCTGGACCCTCTAGTATATGGAGACTTTTCCTGGGCTTTCCGAAGCCTCGAGACATTCTGGTGTAAGATCATTTAGAACGGAACTAAATCGTTTTTTAAAGCTTATTTCATTTATTTTGAGAGAGAGAGACAGAGAGAGACAGCGCAAGCAGGGGAGGGTCAGAGAGAGAGGGAGAGAGAGAGAATCCCAAGCAGGCTCCGCACTGTCAGAGTGGAGCCTGATGCGGGGCTCGAACTCACGAACCCAAGATCGTGACCTGAGCCAAAACCAAAAGTCAGATCTTAACCCACTGAGCCACCCAGGTGCCCCTGAACAAAATCATTTAAAATAGTGTATACAGGGGTGCCTGGGTGGCTCAGTCGGTTAAAGCATCCAACTTTGGCTCAGGTCACGATCTCACGGTTTGTGAGTTTGAGGTCAGCTTCGGGCCGTGTGCTGACAGCTCGGAGCCTGGAGCCTGCTTCGGATTCTGTGTCTCCCTCTCTCTCTGACCCTCCCCCGCTCACGCTCTGTCTCTTTCTTTCTCTCTCAAAAATAAACATTAAAAATAAAATAAAGTAGTGTATAGATTAGAGGCCCCTCTGCAAGCAGACAAGTCTTCACAGATTCATTGGACTAGAGGACATCTACAAACATCTTGGGCAGGAGGACATGTAACTAAAGTGGATGGGGGCCCCTCCAGCTTCTCATAACAGGCACCGCTGGAGCCTCCTTCCTTTCCCTCGTTGACGTCACTGAACTGTACTATTTTCTTAGTGGTTCTGGGTTCCAAATTCTGCACTAACAATATGCTAGGACAACCCCAATTTTGCATTTCCTTATATTACTGGGAAGAGGGGCAGAGGGGGTTGTGGCTGTTGTTTAGTATTTTTTCTTTTTTTAAAATATCTTTTAAATGTTTATTTATTTTGGAGAGAGAGTATGAGCAGGCGAGGGGCGGAGAGAGAGGGAGAGAGAATCCCAAGCAGGTTCTGAGCTGTTAGCACAGAGTCCCCCGTGGGGCTCGAACTCATGAACAGTGAGATCATGACCTGAGCTGAAGTCGGATGCTTAACCGGCTGAGCCACCCACGTGCCCCAGTATTTTTTCTTGATTATAAAGTCTACCTGCATAAACATATTTGGAAAATACTGAAAAATATCAAGAATAAAGCATTAAGAAGAAATATAACCTCCTTCACAAATACGCATCAGGAAGCGGACAGTAAGTACTTTGCCCCTTGGATCTGATTTTTTTTAAAGATATTTCTATTTTTATCTTTTATAATGTTTTATTTATATATTTTGAGGGAGAGAAAGAGCAAGGGAGGGGCAGAGAAGGAGGGAGAGAGAGGAATTCCAAGCAGGCTCTGCACTGTCAGCACAGAGCTCAATGTGGGGCTCAAACCCACAAACTGAGATCGTGATCTGAGCCGAAACCAAGAGTCGGACACTTAAGCAACTGAGCCACCCAGGCGCCCCATGACCTGCTTTTCTTAAAGGTTCTTCCTTGTCCTCGTACCCTTCTCCATCTCCCCATTTCTATCCAGGACAAAAAGAAAAGGACTTAGCCATAAAAAGGAATACTGTGTTAACATCCTACTGGTTGCACGACACCTACCAGGCGAGAGTTCCTTCTCATATCTTTTAACTGAGCTGTCAACTTGTCCAACTCCGTCTGGTGAACCTCCAGATACTCGCTGCAAAAAACAACAGGAAACACCACTGTGAGCTCTGTGCCTGGCGAGTGACATCTGGTGCCGGTGCTGACCCTGTCCTCCTGAAGGGGATTGAGAATCTGGTTCCTGCTCTGCAGAGGGCAAAGTCGGTGGGAGAGAGGCTGTGTGTTTCCCAATCTCTCAACTTTTGGAAAGCTCCAGCAGTTGCTTCTGGTACTATCCAGATGGTTAAAGAGCAGAACCCTGTGAGGCTGAAAGTCCAAAAAGAAAAACCAATGGGGAGAGAAGGGGCAAAACACCTATGGAGTCTGTCCTGGGTCCAGGTTCCCAGATTTCTATCTAGTTAAATACAACACTGACTCTATAGGGCACCCTGCACTCTAGGGAAATTTTATTCTGGGAAAATAATAATAATAATAATAATAATAATAATAATAATAATAAATATATATATAATATATACGACACAATATGACATAATACAACAACTTGGGAAGGTTTCAGAACTCTTCCTCAGCAATCACTAAAATGGAGACGTCTGTCCACCATTGTTTAATTAAGTGAACTCCAATTCGAGGCTGAGTTAAACACATCACTAGTTCAGATGTCCTTCAATGTCATGGATATGATGTGGAAACCCAACATATTTCACATGTTTGGGGCTCATTTAAGGCTTCCTCGGTTGCGGTGCAAGAATGAAATATCATTACAGAAATAGACATTTTAAAATGATCTCCTAAGACTTTGCTGTGTGCCCCCACCTCCCCCAGGACTTTAGAAAGGAGAAACGTTCTAGGGTATTGTTGGTTCAATGTTCTTACTCAAGTCCATTTTTCAAGGCTCTGACGACCTCTTCTACCCTCTTAGGCTGAGGCTCTTTGGGAGGGTTATTGTTTTTGTGTCCTAAATTGTGCATTTTCTTCAGTTTGGCCTGAGGCTTCTTGAGAGCGGAGGGATTTTCGATAAAGGAGTTACATCTATGCAGAGAGAAAAGAGATTGTGAGTCTCAGCATCCAAAAGGACTTGAGCAAAGACATGCCTTTTTCATCATCTTGTGTTTGTATTCGTGTCTTTCGGGGAAGGTATCGGTCCCTTATATATGCACAACCTGAGCCATCCTGTGTTTAGTTTATCAGCAGATGTACTATCAGATTTATTGCCCTGAACTGGACAGGCTACCTGGCTAGCCCGTCAGGTACGGTGCTCTGCGTGGAAACATGCCACACCACTGACATCTTATGGAAAGCCAAGGACAAACACTTCCGAGGAAGTGAGGAAGCAGAAGGATATAATCCAATGGAAAAACACGTGTGCTACGTAACCTTGGGCACGAACGTCTACTAAATTCGTCTAGGATGTGAATGAACAGTTTTGGTTTTTAAATGTTTGTTGAGAGAGAGAGAGAGAGTAAGTGTGCAAGAGGGGCAGAGAGAGAGGGAGACAGAGAATCCCAAGCAGGTTCCATGCTGTCAGTGCAGAGCCCAAATCGAGGCTCGATCCCATGAACCATGAGATCATGACCTGAGCCAAGATCAAGAGTCAGATGCTCAACAGCCTGAGCCCTCCGGGTGCCCCTGAACAGTTTTTAGATAAAGGTAAAAGCACAACATGTGGCTAACTCCAGACAGCATTAAAGAAAAGTCCAGGGGCGCATGGGTGGCTCAGTCAGTTGGGCATCTGACTTCGGCTCAGGTCATGATCTCACAGTTCGTGGGTTTGAGCCCTGCAGCGGGCTCTGTGCTGACAGCTCGGAGCCTGGAGCCTGCTTTGGATTCTGTGTCTCCCTCTCTCTCTTTCTGCCCTTTCCCGGCTTGCACTCTGTCTCTCTCAAAAATAAATAAATAAATAAAAATAAATAAACATTAAAAAAATTAAAAAAAAAAAGTCCATGTAGCTGGGCCAATAGCTTGTTTTCAGCTTGATTTTGATGGAGTAAATTATCTTTAGGTAGAACATAAAACTTAGTGTCACATTAGTGGCAGGGAGTGCGGTGGGAAAGTGGACACCTGATAGCTTAGACCCAAACTACCGATCCGATTAGGAGACCAAGAGGCCAGAACCTCACTGACCCCACTGTCAACAGGAAAGCCGTGACCTCCGAGTGTGGCAGGTGCCTGCCCCGTGCCTTTTCCTCTGCTGCAACCGTGCACACCAAAGGGGATGTGACAGGTCAGAGCACAAGGGCCCGAGAGCCTGTAAGACCTCTGCTGTGTCAGAAAAACCGACGACAGACCTACTCCATGTTACCTATTTCATTACCCATGTGTTCCCCCAAGTCCTGGCGTAGATGAAGGGAGATTCCAGAGAAAGCGGAAGACTAACTTCCCAAGCCCGTATCCGAATGACATCTGCTTCCCAGAGTTGATGTGCAGATGCTGTCTTTACCGGCTGCGTAACTTTATACCCAACGCAGGCTCCCAAATCTGGATGCCGTGGGGAATGTGCTGCATGGGGCGTGGAGTGGGAGGGTGGGGAAAGCTATGCACAGATACCGCTGGCTTGTCCAAGATCCTCAGCCATCTGCTTTGCAGCAGGAATTTGAAATGACAGAAAAGAAACCACGGTCCTTAATTTTTGGTGCATTACGTCTGTTTCATGAAAGAGATTCAAATAGCACGTGTGTGTGTGTTTTGACAAGGCTGCGTGCTCACAGAGCCTCTCCAGGGCATGAGCTCACGTCCTTCTCGCGCTGCGTCCCGGAAGAGACCCGCACACGACTTGCCTGGATCGCCTCTCCTGAAGGCCGCTGAACCCCGCAAAGGACTGGCTTCTGATGATCCCATTGGGTCCCCCAGGTGAGAAGGACTGGGACCCTACCAACATGATTTCTGGGAGTCTGGCTGGTAGTCCTGTAAGACAGTGGAAAGATTATGGCAAATTACAGGCAGGTCCAGGCAGAAAAAACACTAAGCTTGTCAACAATGACAAAGGTGAGGTGAGGTGAGTCATGAGACCATTAGATGTTTGTAAGTCTTGTTTCCTAGGGCTCGTTCCTTTCCAGCCAAAGGATTCAGCTCGCGAGTGAAGAAGAAAAAGATACCCACCTACTGAGACAGAAATAAATGAAAATTGCACACAATTATCAGTCATTTTAGGTTTCTTTTCTGGGATTTTTTTTTTTTTTTTTTTTTGACAGGCTCAGATACATGAAACCTTCGGAACGTTTACCTCCATTCAACAGCAGAAACACACAAACAGGCCAAGTCAACGTTTCGGCCAGGCCCCGCATCCCATTCAAAACACAGGCAGGTCTCAGGGTAGGATTCTACATTTAGAAGTCAGATGGCTGAAAACACGAGGTGTCTTGAGAGATGAATTTACTTAAGCTTGTTCTCCTTTCTACCCTTAAGTATATTTTGAAAGATACGATCTCGCCACTGTTGTGGCCTTGCAAAACAAGACAGGTAAAGAGAGCATTCACAAAAGTGGGGATAATGTAGGTTATTAAATGAGAATACAGGAGGAGCGGGAGGAAAGGGAGGGGGAAATACAGCAGAAAGCACGCCCCCTATTTCAGTCTCTCGCTCGGCTTTTGTCAAGACTCACCACGCCAATGACTAAGAGGCATTGTCAAAACACAACTCTGGTGGACACAAGCCTGAGGTTAGTTCCCCCAAAGGACTGGCCTGAGCTGTTAGGTAATTCTACCCGCCTAGGTCAGGCAGAGTGGAAGCAGATACCATTGTCTTAGCAGGGAACCTCACTCCGGAGAGGAACAGGCTCCAGGAGAATGGGGAGGCAGCCTCTGGGAGGACTGAGGGCTTCCAGAGTGAGCAGACACCGGCCTGGCCTGTTTGAACAGCACCAGTAACTGTCCTTTAAAGACCCAGCAAGCAAGCAAGAAAAGCTAAAAGGCACAGCAGCGGAACTTTTCAGATGGGATGGAAGAGTCACTTCGCCAGGGCGTACCGGACTGGCCCCTCCCCCATGCCTTGGCTGGTTTCTAAATCCCCTCATTCGGTCCCTACCCCCTCCCTCCCTCTCTAGAAGAAAGCAGCTCTGGGGTGTACAGGGATTCTTGCAGAGCCCGGGTGTTGACTCACCCGGCAACAGGCTTTACAACAGGCACCAGGCTTGCTGGATGGGACCACAGCCCTACCAGTTCCATGCCAGCTATGGGGGGAGGGGGCAGGGGTGGGAGTGGGAGGTTAAGTTTTGCTGGCGTTCTTTAGCATTTTAAAAGTGACGATGGAGGGGCACCTGGGTGGCGTAGTTGCTTGAGCATCCGACTTCGGCTCAAGTCATGATCTCACGGTTCATGGGTTCGAGCCCCGCGTCGGGCTCGGTGCCGGCAGCTCGGAGCCTGGAGCCCGCTCCGGACTCTGTGTCTCCCTCTCTCTCTGCCCCTCGCCTTCCGGTGCTCTGTCTCTCTTTCTCTCTCTCCCAAAAATAAACATTAAAAAAATCAAATCAAAGAAGTGATGATGTGTGTGTGCGCGCGCGTGCGTGCAGTGAAGGTACTACCTCACGCACCGATGGCAGGGAGAAACGCAAGACTCAACGAGGTCCTTCTAGGTGCTCTCTGCTGCTTCCTAAGAGGTCGTCCGCGTCTCAGGCTCATACAGCACGCCTCTGCCATCTTTGTGTGTACACGCCAACCTGTCCTGAGTATCAAGAAGACACTATCGTCGCGGCGCCTGGGTGGCTCGGTCGGTTAAGTGTCCGACTTCGGCTCAGGTCCGGATCTCAAGGTTCGGGAGATGGAACCCCGGTCAGGCTCACTGCTGTCGGTGCAGAGCCCGCTTCGGGTGCTCTGCCCCCCTCTCCCCGCCCCTCCCCTGCTCTCTCTCTCTCAAAAAATAAATGAATACTTAAAAAAAAAGGAAGAAGACACTTTAGTTTGCGTTATTTCTGTAGTCGACAGTTTTATAATCACCTTAAGGTCTAAATTTGGGGAATTTTATTAGTACTGTATCTCACTTTATAAATTATTGCTCAGTAGATCTGTTGTTGCAATTACGGGAATCTTCGATCATGGGGAAAGAATTAAAGCATTTGAAATATTTTAATGGCATGATCATTTTTTTAAGCCACAAAGATTTGTTTTCTCTTATCCATTCGATCGGTAGTTTCCACTAGGGGCATCGGGATCCTGTGGCCAGGCGTTCAATTTAATTAATGCGGAAGGCCACGTGGGTACTGGGGTTTTGCAAAGGTCCTCAACTGATTCTTAGGCTCAGCAAAGACAAGAAAAAAAAATGATGCCAAGTTGGTTGAAATTTTAAAACTTCAGTTAGAATAATCTTCTCAACTCCAACTTTTAACGTATACCGTTCGGTCTTAAATAGGCTTCTCTTTGCAAAGTTTAAATGTCTGGTTAAATGAATTAAACCCATGAACCGGATGGTAGAATAATTCACCTTTTCCCTCCGTTCAGCAACAGATAAGGGTCTTGAGAATAAGACACACGCCTGTCCAGGATTCTACGACTGTAAAGTGCTTTGGGATGGGTAAAACCCTCGGAAGCTACATGTTGAATGGACGATCAGTAGGAACGTGCTTGCTGGTCTGAGGAATGATCATTATCAGGCAAGAATTTGGCCGAGAGCTGGTTTAGGCCGAGATCTCTATCCTGCGGGTCAGCTGTCCCGAAGGCTGACAAGCCGCCCAAGGGGAGTCGTAGAGCACAAGTGCACAGCCCCCCCACACAAAGTCCGGCTGTTGGCGAAAGGGGTAGGTTGGGACCGGGGAGACAGAGGAGGAGGCATTCGGGCCACGTGACCACCGCGTCCCGCAACTCAGAAGGAGGCAAGTTCTTTGCTACCAGCCTTCCGGCCGCCTCAGCTTCTCCGCACTGGCACATTTACCCGAAAGGCTCTGTTGCCTCCTTTTTGATGACCCCACTTCCGCCTCTGTGCTCTCAAAGTCTGCAGGCTCCTCCCTGGCTCCCTAAGAAGTCCCACGGATGCAGTCTTCCCAGCTTCCAGCAAAACCACCCCCCAAACTGCACCGGTCCCTTTCAGGGCTCTGAGGACTTAAAACCAGTCATCCCCACCCGAGTCATTTACATTTTCCTTTTACATGCTCCTTTGGCCTGAACGCTTGAACTTAAAAAAAGAAAAAAAAGGCCACGTAGAACTGGAGTATCGATGCTGGGATGCTGGTAGGGATAGGGGGTTAAAGCTGGGTTTATCCTCCCAAGTTTGGAGGACGATTTGGAAGATCTGTTTAAAAAGTAAAACATTTGGGGCGCCTCGGTGGCTCTGTCAGTTGAGCGTCTGGCTCTTGATTTTGGGTCGGTCATGGTCTCAGGGTCGTGGGATCGAGCCCCACATTGGGCTCCGTGCTGAGCACGAATCCTGCTTAAGATTCTCTCCCACCCTCTGCCCCTCCCCTCTGCTCACCCTCACATGTGTGCTCTCTCTCTCTCCTCGAATAAATAAATACATAAATAAAATAAAAGGTTAAACATTGGTATCCTTTAACATGTCCTGTCTACTCTTCAGTATGTCCCGTAGAGAAAGACTCAAGTTCACAAAGGGGCATTTACAGGGATGTTGATGACAGGCAGTGGAACAGGGGAAAAACGGAAACAAATGCCAGTTTTTACAGCAACAGTCGATAATGCATCACGGCAAAACCCTGGGATAGAATACTACGTGGCAGTTAGAAAACAATAGGCCCGGGGGGCATCTGGGCGGCTCAGTCGGTTGAGCATCTGACCTCAGCTCAGGTCATGATCTCACGGTTCATGAGTTTGAGCCCCACGTCTGGTTCTCTGCTGTCAGCTCGGAGCCTGCTTCAGATCCTCTGTCTGCCCCTCCCCTGCTCGTGCTCTGTCTCTCTCTCTCTCCCTCAAAAACAAATAGACATTCAAAAAAGGACAAAAAAGGAACATATGTGATACGCGCTGGGCAACATATATACTTATATTGCTGTGTAGAAGTCTTGCAAAGGAGAAATCTGACTTCTAAGAAGCGATGTGTCAGGTTTCACAAATTCTCATTACACCAGAACAGTTCAGATTCCCCCGGTGACATCCTTACGAGTCCTGAGCTTTGTGCCAACGTCTTTATTTCATCTGCAAAACTTGTGTGTGTGTGGGGGGGTACTCAGCACATGGGGCACCCAGCACGTGAGGCCAACGCTCTTCAGATACCATGCCTAGTAACCAAGAAACTCCTCGGAAAACAACCAACTCTTCTTTGGGTGCTGCTACTTAAAACTGCTGGGGCTCCGAAAAACGTTTGGACTCGTCGCCCAGTCTTCTGAAAGATGCCAACACCAGAGTTCCTCTGTACCTGACCAATCCCGGGCCAGTTTCCATTCTGGGGCAAACGGTCAAGTGCGGGTCTGGTCCTCACTCTGCTTTGTCCCAGGACACCCGGCTGGTGTTCCAGGCAGCTGTCCCTGCCCTGCCATTCCTCACTCCACGGGAAGCATGGGATGCCTCTGGAAAGAATCCCAAGCACCTTGCCTCGAACAGGCCCTGCCGTTCTGAGCTGAGCCTCTTGGAAAAGCAGCCAGAAAGCCACAGCTGCTTCTCTTCTCGACTCTTTGAAAAATGCAGCTTCCTTCTCTGTGGCACAGTGACAGGATCCGACCAAACACGGACCAGGGGCTTTTGCAATTAAAGCGAGTATCGGATTTTACACGTCATAACACGGGGATACAGGTACACTGGGCCTCGGTGGGCGCTGTGAGCCACCGCCCCCGGTGGAAAGTCCTGGGCTTGGTTTAGATTAGAAGGCAGCTGATCAAATCGGCAGGCAGGTCGTGGAGAAGAGCACAGAGCCTGGAGGTGGCAGGGTCTGGGGTGGGGGCGGAGGCAGATAAAAAGGAACCAGGGGATGAAGAGGTCCCCGCTCACGCCGCCGGGTCTCCTGCCCTGTTTCGACCACAATATGAGTGTAATTCAGAGGGGGAAACAGCCGGCTAGCTGGAGAACGAAGCGATAAGCTGACTCTTAAGAATACATGAATGAGTGATATAAAAATCAACCCTGGACAGTTGCTTGCGGGGTGGGCAATACGAGCTTTTATCACACAGCAGGCCCACGCGCAGCAGGGTCTACACTGCGGCGTGTGGTAGCTGCACCAGCAGAAGTGGTAAAAGGGGAAGAAAAACTTTGGAAAAGTTCGGTCCTGGCGATGGGTCTGTCTCCCATTGTATCTTTATTACCCTGTATTCTGGCTTATGCTTTCTTGTGACTTTGATGAGCCCGAGTTGCAAGCCTCTCCTCCCAAATCTGAACCGTTCCTCTAGGGGACCCGTGAGGTCGAGTGCGCTAAGGTAAGGATCCGGAGAGCCCAGCTGCAGGCTGACCTCCTTGCAACACCTGCCCGGCCACAGTCTCCACACCGACCGGGTCAGGGAGGGGGGCCCGAGGCATGGAGCAACCTGAAAGTAACTGGACAAACTGTCCAGTCAGCTAGAAGGAATGTGAATCAGATTGTTAGAGCGAAATCTACCGAGATTCGTTCAAGGAAATGGGAATTATTGGGGTGCCCGGGGGGTTCAGTGGGTTGAGCTTCTGACTCTCCACTTCAGCTTGGGTCATGATCTCATGGTTTGTGAGTTCGAGCCCCGCTGACAGTGCGGAGCCTGCTTGGGATTCTCTCTCTCTTCTCTCTGCCCCCTCCCCCCCCCCAAAGAAATAAACTTAAAAAACACAATGATTCTGAACATAATGCATGCTAAATTTTGCAACCTGCTTATTTTTATCAGGTTCTTTTTATAGGGCTCTGTCGAAAGGGTTATAAATCAGCTTTCTTCATAAACTATCTTCAAAAAGGGTACTTAAGGGGCATCTGGGTGGCTCAGACAGTTAAGCGTCTGACTTTGGCTCAGTCATGATCTTGTGGTTCGTGAGTTCAAGCCCCACGTCGGGCTCTGTGCTGACAGCTCAGAGCCTGGATCCTGCTTTGGATTCTGTGTCTCCCTCTCTCTCTACCCTTTCCCTGCTCACACTTTGTCTCTCTCTGTCTCAAAAATAAATAAACATTAAAAAAATAAATAACAATAAAAACGGTACTTAAGTCTGCCCCGTATTCCATATGTTCCTTTGGATAATCAGTGGAAATAGAACCAGTCTGTGTGATATATGCTTTTTATTTCTGATTTTAAGATGTGGCCAAAGGCAAAGCGAACCCCTCTGATGGTGACCCCAGGGTTCTCTTGGGGAAATGGGGGACTAATTAGCATTAGTCCACGCTTGGCTTGTAGGACCCAAACATCGTGAAATTAAAACATGACAAAATGGCTGGACATCATCGCCCTAACCCTTGAAGAGAAAGCTAGTTTTTTTTTTAAATGCGTATTTATTCTTGAGAGGCAGAGAGCACACAAGTGTGCAAGGGGCAGAGAGAGAGAGAGAGAGAGAGAGAGAGAGAGAGAGAGAGAGAGAGAGGAGATCCAAAGTGAGCTCTGTGCTGACAGCAGGGAGCCCGATGTGGGGGCTCGAACTCAACTATGCGATTGTGACCTGAACCGAAGTGGGACGCTTAAACCAACCAACTGAGCCACCCAGGCGCCCCTGAAGAGAAGGGTTTTTACAGCATTTTCCTCTTTTTATGTAACCAAATCTAATTAAGAACACATACAGGTAAATCTGGAAGACTCCCACTGCTGATAGAAAATATAAGACATCTGTGATTTCTGAGTGACCATGGTAAGGATATTTCGGCTCTCACCAAGGCATTTCTCATGAGGGGAGAGTGTCTACTTAAAAGCCAACTGTTGCCACAGTTTCAAAGCTACGTCCTCTCCGGAAGTTAGGCGAGACCAATCCTCTGGGACAGGATGATGACTATAGCAGGTCTGGAGGCAGGTTGCTGGGTGATGTGCTGGTAAAAGTAACAAATGCTAGAATCAATTCAAGTGTTTGCCTGGTGCCAGGATGGCAGCAGCCACAGGGGCAGGAGAGACCTCTGGGGGGCCTTGGGACTGTGCCAACACTGTGCTGTGGTCACGGTCGGACAACCGCACACATCTCCTAAGGCCCATGCTGTACACTCGGGTGAGTAAATGCTACGGTATGTGAGTTCTACGTCAATAAAGCTCTTAAAAAAATCACTGTCAAGTTTTAGAAAAAGTCCCCACTCCTTCTGCAAGAGGAAGTGCCAGGGAATCAGGACTTGAAAGGGAAAAGCGGAATCGACGAACAACCGGCTGAGAGTTGACGCTTTTGTGATCCAATCCCGAGGCCGTGTGAGATGCCGCTCGCAGCTCCCCCACCCCTGCACTTTCTGAGTCACTTCTGCAAGGCTGATTTGTGTTCCTTTCCTCTGCTTCTTAACATCGCCATCCTGTTTATGCTCCCCCCACCATCTTGGTCAAGAGCAGAAGTATAATTCAGTTGTCTGAAAGAGGCATGTGGGCCAGATGTAAATAGCCTGCTATGCTAAATGATGATTTAAGATGAATCCTAAAAATAGGCGTCTGCTTATTATATGGTTGCAAGGTGCCTATTACAGAAGTTGACTAATCTTTAAAAAAAAAGTAGATATATTTAAGTCATTGGCTATTTTTTTTATGCAGTGCTTTAAAATAAATCAAGTCAATGCTAATATTTACTTCTTAGTTGTCAACATTAACCGAATAATAAATGCACGCATGACACACGACACTAAGACAAGTAACCCGGATGGATTAAAAACAATCTAGCGAACAATGCGCCATAGACTCACTCGTCAGCAAGAGACGGCAGAACCAACATGGCGTCTTGGGCAAGTGCCGAACCTGCTGGGTCTCCATTCTGGTGTCTGTGGAACGAGAGTGGTATTTCCTTCCCATAGTAACAGTTAAGCATTATAAGGTTCAACTGAGATCAATGCATCATTCAATCTTACCATTACAAGGCTACTTGGACATTTTTTTTTAAGTTCTACTTTTTCAAAGTTTTTATTTAAGTAATCTCTACCTACACCCAACAGGGCTCAAAACTCATGACCCCAAGATCAAGAGTCACATGCTTTTCCAAGAGCCAGCCAGGTGCCCCTTCTGGGAGATCTTCTAACCTGACTTCTCATCATCCCTGCAGATGGCAGGACATCAGCCTAAAAACATACATAAGATAAAGGAGGGCTTTCTACAAGACCAGTGTGCTAACCGCTGAGGTATGGGGTCTTGGTAGCAGAGTGCTTTCTAAAAGGTGAAATGCTACAGAAACACAGAGATTGCGATAATAAAGACTTTGGTTCAATTAACTTGGGAGAAAAAGAAAGAAATTCATCTTCAGAATCGCTGTAAACCAATATTGATGGTTTTCTTTCCATGGTTTCTAAGACTCCATCCATCGGCACATAATTAAGTATATGTGATACGCTCAACACTGGCAGGATTCTGCACGTTGTCCAAGATCCAAAGAGAACCGGAACAGGTCTCTGATTTAAACAGCTTCAGTAATTTAATTGGAGAAGAGAATATGACTGTACATAAGCAGATGGGAGACAATTTGTGATGTAAGAAACACCAAGGGCAGCACCTGCTTCTCAGGGCTCCAGAAAAGTGCCAAGCAGAGATGTCAGGGGTCTGGGCTCGGTTTGCGTGGTTCAGCTTACAGCCATTTGAACCGCTGCAAGTTACTTCTCTGAATCCCAGTCCCCTCATTCATATAAAGGATAAACACTTGGAAGATCTTTATGAGGGGCAAATGAGAGAGCATATATAATGCCTGGGATGTAGCAGGTGCTAAACAAGACTAGCTTTTGATAATAACGTCAAACATAGAGCATCATGGGTGGGAACTCACGGATGCAGGAACCTACTTGTATTATAACTGTTTTCCTGAATATCTCGTCTCTTCAACCAAGCTACAAACTTCTCCCAATAGAGAAGATCAATGAGACAGTGGCCACCAGGAAGTTTCATAAAGAAGATAAAACCGGCTACTTCGAGAATGGGAGTGAGCCAGATAGGCAAAAGCGAGCAAAGCTGGAAAATCACATTTTTCTGAAGATAGCAAGTTTTAGATCATTAAAAGCCACACCACTTTAAATACTGATAAGGACTAAACACACGAGTGCTTTCGAAGCCTAGTTCAAAAGTCAACTAAAAAAAAACACACATGGGATTCTGAAATAATTTAAAGCTGGGGCGCCTGGTGGCTCAGTCGGCTAAGCGTCCGACTTCGGCTCAGGTCATGATCTCACAGTTTGTGAGTTTAAGCCCCGCATTGGGCTCTGTGCTGACAGCTCAGAGCCTGGAGCCTGCTTCAAATTCTATGTCTCCCTCTCTCTCTGCTCCTCCCCTGCTCACACTCGGTCTCTCTCTCCTTCAAAAATAAATAAAAACATTAAAAAAAAATTTAAAAAATGAAATAATTTAAAGCTTACAGAAGAGTTGTAAGAAAAGTACGGAAAGCTCTCCTATATCCTTTACCCAGATTCACTATTTTAAAAAAAATTTGTTAATGTTTTTTATTTATTTTTGAGACAGAGAGAGACAGAGCATGAGCAGGGGAGGGGCAGAGAGAGAGGGAGGCAGAGAATCCGAAGCAGCCTCCAGGCTCTGAACTGTCAGCACAGAGCCTGACGTGGGGCTTGAACCCACAAACCGTGAGATCACGACCTGAGCTGAAGTCGGATGCTTAACCAACTGAGCCACCCAGGCGCCCCCAGATTCACTATTTTTTGACGTCTGCCACATTTTATGTCCTCCTCCCCCTATACACACACATACACATTATTTCCTAAATCATTTTGGGGAAATTTGCGTATACATATTTATGCATATATTTGCTCCACCCCATTGAGCAATCGGCCAGTATGATGCAAATTTACTTTGAAATAGGTCAATGTGTATTTCCTGAGAACACAGACATTCACTGCCAGAACAACAGTGTAGTGATCAATATCAGGAAATTAAACATGTACACAATACTATTATCTAATGTGCAGATCTCATTCAAATTCCACCAACTGTCCCCATAATGTACTGCCTAGCACCCCTACCCTCATGCCAGGAGCCGGTCCAGGACCATGCCCTGTCTCTCTTGTCATGTGTCTTTAGCCTCCTTTAATCTGGGAGGGTTCCTTGCTTGACCTTTGTCTTTCATGACATTGGCATTTTCAGAGAGTACAGACCAGCTGTGTCCCAGAATGTTCCTTCGTTTGGGTTTGTCCGACATTTTCTCATAATTAGGTTCAGGCTCTGCATTTCGGGCAGTGACATCACATAAGTGGTACTGTTGTCCTTCTTAAGGCATCGCATCAGACGGCACGAGGACTCTCTTGGTCCCATTACTGGTGATGTTAACATTGATCACTCGGTTGAGGTGTTGTTGGGCAGTTTCTCCCCTGGAAAGTTACTATTTTTGCCTTTGTAATTGATAAGTGGTTGGTAAGGAGGTACTTGGAGGCTATGCCAATATCTTGTTACTCTGACCCAGGAGTTTTAGCATCCATTGATGGCTCCTGCCCAAATCAATTATTACTATGATGGTGGCAAAATGGTCCTCTTTGAACTTAATAACTTTGTTTTTTCTACTGTAAGAAAGAGCTTTCCTTAATCTTTTTATTTATTTGTTTGCTTATTCCATGATTGTCAGGATAGTCAGGAGGGACTCATGGATTCTTATTTAAGGGATTTAATCCATTAATTCCTTAAAATTTTTTTTTAATGTTTATTTTTGAGAGAGAGAGAGAGAGAGAGAGAGAGAGAGACAGTATCAGTGGGGGAGGGGCAGGGAGAGAGGGAGACTCAGAATCCAAAGCAGGCTCCAGGCTCCGAGCGGTCAGCACAGAGCCCGACGCGGGGCTCGAACTCACGAACCGCGAGATCAGGACCTGAGCCGAAGTCGACCGCTTAACCAGCTGAGCCCCCCCGGGTGCCCACATTGAACCCATTCCTTTCATTGACACCAAAGCCAACTGTCCTTCACAGCATTTTCCGAGCAGTTCACCGAGAGGCTCTTCCCTCTGCACCAAAACTCTGCATCACTAGCGGGAAGTCACAGACTCGACCCAACTTGTTTGATGACTGTTTTCTCGAACATCTCATCTCTTCAACCGAGCTACAAACTTCCGAGGGGAGGCTCCGTCTATCTGCACCAGCTTTGTTGACTCTTGGCACAGGGTAGGCGAGAAGAGCAGAGCCCTGGTGCCAGGCTGATCCAGGTTTCACCCAAGTCCACTGGTCCTCTCTACGCTCTAATTTTTCTCAATACAATGAAGACAGTAGTAGCTAAGTCACTTAGGCTGTTGCAGGGAGGAAGTGAGACAATGTATGTAAAAGGCTGGTGTGAGCTAATGTCTACCTGTCAACCAGAGCCTGCGCTTTGAAGATGCCTCTGACTTTTATCAATCAAGTGGCATGTATTATTTAGAAAGCCATATGCGTTTTACAAGGGAAGAGACATATAGGAACGAAGTAATTTGACACGACTGCTTCCTTCTTTTTCGCTCTTTTATCACCCCTCAAAGCAATCACAGCAGAGCACGGGAAAGCTATTTTAAGGGTCTGGCTGACTCATCTGAAGAGTAGAGAAGAAATGTTAATCGCATGTCTATTCACCGGGACAGTCAGTTGCAGTAGCTCTCAGGTGACTGACGCCGGTTCCGCCTGAGGAAAACGAAAACTCTGTTTCTTCCTCTATTCTGGCAGATTAAATAAAATGCAGCGAGTGGCAGCTGGCCTTATGATAATTGGAGGAGAAATGACTCAGGACGTAAAACCAGCTTAAATCTCAAGAGGGGTTGGGTGGATTTTAACTAATGTTTTCATAACTCATCGCAAAATGCAAAGTCTAGAATAGTCCTAGACCTTCATTTGGTGCACACGACATGGCAGAACAGGACCAACGGTGTCCTGGTTGGAAGGAAGGAGCATTTTGTATTTCAGTGAAGGTTGAAGCTGTTAGCAATCACAGTACAGTTATACATATATTTAAAGCCCATGCACATCAAAAGGGAACAATCTCTTGGGAAAGCTGTCCCCAGAGACAGCTTGGCTGATCCTGCTGAGAGAAACATACACCCACCGCAAACCCTCACTTTCTGATCGCCAGATTCAAAAACAACGCTCGCACATAGAAGAAAACGGCCCCGTGCCTAGCAGCACAATCACCTCCTCCAGGCTTTCTCCCATGTGGCCTGTGTATCCCAAGAGCTTGGCAACTCATTTCCAGCTAATGGTGAGTGTTGTTTCTCTACTTCGAAAACGCATCAAAGTGATACTGACATCTCCTGATGCTATTTGACTCTCCTAAAATTACCATTTTTGTGAGCTCATATTTTTTATTGGTTCACTAGAACCGAGCCACATCTTTGGAAATCCTAAACAGAGAAAACAACAACGACATTAAGTTCTAGGAGAGGGTCCCCAGTAGTGTGCTGGGAAGCCTAGTTTTGCACAACGTGCTTGTTCTCTTGCCCAGCGCGTGTGGAGAACACCGGTCTTTACGAACGAGCATGAGACGCAGAAAAAGGAACAGTGCCTTATAATCAAGCTACGTGATACGTTTCATCCCAGAAAAAGGATAAGTTATCTTTTTTTCTTTTTGAGTAATCTCAACACCCGACGTGGGGCTCGAACTTACAACCCTGAGTTCAAGAGTCGCACGCTCCACCAACTGAGCCAGCCAGGGGCCCCGAAGGGCCGCATTACCTTTAAGCTTTTCAGATACATAATCAAACTAATAAGACATGTTTCGTCTGGTCAAGTCGTCTTTTTTTTTTTTTTTTTTTTTTTTTTTTTTGGCCATCCACACAAGTAAACTGTGACGGTTTTGACTGTTTTGACGGTTTTGGCCATCCACACAGTAAACCGACTGACGGTTAAGTGACGGCAAATACAGCTAAAAGCACGGACTCCATTATGGTCATATCACATGATCACGGCCTTCATCCGAGCCAGGAGGTTACAGTGAAGCCCTCGCAATGCTAAGGGAACACAATGGACTTAAAACTAAGGCAGTTCTTTCAAACTCAGTCACATTGTCGTTTTATTCCTGTTGTTATGACAACACTTTTAAAAGCAGCACTTCAAATGCTTCGCATTCAGGCATCTCATTATAGACGTGAAAAACACCTGAGGGTACGCAGTGCTGCTCCTGGGGGCTTTAAGAGGCACGAAGAGATGCGGTTAGAACACTTGGGCTCCTTCTCAGCGTTGGCCCCCGGGGTCCCTAACTTGGCTTTTTTTCTACCAAAACAAGTAATGCGGGCTCATCCAGAGACGGGAAGCATAAAGAATTTACGTGGGCAGATACGCATTATTATTTACAGTCTCTGTTCGTAGTTGCAGCCACAAACAAGACATTCTTTCGCGACCTTGCATATTTCAGGCTCTTGGCGTCACGCCGCTGTTCCAAGTCTGTAAATGATGATGAGTTCTGATCAACCTACAGTTGCTTGCTGTTAGCTCTTGGAGCGCTTCGTTTATGCAAGTGTAAGTTTCCAGAAGGACTTCTCATAGCATGGATTTGCTATGAAAATTAACAATTGATCAAGGGACACTGGTATTGGAGTGAACCTGTTACATGCATCAGTGACCTGCTGGGTTCACACTACAGTCTGGGGAAAGCGTAGACGCGTTTGTTAGACTTTGTAATTTTTTTTTTTTTTTTTTAAGCAGCCTACAAATAGAAAAATGTTTTGGCTAAGGAAATGAGCTAGCTGGATATTGACATTTTCCAGTCATTATGTTTTAATAGGGAGAAACTGATCTGTCATGTTGAATTCTCCCTGCCCTGACGTACAGTTCTCTGATCATATCACCTTGGTCTCCCTAAATCGGTGGTGTTTTACATGAAGGCACGTGAATTATTACTAAGCAAAGTACAGAGGAAGTAAACGATACCAATGGATTCGTTTTGGAAGAACTCAGTGTCAAAAAGTTACTCTGGGATTCTAGCAGAAAAAGGCTGGTATGAACGAGCTATCTTCTGCCAGCAGCTTCAAAGTCGAGGGGCTTTTCAGAGGCCCGGACACATGTTCTCTGCATGGTAATTTTGGCAAATTAAACAGCTATAATAAGGATAGTCATTTCATTACTGGTCCTCACTGCTGCATACCAAGAAGGTGGCCATGTGGATAACATCTGCTGAGTTATTTTTGGTTGCCAAAAAAAAAAAATAATTTGTAATCAGAATGCAAAGCAGTTAGGTATAGCTAGATTATCAACAGAGCAGAAGAATTACATTCCTTTTTATGACACACCAAGAGTGGTCTATAATTTCGTACTATCCCTTGCTTTGTCCAAAGGATTTGAAGCTGTAAAAACGGCAATAAAGCAAAAAGCCCATCTAATCCTTAGCTTAAAGTACAATTTCATGCAAAGAAAGAACAAATGTTTATGGCTTCTTTCTCCCAAGGAACGACCCACACCAAAGGACTGCATCTTTCAACACGTGGTAAGTTTCTAACACCAAGGACAAAAGAATACATGAAGGCTTATTTGTACACGTGTGAAGTGCCACATTACTTGGATTCTGAGCCCAAAAGGCACCACCAGGATGCTTCCCCTCTCAGGTAGCCCACATAACGCGTGCAACCACACTGGGCTCTCTTAGTAAGGTAACTTCCACTCTTGGCTGTCAATGATCCCTTTTGCCCATTCATTGTCCTGAGCCAGTTTACCTAGAGGGGGTCAGATCCTTTTTTTTTTAAGTTTATTTATTTATTTTGAGGGAGAGAGAGAGTGTGTGCAAGTAGGGGAGGGGCAGAGAGAAAGAGAGAGAGAATCCCAAGCAGGCTCCACACTGTTAGCACAGAGCCCGACACGGGGCTCGATCTCATGAACCATGAGATCATGACCTGAGCCAAAATCAAGAGTCAGATGCCTGACCGACTGAGCCACCCAGGTGCCCCCAGATCCACTTTTACAGCAGGAAAAGGAGGGGTTGGAAGACTTTTCCCAACATCACCCGTCTCCCCTAATGCATCTCTCCACCGTCTCACTCTCACCAGCCTAAAACAGTGTTCTCTGCTAGACCTTCCCTATGATGGCTCACACATTTCCCTCCATTCTCTGGGTCACACCAGAACTGCGTGAAGAACTACTTTTATTTTTCTGGACTCAGGTCTTACTCTGCAATGCTTGGCCTTCCTTTGGCCCTTTTAAATTTTTTCTCTGGTTCACTGGTGAGAAAGTGGTTGTCATTCATTTTCTTTGGTCCTTTCCCACTGTCTCCCTCCGCCCCATCCCATCAGCTTGGGCGAGGTTATAAACAGAGTGAGAGCTGATGATTCTTCGGACAGACTGGGAGACATTGAACAGGGAACAGATTTCCCTGGGACCACTTCACAGGACCTCAGACTCCTTACTGATCAAATCATTTCTTCAAGGGAAAAAAGAGAGGGGGAAGGACACTAAGAGACTCAAGAGACATACCAACCAGATGCAACGTGTGGATCCTATTTTGACCATGATGACGAACCAACTGGGAAAAGGTCATTTTTGAGACACTCGGCACATTTTAATAGGAAGTAGATGTTAATAAGAAATATTGCTAATTATTTTGGTGTGAAATGGAATTAGGATTATGTGAGGAAATGTCCATACTTTTGAGATGCACACCAAAGGGTGTAGGAGTGAAATGACCTCAGGTCTAGATTTGCTTTAAAATGCTTCAACCATAATAACAAAAGGGAGAGAGGAAGCAGGTGTGGAAAATTCCTTTTTTAAATTAAATTTTATGTTAGAGAGCAGAAAGAGAGATCGAGGAGAGCAGAGGAGAGGGACAGAGGGAGAGAGAGAGAATCTTAGGCAGGCTCCACACTGAGCCATGGGGCTGGATCCCACGGGGCTGGAGCTTGGGATTACGACCTGAGCTGAAATCAAGAGTGGGACGCTCAACCGACTGAGCCACCCAGGTGCCCCAGTAGCAGGTGTGGAAAATTCTTAATAGTTGTTGCAACTGGTGATGGGTATTCAGGAATTTGTTATACCATTTGCTGTATTAAGTCTATTTATTGAATATTTTAATAATTTATTGGGTGTCTACTAGCCCAGTGCTGAAAAAAAATGAGTCAATCCCAAGTAGCATGTGGGTATCAGGGCTCTGATCTCGCATAAAGCAGGCAAAGATGACTTCAGAGACAGTGATTCTTAACCTTTGCCCCCTTTCTGGAGCACTCTAGGACACAGTGCGTGAAAGAATGATGAGTGCAAGGTGGCTGCAACGCGGGATAACCCCTGTGTTCTTCAGATCCGGGTGCAGATCAAGGCGAGGTCATTGAGAAGGGAGATGTGTCTGTTTTCTCTAGAAAGAAAAGGAGATTTTGTTTGGCCTGTTAATTTCATGGGTCTACTGTATCCTACTTCAAAGCAAACAAGAAGTCTATAATTTGACCACAATGAAGGTGAAATCAACTGGCTTCCGGTTCCAAATCCACCTAATTTTCCACTCCACTCAGGCCAACCTCTGGGTAGACACGAGAACTCCAAACTGGGACCATGTCTCTCAGGCAAGGAACAGGCTCGCAGAAAGGGGAGTTGTGTGGTTGGGGAGCCTCAGATTTTGCCTCTGTCCTCTGGCTCATGGGGAGAAGCTTGTGGGAGCACTCCAGGGCTTTTCCCTTAGAGCAGGCGGCAGAACGGGCAGAAACGAATGCGTGCTTCAAGCAAACCGGAGCATGGGACTGGGTAAGAAGAGCCACGCCAAAACAAAAACATGAAATAATCTCCGTGCGGGGAAGGCAGGCCTTCAAGCCAATCGACAGAGAGTTTCTCCAGCATGTGGAGCCTCTTTCCAAAGAACTTAGTGGCAGGCGCTAAACTGAGAAGACTTTAGCAAAAGTGACCCTTTGGAAATAAAAACAGAACGGTCCCTCGTCTGGTGGCTCCGCAGCTGTGTGTGCCTCCAGTATCGCCAAAGGGCCTTGGAGAGGAGATGGACAATTACGTTTTATGTTTGCAGATTCCTCTTTTCCAAATGCTCTGACACCTCCTCCGTATCCTGATAGTGACCCTATCAGGCATGACAGTTATCACGATCCCAGTCGTCCAGGTAAGGAAACCTACCTGTATGCAACTGTTCCATTCTGGAACTAGAATCCGACTTTCTCCCTCCCAGATGTGTCTTGTGTCTACCCATCTCCATTTCCTTCAGCGGAGAAGGCAGAATTCCTCTACTAGTTTTCTTTGGCTGTTTCTCTTTTTTTAAATGTTTATTTATTTTGAGGGAGAGGGAGAGGGAGAGGGAGAGGGAGAGGGAGAGGGAGAGGGAGAGGGAGAGGGAGAGGGAGAGGGAGAGGGAGAGGGAGAGGGAGAGGGAGAACAAGTGTGCTTGTGCAGGGGAGGGGCAGAAAGAGAGCGAGAGAGAATATATCAAGCAGGATCCACACTGTCAACACAGAGCCTGATGCAGGGCTCGATCCCAGAAACTGCGAGATTAGGACCTGAGCCGAAATCAAGAGTCAGATGCTTAATCAACTGAGCCACCCAGGTGCCCTCTTTGCGTGTTTCTTTTTTTAAAAAAATTTTTTTGTTTTAACGTTTATTTATTTTTGAGACAGAGAGAGACACAGAATGAACGGGGGAGGGGCAGAGAGAGAGGGAGACACAGAATCGGAAGCAAGCTCCAGGCTCTGAGCCATTAGCCCAGAGCCCGACGCAGGGCTCGAACTCGAGGACCGCGAGATTGTGACCTGAGCGGAAGTTGGACGCTTAACCGACTGAGCCACCCAGGCGCCCCTCTTTGCGTGTTTCTTAATGTGACTTTCCATCGCCCTGGAGCGGAGGGTCATCAGTGTTCAGAAGGCCCCACAGTACTAATCAAGTACTCAGATGGCTCAGGAAGAATGGCTAATACTTGTCTATGACCCCCTTGCCTTGTATTTTCTTATTCTATAGCCAACCATTCCTACAATGAGGTGCTCATTATGGGTTAACAACACAATGATAATGACAGCATGTTAGACTCAACAAAAATAAATGAGCAATCTTTGCTACTCAAGGGAGATGCCCTCCCTGGATCTTATACTCTTGTGGTTAAGTCCAGGAAATCACGACCACCCTTAGGAACTCAGTCATTGTGTTTATTTGAAAACATCTGCTACGCTGAAATAAATATTTAACCTCCCTCCCAGCTCCTGTAACTTCCTATCAACATAACTATCAATAACCTCTAGAAAAAGCCTAATATACTGTAACATCTAATCTAGAAGTTCCCAAACTTGGCTGCAATTAGAGTCACCTGGAGAACTTTTATTTTCTTCTTCTTATTTTATTTTATTTTTTTTACCTGGAGAGCTTTTTAAAACTGTCATTCTCTCCAGAGATTTCAATTTAGTTTATCTGGGGTGGGGCCTGGGGATAGTTATCTTAAAAAAAAAAATCTTCCCAGGGTTTAAATTTTCTCTGCACACGGTATGCAGCAATCACTGATCACATCTCCTTTCCATTCTTTTTTTAAAAAGATTTTTTTAGTGTTTATTTTATTTTTGAGAGAGAGAGAGACAGAGGGGGGGAGAGAGTGGGGAAGGGAGAGAGGGAGGGAGGGAGAGAGAGGGAGAGAGGGGGAGAGGGAGAGAGAGAGAGAGAGAGAGAGAGAGAGAGAGAGAGATGGCATGAGCCGGGGAGGGGCAAAGAGAGAGGGAGACACAGAATCTGAAGCAGGCTCCAGGCTCTGAGCTATCAGCACAGAGCCCGACGCAGGGCTCGAACTCATGAACTATGAGATTGTGACCTGAGCCGAAGTCAGATGCTTAACCAACTGAGCCACCCAGGCGTCCCTTTCCATTCTTTTAATATCCAAAAAATTAAGTCATGCATGGGTCTCCAGTCATCTAATTCCAATTCTACTACACAAAATATTTGAAAAAGGCACTGTAAGTCTTCACTGGAGAAACAGCACGATTGTATCTTTATTTAATGGCAAAAAAAAAAAAGAAAGAAAAAAAAAAGAAAGGGAGAATGGTTCTGGGAATCGTAGGACTTAGCAAAACTTTGCCGTTGTCGTGAAGACTTAAAAGTAAAGCCTTCTACTTCTGGGCTGTTGGGACTAAAGAACTCAGCCGACCTGGGTTTGTGACCAGCAGCACCGCTTTGTAAGTGCAGCTTTGACACGTTGCTTGACCTCAGTGACCTCATCTGTAAAAAGGGGATGAAGAAAGGACAGAGCTCATAGGTTGCTGTGAATATTAAAGAGGTTAATGAATGTCAAATGCTTAGAACAGTGAATAAGCATTTGCTATTTTTATCGTTACAGGGATGAGAATGTATTATCAAGTCATTTTTAGTTTAATAAGATCTAGGTTGAGACTCCCTTGTGCACCTCCCAGAGGAGAAGAACTTCTCAGGAGTTGATTGCGTGAGTTTCATAATTTACCTAGGCACTCGTTTGTAAGTCCTGTGCATTCTCTAGTCTCTTGAAAGTTGAATTAGTAAACTGAGCTAGTGAGAGACTACGGAATATATGCAGAAGGGGACAAAAACTTGATTTTCCTATTTAAAACATGTAGTTGGTGAGGGTGGGGGTGGTGAGCGCCTGGCTGGCTCAGTTGACAAAGCATGGGACTCCTGATCTCGGGGTTGTGAGTTCGCGCCCTACTTGGGGCGTTGGGGAGGGAGACTACTTAAAAATAAAATCTTTTAAAAAATGCATTTGGTATTAAATATGGTGCAGGACCCTCGGATATTTTACCCCCTGAGCAGGCAGTTTTAAAAGTTAAATTTCCGTGGTATGATTTGCTGGCGTTTTAGTCAACACCATCCAGGCAATCAGCCACTCTGAACATTTTCTTTTTTGAAGGATGTCATCCACACTGTATGTTTCTCAACCCTCTTCGCAGACTTTGGAATCGAAAGTACAGAGAACACTGAGTGTGGGTGTTGAGTACAATTGAAGGGGATGAGCACAATTCAGAATGTGAACTAAGTGACGTCTTTCAAAAATGACACAAATTCACATAAGAATGCATTTTGATCCCATGGAGGGATAGAATTTTTCTGTGCACCAAAAACACATCATTCGGCAGGATGGCTCTATTGTTTTTGTTAGCAATGCGGGCGTTCCAGCCCACGAGCAGACGCCCTCCAACTGTTCAGCCTGGGGTATTTGGGTGAAGAGGAGAGAGGACAACAGTGTGGTCAGGTGGCTAGACCCAGCCAGTCACCACATCCCAGCCCGCTGCCACCGTCCAGAGCTGGATTCCGGATTATGCTGCGTGCCATAATTAATATTCGCAGCAAGAGAGCGCAGTATTAAATTTACAGTTATGTTTCCGTTAGTACTTCTGGAGTCAAGGAAAACAGTTTACACGAGAGCATTTGTCCCAGCAAAGCAGCAGACACGTAAACGCTGTGGTTGCAAGTATTCTGCATTTCCAGAGAGTGGACTCAAGCAATTTCATGCCATCGAAGTTCAAGCTTGACAGAGGGTCTCAAGTCTTACAGGATCTTAGGGAAGGCCATAGCCGTTGTCTTTGTGAGGGGTAGAGAGAAGCGGCAAGTAAGAACAAGGAAGCGGCAGGATCCAGAAGCTTGAACACACACGGGCACACAAAGACACATCAAGTTGTGTGGTATGTGGTTACAGAACCAGTCTATAGTCACACAACTGGTGTGCATCTCCTCCTTGGGACAATGACCTCTGTTTGGTTTCCTCTTCTGTAAAATGGGGATCATTACACCTATCTCTTAAAGTCCTTGTGAGGATTAAGGGACGCCAGACCTGTAAAGCAAAATGCCAGGCACGATGTGTGTACTCAGGTGAAACTGACGGCTGTCACGATCATCACCGTCATTGCCATCCTCATCAAAGTCAAGAATAAAGACACCAGCCGCCTTACCTAAAAATGAAAGTTTTATGTTCTTATGCTCTGATTTATTTTGAGAATCAGGTTGGTCTTGCTAGAGCCCCAAACCTCAAGTGGGAAATTCTGACACAGTAACAAGATTATTATGGACTTGCAACTCGGTCGTCTGAGCCGGGCTCCCCCGTGAGGGGTGCAGGGCCAAGCGGCGAGTCGTGCTCAACTGCCCCTGAAGACAAGATCTGATTAGGGCATGTAACTCTGCCCTAGAAAAGCAGGGTCACTGTTTTCCAAACAATACCAACTGAAGGCCAAGTATACATGTTCTTTTTCTCTTCATGAAGCATCCTTAGGTTGCTCCTTGGGATCTTTAGTGGAACGCAGGGGAGGAATGAGAAAACAGTAGTGAAGTTCAACACATGAGGTGTCGCCTTTTGAATTTCACCGCAAGGCGTTGGTTCGTTGGTTTACCTAGCTCAGTTTAACCTCCTCTACCTATATCGGTTCCCACAAGGGAATCCGCCCTCTGGGGGACCGCTGTGCTTTGTATGTCCGTTGCTCTGATAGCAGTAACTTCAGTGATCATCTACCGCGGACCGCCTTTTGCCTGGCGTCAAGGAATTCGGAGCAAAGCCTGCGGCTCAGTTGGACGTGAACATTCACTCAAAATACTGACGTCTGGCTCCTCCTCTTGGTACTTCTTCAGTTTTTAAACTGCACGTTATTGTAGCCTGTCTCAAATTTTTGCAAAAGTCATAGAGTATAATTTTTCAAGCAGACATGTATCAAGTCCTGTTCTTCTCTGAACGATTCTATACGAGTTTAAGCCGTCTATTGCTCGACAAAAGTCATGAGGATATTTCCATCCATGTCTAGTCAATGCCTCACAATTTGTCCAGATGCTTTGTTTTAGTTTTTGGAAGCCACTGGATCCCAGGGGTTCAGAGGCAGTGTGGAAGCTAGCGATCCTGGCTATAAATCCCCCATCAATGCTGACAAAGGAAATCATCATCATTCCCCCTGAATTATTCCCACAAAAGAAATTATACTCAGGGCCCGTCAAGATAACTTCCGTTGCACTGATTTGAAAAATGGGCACTTCTGGAAAAGATGAACTGGGAGTTAAGTCAGTAAATTAAAGCTATTGTTCTGGGAATCATTCAAATCCAGTCAGTCCAAATCTGAGGACTCTATTTGGGATGCAAATCGAAGGGAAAAAAAAATATCCCCCGTTTAACAAAGCAACGCAAGTTGGCATATCACACACTGTGGTTACTGCTTTAAATCTTTTCTCCTAGAGAGAGAAAGAGAGAGAGAGAGAGCGGCAAATCGTGCAAGGATTAAGCAGACCTGACACGATTCATTTTTCTTCGACTGCAGGTAATTACCCCATATAATTCTCGTCCGCATAAATTAAAACTGCATGAATTAACAATAATGCTGTTTTCCTACATTCAGTAACTAAGACAAAAGTGATCGGGGACGCTTTACCCGTGGGTATGGATTAGACAATAGTCTTTATGAAAGGGGACGAATGATTCCTTTTTTCTCTGCTTTTTCTCTTTCCCTCCCCCTCAGAGCGGTTCAGATCTCTGAGGCATCGCGAGGGTCGGTCTTGCGCCATGAGAAAGGAGCCTCCTCACTGACAACGGTGTAATCTACCAAGATGTACTGATCACTCAGAATGGTGTCTGTTTCATTTCTCCAGCAGGGCATCTATGCAGACGCACCGCTTACCTCGCTGGAATCGTGAACGCCGCCACGGCTGCCTAATGTGAAACAGCTTCTCGGCGATTACAGCCGAATGGCGAGGAGTCTCATTAGTGCCTGGATGTCAGCTGAGAACCTTGGCCTGCAAACCGCCTGGACAGACTCTGAGTTACTGAGTTGCTGCTCTAAGCGATCGGGTAACCGGAGTGCAGTTCAGCCGGCTTCCCGAGGGTGCTGCTAACCGGCGGTTAATTTCTGTGGGAACTCTGAACTTGGGGGTCTTTGTGTATTTACATCCACAGCCACAGCCCAGACTCGGAAGCCAGACGGCCCAGGTTGAAAACAGTGCTCTGCTCACACTAGTCTTGCTGGGCTTTATTTCTCTCATCTATACACCGGAGATGATAATGGGAATGACCTCAGTTTATTATGAGGACTCAGGGAATTAATCCATGCGCCGGGCACACTGAAAACGCTACTAGGTGGTAGCTATTCTTATTAAGATGACTATTATATAAAATGTTTTTCTTTAGATTGTTTCACAACCTAAGGGGGGCTTTCTGTCAACACGCAATATCACATACATGTACACGCATCTGTAAGTCAAGATTTGCATTTATTTTAAAAAATCGTGGGGCACCTGGGTGGCTCAATTGGTTGAGCGGCCAACTTCAGCTTAGGTCATGATCTCACGGTTCTCATGTTTGAGCCCCGCGTCGGGCTCTCTGCTGTCTTCTGATCCTCTGTCCTCCTCTCTCTCTGCCTCTCCCCTGCTTGTGTGTGCTCTCTCTCTCTCTCTCTCAAGAATAACAAACATTAAAAAAAATTGCCATGACTTCAGACACTCCGGTGCCCAGGAAGGCCTGGCCTCTGTACCACATTCAGGATCACGTGATTTACCTACAGGGAGATGATGGAGGGAAGGTCCTTTTTGCCACGTGTAGAATCTATGTGCTCAAGGTCTACCTGGGTCTATTTCCCACCCCCCACCCCTTGGATTTTAAAGGATGAAACTAGTTCCTTAAGTGAAAAACTACACATTTTCAGTACCTCTAGGTCGATAACCATATATTTGCACATATGGAAGCATCTTGAGTTGATGCAGACCCTTCGTCTCTTGCTTTGGCTATTTTCTTCCATCAGGGGGAAGGAGCCATTTTGCAGTGATCAGAGCCAAAAAAAAAAAAAAATTGCATCTGGAAAATATCTTATTGTGAAGAAACACACACTGAGGATCTTTTGAAAAAAGAAAACAAACAAAATAACAAACCCTTGAAAAAGAAACAGCACATGTCATTTCTATCCTATTTTAGGCCAAAGACCATTATGACAAAATTCAAAGGTCAAACTTTTTTCGAAATGTCATGGGAGCCTGAAACGAGAGCAGTTCCTGACCTTTCTGATGTCATTACGGGAGGCAGGTTTCCACTTGCAAAATAAAGTATCAGACTGAGAGCACTGGCCAGGTAACGAGAGACAATAATCAGACTTTGGGCTCCCAGTGAATTTGGTTTCAAATAGGCCACCTTTCGGTGACTGAAGGCGGCGGGCAGGCAGAACAAATCACCTCTCCCTCTCTCCAGCTTAACACCGATTTTGCTACAGAGGCTAGTTGAGTGGACATCCTGGGGCGGACAGACCCCCATGAGGGCGTGGGAACACTCAGTGCTGACCCAGCCCCTTCTGCACACGCACACTGTCATCTTGGACAAGCTGTTTCATCCTGAAGTTTTGTGTCCCAGTGTGGGGGGCCAGGAGCATTACTGGGAGTCCCGCTACATCACAGGGGGCTGGGGTTTAAGCGGGACACGATGATGAAAGCTGCTGAAAATTGCAAACATCCACAGAACATATGACGGTACCACTCAAGAGGAACGTATTACCATATTCTAGCATCAAGGGGGTCTTGAACTTGGACTTCAGGAACGGTAAACTTTAGGTATCAGGGAAGGAGGCGTGTGCAGAAAAGAAGTGGTTAGGAAGCAAGAAAAAGAGAAAAAGAGAAGGCAGCCTGTGGGGAGCAGGGCCTCCAGCGTGGCGGACCGTACCTTGGGGACCAGGTCCCCAGGGCCCACCGGCTACTGTTCCAGGTCTTGTCCACCTCCTCAGAGGTCGTTCCCCAATTTGAGGACACTCCCCCCCAGCACCTCTACTGGCCACATCGAGGCAGCTCTGCTTTAAAAAGAACTTATTTGGGGGCGCCTAGGTGGCTCAGTTGACTGAGCGTCTGACTTCGGCTCAGGGCATGATCTCATGGTTCGTGGGTTCGAGCCCCCGCGTGGGTTCGAACCCCGTGGGCTCTGTGCTGACAGCTCAGAACCTGGCACCTGCTTCGGATTCTGTGCCTCCCTCTCTCCCTGCCCCTCCCCCACTCGCGCTTTGTCTCCCCCTGTCTCAAACATAAACAAACATCAGAAAAAAATTTTAAAAAGAACTTATTTGGATTCTTGCTCATTTACCTGCTGGCTTCGGCAGTTTGAAAACCCTCAGGGCTACCAGTCCCGCGCCAACAAACCAAAACGTTTGGCTAAAATGTGTATACATTTTAAGAATGAGTTTCTTAGGCTGATCTCCTACAGGAGAAGGCGGCTTTAGATTTAGATATGCTTCTACCGACAACTCTCGTGTTATCTCCTCCGATTGAAGAAATGTGACAGGAATAACACGAGACGGTTTTCATTTTCTGCATCTGACTGTTTGGACCAACGTAGGAAGGGCGTGTTGGGCGGAGATACGGTTGAAGACCCTTTGGAACGTATAATGTGCCCTACAGGCTGACCGTACACAGTTAAGAGTTAAGCTACAGAACGTCGATATTTACCCCTAACACTGAGACACTCACGCACAATCTCTCCTTAATGCCACCCTGCCAACGATACATGACAAATCAGATAGTAACTTCTAGTATGGCAAACGGGCAACTATTCTGGTGCCTTTTCCTCCCCTCCCCCTCATGCTTTAATGGCTTAATAACATTTGTCAAGCTTCCTAAAAATGTCAGGCATCCACTTCTGTTCTGCCTCATGCCACAGTCCCTCAGAGCAGGACGGTAAGGAGTGCTGTGCCCCCCCCCCCCCCCCGAGCTCCCCGTGACTTCCCACAGCAGCTGCACTGAATATACACGACTGGCACTCGACATCACTCCAGCCTTTGAGTCAGATGCCTCCCGACTGAAGCTGCGAAGCACAAAGGCGCATTTCCCAGAACCCCCTGCAACTCGGATCCCACACGGGATGCAAGGGGGCTTCCCCCGGGTGCACTTGCACGAGATTTGAAGGCAGTAGTGATGGGGACGCTGCAGGTATGTTTCCTGTGGCTGATGTAACAAATCAGTACACGTTTAGTGGCTTAAGACGACACACGTTTATTCTTTTATAGTTTCAGAGGTCAGAAGTCTGACATGGGTCCTGCTGGCTAAGATCAAGGTTTCAGCACACGGTGTGCCCTTCGGGAGGCGCCAGGGGATTATCCATTTCCTTGCGTCTTCTGGCTTCTAGAGACCACCTACACTCCTTCTCCGTGGCCCCCGGCTTCATCTCTCTTATCGCCATGTTGAATCTCATCGCCATGTTGAATCTCTCTCATCCTGCCTCCATAGTCATGTGACCACAGCTCCTCTTTTAGAGACCCATGTAATGGGACTGGGCCCACCTGGAGAATCCAGGGTAATCTCAAGGTGCTGGACCCAATTACAGCTGCAAAGTGCCTTTTGCCACGTGAAGTAACACATTCACAGGTTCTGGGGAGCAGGATGTGGATATCTTTGGGGCGGGGAGCTTATTTTGCCGACTGTGCTGTACTTCTCCTCCTCTATGGTAACTACTGGTGACCACCCTCCTGGACCGTCTGGCTTTGCCGTGCTGCCTTCCCAACTGGCTGTTTTCTGGACCATGGCTGTGGCAGCCTCATTCGGGAGCTGGTGGCTTCTCCAATGGGCGGGCAGCTTCTTGATGATGGATCAGGCAGGGGCTCCATTAGTGACCCAACGTTACCGGGTGGCTTGGCGTGTGACCCAGCAGCTCCGTAAGCCATGTTATTTTATATCCTTTTCTGCCGAGTGGATCCTGTTGTCTGCATCTGAACCCAGACACGTGGTCTCAGTGCTAGAACCTTGTGTGCGTCGCCCTCTCTCTTTTCTGAGCTCTGCTTATTTCTGAGGATGAGGCATCACCAAGACAACACGAAATCGGCTTAGCACTTGGGAAGGTAGGAATCATCCCAAAGTGGCTTCAAATGCTACCAGTAACCTTCTAAGCTAAAGGTAAGGCATTGCTGCTCAAGGGTTAGCCGCTGGCAGTTGGCCTGGAGCCTTCGTGTACAGGAGTTAACCTTGAACCTCCGCATACAGCAGGGCACCTACTGTGTGTCACGTTAATCAGAAGGTAACCGGCGCAGTTAAGGCCAAGGCCACGTCGCTCCAGGCCTTCGTATGTAGCAAAAAGTGGGGAACTCACAAGCTCCACTGGGAATAACCTCTTGGGAACTGCACTAGCTCTGCGAAACTTTGAATTTATCCCTCCAGTTCGGAGAAGGGAAAAAGCATGTGCCCCTGGTGTTCGTGTGTGCTGCTGTTGTGTTTATAAGGTGCCCTCCCCACCCCGCAGCAGGCTCCTGCCCTTGCCTCCCTTCCGAAACTCCTCCTAGAGGACAAGGACAGAAGGAAAGAAGCTGGAAGAGAATGGGGTCATCGTTCCTTCAGTTCCTTCCTGGACAATTTGCATGAGAAGGAAGAGATCACCTCCAGGCTAGAGGTGAAGGCCAGTGGCATTCAATTCAAAAGAGAAACGACAGAAACGAGAAGGAGTGACACCACACTGGCTTTCTGCGCGCAGGCTGCTTTTTGGAATGCTCAGCGCCGGCTTTGTTTCAGCATTTCTCGGCCTTATTAATAGCCCTGTTTCATAATTATTCCCATCTGACCTTCTCTGCCAGGCATGCCTCCGCACCGTCCCAAGCTTTCTTACTACCTTCAGTGCGGATCTTCAATCTGGGTCACGGGCAGTTGGTTAGTATTTGATGCCTGCCATTTGCTCCCCGCACATGCAAAGCCCCGAGGGCACAGGAACAAGGGAAACAGAGCCTCTGGGTCCTCAGGGAGCTCACAGTCTTTCCTTTTCCATCCCATTTGTCTGTATGCCTACACCAGGCTCGGGAACGAAATCTCCACCGGCTGCTCCCATCACAGCCTTCTTCTCCTCCCCTGACCTCATAGCCCTTATTTCTAGGATGACCGTGTAACTTATTGTCCAAACTGGAACACTTCTGAGCGAAAGAGGGTGCTAGGAATAATTATGCTGCTGCGTCACAAGATGCGGACAGGGCAAACCAAGACGTGTGGACGGCACACTGCTCAACACGACTGGGTTCTTCCTACTTCTCTTCCAGACTGTGCACCCCCTGGAACCTACCAACAATCAGTATCTTACACTTTTATACTGAATGCAAACTCTAGCTTCGGCCAGAGCCCAGAACAGTTGCTCAGTAAACAGGTGCTTAAATCAAAAAAAAATTTAGCACTCCCCTACATTACGACGTAACACTGCGGGCTTGGACTTCAAATCCACTCAGGAAATGAACATGACTGTTAATCACTCTATTATATTTTAGAATGCTGAACAGTGTGAAAAATATTCCTTTGTCTAAGACTCCCCCCTCCTTGCTCTAGCAGAGAGCGTGTTTTGGTCTCGCGGAACACGACACAGACACATTGCCCCTCCTCTGCTTTCACTGTTAAAAAAAATCTAATTTCCTTTTTAATTAGTGTAATGAACATGTGAAAATATTCAGTGTCACCTAAACAATGCGCAATAAAATAAATTGCCGTGGCTTCTTTTCCTGATGGTGTCCAGCGTTTCCAATGAGGGAGGGCAACCCAGCGTTGGGCCATGCGTCAAATGATCTTTTCTAGAGAACCTGCGAAACTCTAAGGAAAACATCTATGATTTTTAGGGAACATTTCCAACGGAAGTGATGAGTGTACTGTGACCAAAGAAAACAGCAACAACAACTCCTGGCCATTCACGCCATTAACCCAGAGAGGAACTTGGTGGCCTCGGAGAGGAGATCCAGAGAGGGAAGCGGGCGTGTGGGTGTTTCCATATGAATTCACCGAAGATAAGCGTGTCGAGTGATTCCGCTTAGTGGGAACTCGAAGGCTTCCGTGTACACAATGGTGAGGTTTTCATTTTCAGGGGGAGAAAGCTGTCTCAAGAAACGATAAGGATATGATTTCACAAGTGGGGAGAAATGAAAAGCCAGAGGCGGGTTCCCTCCAGGGAACGGGGAAAGGCACACCATCGTTTTCCTTTCTGAACAGATCTTTCCAATAATCACACTGCGGGGTGTTTACGTGACAACTGCTTTATGACACCATTCTGCATCCAGATTTGCCTTTGGGGAGCCAATTATGTGTGGCTGGTCTCTCCGTACCTCCTCTCCCCACCCCCACCCCCGATTCCCTTGTTTCATTGTCTGTTTTCAGCTGGTATTCTTTTCTGGTTGAATGGCCACAAACACAAGCTGTCCATCTCCTCCAGCTCCTGGAGTTCGGCTTGGCAGATGAAAATAACCTTGGTAAAGAAGCTGTTCAGAAGCACGAGGCCCTGCACAGGCCACCAGTGCAGAGGAAGCTCAGATGGAAAGTCAAATCTGTTGCCCCAAGGAGCACCCATCGTGTTAAATCACACGGACTTTCACTTCTACACCGCTTCCTCCCAAGAAAAGAAACTGGTTTTAGACTTCTTACTTCTTTCCAGAATGAAAACAAAACAGCTTTTTTATTCCCCCCGCCCGCCCCCCTCCAACCCGCTGAATGCAGTGAACAGTAAAAGACAACACTGGTTTGCAAACCCTTCGGCCCAAGGGACCATCGTTTGCTTCCTGCAACCACTTACTATAAATCGTGCAGGCTGTTCCGCTCACTGTGCATAACTGCCTTTGTCTGTGTTCTAGTCTCTTGACACTGAGGGATGAGCCAATAATCCGTGAATTAGACCAAAATATAACAGAGAGGTGACTTGGGTGCATTTGGAAGTCGGCGAGTGGTTGGTATCACAGCTGGGCAGGGGTTTTGCCATAGTAGGGATGTTTCCACTTAGTGACCTCAGATTCAGGGCAAGACACCGGCAGTCACGGGCGGGACCCCAAGCCAACGGACTTCAATGCTAAAGAGTGGGATTTTTATGTGAGTTTAGCTACCCCCGTGTATAGATATAAATAAATAGCTCCCTCCAGGCCCCCTTGGCTTCTCTAGGTCACTTGTGAAAGGGGATAGGTCCCTTTTCTGCTGGAAATAATTTTACTTCGCAGTCCACAAAAGGAAGGAGAGCCATTTCTGGAATCTGTGTCTGGGTACTCAGAGTGCCATGCGAGTGCTCAGCGCATGCTTTCGGTTTTTCCCTGCTCTAGCTTAGTATTTCTTTATATTTATCCTAACGGTAAGATATTCAGAGCAAAATGTCATGTTGGAGTGTCAGAGGCAGAAGCAATACTGATTGGGGGTCTTTTTGGAAAAGCCACACACACAGCTTGTGTTTACTAAACACATTCTCCAACGTTCAGGTTTTCAGATGTTTGGACAGACACGTGTTTTACCTTCTGGGGGAAGAGCCCTAGCTTGGCAGGATCTGAAGTGAAGGGCAGGCCAGGCACCGGAGGCTTGACCCTGAGGGCTGGGCTGGGAGGTGGTGGTGAAGAGGGGGGAGGCCCTTTTCCCTAGCTGCTGTTACCCTGGCTGGACCCACCCCTGCAATTTGCTCCTACAGAAGGGGAATGGTTACTGGCTGCTTCCTAAGTAACCACTGGAGAATAGCCTGGCCATGCTGGTTCTTAGAGTTCACAGTGACGCCACCTGCTTGTGACAGCCGCTAAAACAGATAGATGGAAACAATGGGGGAAGCCGGTGGTTGGTGGTTGGTAGCCGGGGAGCTCAAGAGTCTGGTCCAACAAGACTAGGGGAGCAAGAGGAAGCAGGCAGATAAGCCAATACTGGGGTGGGGGTGGAAAGGAGAGGAGGAACATTCTCAGAGCCAGAGAAACCTGGCAGAAAACAAAAAGTAAGGAATGACCGTGTGTCAATCAGGTAACACAGGGGCGAATGCTGGCACAAGAAGCCCAGCCCCAGCCCCGCAGAGAGGGCCAAGTGCAGTGTCTTTGGCAATGGGGGCAAGGGTCAGTCGCAGTCCTAGAACTTCAACCAAGGACACGGATCTGAGCGTGTAAGAGGTGGCGGCAGGAGGAAAGGCAGCTCGACGTGATTTCTCACACTGTCCTGACGGTCCCCCGCCCCCAATCAAAAGCTTCGACGTTTCCGCTCGGTCACTCGAGCAACACGTGGGTATCTCTGGGACGAGAACCTTCGAGGCCGCCAATGCCTTCTCTGAGACCCTCCCCCCGCCTCCATCGCCCGGCTCTCTGGGTTTTCCACCTGCTCTCCGCCCCCCGGGGAGCTGCCCCTTCGCCCTGGGGACTCGCACCAGGCGCTTCTGGCACCGTAACATCTGGGTGGCTTCCGCCTGCGCAATTTCAGGCAGCGCCCGCTCCCTTACACGTGAGCTCTTCTCTCTCTGCTCCCTACCCCCCTGGGGAGGGGACAGGAGGCTACAGTGTCGCCGGTAACAGAGTTGCACTTGCTCTTCTCCTAACCCCTCCCAGGCCACGGGAACTTGCAGGGCGCTCCGGGTCCTCAGGTGCATCGCCCTTCCCCCCATCTTTGCAGACACAGGTCGCCCGCCGCGCTCGCCTCTTCTCCCGTTTGTCACCTCGCCCACCCGCGCCCTCCCCACCCGGGCAAGGGGATTTCAGACACGCGGGGAGGAGGCTGGGTCATAGCCGAGCTCAACCCCGGCAGCCGCGGGACAAGTTCAGACGCTGGACACCGAGATCCCAGCCCCGAGCGGGACTCAGAGCGCCGGAAGTCGCTGGGTGACAGCGGGCCGCGGGACCCGCCCGAGGGCGTCCGCGCCCGCACCCCCGGGAGCCTCTCCCCCGCCCCCCGCTCGTCCGGCCGTGCGCCCCCCCCCCCCCACCCCGCTCCAGGAACGCCCCGGGACCCGGGGCACTGCCGCGGGCTCCTCACCGTCCCCGCGGCCAGTCCTCCGCTCCCCCCGGGCGCCCCTCGGCTCCGCCTGCAGGGGTGCGTGTGCCCCTGTTCGCTCGGCAACTTCGCGCCCCTCCCCTGCGGGCAGCGGACGCGCGGACCCTCCCGGGCGCACGGACCTCAGCCGGGCTGCAGGCGGACCCAGCAGCCGGAAAGAACCCGCGAGAGGTGCACATACCTAAAGACGGAGGCTCCTTGTCATGACCGGGGACCGGGGGCTCTCGGGCGTGTGTAAGAGCCTCCGGCCAACGCGACGCCCCGAGCCGCGCTCGCCCCGCGGGGGTGCGGGGACAAAGGGCCGCGGGGAGCCGCGGGGACCCTGCGCGCAGACCCCAGCCGCCCTCCCGCGTCCGCTCCCGGCAGCTGCGGCGAGGGGTGCGCGACGCTGGCGGAGCCGAGCGCGCGGGCGGAGGGGAGGGGGGGGCGGGGAGCCGGCGCAGGGGAGGCGCGGCCGCGGGCCCGGCGGCGTCGGCGGAGCGGGGAGGGGGCCGGGGGAGACAGCTGCTCGACAGTCGCTCGGGCCGACTCCGCCAGGCTGCGCTATGCTGCCCGCCTGCAGCCGATGGCGGGCGCGCGGGGGAGCCAGCCGGCTGCAGAGTGCACGGGGGCGAGAGGGCAGGGGAGGCCGAGGCGAGCGAAGACCCCTCCAGCTCACCTTTGGGGATTTGGGAGAGAGGCTGTGCCTGGAAAACGCGCGGGGGTGGGGTGTGGGGCGGCAGCGGCGGTGTGTGTGTGTGTGTGTGTGTGTGTGTGTGTGTGCGCGCGCGTGTGTGTGGTTGGGGGTGGGGTGAAGTTGGTTGCTCAAGGTAAGAGTTGTGTTGGAAAGCCCCCCGGGGAGGTCGGCCTTGAGTGGGCACTGCCCTAGGCTTGTTTGGGTAGACAGATCCTGTAGTGGTGGGGAGAAACGGTTTTTATTTTGTTTTGCTGGATTTGACCTTTGGGAAACACATTCCCATTTTGGAGTGGGAACTCTAGGAGACCGGGAGTCTCTAAGGCCCCAGAGATGAGGTCTCTGCCACCTGCTTAAACAGGTGTGCTGTGCTTCAGTTTCCTCATCCGTAAAGCCACTGTCCTGTACAAACTGTGGCTTTAGGATACGTGAAACAGAACAGCACCGCCAGCCCCAGCTTGGGATTCGGTAACTTTGTGAGGGAGCTCGTACGAATGGATGAGCTTTGTGGCGCCTGGGTGGCTCAGTTGGTTCAGCTTCCCACTTCGGCTCAGGTCACGATCTCTGGGTCTGTGGGTTCGAGCCCCGCCTGGGGCTCTGGGCTGACCGCTCAGAGCCTGGAGCCTGCTTCGGATTCTGTGTGTCTCTCTCTCCCCCTGCATGTTCTTGCTCAGTCTGTCTCTCAAAAATAAATAAACATTAAAAAAAAAAAAAAAAAAAAAAGGAATCCATGAGCTTAGACAATGAGCAAAAGGGAACATTCCAGAAGACTGTGTCAACACCAGAACACCTATATCCAGTTGTGGTAAGGAGAAAGCATATTCCCAGGCCCGGAGTAGGAACAGCCAAAAACACAGCCTGATCAACTAATCACAACCCACCGAAGGATACAATAGAAGCAGAGGGTGCCGGATGCCTAGAAAGGCCACCAAGGGCAAGCACTGGTCACCGTGTCTTTGCTTTAGACCGGGAAAGGCAGTGAGTGCCTTGACGTCTGAGCCTTTGGTTTTTCAAGACACCACCTCTCTTTGCCCTTCTTTTGACTTAACAAAATAGTTTCTGACAGCACTCAGTCTTCCCACGCGGGCGCTCCTTCAGAGGAGAAAACGTGTGCACCACATGACAGGAACGTTCCAGTCTGCGTGGCCAGCTAGTCTTTGTATGTTTTCAATAGTGGTATTCTTTTCTTTTTAAATTTTTTATTAAAAATCTTTTAAAAAATGTTTATTTAATTTTGAGACAATGCGAGAGACAGAGTGCGAGCAGGGGAGGGGCAGAGAGAGGGAGACACGGAATCTGAAGCAGGCTCCAGGCTCCGAGCTGTCAGCACAGAGCCCAATGCGGGGCTCGAACTCACCCACCGTGAGATCATGACCTGAGCCGAAGTCAGACACTCAACTGATTGAGCCACTCAGGCGCCCCCCCCTTTTTTTTAAGTTTATTTATTTATCTTCAGAGAAAGAGATCCAGGGCGGGGCACAGAGAGGAGAGAGAATCCCAAGGAGGTTGTATGCTGTCAGCACAGAGCCCGACACAGGGCTTGAACTCACGAACCGTTAGATCGCGACCTGAGCTGAAACCCAAAGTCGGATACTTATCTGGCTGAGCCCCCCGGGCGCCCCTCAATATTGGTATTCTGGTCAATAGGAAAGTCCCTCGTGAAGTTGGTTGACTTGAGCCAGTCCTTGCTATGTCGAACACTCCAGTTCGTTGACGGGCTTCTTCTATCCTTGGCTTCGGAATGGGCACTTCACGGTATCATTTATTCCTGACTATAATTCTGCAGTAGGCATTATTACACTCACTTCATGGATGGGAAAACCAAGATTCAAGAGCGTTAATGTGACTTGCCCAAGGTGGTGTTTTAAACAGCGACGTTTGTGACAATTTGTTATACGGCAGCAGATGACCAATACAGAAAGAGCAGTCTATTAAAATATGAATATGTTGTGGTCACTCTCCTGCTTAAAACCCTGTATGCCCCATTTCGTAGGGTAAATCCCAACTGCATACAAATGCTCCCAAGTCCTTGCAGCCTGGGGTCCCCCCCACCCCCTTACTAAGCTCCAGCCACAAGGGCTTTCTTTCAGTTCAGTAAACAAGCCCGAGCCACTGCTCAGAGAGGTCTTCCTTGCCCGCCCACGTCTCTAAGTATATCCTTCCCTCCACTTATTCTTTTTCAAAATCCTCTTTTTTTTTTTAGCACTAATTATAAATTGTAATGGTCTGATTTGCCTTTTTGCTCGTTTCTTGTCTCTCTTTCCCAGGCCCGTGAGATCATATGGACGGAGAGCATTTCTGTCTTAGGTGCCGTAACCCAGCACAGGGCAAGAGCTCGGTACCTTCCTCCCATTCTGGAGCACTCCTTCTTCTTGGTGGGTCCTTTTATTTCCCTTGTGAACCCCGCCCTCCCCGGCAGCCTCTCTCCATCTTTGTAATCTTTGCCCCTGTCCCCATATGGGAAACTCATCAAGATCCAGTTTAAACAGTCAGTCTGTTTCTGCTTTTCCGGGGTCCCTTGTCCCCCTTTCCTGCTGTCCTCACCACAGAACTGTCACAACATCTTAGATCTTAGCATCTCTGGACACGCAGTGCCCCTTGTACCTTGGATTGTAGCTATTTGCATAGAGTCTGATGCTTCCAGACATTTCTGCATTTACCTCACTCCGGACAAGAACACCTGGAGAGGAGCACAGAGGTGCAGTAGGAATTTGGGGAGAAAGGGGTAAAGAGCTATTGCACGTTAGCCTTGGTGCTGATAGGGCTGTGCAGTGGGGGGCAAATATCCACCCTTGGGGATAGTAGACTTCTCATCTCCCCCCCATACTCGTCCGCTCCGGCTGCCGTAACAAAATCCCACGGACCGGGGAGCTTAAAGGACAGACGTTTATTTCCCCACAGCGCTGGGGGCTGGAAGTCCAAGATCAAGGTTCTGGCTGATGTGGTTTCTGGGGAGGACTCCCTTCCCCGCTTGCCGAAGGCCATCTTCTCCCTTCGTCCCGTCCGCACACCGTCTCTCCTCAGTGCATGTGCAGAGACAGCAGTGAGCTGTCTGGTGTCTCCCGCACGAGGACGCTCGTCCTCGTGCACCGGGCTCCACCCTCACGACCTTATTTCCCTTCAACTACTTCCTTACTCCAAATACAGCCAGACTGGGAGCGAGGGCTTCAACACGGGAATCTGGGGGAACACAAATGTTCAGTCCACGACACCCCCCTTCCCAACTCCCTGCCTTCCTGATGAGGCACGGGGCGGTTGTAGACGTCACACAAATTTTATGGGGGTGGGGGGGGAGCGGGCGGAGGATGAAAAGAAGGATCGGCATTGTCTCACTTGAGCCGACAACAATCCCTTTTTCTATTATGTCCCCATTTGAAAGATAAGAACGCTGATGCTCTGACAGGTTAGAAAGTAACATGGTGGCTGTCACAAAGGTGGGGCTGTTACTCACAGTCAGAGGTGACACACATTTGGCGCTCTGTGTGCTCTAGGACATTCTACTCCCCACCCCGGTTTCCCCCTTTGGGCTTGGGTAGTTGCTGGGGCTCGGGTGTGCGGGTGGGGGCAGGGGTGGGCACATTCAGAGCTAGAGGCCAGGGGACTGGGAGAGGCACGGAGGGACTGGGCAGCACAGGTCTACGCAAGCAGGACACAATCCTTAGTGGAGTGTCTAGTGCGAATCCCAGAGCCCAAGGGCACATAACCAGATCGAGTCCGCACCAGGACCAAGGTCTCCCGGTGCGTAGTCCAGCCACCTTCACGCTCCCTCTCCAATCACTGCCCCTGCTGTGGTCACTCCAGGGTTCATTCCTGGGTGGTTATTTCCCCTGTCTCCCCACTCTCTCTGTTAGAACACCACCTCCTTCTTCCAGGGATCCCTATGATAGCCTAACCAGGATGCTTCTATCGCGAGACGTCACTGATGCGAGCATTCGGAGACTCCTTGGTTGAGCCCTTGTAAGTTCGTCCAGGGACACAGCGACTCCCAGAGCTGGTCCGGCACTGGGGGTGGGGATATTAGAGAAAACTCTGCTAGTTGTGGGACTTTACATCACTCTTTCCTGCCAGTGGAGAGACATGGTTCTCCTAGGGGAGAAAGAGTTTGACACAGACACCCCCCTCCCCTCCACTGATGTCAGTCCTAACTGAAAACACCCCAAGGTACCGGAGAGAGCTGTTGTTTCAACTAAGGGCAGGAGACACGGAGGGGGACACGAAGGTAACCCATCTCGTGGAGCGGGGCATGAGGACACTGTAAATAACTGGGGTGGGTGTTATGAGAGAGGAAGGAGTACGGATGCTATGGGAACAGCGATTATTTCTGGTTCCATAAAACAGGGCGTTTGAACTTCAGCAGTACTGACAGGGGTCTCTTTCAATCACTGAATTTTATCCCGCTTTTCCCTCATGGGCATTGGTTCAAGCCAGGTTTGGGTTGGGGAACGGCATTGGCCCAGCCAGCCTGGGGGTTCTTTCTGCCATCAGTCCATCCTCGTAAACACACAGTTCCTTGGGGAAAGCAGAGGAGCATCTAAAAGGCAACCAACTTATTTTCCGGACTTAGCGATTCAGATATTTAATACAGAACTCGGAGCACGCCCGGAGACCCGCTGGGGCCACGAAGCGACACTGATGGAAGGTGTCGGAGATTCCGTGACATCTAGTGACCCCTCTCCATTTACACTCCTCTATATTCCTTCTGCCCATGATGCTAGTGCATTCTGGCTTCTCCTCTTGGTCCAGGGGGTAGCCAGATACACGTGAGATGTAAACTCTCTTCATAACTGTGGTGCTTAGTATCCATGTGGACAGCAGATCTAACATCCTGATTTTGGAATTCCTTCTCTACTCTTCTGACCTTCCTCCATAGGCATCCGACCACCCAAGTGCATGGCCAGATCACGGCTTGGAAGGCTGCCAGCCCTAAGATTCTTGAACCCCTTCCTTATACTGTAACTCTCTTACCCCCTGCCTTGCTCACATCTGCTGAATTCTTCATTTGCTGCTCTGATCAATCTTTCTCTATTCCTTTTTGTTTTTCATTTGCTAACTTAGGAAGTGCATGAGAAGCACTGTGGGGAGGAGTGTAAAGTGCAGATTTTCGAGTTACCCTCTCTCCCGTTCCAATTTAGCCATTAAAAAAATTTTTTTTAACGTTTATTTATTTTTGAGAGACTGAGAGAAAGAGCAGGCACGGGGGAGGGGCAGAGAGAGAGAGAGAGAGAGAGACAGAATTTGAAGCAGGCTCTAAGCTCTGTGGGGCTCAAACTCATGAGCCGTGAGATCATGCATGACCTGAGCCAAAGTCAGATATTTAACGGACTGAACCACCCAGGAGCCCCTCCAATTTAGTCATTTTAACAGGCGCACGGACAACTCTGGTGCCGTTGTCTCAGAAGGCACTGTTCTGGATAAGACCCAAGCAGGTGCCCAGTGCACTTGGCACTATAGTGTGGTTCTAGAAGCTTCTTCAATACACCCTACCACCCTTAGGGCACTGCTGGCCCTGAGTTTGGCTCTTCCAGCTATGCTCTGTGTCCAAGGAACAGCCCTGTAGAGAGTCTCGCACTTGGTGACGCTTAGGTTCTATTTTGGTTCTGCCAATAGAAAGCTCAGGGCAGATCTTGACCTTTGAAATCTCAGTGTCCTCACCTGTCGAATGAAGGGTTTGCCAAGTGTCCTTTCGGCTCTGACATTTGACATTTTATGCTGCCACAGTTTTTGCTCGAATTTCCCACTGCCTGGAAATTCTCTGCTGAGAATCACCCATCGCTTTTTCTCTGACCTTTGATGTTTGTCTCTAGAAATCCTGCCTCCCCTATGAAGCCCTGTTCACACACCGCCTCCTTCATGGAGCCTTCCCTGGCCTGCCATGCTGTCCCTGCATTCTCCTGGAAGTACGGTGTCCCGTGAGCACAGACCCAGTCACATAATTTCTTTCCGTTACAGATCTTTGGTCCACTTCTCCTCATTAGTGCCTATGTCCCTCGATGTCGGGAACCATGCTGCTTTCAGTAGTGGAAGCTTTGTATTAACGGGTGTAGAGGACAGTCAGTAAACACCGACCGCGGAATGACAGCATAGCATGGGCCCTGCTGGCTTTCGTCACCGTTTCCCCCGGAAAAGAGCATAATATGCCCGCATTGATTGATGCCAGAACTATACCTACAGAAGCATGCTTTAGCTCGACAGATGACAGCCGGGTCCTGCTGACTGCTTTCTGAACTGCGGAGAGCAAGACCCCATTTTCCTTTGCCTGTGTCTGGAACTGATGATAAGGTTCTCAAGGGAGCAGACGTCTCAGGCTGTGATTTCCTCACCATTGTCACACGTATCTGCTTGCACAATGGGAAACGTGTTTGGCCAACGTCCTTAGCATTTGAGTGCGTCCCAGGAATGAATGTCTCAGGGGTGCTGAAATCAGGCCTATGCACTTGGGCATCTGATCGCGACCCTCCACCCACCTCCACCCCTGCCTCTAGCTTCCACACCAGGTGACCTGGAAGGCGATGTGGGTAGGAGGTAGTGAGCAGAATGTTTCCCGGCAAGAAACAAAATGTGCCCTAAATGTAGCCAACAATCCCCTTCTATCCAGACACTTGAGATTAGATGCTCAGACATTATGTTACAGCGGACGTAATTCTCTGCTGTAATATCATTTGGATTAAAAAAATTTTTTTAATGTTTATTTCATTTTTGAGAGGGAGACAGAGATAGAGCATGAGTGAGGGAGGGGTGGAGACAGAGACAGAACTGAAGCAGGCTCCAGGCTGTCAGCACATAGCAGGATGTGAGCTCGAACCCATGAACATGAGATCATGAACGGAGCCAAAGTCAGATGCTTAACTGACTGAGCCACCCAGACGCCCCCGTTATAATACCATTTGGACCAGCAGTTACCAATTTTTTGGTCTCAGGACCTATTACACAATAACATAAGCTAGACAAGTCATTTTATATTTTACATAATATGTATGTATATGTGAGATATATACATATATGTATATGTATGTATGTGTATATATATATATATCACACACACACACACGTGTGTGTGTGTGTGTGTGTGTGTGTGTGTGTGCGCGCGCGCACATAACATAATCTAGGCCAAATCCCTTCACGTTTAACAAAATTATTGAGAGTGGTGCCTGGCTGGCTCAGTAGGTAAAGCATCTGACTCTTGATCTCTCAGGGACATGAGTTCAAGCCCCATGTTGGGTGTGGAGCCTACTTAAAAAAAAAAATTACGGAGGACCTCAGGGAGCTTATGAAAGAGTGTTGGGAAACATTAGGGGTCCTCAGACCGCATATTGAGAAGCTCTGATCTACCCTGACCAACATTTTGGCAGAATGTTAACTTTGCAAATTCCTAGAGCCGCACATACTTTAACGCGGAAGGTAAACAGCATACGTTTAATTCACTAAATGTTATTGCACAAAGATGTTAAACTATAAAATAATTTAAAAATGGCTGCAGAAGTGATTGGAAACCGTCAGTACATATGTGTAGACATAATGCTAGGCATTTGATACGGGAGCTTTCTTGAAGGTTCTAAATGGACTCACTTTAGAGGAAATCTGCCCCCTTTTCCTCATTAGCAGGGAAGCCATAAAAGAAGAGGTTTGTCCTTAAGGTTCTCCAAGGTGATTTATTGATTTACCTATTGTAAATAGTTGCCTGTTGATGATTGAAGAAAATGTAAAATCTGCTTGTATTCACATTTAAAAATTCTTCTTTTTTAAAATATTATTTATTTTGAGGCAGAGAGAGAGAGAGAGAGAGAGAGAGCAAGCGGGGAGGAGCAGAGAGAGAGGGAGAGAGAGAATCCCAAACAGGCTCTGCATTGACAGAGACGGGGCTGGAACCCACAAACCAGGAGATGATGACCTAAGCCCAAAACAGGAGTCAGCCGCTTAACCAACTGACCCACCCAGGCACCCCTCAAATTCTTCCTTCTGCAGATCACTCGTTTAGTTGTTGTCATGTCCCTTTCCATTTTAGGCCAGAGCCACTGTTGCACAAGACCCCGTTCAATCCCTTTCCTTCTTACCGCCCCAGTTATGCAAAACACCTTCCCAGACGTCAGTCCCTCCCTGATTCGAAGAGCAAGACTGTTAACGTCAGGAGGGGACCTCAGGAGGCAGCACAGGCCAGGAAGCCACATTATCGAACGCTCTGTAAAGCCTCACCATCGTCACGGACATTACTTGGGAGTCCAGTTCGGTCTGAACCAGGTCCCTGTGAGCTGAAGCGAGTGGTCACCACTCCTGGAGCGCTGGTAGAGCGAGCTGCAGCGTGTGGGACAGCGGGGGACGCAGGAGAAAACCCCCCAGGACCAGGCAGGTGCTCTAGACCCCGCTCGTGGGCTCCCAGCTGCCGGGCGGGAAGGCCTGTGTTCCTTCCTCCAGGCCTGGAAACCATTCGCCACCCTTGCTAGCTTCCGGGTCCACGCCTCTGTCCTTCCTACGTCATCCTTTCACAGCCTACGCCCCTCACCCCAATGCACATTTTACCCAAAATCAGGATCGTCCCCCACCCCCCACCCGGTTTCATCTTGCAGAGGTGAGAGTGGAAATCCGACTCCCCAGGCACAGCTGGCTCAACCCATAGAACCTTCTTTGGCAGCAGGAACCCGGCCTGGCCCCGTGTCCCCGCTTCCCTTCTTTGCTCACACTCAATCCACGGCTCCAGCGGCTGTGGATGGGGGCTGTGACGCCAGGACAGGGCGCTGTCCCCCTCCATAATTAGCCAGGCAGCAAGGCTGCTGCAATGTCCCTCCGTTGACAGTGCTCTTGAACCGAATAAATTATTCACGCCACCAAAGTGTAATTGGCTGCCACGTTCAAAATAGGTCATTCACACTCAGGCTGCTGGAGGCGAAGATTTCGCGGCGATGGCAGCAAATCCGAGCGCTTAGGTTTAAGCCAATCTCCAGAGAAAGTGGCTTCTCCAAGCAACCCCCCCGCCGTTACATATCTTTCATCGAGTCCTGGTGACGTTCATTAGCGGCAGCGCGAAGAGGCTGAAACAGCTATCTGCAGGCAGGCTGGGGTGCCCGGGGTGCGGGGTGGGGGTGGAAGGCTTTGTTCAGCCTCTTCCTGCGCTGACACTTTCTCCGTGAGCCTCAAGGGGCTCCTTGGGGAAAAGCAATGTGAACACGTGCTCGTGTTTGTTCTTTGCGCCCAAGACGGTGGCCAAGTCAGAAGGAGGACGTAACCGCTGGGCACCAGCAGGTTTTACAAGCGTGAATGTACGTGCACAGGCCTGTCCGAGGAGTGCCTCTCAGCCCCGGGTGAGAATTCAAGGTCAACAGCTGTGGCTGCGTGCCCCTGCGTTTCAGGTCCGAATTCACAGACATTTGGGCCTCTTTGCTGCTCAGAATACACTTGCCCTCTTGTTGGCATAGATGTGCCATTCAGCTCAAGTGCCTGCTGGAGTCCAAATATTTGACCGGCTATTTGAGTGTTTGGAGAGTTGCTCATGTGTTGATGCGTTCCTTTAATGGTTTTTGAGGATACCACAGATTATCTTACAGGAGGAAGAACATTTCCCCCCAGGATTAGAACAAAGAGAAGCGGTTGAACATGTAGCTTGGGGGGTTTGACTTAAAATAAAAGCGATTGTGCTGGTTGCTAGCTCTTGACTGAGAAATGGATGTGTAACTGAGAAAAGCTGATAAATCTCCTTGGGGAAGGGAAAGAAGAGAGTTTAGCAGTGGGATTGACCCCTCGTCTGCCTTCTATTAGGAAGATAGACTGGAAATCTCTTCAGGTCTCCTCCGGCAGAGGTTCTATGCCTGTGTAGCCTCGGAGCAAGACGGAGAGAAATGCAAGCGTTTCACTTGGTAAGCGTAGCACCCAATGTCAGGGGCCACGTTTGGACGCGCCTCCACGACTGTCAGCTTCGCAAGGGCATCAAGCTCTCGCCTTCAAATACGCACCTGCGAGAAGTCTGCCCTGATCACCCAGCCCTTCCCCTCTGATCTGCCTTTTAATCTCCCTTTCGTGTTTGTAAACACCTCGTATTGCGTTCTTGAATGCCTGGTTTTATGGAACAGCCTGTATAGGATCCTCTTAAGCTAGAGATGTGTCTGTGAGTAACTTTCAGTTATGCATATGCCGCTCTATCGTCAACGGTGCCACAGATGTTTCCTGAGTGCCCACTATCCTGGGGCCTTGGAGTGGGACTTCGTCAAGTCAGCCACTATCTATACACCATGAACGTCACTGTCCCGAACCGGGCTCCCGATCCCCGGCCATGGCCTGCTCTTCCGCACCTCCAAGCCCCCTCCTCCGGCAGCCTTCCTCCTCTGAGTAAAGAGCCCCATGATCCTTCCAGATGCTTGGGCCAAAGCCTTGGAGTTGTCCTCGGCAACTCCCCCCCGCCCCTCACCTCCAGAATTAGTTAGTGTCAGGCCTGGGAAGGGCCCCGTCAGCTCTCTTCTGGAATATCTCAAGTCTCCCAAGTGGCCTCCCTGCCTTTGCCCTCCAAGCCCCCACCTTTATTTTCAAGACAACAGTCAGAAGGATCCTTTTGAAACGCAAAGCAGATTATGGCACTTTGCTCAACACCCTCTAAAGCCTTCCATCCGCACAGAGCAAAACCTCAGACCCTTACAACGGCCTGGAGGACTTTACAAGGGCCGGACCCCCCCCCTCCACCCCCCACCGGCCACCCCTGGATCTCATCTTCGCTGCTGTCTGCTCGTGCACGTTGTGCTGCAGCCACGCCGGCCCCCAGCTCCTCCTAGAACACTCTGCCCCAGAAGTGCGGGACAGACCTACAGTTCATCAAGCCTCCGGGTCTTTGTCAGCAAAGGCCTCCCTGACCACCATGTTCTATCCTTCTCAGCCGGCACTCAATTTTTCTTCATAACGCTTCTCTCCTCTGACACATCCTATCTTTACTTGCTTGTCTAGCGTCTGGCCGCCTTTCACTACAATACAACTTCATGAGGGCTGGGCTTTGTTATGTTTCACTGCTGGCCCGGGAGCCGACGAGAATTGAACCTAGCGCATGGTAGACATTCAATACGTTTTCTCTAAACAGCCAAAAAAGTAAATCTTATATGCCTCCATGGTTCATAACCTCCTGAGGGGGACTGCCTCTTCTGATGATTGCGACTCCTTTCAAGAGCTTCCTCAGGAAGTGCTCATCTCAAAATATATTTACGCAGAGATTCTAAAAACTGATTCCCAACCAGGCAGAAATTAGTGGAAAGAATTCCCATGCCTGACTCTTACACATTTGTTTTGAAGAACACAGTCTTTCTAGGATTGTATCAGGTACGCCCAGCCGTGGTCAGAATCCGCTCCCCGGAACCACTTCTGTCTCTCACGGAACTTCCGTCCCTACGTTAAATTTATGCGATTCAAGAAAAGGCAACTGTTCTGCAGACTTTCAGGAACCACCCGGTACCTCGCTGTCTTGTTTGTTTGTTTTAGTGTAGCTATTCCTAACTCTTTTTTAAAACAATATGGAGATATATACATGTGGTAAAATACACAGAAGACTAACCATCTTAATAATTAAGGGTACAGCTCAGTAATATGGAATACATTCACGCTTTCTACCACCCTTCTCCAGAGCTCTCTTCATCCTGCAAAACTGAAACTCTACCCTTAAACAACCCCTGATCCCCCCTTCCCTGTCCTTGGCTACCACCCTTGCATTTTCTGCTTCCAGAAATTTGACTATTTTAGATCATATAAGTGGACTCATACAGTATTTGGTGGGGCGTTATTTTATTTTTGCAACTGGCTTCTTTCACCTAGCTAATGACCTCAGGGTCATCTATGTTACAGCCTATTTTGGAATCTCCTCCTTTTTTATGACTGAATAATATTCCATTGCATATAGACCACATTTTGTTTGCCCATTCAGCCGTCAATGGACATTTGGGTGGCTTGCACCTTTTGACTATCGTGAATAATGCTGCTATGAACTTGAGTGTGCAAACATCTCTTCAAGACCCTGCTTTCAACTCTTTTGGAGGTGTACCCAGAAGTGGAATTTCTGGATCATATGATAATTGTCATTTTTTGAGGAGCTGCCATACTGTGTTCCATAGAGGCTGCACCATTTTACGTTCTCACCAACAGCGGACAATGGCTCCTTGACTGCTTTTAACAACAAGATATTTTCCCTTCCAGCAAGTTAGAACTATTCAACGCTGCCCAGTAGAGCTAAATATTCCTGCGGCTTCTCATGCTTAGCAACCAGGAGCCGAGTGGTCCCACTAAATGTGCATAAGTGTGTGGGGTGGTGCTTTTCCCTCACTCCTTCATGCCCATTTTGAAAAGGCTTCCTTGTCCTCCAATTAACATGCAGGCTAAGTGGACACACACTGGTCTGCATTACAGACAAAAGGCCGTGGACAAGAGCCAGCACTGTTTTGGGATGATCAAAGCTCTGCTAATCCCATGTAATCTTCTCATGCCAAGGTAATGTATTTCCACTCGTGGTTTCTTTGAGTGATTCCGCCCATGATGAACTGGGAGACTTGGGGTGATGTGGGGGGAAGAGCTGAGAATAGGACTGGAGTCATGCTCACACATCAGTCGTTCCTTACCAGGAGTTCCCAAGGGTTCCGGACCTTGGACACATGTGAACCCAAAGAGTCAAATGGGGAGAAAAATCCCTTGAAGTGATGCAGAGGTATATAGGTGGAAAGGACCCGGGGTGCCTGGGTGGCTCAGTCCGTTAAGCGTCTGACTTTTGCTCAGGTCACGATCTCACGGTTGGTGAGTTTGAGCCCCGTGTCGGACTCTGTGCTGATGGCTCGGAGCCCAGAGCCTGCTTCAGATTTTGTGTCTCCCTCTCTCTGCCCCTCCCCCATTTGCACTCTGTCCCTCTCTCAAAAGTAAATATTAAAAAAAATAAGTGGAAAGGACCCTGGACACCCCCTGTGTGCTACTTTCTTTCACCTCATTCAACAATGGGCTGGGAGAACATGTCCCTAGTTCCACTGCGTTTCCTGCTTGAGTGGTATTGCCTTCTCTGGCCTCCCCAACCAGGGCACCCTGTCTGTGACTTTGCCTTGGACCACAGATTTTTCATCATCCTTCCAGTTGGTGTTACAGAGCAGTGTCATATGCTGACATATATTCTCTTAAAAAGAATATTTAAAGCAATAAAAGGGGAATAGAGCTCCTCTTAAATGGGGGTTTAAAAATGCTAAGACCTTCCCAGCACATGTGAAAAGGGGAAGAGCTGGTGGGAGACACAGTTAAGAAATCAATGACCTCAAGAGGCAACATGATTTGGAATTTTGGTAACATTGGCTTTTTCTATGAAGAGCCATACAGCAAATATTTTAGGCTTTGTGAGTCAAGAGGTAAAAACAAGGAAATTATGTAGATACCTCCACATAATGAGAGAAAACAAAATTATCACATATTTTTATCGACAAAATTTAAAATGTAATAATTGAGTACTTTTTTTGTTTCGCAATACTGGTCTGCTTAAGAGAAGAATGGAATTCTTCTTCTTTGGGATAACATTTCACCTAATTGGAGTTCAGTGTTTAGTGTTCTCCATCATCAACTCAATTGCAAATGTTCTTCTGTAAAAACCATTCTTTTCTTGGAGGCTGTGTGCAGAAACAGGCAGCGGGCTGGGAGTGGCCTGCAGGCTGTAGTTTGGTTGACTTGACTTCTGAGTAGGTCAAGATGGGGTGGAGGGCCACTGACTCACTGCGTGCGGTTCTCAGCGTTGCCTAGTAGGTTGTAAAGGCGTAAGCACCTGTCTTTCTGAAGTATCATGAGTGTTAGGAAGATGCACGGGGCTTTGTCCTCTCCTCTTCGCTGTAGCCTGTGTTGTAAATAACAGAATGTGTTGCTTTTCTCATGCAGATGACGATGCTCTTGACCTACCATCATCTGTCTCTCCAGGAGTGGGGAGGATTTGAGTTGACCCATCACTAGTCTACCCTGCCACAGCGGGTACAGTTTCTGCCCTCAAGGATCAGTTATGTGCACTGGTCATAACTTTCAGTGAGTGGTGCTCAATCAATATTTGTTGATGAGTTCACAGCAGGTTGATCGTATTAATTGTTCTCTAACCCGTGTAGAATGATTATTGAGCAACCGAGCTAACATTTGTTCTCCTGTGCATGTGTGTGCACATTCACATATTTATAAAAAAAATATACACAAAGAGATCACCACAGTTTCTTCCAGGAGGTTTTATCATTGAAAATATTTTAGGGGCGCCTAGGTGGCTCAGTCAGTTAAGTGACCGACGCTTGGTTTCGGCTCGGGTCACGATCTCTTGGTTTTGTAGTTTTGAGCCCCACATCGGGCTCTGTGCTGACAGCATGGAGCCTGCTTAGGATTCTCTCTCTCTGTCCCTCTCCTTCTTGGGTGTATACACACACACACACATACACACACACACACTCTCTCTCTCTCAAAAAAAAAAAAAAAAGAAAAAAGAAACAAACTATTTTAAAAAGCAATGGAAATAAGAACCAAACAAAACACCACTAGAAGGGATGTTGTAGAAGCTTCATTTAATTGCTATCCTGAAATATTGTAACATGTATGTAATTCAAATTCCAATGGATGTTATCCTTAAATTAGAAATGTTTTAACAAATAAAGAGAGCCTAGCCTTTCTAAGATTACTGAGATGGGGGAGACAGTGTGCTATGTTTACTGCAAGTAAATATTTATCCAGGAAATAGAGACTGTATATTATTATAAATACTGGTAGAGACATGATTTCTGATGTCCAGAATTCCTGGCCAAGGCAAGGGGACTCTCTCCACAAGAAAACTGCCGTAGCGTATATTACTCTTCAATACTTAAAGAATTTTCAGAGGGAGACCAGACTGGCTAACAATAAACAAAATGGGTAGGAAGTCACATACTTATTCTGTGCCAAATGATGGGGTTATTCTGAGTTCTGCTTTGGTTACACGGTGGAGATCAGAAAGCAGCCAGGCTTGTTAATTCATGAGCCAGACGCACCTTTGTATTCCCAGGAAAGCATTTGAAATGCACTGTCTAAATAACTCTGCTCTCATCAGCTTGTGTCTTTGTTGATCACAGGCAGTAGGAGAAGAAGGGAATTGCACAGACCTGGGAGGCTGGGGCCTCAGTTCGATAATAACTGACATTTACATAGTAAGCCCTTAATGGTTTCCATTACCTCATACATTATCTCCTTTAACTTCACAGCAATTTTCCCTGGAGGTGACGATTACCAGCATCATCATCACCGAGACCACCACCGTGGCTGCCACGGTCATCACCACCACCATCATCATCACCATCATGATGACCATCATCATCATCATGACCGTCACCATGACCATCACTATCACCATCACCATCATCACCCCAACATCATCCTTATCACCATTATTATCATCATCCCCATGTGGAAGAAGGTAAACGAAGCTTCTGAACGGTTAGGTAACTTTCCTAAAGTCAAACTACTAGTAAATTGAAATAGATCTCTTGAGTCCAAAAATTTTACTCTTTCTACTATGCTACCTGCCCTCAGTTTTGAAGTCTGAATAGTAATAACCAAAGATTTAAAAATAATGGTGGCTTCAAATTCTAAGCAAAGTACTTAATATAGCAATATGGCCAGAAAAGGGGTTTGGCCCTCTGCTAGAAGCTGTTTGCAGGGCAAGCATACAGTTTTACACACAGAGTTTAGATCCTTCAAAATAGCCATGTTTTCTGAAAAAGATTTTTCATCGTGCTTTTTATTAAGACTTAGAATTTGAACTTAAGTTTCAGTTTTTAGGGATACCAATGGAGATTAAAAGGGAGCTGAACATGTCCCACTCCAAAGACATCCCTGGTACCCCTCACTATATCCACCAGAAGCTGAAGGAGAAAGGTGTGTTTTTCCTAATATTTCAGTCATATAATTTATCTGAAAGTGGTTAAAAGTGCCTTCCACAAATCACGTCTGCATATTTGATTCTCGGACATACTTTTCTTCAAATACCATCTATCAGTTCATTGTGCTGTTACAGATAGGAAGAAAAATCCCACCACGGAAAATATTTTCATATTTTCTCTTTCTCAGAGTTTCCTGAATGCCAATTTATAGAGAAAAAAATTAAATTCAACTGCTCAGCCAGCTGACTCAAACTGTGATCTAAAAGTCAAGTTACTTTCTTCCTGTTTCTTGGCTCATTACATCTTAATACTGAATGGATGGTTTAGAATGAAGTCAAGAGGGAGAAGGGCCCAGCTGGTTTTCCCCTGTTGCTGTTTGAGTTGTAAAGTATACATATTTAAACTTTTAACCCCAATGATACAAAGACTAAGAAGGAAAACACTGCAATGAGAAGATGGCACCATAATCTCATCGCTTTCGAGAAGACGGCATCTTGTTCTTTCTTCTATTTAGAAATGTTCATTTCCTAGGGTTACAACTCCTAATACAGCAGAAGATAAAACACCCTCAAGGTGTCTTCTCTGTCTGCTAGGTTATCTATTACTGAAAATCTTTACAAAGTTGACAGGGTTCTTTTTTTTTTTTTCCTCCCTCAATTGGGAAAACAGACATCTCATGCCTCCGAAAGTTTACATTTTTCTCACTTTTATATTTCAAGGCCCGCGATTCTTACTTTGAATCCATCATTGACCTTTAAGTGTCTTCTGCCTGAAGCATTTGCTCAGCGAGGTAAAGCACGAAAAAGTGTAAGATGTGGAAAGTCCACGCGTGAGAGATACTGATATAAGTTATTAATTTGCCCTCCATAGTAAAACTGACCTTTATTCCCGCCCTTTGCTGTCCCGGCATGGGTCAAAATCTTTCTCTTAAAAATATCTAAACTTGATCAAGTAGATTGTTCTTTTTCCTGGAAGGGAAGTTCTAGGTGCTTGATGAGATACGTTCTGTCTACACAGCACAAAGGGGTTTTTTCAGCTTAAATAACCTGGTGTATCTGCCAACAAGGATCGAACACTTCAGATTCTCATCAGATGCCTCCTTCACTCCAGGTTGGACACATGCTGTCGAATCATCACCCTCACATGCAGCCAGGTACACTCACGTTTCAGCCTCCCCAGAAACCAGCCCCCAGTACGGCCTGGAACGTACTGAATAGGTCAACATCCCACCGGCACCTGCGCGTTTGGTTTCATTTTCTTTTCTCCATTTTACTTGCTTACTGAGACCGGTCACTATTTTTTTTTCCCCCTTCCTCTCTAACTCTTCTCTGTCCTGGTAGCTGAGATAGTCATTGCAATTTGACTCAGCGAATACCTCTTCCTTCTGTAAAACCTCTTCTGAAATCCACTGAATCATAAACGTCTTTGTTCGACATCACAGCTGCCTGGCAAACAATCAATAGGCAAAATGTAGCCGTCCAAAAATAAATGAGAAGTTGAATGAGCGGACACTCACTGAGCACAATAAAACACGTGAGGAATAGTTAACCGGAGAAACCACATCTCTAGTGAACATGTTGACTTGAGTAAGTCAAGTGACTTCTATCAAGGGGGGAGGGTAATACTACCAATTTATTTCACTGTTTTGGCCATAATAACTACACATTTCTTTGCTTCAAAGCATTTTTTTTTTTTTTTTGGCTACACAGACAACGGGTATGCTCATAACGTTTCGCTCTCATGTCCTATAAAAGATATACGTGAGCATATCTTATACCATTCCTAAAAAGACTTGGCTGGCTGCCTCATAAAGATATTAGATAAGCATTTAAAATGCTTTATTTGTGCCATTGGGCCCCTTTGGCTTTGGCCTGATCTAAATAGGTCACTCTGAGGTCACTCGAGACCATAAATCAAGGGTGGGGGGGGGGGTGGACCTGTGGTTAAAACAGCCTGCATAGCTTTCGTGCGAGGTGCTATTTTCGTTTGTCCCTGAAATGACACCATCCATTTGGCACCAAAGAAAGCTTCCTAGACATCTATGGGAAGGGAATGTTTTGCAATAATCCAAGACATAGGTCACAGAGGCATGAGTTACCACGGGGAGGTCTGTGTCGGCTCCAGAGCCGGTGGTGACAACGTAGGAAAAACGACTTCCCAAGCGAAGCATTTATCCAGGACCATGAGGAGGGGGACCTGACCCAAGCCGACTTGGCAAATCACGACAGCCAAAAGTGACCGGCTGTTTTCGACTCTGGGAACTAGGGCAACCTCTTCTTGGCCGCTTTCTAATCCCACGTGAGGACCCCAGGTACGGACTCTCAGAGGAAGGTCCAACATAGCTGATTAGCAATTATATTTATACAACGTAAAATGTGGCATAACCAGACAAAAAGCTCCGCCTCCTCCTGGCCGAGACGCATATCTTTACGTTCTATCTTTATGTTCGTATTTTTATGTTCCATCTCTTAAGACTTTTTCCACAGAGGGCATGACTTCACCAGACTGAACTTTTAGGGTTCATTGCTTTTGTACGTATTGGGAATTTAATCTCTTCTTCCTTTCTTCTTTCTCTTAATCTTAGAAAGGGCACATGTGATTCAGTAAACAACTTCCAAATATGCCAGATTAGAAAAGACTGTTATTGCCGACCTATTAAAAAGTATCTACCTTGGCTTCGTAAGCAGTAAAGACAGAGAATCAGCATCCGCTCCACTCTACTTATAGTTCTTGTTTTCTTTTTCTTCGATAAATCTTTTGCAGTTTTCTTGCTCTCTCTAAGCTGCAATGCCTTTTGAAAGGGAAAATGTGCTAATTGACTTGGCTTGGGGAAATGAGAGAGGTTTGGTTCAAAGTGAGTGGTATTGCTTCTTAAATATCTGCTGGTCTGCTTAAGAGCAACAGACAGCTAGGGGTGCCTGGGTGACTCAGTCAGTCGAGTGACTGACTTTGGCTCAGGTCGTGATCTCCGGGTTCATGAGTTCGAGCCCCGCATCGGGCTCTGTGCTGACCATGCACAGCCTGCTTCAGATCCTCTGTCCTCCTCTCTCTCTGCCCCTCCCTGCCCCTCCCCTGCTCATGCTCTCTAGAAGAAATTTTTAAAAAATGAGTGCTCTCTCTTCTGTCAGCTCATCTGCACCTGGGAGGGGTCCCCTCCTTTGGGAAGGTTGAGAGCTTTCTTAGACACAGTGATCCAGGATGGGAAATTTTCTCATGCTATGCTGCCTTGTACCAGCTCCGAAGAACATTCGACAGTCTGGCAAAAGCTTTGCCGTTCCCTACGGTCTTTCTAGAAGCAAGATCTTATGAGGCATGTGAGTGTCCTGGGAAAAAGGAGCCTGAGAAATATTTTGCACGCGTACCTGAGACCCCGTGGTATGTTATTATTCTATCCATTGCACTTGACGGCAGATTATTGAGCAGGGCTGAAAACAGGGCAGTGACTTGTGGTTCTGAGGAAAACGGCAGCTACAGCTTTAACTTGGGCCAAGGAATAATTTCGGCTGCTGAACCAGCCACTGACCACCACCTGGGGAACTGTTTCCTCCCACACGCGAATTCCGTTCTGTTCCTGAAAGCTGGCCAAGGGCCTCCATTGTGCGTGAGGCTTTTTTCTTTTTTTCTGTTATTACTATTATCACCGCCATAATTGTTAGAGTTATCATGACTATTATTATCCATCCAGCTAGGTTCTACTAACATACACCAGCCTGTCAAGAAGGCACAGTGACAAAACAGATGAAAGCCTTTTAATCTGATAAGTTTGAAATAATGACGGGAAAAGAGCATCTGATTCCACTGACTGATTTTTCAATACCTTGGTAATCAAATCAATCATTTCCCCCCAAGAAAGAACAAAGTCTACCTGGTAGTAACCATTTTCTAAAAGGCAGGATGGTGTTGGGGTTATTCGGAAAGCCAACCTGAGGCATTGTGTGTGTGTGTGTGCGTGTGTGTGTGTGTGTGTGTGTGTGAGAGAGAGAGAGAGAGAGAGAGAGAGAGAGAGAGGAGTAAATATAGAAATATTGGGGTTTCTGGAGGGTAGGTAGATTACTGCTTCTCTTTCTCACTAACCATTTGCAACTCTCCCCTAGAACAGAACAGAATTATACACCAATGCTTCTCACTTCTGTGAACCTTAACATCTTCTTTAACCACAGAAAACAATAGCTGAAGCAAACAGGATTTCAGAAAGGCAGTTAAAAAAATATTGTGAGCATGACTCATTTTTTTTTTTTTTTTTTTTTTTGCCCAGGTCCATAAATCGAAATGGATTTGTATATACTTTTAAGCAAGTGGACCTAAATTCTAAATTTGTGTCCCTTTAGGGGGAAAGGGTTCTTTAAACATGTGTCCATTGCAAGGAAATATGGTTGCCTTAGTAACGAGCTCCTGGGCATTTTCCTTCCGTTATGTTAGAGAAAACTCATTGTACCGAAAGCTTTCTGCTTTCGTAGGCAGGCTAAATGAGCCAAAAGCTTGGGTGAAACAGAGCAAACATGAATTCTTCTAGGTAGATGTATGCCGCTGTGCAGAGAAGATTGAGCGATAGAATGCTGGAATTTTTAAAACCGAAATCTTACAGGATGTGTCATCGGCCCTCTTGTTTTAGATGAAAGGTAAGACTCAAAGAGATGAAATGATGTCCAGGACCCCACACGCCTGTGACGGCAGGGGCAGAGCTCCAGGCGAGCTCCTAGCAACCTGCCTGATGTGTTTTCACCATATCATAACCTCTGAAAACTTGCTTATAGGCTGAAGTTCTTTTTTTAAAATTTAAATCCAAGTTAGTTAACACGTAGTGTAATACTGATTTCAGGAGGAGAATTTAGTGAGCCATCACTTCCATACAGCACCCAGTGCTCATCCCAACAAGTGCCCTCCTCAATGCCCGTCACCCTTCTAGCCCATCCCCCCACCTCCCACCAGAAACCCTCAGTTTGCTCTCTGTATGTAAGAGTCTCTTATGGTTTGTCTCCCCGTTTTTATCTTACTTTTCCTTCCCTTTCCCTATGTTCATCTGTTTTGTTTCTTAAATTCCACATGTGAGTGAAATCATGTATTTGTCTTTCTCTGACTGACGTATTTTGCTTAGCGTAATACATTCTAGTTCCACCCACATTGTTGCAAATGGTAGGATTTCGTCCTTTTTGATGGCCAAGTAGTATTCCACCATAGGTGGCTATCACATCTTCTTTATCTGTCCATCAGTTGATGGACATCTGGGCTCTCTCCCTACTTTGTATAAGCTGAGTTCTATAAATAAGTCCTAGGCTGACCCAACATGTACAAAAACTGTTCTACATCACCTTGTAGCCTCTCTATAAACCCATTTTTGTGACTACATAGTAGGAACGAGTATTTACTGAGTACTTACTATGTTGTGGACGCTATTCCAAGCACTTCCCTGTAACTGGCTGTGAGGTTTGTACTCCACTAAAAAATTTTTTTATGTTTATTTTTTGAGAGAGAGAGAGAGAGAGAGAGAGAGAGAGACAGAGACAGAGACGGACAGACAGAGTATGAGCGGGGGAGAGGCAGAGAGAGAGGGAAACACGGAATCCGAAGCAGGCTCCAGGCTCTGAGCTGTCAGCACAGAGCCTGACGTGGAGCTCAAACCCACGAACCGTTGAGATCATGACCTGAGCTGAAGTCGGACGCTTAACTGACTGAGCCCCCCAGGTGCCCCTGTACTCCAGTTTATCAGTGAGTGAACTGAGGCACAGAGCAATGAAGTAACCTGCTCAAAGTCACAGAGTGATTCAAGTGGCAGAAGCCAGGCGGTTTAACTAAACAGCTGGGCCCCCTGTTGACTGTCACTCCCAACAGAACTTGCTTAAATGAGTCACCCGCCAGACAAACGCTCGCATAAACTGGCCAACATGAGCCATAGCTTGGAGGACTGAATAAAAATAACACCGGATGTTGGACTTAGAAGCATTCTTTCTCTCATCTTTGGAGATGAAGTTAGGTGAGAAATTGAGCCCAGAAAGTATAAAGCGTATCACGGGTGAAGTGCAATGCAAACATTATGAACCTATTTTGAAGATGGTCTACAACCCAGTAGCTGGTACTGTGCCATTTTACCACTGAGGAAACTGAGGTTCGGTGTAGCAAGTTAAAGGACTTGCGTAAACCACAAAAGTAGTTCATGGCAAATGAGAATTTCAATCTGAATCCTGTCTGACTCCCAACCTGACTCTTCACCATGCTTGTCGAGGCTGAAGTACTCACCTTAATAACCCTGCATATTCATGGGAGAGCTCCTACAGGTCACCGAGCCCTGCTGTACTGACATCTCAGCCCTCCTTGGGGGTGGGGGCCACACATAAACTGTAGTGCGGCGCATTGGACTATAGATGGCGCTCATTAGCACCACAGTTACCCGCAAAAGCCTCCCTTTCTGGGAAGGAAATGTGGCCTGGGCGTTTTGGGGGCTGGGTGAAAAATGACCAGATTGTCCAGTCTAGGTTTATTTTCCTAGTTGTGAGCCTTTTTATAAGTCCTTTATCTGAGGCCAAAGTTCAAGTGGCTCTAAATAGCTGTCATCAAACTAAAGCAACGGACTGAGTTTGGCAAGCACCAACGAAGCTTGAGCTGGTATTCTTAAACCCGATTTCAGTTATGATGCAATTCCCATCAGGATTTTAAATATTTCTGAGGCCAGAGAAAAATAACAGAAAGATACACTGAAACACTCAGAGTGTCCCCGAGTCCACATTACCATTTATTTCGACCATTTCAAATTCTAGAAAAGCTCTCACCTATGGCCCATATCATTGGTAGCATTTGACCAAGACACCTGTAGGTTACTAGATTAGCTAATGAAAATCACAACCCTTACAGCCAAACCCCCACCGCACAGGTCTGCTCGTGGAAGAGCCATGAAGTAAGAGGGGAGACCCATATGGTACCAGTGGGTATTAGAAGCTAGCGTCCCAGCCTGGAAGAAGAGGAAGAGGGCATGGACACCTGGGGTGCCAAATGTGTCTGAGGAAGAGAAAATGATCCAAGGGGAAAGGGAGAAGGGGGAGAGGCAGCGAGCGCAGGTCAAAGCAATATGGTACCACGGACAACCATCCCTGGTCCACTTGTCCAGCTGCTACCTTAGCAGCTCTGCTGGGTGCAAAGCACCATGACAGCTGTCCCTTAAGGTGTTAGCACAGAAGAGGGACAAGAGACATAATCTTGTACTACCTTCCTCCCTAAACTAAACCTTTATCTAGTCGTGACTTCCCAAAACAAGATATTTGGAGGAACCATTCAACTCCCTCATCTCCTGCTTTGCCTGGTATTCATTGGTGCCCAGATGATATCCACAACCACCAGGATGCTTTCAAAGTACCCAAGCTGGGCAAAAGTTCCAAAGCGAAGCAAAGTAGACCGGAATGGTTCCTGCCAGAAAGACGTTTACCTTCACCAAAAATGTCATCCTCTTCCTCGCCCGGGAGCTCCTCGGGGTCCAGATACTGCATCTTGGAGAGGGCGGCAGTCCGCGGGTGACAGCAGGTGTGCAGCCACGACCGTTCCCACCGCCACAGTGCGCAGGGCAATTTCCTCTCTGAGGGTTGCAGAAGCCCTCAGGGAAGGCAGCTTCCGCATCTGCCCTCCGCAAGCAGCTTCATTCATATGAATAGGCTCCCTGAGCCTTTCCAAGCCTGCATTCCAGGTGGGGTAATTCTCAACCCCCCCAGCCCCCCCCCCCCAGAAGAAAGAACTTCTTTTGGAAGGGGGCTGCAGATCCGGTTGGGTCTGAACACAGATAGAACTTAAAGGCCAAGTGCAATGAATTCCTTCAGAGCGACAACTTTCATATTTTCTTAAGGAGGAAGGTGAGCTTCCAACTTTCGTACTTATGAATTTGAACACAATGGGTCGTGTTGAAAGAGACGGGGTTCACGTTTCTCATATCTCGGTTTTGCTTCAGTGACAATTTATCTGAAAGCAAAAGCCGCCGCGCTGCACCAAAGAGGCACCTGCAGGGACGCAGCCTCGGTTTCACTCCGAAGAAGTTGCCTTTTTCCTTTTTGCAAACCTCTTGCCTTTGGGGCTGAGAAACTCTGTAATGTTCCAGCCCAGCTCAGCACACATCTGGGCTCTTAGAGGCTCAATTCAATCTATGGTCAAGCAACAGAGAACTAGTTTGGGTCGAATGACTTCCATTTCACCCTATTTACCCAGCCTGGGTCTTCAGACTTGATCGCTAAAGAAGAAAGAAGAAAATATGACTCAAAAGGGCAGCTCCTCCCAGAGGCAGGAGTAACCAGTGCGCTTTCACAAGAGTATGGGGGCGGGGGCTGGCATCGCCATATGGAACCCCCCAAAGTGTGCTACGTTCTCCATGGCTATTCAAACACCAACCTGAGTGATACTGCGATTTCATAGTGGGGGGGGGGGGGGGGGTTCCCAGAGCTCTCCATCGTGTTGCAAGACCTCACAGATGGTCAGAAGCCCAGAAAATGCAAACAGAGATAATGGTGAGGAGTTGGTAGCCCCCAGTGTTTACTTCCGGCAACTTTATTTCCTGAGTAGGGTTTTAAAACAAATAAATAAATAAATAACATTTTAAAGTTTATTTATTTTGAGAGGCAGAGAGCGCGAGTGGGGGAGGGGCAGAGAGCGAGGGAGGGAGAGGATCCCAAGCAGGCCCAGCACTGTCAGCGCACAGCCCAACCCGGGGCCCGATCCCATGAACTGTGAGATCCTGACCTGAGCCGAAACCAAGAGTCAGTCGCTCAACTGACCGACCCCCCAGGCGCCCCAAGAATATATTTTTGATAGACTTTATTTTTTTAGAGCAGCTTTAGTTTCACAGCAAAATCGAGAGGCAGTAACGGTTTTCCCATATGCACCCTGCTCCCCCCACATCCACACCCTCCCCCACTGCCACCCCCCACCGTCATCCCCAGCATCCACCGTCAGAGAGGCACATTTGTTACGACTGGTGCATCTACACGGACACGTCATGATCACTCAGAGTTCGGAGTTTACCTTCGGGTTCACTCTTGGTATTGTACACTCTGTGGATTTTGACAAATGTTTAACGACATGTGTCCACCATTAGAGTATCATCCAAAGTAGTTTCGCTGCCCCCCAAATCCTCTGCGCTCTGCCTGTTCAGGCATCCCTCCCACCTACCTCCTGGCAACCACTAATCTTAAAATACTGTCTCCCAAGCTCTGCCTTTCCCAGAATGTCATATAGTTGGACTTACACAGAATAGAGACTTTTCAGAGTGGTGTCTTTCGCTTAGTAATATGCACTTAAATTTCTTCTATGTCTTTTCATGGCTTGGTAGGTCATTTCTTTTTTTTTTTTTAATTTTATTTTTAAAAATTTACATCCAAATTAGGTAGCATCTAGTGCAACACTGATTTCAGGAGGAGATTCCTTAATGATCCATTACCCATTTAGCCCATCCCCCCTCCCACAACCCCTCCAGCAACCCTCAGTTTGTTCTCCATATTTATGAGTCTCGTCTGTTTTGTCCCTCTCCCTGTTTTTATATTATTTTTGTTTCCCTTCCCTTGTGTTCATCTGTTTTGTCTCTTAAAGTCCTCATATGAGTGAAGTCCTATGACTTTTGTCTTTCTTTGACTAATTTCACTTAGCATAATACCCTCCAGTTCCATCCACGTAGTTGCAAATGGCAAGATTTCATTCTTTTTGATTGCCGAGTAATACTCCATTGTATATATATACCACATCTTCTTTATCCATTCATCCATCGATGGACATTTGGGCTCTTTCCATACTTTGGCTATTGTTGCTAGTGCTGCTATAAACATGGGGGTGCATGTGTCCCCTCGAAACAGCACACCTGTATCCCGTGGATAAATGCCTAGTAGTGCAATTGCTGGGTCGTAGGGTAGTTCTGTTTCTAGTTTTTTGAGGAACCTCCAGACTGTTTTCCAGAGCGGCTGCACCAGTTTGCATTCCCACCAACAATGCAAAAAAGATCCTCTTTCTCCGCATCCTCAACAACATCTGTTGTTGCCTGAGTTGTTAACGTTAGCCATTCTGAGAGGTGCGAGGTGGTCTCTTACGGTGCTTTTGATTTGTATTTCCCTGATGATGAGTGATGTGGAGCATTTTTTCATGTGTCGGTTGGCCATCTGGATGTCTTCCTAATAGGTCATTTCTTTTTAACACCGAATAACATTCCACGGTCTGTATGTGCCACAGTTTCTCTACCCATTCACCCACTGAAGGACACCTCTGTTGCTTCCGGTTTTGGCAATTACAAAGAAAACTGCTATGAACACCCCCGTACAGGTGGTGTTTGCCTGGACACAAGTTTCCAACCCCACTGAGTAAAGACCCAGAAACGCAGTTGCTGGGCTGTGGGGTAAGAATATGTTAAGTTTTGCAGGGAGCCTCCAGACTGTCTTCCCAAGGGGCTGTGCCATTTTATCCTCCCACCAGCGATGAAGGAATGTCCTGTGGTTTCACATCCTCATCAGCATTTGGTATTGACAGTGGTCTAGGTTTTGGCCATGCTCGTAGATGCGCGCTGGTTTTTCACTGAGTTACTGAGTGCTTTTGAAGAGACTGCTGGTGCCCGCTGCAAGCTAAGAACCTGTCTCCTCCTCTGTTCACTGCCCCTTTGAAAGGACACCAGCTTCTCCCAGCAGAGAGCGTGTGAATTGGGGCTGGAAGAGTCCAGCCACGAGGAAGTATAACCAAACTCAAGGGGTTTGCCAATTGGGGTGCATTAAATCAAACACAACCTGAGGAAACGTTGAAAGCAAAGAACTTACTATTCCTTGTTACAAGTGAGGAGAGAGAGGGGTAGCTCTCAAAACCCTGACTCCCCCTGGGGTGAGTGGGGGGACGCTTCCACAGTGGGGGCTGGGGCGGGAGCCGGCACGTGTGTTAAGGAACTTAGGCATATTCGATTACCTAGGTGCTAGGGCTCAGTTGTACAAGCCTAACGTGTCAACATGCTGGTGCACACTTGGCATGTTGAAAAAGTGGCAGAAAACCCCGCCCACAGAAGGAGATCTTCACGTTACAATGAGCTAAAGGTAAGTTCAGGACAATGCAGGGGGGCTGGGGCACAAGTCCTCAGCTCCAAAGGCGCTCCCCCTGGCTCACATGAGGGACTATCAGGTGTCTCACTGGAGGGAAATGCAGGTTCGGCCAAACACAGCACATTCCCTCCCAGCTTTTGTCCTTGCCCCCCTCCCTCCCTCCGCTGGTGGCTTCCATCTCCCCATCCGAGTACCTCTGCGTTGCATCCCAGCTCACGGAGGGTCAGTGAGGAAGGGCTACTGACGCCCCTGCGGCCGTCTGGTTGCTGAGGGGTTCCCAGAGAGAGCACACAGCTCGGGGGCTGCTGGAACCTTCCATCGCCCTCAACCAGGGCTGGGGCCGTCCTGAGGGGAGGTTCTGGAACTATGTGAATGTTTGGGGGTGCACGATGACTGCGGGTCTTACTGGTATTTAATGTCTTGGTACTCTTCCTGCAACGCGTGGGACGGTGGCTCCAGAGGAGGAACTTCCAGCCCCAGTGCCAAGAGTGCCCCTTCCCCACGTGAGAGACACGGAGGGGAGGGGCGCCTGGGGGAGGGGTGCTCAGTCAATCCCCTGCCTGCCTTCCGCTCAGGTCATGATCTCATGGTTTGTGGGTTCAAGCCCCGGGTCGGGCTCTGTGCTGACAGCTCAGAGCCTGGAGCCTGCTTCGGATTCTGTGTCTCCCTCTCTCTCTGCCCCTCCCCCGTTCATGCTCTGTCTCTCTCTGTCTCAGAAATAAATAAACGTTAAAAAAAATTAAAAAAAAATTAAAAAATAAAAAAAATAAAAAAAAGAAAAAAATCCCGAAGGGCAGACAGCCGGAGATGATGCCTTCTCTGTCTCTCCTTCATTTCCCTCCTTTCTGGCCCTTCTGCCATCATCCCCCACCCAGATTCCCACTCAAATGACTTTTCTGGTCAAGGGTTGTACTGAATTAACCTAAATTAAATTAATAAAAAACGGGCCTGAATTGTAAGATGCTGCAGCCACTATGGGACACAGTATGGAGATTCTTCAAACAATTAAAAACGGAACTACCATATGATCCATCCATCCCAATTCTGGGTATATGCCCAGAAGAATCGAAAACAGGATCTTGAACGGATCCTTGCTCTGCCATGTTGCTACAGCATTATTCACAATAGTCAAGATGTGGAAGCGAGCGAAACGCTCACTCACAGACGAATGAATAGAGGAAGTGACATATGTATATATGTTCATATATATATAATATCACATATCTTCGTGTATCTCACATATATGAATATTACTCAACCTAACAAAAGAAAGAAGTCCTGTCACATGCGACCACCTTGTATGAACCTCAAGGACGTGATGCTATGTGAAAAAAGCCAATCACAAAAAGACAGATACTGCGTGATTCCCCAAGTAGTCAAATTCACAGAAATGGAAAGAAGGGTGGTTGCCAAGGCCCGGGGCTGGAGGAAACGGGAGGTTTGATGGGTATAGAGTTCAGTCCCGCAAAATGGAGAAGTTCCAGATCTGCTGCACAACAACGCGTTTACAGTCAACGGTGCTGTAACACACACTTACGGCTTATTAGGAGGGTGAATTTAGGGTACTTGTTTTTTTCCCACACACAGGCAAAATGGGCCCAATTGCAGGAGATCTGGGTTCGGACTAGCTGGGAGGAAGGGCGGGCTATCAGTTTTGAACGTTACTACGTTTCTTACCCATCGTCTCCGTGCCCTTTACCCTTCATAGCCCTGTGAGGGGGATGCCGTTAGTTCATTTTACAGATGAAGCCGTGGGACTCTGAGAGCTTAAGTAACTTTCTGAAGAGCACGTAGTGGGTGAGGGGCAGATGTGACCAGCTCCAGCTCGCTCCGTTACCTCTGGTCTAAACAGCTTTGAGGATGATCTGGGTCACCACAGCCTCCCATTAGCTCTTGGGGTTACCACACTAGGGACCCCCCATCATTCCGCATCGTGATCTCTCTAGGCCTATTTGCTCATGTATAAATGGAGAAAATAACATCTTCTGGTGATGGGCTTAATTGTGTCCCCCGGACCCTCCGGAAATTCATATGTTGAAGCCCTAACCCCAGGACCTCAGAATGTGACCTTGTTTGGAACTAGGGTCATTGCAGATGTAATTGGTTAAGGGGAGGTCATACTTCAATAGGGTGGGGCCTTAATTCCAATATGAATCGTCCTTATGAAAAAGGGGGATTTGCACAGAAACAGGCACACAGAGAGGACACCGCGTGAAGACGAAGGCAGGGATTTAAAAGCCAAGGATTACCAAAGATGGCTAGCAAACCACCAGAAGCTATGGAAGAGCATGGGACAGATTCCCCTCGCCCCCCTCAGAAGGAACCGGCCCTGCGGACACCTTGACCTTAGACTTCTAGCCTCTAGAATCGTGAGACAACAAATTCTGGTTATTTAAGGCACCCAGTTTGGGGTCCTTTGTGATGGCAGCCTTAACAACCTAATACACTTCCTCATTTGGCTTGTTCTGAGGATTAAATAGGTTAGTTCATGTAAAGGAGCTGGCACAGTACGTGGCCCACCATTCACATCCAATCATAATTATCCAGCTCAGATCTCTCACGGGGCAGCTTGGAGCCATTTCTCTGGCAGAAGCCTCAGTGGGGGTAGAGAATGAATGGTCACCGTGCTCGGTATGAAATCTCAACAGCCCTTGGTAAGTTCCCCTCAGTTTTGTCTTCTCCAATTTAGATACTCTAAAAACAGCTACTAGTCTCAAAGAACAAACCAGAGATGCCACCAAGAACACCTTGAAACCAAGGAATATAGAAAACATGGTCCTTGCTCTTAGAGAGATAATGCACACATGTGTGATGTATTAGCTCAGCTGGAAAACTAATGAACTACAGGGGCAAACATCAATACGGATAGATTTCAAAAACACAATGTTGACGGGAAAACCCCACAAGAACTTAAATAGTATGATTCTATTTACGTAAATGCCAAAAAATGGGCAAAAGGAAAAACCACGTAACAGCTAACACTGCTCTGGTGCCAGCCACAGTTCTAAGTCCATTGATTCACTGAATTCTCTCACCAACTCTGTGAAATTGGTATTATCTTCATTTTACTGTAAGGCCCCAGAAGTAAAGCAACCCACCCAAGGTCATGCATCCTGTGGTGGAGCTGAGTTCTAACCCAAGCCCTCGTCTCACCCTCACTCGCCATGTAACATAGTCTCTCATCTGTGTAAAACATAAGGGACGGCTGAGCCACCCACAGCTCCCCAACGGTAGACGCTCCAGACCTTCCCTTATGTGGCTCCCCTCCTCCTGTTTGCCCTCCCAACTTGGACACATCCATTCACCTTTCAGAGCTTGATCTAAGGGCTACCACCTCCATGAAGCCTTCCCTGATATCTCCAGGTGGAAATGCTTGTCCTGATCCCTTGGTCCACCCATTTATTTATGTGCCTATGTCACCCCTGCCCTTCCCTCCTCGAGACAAAACCTATGTCTTCGTAAACTTTGTATCTCCAGTCTCCTAGGGTATTACCAGGAAGAAAGTCATTGATCGATAAGCATTTTAAAAATGAGTAATAATGATGAAGTGAAAGGCAGAAAGCTCTAATGTGAACTGAATACGAGGGCAAAAATTCTTACTTGGGAAGTCACCCTAGAATCTACAGGGGAGAAAAAAAACCCCTTTCCCGTATCCTTTTAGGTCTTAAACTGGGACCTGTGAATTAAACTGATGAAAGACATATTAGCAGTAGAAAGAGTGTACAAATTTTATTAACATTTCTATGTGCACAGGAGCTTCATGGAAAAGAAGTGAAAATCCCAGAGAAGTGGTAACGCTTGGTCTATATATCATTTTAACAAGGAGCAGTAAGTTGTGGGTCAGTGACGAGACAAAGGAAAAAGGGAAGGTTTGGGCTCCTAGGGGTGGTAAGTTGGGGGAGGGTGACCAGGAAATGTGTGATCCATAAGGGTTGTTTAATAACATTTGTCATGCACACTCTTCATTGTCTCCGGTGATAAAAGTGGTCTTCAGTGATGAAGAGTCCCTCTCTCTCTTATGGAAGAGACCAGACCTTTGCAAAGAGGGATGTGTGCCCTGTATTTAGGCAGGAAGGGAGAGGGCAGAGAGTTCTCCTGTGTCTGCTGTTTCTCAACTGCCATCAGCTAAAAATAATCCTAATGCCAACGTGGCATATTTTTGGGTGGCCTATTCTGAGCCTCTTCAAATCCGTACTAGAATAGAAAGACTAAGGCTAGAGAATCTCAGTGCTCACAGCTAGGCAGTCAGGGAGGGAGAGTTTACAGGGTGTAGGTTGCAGGGAGTCGTTTGACTAGATAGTAAGAGGTGAGTCTGGAACAATAACTGAAGGACCTTGCTTTCAGTGTCAGAGGCAAACAGCTCTGATCAATGCATTTGGGGTAGAGAACAACAGTAAGCATGAGCCGGTACGAAGCAACTATTCCGTGCGAAGACTGTTTGTGACAATCTGGGTTATGTGTAACAATGGAACCTCGTCAAGGTCAAAAGTGCAGGAACTTGGCAAAGCTTTTTTTTTTTTTACGACTCTAAACAGTTGGTGCCCCCTTTGTGCTATACGGGGTGTTCGAAGTTCAAAGACATGCAAGTCCTTGTCCTTGCTTTGAGGAACTTTACTCACCTGTGGTCATCCATTGATCCTTCCCTTCACTGAGTCATTCATCCACCCATCCATTTGAAAAATAGTCACGAATGCCTACTCTCTGTCTGGCACGGTGGGAAACATTTAAGTAAATGTATAAGTGACTGTGCATGTGTTACGCTGAGCATGTGGAAACCAACACAATACAGTAAAACCTTGGATTGCGAGTAACTTATTCTGCGAGTGTTCCACAAGACGAGCAAACATTTCTGATAAATTTTTAACTTGATAAACGAGCAATGTCTTGCAATACGAGTTGTACATAATGCAAGGCATCGTATGATCACAACTGACCCAATGGTTCTTGAAATTTGCTTGGATATACAAGTGCTTTAGATCACAAGTGTGTTTCTGGAACGAATTACACTTGCAAACCAAGGTTGTACTGTATTATTATTTTGTGGCATGAGAATTTGGTTTATATAATGATCAGCTGTTTACTTATTAAACAATTTTTTTAATGTTTATTTGAGAGAGAGAGAGAGCACATGCGCGTGCACATGAGCAGGGGAGGGAGAGGGGGAGAGGGAGAGAGGGAGAGAGGGAAAGAGGAAGAGAGGGAGAGAGGGAGAGAGAGAAATTCCAAGCAAGCTCCAGGCTCTGAACTGTCAGCACAGAGCTTGAAGATGGGGCTCAAATTCATGAACCGCAAGATCATGACTTGAGCTTAAGTCGGACACTTAACCAACTGAGCCACCCAGGCGCCTCTATTTATTAATTTTAAACATTTTTTCAGGGCTTGCTCTTGTGAAAAAGACACTTCTACCTGTGAAGAAGCGCTTTAAGGCAGAAGCCATACTGGTGGGAAAATGGCACCATCCAACGTGAGCTTTCCTTCCAATAGAGAATGAGTATCACAGTCTTTTCTCTGTACCTACTTCTGGAGAGTTTCCCAGTCTCTCTAGAACATGTTTTTGATGTTCAGATACAAAAACTGCAGAGCAGGGGAAAGAATCTGAAATAATTAGGGGTAAAATGTTCTCCTTTCAGAAACAGAAAGGAGAACAAAGTAGGAGAGAGGAATTGAAACTGCGGAAGGGCTGGAATCAAGAAAGAAAAAGGTGAAGAAAACCACAGAGCCAGAAATCATCTTATCTTTGGGTACACCTGCCTGTAAAAATGCACATGAAATGCGTCTAACCGCACAGGGCCGTGACCAAGGAGCTGAGACTAAAGGAACACAGTTTCTAACGATACTCATGTTTTCACGTTGCCAAGAGGAGGTGCCCACCTCATGGGATGACAGCCCAGATGCTCTGGAGCCTTCCGCCACGCACTCCCCGGTTTTGGGTGTATCTCTCGGCCGAAGGAGCACACTCGGGGTCACTTGTGGGGGGTGCTGGGGAAGCCTCCAGAACAGGCTGACCAAAGCCCTGGATGGTCCTCTTCCGTAGGACTGAAGACAGTGAGGATAACTGCCCGGTGAAGGCATCTGCTCACTCCTGTCTGGAAGGAGGGAGGAGAGCCCAGCAAAAGCACTCTCTGTGGCCAGACTCACACAGACTACGGCTTGTGCGCGTATAGCCTTGGGCTTTGGGTATGATTCCCGGGAGTGGTTAGTCTGCGGCTAGTGACTTTTAAAAATGGCATGAAGGGCACTGGGTCTGGGATCTGACAGAACTGAGTTTCAATCCTGGCTTTGCTACTACTACCAGCCCTCTGACTGAAGTTATTGAATCCGACTCTGTGAAATGGAACAGTAATCTGGAGTTCAGCCCTCTCTCCTCAAGCTGCCCCCAGTGAAAACACAATCTTCATCAATACTTTGTGCCAACTATACAAACATGACTGTAAGACTTGGTCCCTGGCCTGTACCCTCCGGCTCAACCAGAATATAATCCCGAGGGCTCTCCAGCATAGAAAACTTTTGACTCCACTGGATAATAACATTTACCTCCCAGGGTTGTGGTGACACGAATTGAGATGGGAATCCCTCTCTGGGGCTCTGCCACCCACTTTAGAAGAGTAACCAGAGATCACTGTGCAGTGTGCCCTCCTCCCCCTTTCTAACCTCAGGACCACTTTCTTGGTATGGGAGCCGTGGAAAGCTGCACAAGTGGTCAGGAAAAGAAACTCTGAGAGGGCGGAGAGAACCAGTCCTTTGCGCCTGTGGGAAATTTAGGGGGGCTTTTAAGGGAGGCTGTAATACTCCCTCCCAGACTGTGACTCCAGACCCAGAAGGGCATTTCTGTCCACAGAAGGGAGGCCAGATGAGGAAGCATGACTTTCCGAACTTTGAAAGCAAGGTACACCTCTCACCATCCTAAATTTTATGACGAGAGGTTGCCCTGTGGTGCGTAAATCACCGGGTGCCAACTCCAGGGAGAATATGAAATATTGTTGTTGAAAACATGAATGACACTAAATGATGGGTACTCAGTCCTTTGGCAGGTCACAGTTTTTCCAGCAATTTCCAGAAAATTGAAAGAGGACCTCGTTGAGTTGTTACGGGTAGATTAATAAGCACGATTTTTGATGGTAAGTCACTATGAGATTTTTGGTACATGATTAAGAAAGGTCTGAGAGAAAAATGTGGTGGGGTAAGGACCTTCAGAATTCAAAAAAACCCTCTCTTCACTGAAAGCAAAAAAGGAACACCAGAAAAATTGCTGATTGTCAGCTATTTCGGGACTCTGGAACATTTAGTCAAGAAAAACAATGAAATTTTCATAAGAACAATGAGTTTTGTGGCATTTTAACTTGTGCTATTCCCACCTCGTCCCCAGCTCTGTGGTAGCCTTGAAAACCAAGAGTCTGCAATCACAGTGAAAACAGACTGGCAGTCATTGGAGTGGTTGGAGAATGGGGCTGGAGTTTCTTCAAGGCCCCAATCCCAGAAATGTCATGATTTGACCCGTCTTGACCCCATCGACAAAGCTGTCTTTATTTAACCTGACTCAGAGTTGCCCAATGTGAACACCTTTCCACTAGCTAGACCTGCTTGTTGAAAACAATCAGAGGCCACTGCTAAGCAACGAAGCTGCCTGAGGTGGTGGTAAGAACAGTAGGGGGTAATCGGTAAACCAAAATCTTAAATAGGAAAAGCTGGGGGGCACCTGGGTGGCTCAGTGGGAAAAGCGTCTGACTCTTGATCTCAGCTCAGGTCATGATCTCACAGTTCGTGAGATCGAGCCCCACATCGGGCTCTGTGCTGACAGCATGGAGCCTGCTTGGGATTCTCTCTCACCCTCTCTCTCTCTGCCCCTCCTTTGCTCGTGGTCTTTCTCTCTCAAAATAAATAAATAAACTTAAAAAAAAAAAAAAGGGAAAAGCCAGGGGAAAAATGGTCTTAGGGGGCTTTGGAAAGTTCTGATATATTTCTGAGAAGCTAGAAGGCCAAACACGTTTATGGCTGTGTGCATGCCCCCGGCTGTGCACATGCTTACAGAAGACACCTGATTGGGCTATGAATTCTCACCACTGCCTAATCTTGAGGCTCTGTGGAAGCAGGAAGTAAAGGATAAGGCAGAGTTGTAAAGTACCTAGCTAAATGTGGAAGGTATGTCCCAGCTTATACATGGAGCCCCTTGGCAAAAACTAAGACTTAGTTCCAAGCATTTAAGATATCTCTGTCCAACATCAGCTGACCACTATGCGACTAAGCAGAGATCTCAGTGGCTGCGCGTGACAGAGATCGTAGGCTTTACAGAGCAAGTCCAGAAAAATCACTAAACAGCAACAACAAAAGCCCTAGGGAGGTGGGAGAATCTGATTTCCACACTTCCCACATGTATTATTTCAACTGTCCAGTTTTCAGCAGTTTTGAGATGTGTGAAGAAGAAATTATGGCCCACACACAGAAAACAAGGTAAAACACAACCAGTCAATAAAAACTGCCCCTGAAGAAGCCTAGATGTTGGTCTTACTGGGACAAAGACTTTAAGTTATCTATTTAGAATATGTTCAAAGAATGAAAGGAAACTAAATGTAAGAACAATGTCTCAACAATGTAGAATATCAACAAGAAGGTTAAAACTACCAGAAGAAATAAAAAATACTAACTTGAAAAGATATATAAACCCCCACGTTCATTGTAGCATTATTCACAATAGCCGAGATATGGAAACCAAGTGTTCATCAGTGGATTAATAGATAAAGAAATTGTAGGAAATCTTTGTGTCTGTCTGTCTACCTATCTACCTACCTACCTATCATGTAATATTAGTCATGAAAAAGAATGAAATATTTTCATTTGTGACAACATAGATGGATCTTGAGGGCATCATGCGAAGTGAAATAAGTCAGACTGAGAAAGATGAAAATCACATGATCTCTCTTATATGTGGAATCTAAACAAACAAACAAACAAACAAACAAAGATCATAGATACAGAGAACATACTGGTTACCAGAGTGGAGGGTGAGGGCTATTAGAAATGGGTTTAAGGGGCACCTGGGTGGCTCAGTCGGTTAAGCATCTGATTTCAACTAAGGTCTTGATCTCAAGTTCATGGGCTCGAGCCCCACATGGGGCTCTCTGCTATCAATAGAGAGTCCGCTTTGGATCTTCTGTCCCCCCCTCTCCCTGCCCCTTCCCTGCTCACATGCACACACACACTCTCTCTCTGTAAAATAAACACTTAAAAAAATAAATGGGTTTAAAAAGAAAGTCAGAAATTACAAAATAAAGAACCAAATAGAAATCCTGGAGATGAAACGTATAGTGTAACTGAAATGAAAAATTCACTGGAGATGCTCAACATCAGATTTGACCAGGTAGAAAAAATAATCGGCAAACTTGAAGGAGATCAACAGAATAACAGAAAGGAAAAAAAGAGTAAGGAAAAATGATCGGAGCCTCATAGAACTTGGGATACCACCGAGCATACCAATGTATATATAACAGGGCCCTCCGAAGAAGAGAGAAAAAGAAGCAGAAAGAAAATTTGAAAAAGTACTGGCCAGAAAGTTCCCAGATGTGATGCGAAGCATTAATCTATACCTTGAAAAAACTCCGCAAACTCCACATACATAAGGTTAAAGATATCACACTTAAACACATCATCAAACTGTCAAAAGCCAGAATCAAGGGACAGTCTGAAAGCAGAAACACATGACTCACCACATACAAGGGAGCCTCTAAAAGGCCAACAGGTGAGTTTCTCATTAGAAACCACAGAGGGCAGAAAACAGATAAAATATTTAAAGTTCTGAAACGACAACAAAATATCAACCAAGAATTCTATATCTGGAAAAACTATCCTTCAGGGATGAAGGAAAAATGGGTATGTTTCCAGATATACAAAAGCTAAGGAATTTCACTTATACAAGAAGTATAGTATAGACCTGCCTCATAAGACCTGCTAAAGGGAATCTTTGAGGTTGAAATGAATGGACATGAGGCAGTCACTTGAAACGTTACCATCAAGAATGTATGTATGTGTGTATATATACATGTGTACATGTATATATACACACATATATACATATACACACATATATATACATATATATACACACACATATATACATATATATATACACACACATATATGTGTGTGTATATGTGTATGTGTATACACACACACATATATATATTGTTATGATCAATTTGTACTAGTGAATGCAATGATTCTATCCAGACAAAAATTTTAATGCTGAAAACCACTTAGTCACAGGAAAATGCTACATACATATGCATATTTTCTTCTAACAGAGAATTGTGATAGAATGACAGAACAAGACTTCCAAGTATAAAAATACATTACATTGTAAGAAAGGCAATTGTCCCACACTTGGGCTGAAGTAAAACCTTGTGGTGTGGTGGGATCAGCATCACCTTCTGGGATGCGTCTAGCATTTCTAATAAAATACGTCATCAATTTTCTGATAGATTTTAAAGAAATGAGTCCATCTGAAATACTGATTGATCCTATTTGTCTAACTTACAGTCTTAGAGTGAACCTAATGACCTTACGCTAGAAATTGTTAAAAAGCAGAGTCTAATATATTAATGACCAGCTGAATATCTTTTGTTTCTTCTTTTAAATGTCTTAATAGTTACAGAATAGTTATGGTAGCTCTCTCAGGAATGATTCTCTTGTGACAAGTATAAAATGAAACTTTGACAATGTATCTGAGAAGTTGCCTTCACGATTAGGATAAAATTCTCTCGAGGTGGAGGAATGGAATAAAAATACGAATCCAGAAGGAAAAAGGAAAAATGTAAAACATTTCCAAACCTCAAAGAATATGATCATTTAGTTTTTTTATGTGGATGATGGAGATATACATATTTGTATTATATATTACACTCTTTGTAACTTGTAAAACTTATGATAATAATTTTAGATATGCAAGGGTACATAATTTTCCAAAATTTATGTTGGTTTTCAAAAACCTAGACGGTTAAAGACCACTGGTACAGACTCCACATTAAATGGCGCAGGACCTCAGCAAGCCCTGTAGGCCAGGCATCAGGATCAGTGACCCTGAAAAAGCATATGGCGGCCGGGGGCCCATGGTGGCCGGGCATTACAGAGGGAAAGCCTGGTAGATCCATCCCTTTCCATGGACTAACTCTGGGTTGTGACCCCCTTTGCCTCCTGACCTGTTTCCTCTTAGCCTCAAAATGTCTTCTTTGTAGAGACAGCAACAGAAACAAGGGTCTGAAATTGGGATTTGTTATGTTCTGATTTTGACCAAATGTTTTTGAAAACTCTTCCCACCGTGGCTTCTCTTTAATATACACATCTCAGTGACTTCTGATTTCAGAGAGGACAGAAAAATAATTTGGGTAAAGAGATCTTACAATGACTACATTCCAGAAAAAAAAAAAAAAAAAGAGGAAGGACGGAAGGAAAAAAAGAAGGAGGACATGTTACCAATCCATCTATCACAGCCACTAACTCAGGTAACGAGCGGGTGAGCCTTGGTGCCCTGCCCTGGCCAACAGCTCCCTCCCCGGGAATCCCCACGAGTCCTGGACCAATCAAAAGAACAGCTCCTGGCTGGGTTTGCTAACTCTGTTGCAGAACAAACTCAGATAAACTTGTTGGCAAGAGAAGCCAGTCATTCAAGAGATGAGGACCAGGAAAGGAGAATGGGAGAGATTTCAGGTGGCAGCAGCCAAGGGAGATGACAGGCTCAAGCCTTCATAACCAACCTCTCTGCTTGCAAGATGGACGCCTAGAGTTTTATAGGGCGAGGTTGTGTGCGTATGTGTGTGGGGCCGGGGGTACGTGCCCAAGAGCAGGCACAGAGCACAGAGTCATGGGTGGGGGTCCGTATGTGTTCAGCGTACGATCATGGGCAGGGAAGGGGACACGTGGGGTATGGTCTTCTAGGCATTCTGTTGCTATCAGGGCTATTCTGGTCTGGCCCGGTTGGTTGTCCTGGTCATTGCAAAATATCTTCAGCAATGCCTCGAGAAGGTGTGAGAAGAAATAAACACGATGGGTTTTAGTTAGAGTATGAGTTAAGAGTCTTGCCTCTGGTTTTAACTGGTGGGGTCTATAGTTGAGCACAAGGGCTCGCTAACAGAAGGAGACAAGAAAAGAAAGCATGGGGGGGCAGAATATTTCTTTTTTGGAAGGAAAATACGTCCAGATTGCATCTGGGTGTTTTGAGGGGGGGAGGGTTGCTGTTTGTTTTGTTTTTGTTTTAAAGTTCCATGGGAGAATACGCAGAGATACTCTTGGATTTGAAATTTCAGCCTTCGCGGGGCCCCTGGACGGCTGAGTCGGTTAAGCATCTAAACTTCTGCTCAGGTCACGATCTCACAGTTCATGAGTTCGAACCCCACGTCCGGCTTTGTGCTGACAGCTCGGAGCCTGGAGCCTGGTTCGGATTCTGTGTCTCCTTCTCTCTCTGCCCCTCCCCCACTCACACTCTGTCTCTGTCTCTCTCAAAAATAAATAAACATTAAAAAACACTTAAATGCAACGCCCGCAGGTGCATGTAGCCCGGAGGAGGGCTCAGCCTCCTCCTCTCTCAGGCAATTGTGCCTGGGAGCTTGTAGTTATTAGTCAGTTTGCAACTTCCAAAAACAATTTCCGCCCTCAGGTGTGAGCTCAGGTTGCCCGCGGAGAAGCTTTGTTATCACCCCTGGGTCTTGACCTGCAGGCCGGGGTTCCCCTTCCCTGTCATGCTCCGTCTGGTCCCTGTCATCTGATTTCTGTCAGCTGAGAGTGTGAAAAAACAATCTACGGTTTGTTTCACCTCCACACCCGTGTCAGGCCATCCTACAAACATCCTCCTCAAAGCAAGACCTTTCTTTCCCTTTCCTAGAACTCTGCTGTGCGAGCAGGCTGCTCAGTTCCACCCATCCTCTCTGAGACCGCAAACAGAGCTGAACCAGAGAACCGAGACTTATAAACAAGGGTGTAGGCCGGTGAGTGTGGTGGGGTCAGGGGAGGAGGGAAACAAGCCAGAAAAACAAAGCCCTGCAGCTTGAGGTGGAGGTGAGCAGAAAGCAGCCAGGCCTCCAAAAAAAAAAAGTGTCAAAAAACAAAACTCAGGGGCGCCTAGGGTGGCTCAGTTGGTTAAAGCCTCCGACTTCGGCTCAGGTCATGATCTCATGGCTCATGGGTTCGAGCCTCACCTCGGGCCCTGTGCTGACAGCTGGGAGCCAGGGGCCTGCTTCGGATTCTGTGTCTCCTCTCCCTCCCCCTCCCCCGCTCACACTCTGTGTCTGTCTCTCAAAAACAAACATTAAAAAAATTAAAAAAAAAAACACAACAAAACTCAAACCTCATGTAACCGTCATGAGGTTGAAGGCTTTAAAAGTTGTTTCTGCTGCAGATTTTGGAGGCTTGTTCTCTTAGCCAGAGGCACCCGAGTGTTGCAAACCCGAATCCTTACAAGTTCAGTGTTAAGCTGTAGGGGGCAAGGGAGGCGCAAGCCTGTTTCTCTGCCTTGAAGGGTCTCGGTGCTTCTGAGGACACCGCGAGGGTCACGTCTTGTGGGATGGGTGGCTCAGGCCAGCTGTCTGGGGGGCTCTCATCTCTGCCAGTGAATAAACAAGCCAATGTGGAGAACACGGGCCTGGGGTAAATGAAGGCAGAAGGCAGGTGCAACCTAAAAGGTCAACTTCCTGTCTTCTCCTATCGTGAAAACCTGAGGTGGGGACGGGGCGGGGGTTTTGCTAACCACCCCGAGGGGAAAGAGAGGCCCCCAGACACCGGACGCTGGGTAGCAAGAATTCAGGGGGGTAGGATTTTTGCCTCTTCCTTCAGGGAAAGCCCTGGGGTACCCCGGCCCACCCCGCAGAAGGGGTAGCTGTGGGAGAGGTGTTGGAATGACAGGTGAATTATTTTCTTGCAAAATTTCATGAAGAGTTGTATTAGCAAAGTACACAAAAGGGGAGGCGGCAAATGCAGTGTGGATCAGATGGAGGGAGGCGGGAGGGGCAGGGGCGGGTGGGCTCTGTCCTCACTCCTTAGCCTAAGTGTGGCTTCATGTAAAACCCACTCAGCCAGCTGCCGGCCACACCCAGTGGTTTGGCTGTTAATTGTAGAAGAGGAGAAATGTCCCCGGTGCTGGTGGGGAACGGGGTGCCGAGCAGAGCGCCAGGCTCTGGAACAGCACTTCTCTCCCTGGACACTTCCTAAACAAAAAGCTTTTGCAAACATAGTAACTATTATGATCCTAGATATTACCCGATCATAATAATTCTGTACCAGTTCCTGTCTCACCCAGATAACTCCGCGAGGGGAGGGGGTTGGCGATACATGTCTGAAAAGCAAGATTCTTTCTCTTCTCTTCCTCCCTCCCTCCCCCCCGCCCCCCAGCCCCAGGAAAATCGGGGCCCTGTGTTAGCCATTGCTCACGTCTAGGATCTCCTGGTTTACTTTACGATGACAACGTTCAGCCCAGCAAGGGCACATTTCTCCTAAGAAATTTGGGAATGGATGTCACCTGGTCTTCTGAGTTCCTTCCGAGGTAAGGAAGGTCAGGGTGACCGTCCTCACTTTCTTGATTAGGGAGGAAGAGGGGGAGGGACATTTGTGACGTGGCTGAGTGGCTGCAGCAAGCCAAACGCTCCCCAAGAGCGGGCCAGTCCAGATTGCCAGGCAAGTGCTCCTACGGACCACCGCAGGGCTCCGTATAAATGAAAAGAAAATGTATTCGTGTAAAAACAAAAACAAAACGCCACGGTGCAGATATCCAATGGGCAAAGGGGACAAGGCTGGGCCAGGAGGGTTCGCAGCACTGGGCCTGATTTCTCGGGTCTCTCATTCTCTGTGAGCTCGGCAGTCGCCCAGAACACAGTCCAGCCATACGACTCGAAGCCATAGGATCTAGGCCACATTTTCTCAGTCTTCAGTCAGCCGGTCCTACTCAACACGGAGCTCCCAGAAGGCAAAGGTCAAGTACCATCTTCGCATATTTGTTTGAGGCCTGATGGGAACCAGCGCTCCAGAGACATTTTCTAAATGAATGAGTGACTGAGCCCCGGCCGTGACCTCTCATCTGTTCGGGGAGTGGAGGCTGTAGGAGATTCCTATCAGCACAGAAATGGGGGAGTGGAACCCGGGAGAGCTGGGCGGTCGCCAGGTCCTGGGGTGGTAGGAGGTTGGGAACACCCACCCCTTTGCTCCACTGTGACCTTTATCCCAGCTCTGGTTCCTGGGTGGGGGGAGGAACCGTTATCACACAGGACCTCAGAGTGCTTTTCAGGTCTGGAAGGACTTGTGTCTCTTCCAAGTAGGTGACCCCAGGCCCTGGAGCGAGAGGGACAAATAGATGTTTTCTCATGTAAAGCAATCAGCTAATTCGTGGGTTTCACAGTTGAATAGGTGTCATGTTATCTGAAGACTACTGGAGGGCTTCTGATTTATTGACATAGATAAGGCTTCCTTCAAAGGCTCCCCTTGAAAGCTGTTTAGTGAGGGATTCCAAAGCAAGGTGTTTATAACAATAATAAATGTTTTTCCACCACTTTGTCCCAGGTTTGTCTGCTCCTAGTTCTTTTTCCTGATTTCTCTCCTTTTCTAAATTTATTTTTATTATTTTTTAAGTTTATTTATTTATTTTTGAGATGGGGGCGGGGAAAGAGAATCCCAAGCAGGCTCCGTGCTGGCAGCACAGAGCCTGATGCAGGGCTCAAACTCAAGAATGGTGAGATCATGACCTGAGCCAAAATCAAGAGTCGGAGGCTTATCCAACTGAGCCACCCAGGTACCCCTTGCCTCCACTTTTTAATGCACTAAAAGAAAGCTATAGAAGAGACCCTTAAGAGAGACATTTAAAACCGGTATAAGGGAAATTTCACAGTAGGGGATATTATGAAGATTGGGTGAGAAAGAGTTCAGACCTTGCTTCTTGGATGATTTTCACTGAGCCCTAGTCCACAGAACCCAGGCAGCTTTAGTAGTAATTTTTAGTTCCCCTTTCTTTATGCTTACTGGGATAAGATGGTATCTGGGAACGGAACTTGTGGTAAAGAAAACCTTGCTACAGAAGGACCCCACCCTTGCTTACCTTCCTCTGGAGCCAGTGGCAGTATGTAGTGAATGGTAACTGGGGGGCTTCCTGTATTCTGCAGTGGGCATTGCTACACCACTGTCTCCAGTGGAATGAACCAGAATACAAAATGTATGCCTCTTTTGAAATGTGATGAAGCAATACACAATTCAGAAATAGGGTGACCACATTTTCTGTACTATGTTGCACTCTTTTGCACAATGTGTAAGAACACAACGTGAGAAACCTACGAAAGAAGGAAATAGAACAAGTGAGGTTGTTGGCTGGGTAGGTTCTGTAAGGTAAAGGCAGAATACTAAACACTCCACCTAGCCAACATCCTCTTGGCTATTATTCCTGTTTCCAAACCTCTACCACTCTCCCCTCCTCCATTATTTCCCATCAACCATCCATCCATCCATCCTTCCTTCCATCCATCCATTCATCCATCCTTCCATCCATTTGCCATTTATTGGGCACCCTGTCATTCTAGCTGCTGAGAATATAGACATCAGTGCCAAGCCAGTAAAGGTTAAACCACCAGTGTTTGCTGACTTTCATAGTGCAAATACCCATACCCCGGCTGATCTCAAGCCACCAACATCATGTCATTGAACACAAAGTGGGGAAGAGATCATCAGAAGCACTCAATTATATGGTGTTTCCAACATACAGCTAAAATGGATGCCAAGAACCTCAAGTACACAGATAATGGTTAAATTGGTCATTAGGAAGTGATAAGTTTTGAGTAGTATTAAGTTTGCTGTCAATATAATTTATTTAATTATACATTTATGTAATTTAACTTCAAATAATGGCTGTCTTAACAGCTCACGACCTTTATGAAAATTTAACAGTTGGCTCTTATGAGCAAAAATGAGTTGGCTCTAGCATACCACTGGACGGAGAGAAATAACGTATGATATCTGCTTTATGAAAGTGTTTTATCTAGAAAGTGAGAACATATACGTATGAAAGTGAGTAGTACTCCTTCAGTTGGGGAAAATGCTGGGCATAGAATTACTGGGGACGTACCGTGAGATCCCCTGAAATAAAACCACCTTTAGGAGAGGGTAGTTACTTGGACTCTATGCCAGCACCAAAGAACACAGAGCAAAGTTGGTTTGAGCACAGCAGGTGGCTCTTTCCAGGTCAATAATAGTTTCTCTCTCAGTCAGCGTCCTTAGACTCAAACATCCTGGGACAACTGTCATCTTTGGCAGGGTGTTGACTGCCGAAGGGAAAACTGCAACTTAGGAGCTTAACCCTGGACACCCCAGCAGGGCAGGGGAGGGCTGGGGGGAACAGGGACCCCTCAGTGCACAGAATCACACCTGTGGAACTGTGCATGTCTGGGCTTCAACATTGACTTCTCGTGGCAACGAGATGAACGGCATACATTGGATTAATGACATTTTCCAAGTTCCACGATTCCTGGAATCAATAGCAAAACGTATACCCTTTGGCATGAGAAAACCCCTGAGATATTTAGATAGTTTGGTGGCTGGCAAGAATTTAAGGGAGGTCCTCCGACTGTGACATATGCGGACTTGAGCAAATAGCAAAAATAAAAGAATTAAGAGTTATGGCCATTTGTATTCTGATTTGCAGAGCAGGTCATAGGGGATAGAATCTGCCATGTATACGTGTGTGTGCTTAGAGAAAAAGATGTTAGCCAAAATCTTAACAAGTGTTTATCGCCAGATGGTAATGTGTTTGCTTTTTTGCTTTTGTTTTCGGTGCCGACACCTGAGATCTGAGCTAGACGATAAATGTGGAAGGAGGATTAGCTTTTATAGATTTGCTTGCATGGTTTAATAATTTCATCTATTCTTGTCAAAAAATTAACCAATAAATCATATCTGCCAATTGTAAAAAAAAGCAAGTAAGTTTAAAGAAGGAAACAGAAAAATCCAACTGTAATTCCAACAGCGAGAAATGCCTACTGTTAATATTTTGGTGTTTAACCTCTAGACCTTCTGCTACGCGTGATGTATTTCCTTTGTACCTTCTCATCAGCCTTGGGTTAATCTGCCTCCTGACCTATGCTTCTGAGCATGGGGTGGGGGCAGAAGGCTCATAGCTCATAATGTTAAATTAGGTTTTTCAACAAAGTAGCCCCTCAGGCAGGCTCAGGCATTTGTTTTTAACCTTTCTCAGCCACTTTTCATTCCCTAAAACTATTTCACAACTTAAACCATCCTCTCTGCTGCTTACATCCCACTTCAGAGAAAATACAGACCATCATATATGATTTTTTACTTCTGTAGGGGCCAAAGGCAGGCTAACCCAAGATGGGCCACTTTGACATGAACATCATTTTGAGTTAAAACTAATCCAAACCCAGAAGATTCAGGAAAAACTCTTTTATCTCCCCTCAACTGCCTGCTTGTACCAGGACAAGAGCTATTAACAAAGACTCCTCTTTGCCTAAGAAACTTCTCTACATAACAGGGCACCTGTGTTTTCCAAACACTTCCCTTCACCTTCTTCCTAATGGTCTTTCTCCCCTTGGTATCCTCAGACCCCTACCCTCTCTTCAGTTCATCTAAGCCTCATATTGCCTGACTGCCCTTGGAATTTCATTGTCTGTGTGGATTCCCCACATGTACATACACTATTGAATTTGACTTCTTCCTATTAATCTGTCTCATGTCAATTTGATTCTTACTCCAGCTAGAGGGACCCCAAAGGGCAGAGGAAATTCATCCTCCCCAACACTTCCTTCCCTTCTACCTCTAAATCTGTACCTAACTTTTCTTCCCTCTGTTTTAAATGAAACTCTACCTTTTACTCTGACCAAGTGAATGCTGTTTCTTAAAAAAAAAAAAAAAAAAAAAAAAAAAAAAAAAAAAAAAAAGAAAAAAAGAGGAAATCACAGGTTTTTTTTTTTTCTGTCTTCACAGGTAATCACATCCATATTGAAAAATTCAGAAATATAAGACAGCACATGAGGGAGAAAATAAAAGTCACATGTAATTGAAACAAAAAAGACACTCAGTGCTACCATTATAAATTCCTGGTTTTTTTCCATGCATGATTGTATGTATCTGTACATTAAGTATTCTTTACACAAAGAAATTATTCTGTATATGCTATTTCATGAGTCTCCTTTTCCTCTGATAATAGATCATGAATATTTTTTACGTGATGGAAAATATTCTTCAACAATGAGACTTTAAAATAATTTTTGAAAGTTAAAAATCTGGGGCACCTGGGTAGCTCAGTCGGTTAAGCATCTGACTTTGGCTCAGGTCATGATCTCGTAGTTTGTGAGTTCAAGCCCCATGTCAGGCTCTGTGCTGACAGCTAGGATCCTGGAGCCTACACTGGATTCTGTGTCTCCCTCTCTCTCTGTTCCTCCCTAGCTTGTGTTCTGTATCTCTCTCTCCCTCAAAAATAAATAGAGATTAAAAAAATCACTTCTGTGGGTTTCTTATTTTAAAAGCAGTGTACAATAATTAGAAGACTTGTACAATAATTTGTACAATAATTAGAAGATTTAATTAAAAGGAAGAAAAACCTAGATATCTGTAATCCCATCTCTGAGATATGACCAGCTAACAAATTTTATTTAAAATTTTTTTATTTTTTACATTTTTATATTTATTTATTTTTAATAGACAGAGAGCACAAATGGGGGAGGGGCAGAGAGAGAAGGAGACAGAATCAGAAACAGGCTCCAGGCTCCGAGCTGTCAGCACAGAGCCCAACGCGGGGCTCAAACTCACAAACCGTGAGATCATGACCTGAGCTGAAGTTGGACACTTAACCGACTGAGCCACCCAGGCGCCCCACATAACTTTATTTAAATCTATCTTACAAAAATAGGCTCATAACCAGCTGACACAATCTTATATAAAAACTGCCTTATAAAAATAGGCTCACCCAGATATCATTCTATGTCATTTTTGATATACAAATATTACCTCATTTAATCCTCATAACACCTTATGTGGTTGCTATTACGAAGATAACCTCCATTTTCCAGATGAGGAGACTGAGGCCCAGAGAAGCTAAGAAACGTGCCCAAAGTTGCATAACAGCGAACAGCAGAACTGGGATATGGACGAAGGCAGTCTGCCTCCAGAGGTTGGTTGCTAACACCTATAGAGCTCTCAACTTATAGAGAACATCTTTCCATGTTGATAAACACCACTCTCTGTGCCATGCTTATAATGATCTACCACACCTCAAATATTGGGGTTTGCTTCCTCGTGGTTCTTTTAAGATTTTCTTTTCCAGTTAATAGTTGCGTATGGAATTACTTTTGTGCTGTGAATGGATTCTCACTTCAGCTTTTTCCGTATGGTTAACCAATGATCCAAGTTTTACTTATTGAATTACCTACCCTTTCTTCACTAATTTAAAAGGGTGCCTTTGTTTTTGCTTCTCTCTTTTCTTGCCTTCTTTGGAAACCTGCTTCATTTATTATCCACTATCTCCCCTGGATCTTGAAAATATGAGCTAGCTCTGAGCTAATTATACATTTTCTGGGTTAATTGATGTACTTGTTCACTTAGGAAATTTATAGGGGTTGCAACAGTGCATAAAATTTTAAAAACTTTCTCCTGGGGCTTACAGCGTGTAGCTAGATATGACACTTTTACAAAACTCTTGAATGTCACACTTACAATGTGCTGGGCACTGTTTTTAGTGACTTACAAATATTATCTCATTTAATCCTTGTAGCAAGTCTTTCAGGTAGGTACTATTTTTATCTCCATGTTTCATGTGAGAAAATGAAGCATAGAGACATTAAGTAACTTGCCCAAAGTCTCTTAGTGGATAAATGGGGAGCTGGGGAAAACTAGTAGGCAATTCCCATTTAATGCAATAGATGTTGTATATCGTGGGGGAACTACAGGGTTCTTGATGGGGCCATGAGGCTCAGGAAAGACTTTTGCCAGGAGTGGCGTCCAAATGATTCCTGAAGAATGAGAAGGAGTAGGCTGGTGAAGGGAATTGGGGGTAAGAATATTTAAGTTGGAGAGGGCAGTGGTACAAAGTTCTAGAAAAGAGACAAAGAATGTTATTTCCTAGGAGCTGAAAGAAAGGGAGAAGTGTCACTGGGAAGGAGGGTGGGGTAGGGTGGCCGGGAGGTGAGAAGTCCTAGACTTGGAAGGGTCGGTAGGAGCCCATTGTCTTGTGAGTCTCTTGAAGGAATTTTGACTGTAGTTTAAATGTTGGAGGAGACTCTGAGGGGATTTAAACAGGAGAGAGATTACTCTGTCTGCCACATGGGAGATGGGTATCAAGGGGACAAGGGTGTGGGCGGGGCAAAGTGTTAGAGGGGCCGTTCCAACAATCTGGGTGAGAAATGATGTTGCCTTCAGAGCAGTAGCAAGGGGATGGTGAGAAACAAGTGGCCTCAGGTGCTCCCTTGAAGGAATTTGGTTGGATGGGTCAAAAGGAGGGGAGTCAGTGATTATAACCTGGCTCTTGCCTCAACCAGTATGTCTCCCTGTTACCAACTATGGCTGCGATGAAAATCAGGGTAATAAATAGTCTAGACTTAATATGCAGAGAAGAAAAGATAACTTGCCTATGGTCTAATCGTTACATTCCCATGACGTCCCCCTTTAGCACTCACCAAACCCTCACTGAAGGAGGGCTGCAAAGTTTGTAAATATGGCGGGTGTTAAGAGTATCATTTCTGGTGGTAGGATAAGGCATGATTAAATAAAATTTTTTTTGAAACTTTACTGAGGTATATTTCTTATACCATAATATTCACCCACTTGAAGTGGGTGGTTCAGTGGTTTTTAGTATATTCAGCGTTGTATAGTCATTACCACAATCTAATTTTAGAACATATTCAATACCTCTGAAAGAAACTCTGTACCCATTAGTAGTCACTCCCTATTCCAGGTTCCCATCCTCACCTCAGCCCAGGCAGTCATTCATCTGCTTTCTGTCTCTCGGACTTGCCTATTCTGGACATATGACATAAAGGACGTTATAATATACAGTCTTTTGTGGTTTGCTTTTCACTTAGCATAATGTTTTCAAGGTCCACCCTTGTTAAAGCTTGCAACAGAACTTCATTCCTTTCAATGGGTGAAGAACATTCCATTGTATGGATATACCACATTTTGTTTACATATTCATCAGTTAATGATCATTTGGGTTGCTTCCGCTCTTTGGCTATTAAGCATATGCGTCCATGAACACTCATGTACAAACTTTTACACGGGCACGTGTTTTCCAAAGCCACCACACCATTTTACCTTCCCATCAGTGATGTGTGAGGGTTTTAATGTTTCCACATTCTCTTTAACACTTGTTACTGTCTGTCTGTTTTACTTTAGCCATCCTAGTGGGTGTGATGTGGTATCTTCGGGTAGTCTTGGTTTGCATTTCTCTAAGCACTAATGACGTTGAACAACTTTTCATGTGTTTTTTGGTCATTTGTAGATCTTCTGTGGGTAAATGTCTCTGCAAATTCTTTGCTCATTTTTAAATTGGGTTATTTATCTTTGTAAGGGTTCTTTATATATTGTGGATACAAGCCCCTTGACTATATTGATTTGCAAATATTTTCTCCCCTTCCATGGGCTGTGCTTTCTTAATGATGTCCTATGATACACAATATTTAAAATTGATAAAATTCAATTTGTTTACTTGTTATTTTTTTTTGTTACTTATGCTTTATAAGAAACCATTGCCTAACCTAAAGTTAGGATTTGCTCCTCTGTTTTCTGCTAGAAATTTTATAGTTTCAGGTCTTACATTTAGGCTATAACCCATTTTGAGTTAATTTTTGCATATGGTGTAAAGAAGAGTTTCAGATTTATTCTTTTGATATGAATAACCAGTTGTCCCAGAACCATCTGTTGGAAAATTTCCCCACTGAATTGTCTTAGCATGCATAAGTTAAAATTTGCTCCTTATATCTTCCTTTTCCCCAAAATTACCCACCCCCCCCAAAAGAAAACTAAGAAAGAAACAAAGGAAGAAAAAAGAAGAAAACTAAATCCATGATCTTTTTCTTTCTTTTTTTTTTTTAATGGAAGGTACAGTAAGTTTTGCTTGAGTTGAATTTAGCTGGGGATCTTTTCTGACACCAGATTATATCATCCCTTTTTCTTTGGCTCATTGTTGAAACAGCCAGTCTCCTCTCGAGCCCCACTGATTTAGAGTTTGTGACAGCACAACTATCTGGTGAATTTTAGCTGTATAAGTAAAGTGAAAGGCCCATAAAAATAGTTAACAATTTTCCCAAGCACTCAGATACGTGGGAGAAGTTACTCTTCCCCTGAGGCAGGAAACAAATGTAGTTTAGTTGCATGAGTTATTTGGTTATAATGCCAAATTAATTTTTTTTTAATTTTAAGTAATCTCTATGCCCAAGGTGGGGCTTGAACTCATGACCTCTAGATCAAGAGTCACATGCTGTACTGACTGAGCCAGGCAGGCACCCCTATAATGCCAATTTTAAAAATGTTTTCAAGGCTTATGAAGAAACGCGTGATGTTTGGTATTATACATCTGCCAAATGAGACTTTAAAAATATTTAAATCATGGGGTGCTGGGATGGCTCAGTCGGTTACGCTTCCGACTTCGGCTCAGGTCATGATCTTGTGGTCTGTGAGTTCGAGCCCCATGTCGGGCTCTGTGCTGATAGCTCGGAGCCTGAAGCCTGCTTCAGATCCTGTGTCTCTGTCTCTCTCTGCCCCTCCCCTGCTCATATTCTGTCTCTTTCTCAAAACATAATCATAAAAAAAAAACAAACTTAAATCCTTCTGATAACATTGTGGTATGGTCAAATGCCTGAGTCTTTTTTTTTAAGTAGGCTCCACACTCAGCACAGAGCCCAACACAGGGTTTGAACTCACAACCTGAGATGAAGACCTGAGCTGAGATCAAGAGTCAGGCACTGAACCAACTGGGCCACCCAGGAGTCCCAACCTCCTAAGTCTAAGAGAGGCATGATGATACAAAACATACTGTTAACATTTCCACCCAGTAACATCTTTTGGAAAATAACCAAAGGAAATATTCTAAAAGAAGGAAAAACTACAAAGATGTATTACTTATCATAGGCAAAGGTGGAAAACTATTTCAATGCCCGAAAAGCTAGAGGATGGATAAGCAAACTATGTTCTACGGGAAAAAGCTAAAGAGCTCAAAGAACTGTGGTTGTTAAGGGTGGTGTGCTAACACGTGCTGAAGTGAGCAAAACAGAATTTGCATATATACCTTGACCGAAAAGGGCGTAAGGGTGGATGGGTGCTGACAAAGTTCAAAATTAATTTAGCACAATATCGACACCCGTTAGATTTATTTCCACAGCACGCATGAAGGTCTCCCTAAATGGAAAATGGAAGCTGAAACCAACTTTTCTGAGAGCCAACTCACACACCTCTGTCTTTCTGCCACGTATCTTTTTCTTAATGATTTTCCTAATTCATTGAATTCTACTTTTTAATACCTAGGGGGGAGGGAAGCATAAGCCCTTGGAAAGAAGAAATTCAGGATTTCTCAGAAATTAGCTATTGAAATGATTATTCCCGTGGAGGGGAACCGGTGTCTTAACGAAGCATTTTTCTCTGAGGCTTGATGAGACACACTGAGAATGCACCTGCCCATAATGTGGGTTGAGGAAGAGCGAACTTTCGGTCTTGGGCATTGGGTGGGGTACTCATTTCCTGGGGCTGCCGTGAACAGAGGACCACAACTGGTGGCTTTAAACAACAGAATCTTATTTTCTCATGGTGTTAGGGGTTGGAAGTTTAAAACCGAGGGGTTAGCAGTGTTGCTTCCCACCGAGGACTCTGAGGGAGAATCTGTTCCTTGTCACTTGCTCGCTTCTGGTGACTGCTGTCATCTTTGGTGTGCCTTGTCCTGTAGACACATCACTCTGGTCTCTGCCTGTCTGCGTCCTCTTACAAGGATGCCAGCCATATTGCATTATACGCCCACCCTACTCTTTTATGGCCTCATTTTAAATTTGCTAGTCATATTTATGATAACCTTATTTCCAAATACGGTCACAATCTGAGGTACTTTGTGTTAGGACTTCAACATATCTTTTTGTTTTTTAATGTTTATTTATTTATTTTGAGAGAGAGCATGTACCTGCACACGTGCATGAGTGGGGCAGGGCACAGAGAGGAGAGGAATCCCAAGCAGGCTCTGTGCTGTCAGCACAGGGCCTGACATGGGGCTTGATCTCACGAATTGTGAGATCATGGCCCGAGCTGAAATCAAGAGCCAGATGCTTAACCGACAGAGCCACCCAGGTGCCCCTCGACATATCTTTTTAAGGGGACAAAATTCAACCCATCACTGGTGGCCTTGGGTTAACTTAATAAATGTACTGTTCTGATTAATTCCAGAGCAAAACCTAGGCTTCCCATGACAGGTCCTAGGAGGATCCACTCGGGAACAGTGGTTGGTAATGGAGAGAATGGTGTCACGATAGTGGGATACATTGCTCTCATAGACTGTTGACCTCTCTCCCTGAGAGGGAGGCCTCACTCCTGGTCGGCCATGAATGTAATGGCCAAACCCAACTGATGAAGACAGAGGCTGTCGTGTGGGGGAATCTCTTGATTGTACGTTTCCACACGTTAGAGAAATTCTCCCGTCCTCATCACTCTCTCCCTCAGCCTCCTCAGTGGATGAAGAGTGACTCGACAGATGGGTGTACCAGAAAGATGGCTCTGAGCATGCTCCAACCAGCCCCTCCCTCTCTCTGGAGCCAGCTGCCTGCACGTTCTGTGTTCTTTCACACGCTAAGTTGAGCTAAGCGTGCCACGGGGAGGTCAGCGGTTGCCCCCGTGCTGCTTTTGACTGGGTGGGTGAGTCTGCCTACTTCTGAAGGGTCAAGATGAGCCTATCACTTGACTAACAGATGCAAGACCCATATCCACCCTGGCCTGTACCTATATTGGAAGCGTGTCTGCGTTTCCTGTAATATAGGTGATGTTTTGGTTTTCTTCAGCCCAGCCCTGAGTCTAAGTCACAATTGTTTCCAAGTTGGGGGGGGGGGGAAGAGATGCCCATCTAGGTTTCTTTGAGTTTCCAGTTGTTTCCAGATGCCCCCCCCCCCCCCGTAAGAAACAGGTGTGGAACAAGGGAAGATATGGCAGGTACGTGAAACGAGCTCATCACCTCTTCCTCTGCACAGTCGTGAGCGAGGGCAGGGTGTGCTAACGCCCGCAAACGGGGCAGCGGCGAGAATAAGGGGACACTCTGTCCATTTCTAGCTGCTTTTGTGCTCATTTCTCAATCAACGCACATTTAAGGGGCTTCTGCTCTGGGCGAGGCGCCATCCCAGTCCCCGCCAGGGACACAAAGAACCGTAAGGCCAACAGGGCCCATCCTCAGCGGATTTACAGTCTTGCTGGAGAAACAGGCGCATTAAAAAAGACAAGTGACAATGCAAGACAGGATGTGGTCAGTGCCAGTGAGTTTTATGGGCAATTAAAGTGCCATAAAAATTCAGAAGAGGAAAAGAACATTTTGGGACACTTTGAACTGATAAGAAACGGGGGGGGGGGGGCGGTACTTGTTGGAGAGGAGAATTTTCCAGGCCAGGGGTACAGTGTGTGAAAAGGGCCCGGATTTAGAATGGTTAGGATATTTTAGTGAACAATTCGAGCAACATTTGAGTCCCTGTTGTGTGAAGAGCCAGGGACGTGGTGGACAGGCTCAGACGCCAGCCACGCAGACTGGACTTCCAGCTCAGACTCTCGTGATTGGTGTGCTCTGGGGCCAGTCACTTAACCTCTGCCCGCCTCAGTTTCCCTATCTGTGTGAGGGGTGTTGCCATAGACACTGAGGATACAGTGGTAGGGAAAGTCCAGTTTATAGCATGCTCACTGTAGGGCATAGGCTGTGTTCTAAGCCCTCTTTAAAACATTTTTTTAAATATTTATTTTTGAGAGAGATACAGTGCGAGTGGGGGAGGGGCAGAGAGAGAGGGAGACACAGAATCCGAAGCAGCCTCCAGGCTTCGAGCTGTCAGCACAGAGCCCGACGCGGGGCTCGAACTCATGTCTCTGAAGTCATAGGCTTAACCAACTGAGCCACCCAGACACCCCTATATTGTTTTTTTTTTTTAAACTTTTTAATCTTATTTAATTATTTTGAGAAAGAGAGAGAGAGAATGTGAGCAGGGTAGGGACAGAGAGAGAGAATCCCAAGCAGGCTCCATGCTGTCAGCACGGAGCCTGACATGGGGCTTGAGCCCACGAAACGTGAGATCATGACCTGAGCTGAAGTTGAAGTCAGACGTGCTTAACTGCTTAACTGACTGAGCTATTCAGGTATCCCTAAGCCCTTAAAAAAATTTTTTTTAAAAAATATTTACTTATTTTTGAGAGAGAGCGTGCGAGCAGGGGAGGGGCAGAGAGAGAGGGAGACACAGAATCCAAAGCAGGCTCTAGGCTCTGAGCTGTCGGCACAGAGCCCGACGTGGGGCTTGAACTCATGAACCACGAGTCCGTGACCTGAGCCGAAGTTGGACGCTCAACCCACTGAACCACCCAGGTGCCCCACCCTAAGCCCTTTTTAAATATGAATTCATTTAATCCACAGAGTAACCCCGTGAGGCGGGTACTTTTCTTGCAAAGTGTGTTCCAGAGAGGCTAAGCACCTTGGAAGCAGAGGCAGGATGTGCACTCTGGCGGGTCTGGCACCAGAAGCCGTGCTTTGAACCACTGTGCGAACTTGCCTTTGAAAGGGAGGGTTTGGTGCAGGGTGTGGGGGGGGGGTGGGGGAGACGTGCTGGGTAGCTCTGGTGATGACCTTCTGCGCTAGAGCGAGGAAAATAAGAACATCTCGCAACTGGAATTCTTTTCGTTTACTACTCTGCTGCTTGAACAAGCTGTTTGGATTTAAAATTATAGGTTCCATGTGGCCATTGAAAGCCTTGCAGGAGAGATAAATTAAAAAAAAAAAGAACCGATTTTTTTTCCTTATGACATAAATTGTGGGTAGAGGAGGAGGAGACAGCTTAGAGGTAAGGGGGGGGACGCGTCTCATCAGAAGGGGATGATAAACCTGGATCAAGGGCAGAACTGACAGACGATCCTAACGGATGAACACTCAGCTCAGTAACAACGTTGAACACACTAGTCTGGGCCAGGATTAATACCAGCGCCGTGGTTCTTAAAGGACTCGACAATCACTAACTAATTAATCCATCCCACTGGGAGGTATACTTATCATTAAAGGGAGGTAGCTGATTTCAAAGCTTCGTGCCCTCCTTTCACGGTCCAGCTTTATATTTGTTTTCCAGAGGACTATGTGTTGCCTGGAGAGCTGGGAGAAAAGAAACCTCATGCTTGTTTTCTGCAGTTGGTGTTGAGCCTGCAGCTGCTTATTCTTTAAGAAAAAGGACACCTTAACTTGTTGGGATGAGCACTGGGTGTGGTACGTAAGCAACGAATCACGGGAATCTACCCCCCAAAACCAAGAGCACCCTGTGCACTGTATGTTAGCCGATTTGACAATAAATTAAATTAAAAAAAAAAAAAGGAAAACAAAAGAAAAAGGGCACTTTATAGCTACAACAGGAGATCGCAGATTGGCTTATGGAAAAAGGTGATCGAAATCTGGCCACGTTAGCGCTCTGAAAAGCTCTCAATGTAAAGAATGATATAGATGTGCCCATCTTCAAGAGAGAGATTAGAAAGTCACGAGCTGTATCTGCTTGAGGATTCAAGTGCGATTCAGTGATCTGGAAATGGAAGAAGGACGCAAAATATTTTCGTTCTGATTGAGACCAGGTGGGAGAGAATTTGAGCTCTAAATCCCGCTGGGGCAGGACCGTCTAATCCTCTTTTGTTTGGTTGGTATGGAGACTTCAGCAGAGATGTCTCAGGGTTCTTCACCTCACTGTCCAAACCTACCACACGGTCAATAATTAGCACATGTGCTACGCTCAGCAACGTGAGGAAAAGACATTGCTCATTCTTTTCATAAAAATTTCAGTATCGTCTCAAATGTCAAGAATCCCAAGAACAAATGTAAAGCAAGACAGGATACTAGGTAGCCATTTATGAGACGCAGCAATGTGTACGTGCTCACGTGTGAGGCATTTTGCTGGGAAGACAAAGGATAAAAATGGCTCTGATGGAATTTGCATCGGAAGGAAAAGAAGCCAGCTGCGGAAGAGTTTTGTACAGCACGGTCCCATTTTCTGTTTTCAAAAAGGTGTATGTGTGTGTGTTTGTGAATGCACGGGGATGTCTCTGTGTACTCAACTTCCTCGGGATTCATTTACCTTCTTGGGTAAAATACCCATCTGTTGTGGAAAATTCTCACACCTTATGTTTTCTTCTTCTCAATTTTTATTTGGAAATGATTATAGATTCCCAGGGAGTTGCAGAAAACAGTACAGAGAGGTCCTATGTACCCTTCTCTCAATTTCCCCCAATGCTTACACTTTGCGTTGACAATAGCACAGTAGCCCCGTCAGGAAATCGACATTGGTGCGCTACATGTATAATTCTACGTTGTTTCATCGGATGTGTAGATTCCTGTCCCGACTGCTACACTCAAACCACAACACTGTTGCATCCCCACAAAGGTGTCTTTGCCTCTTTATAGCCACACAGACCTCCTTCACCTGCCTGTCACTATTCCTAATCCCCGGCAGCCACTAATGTGGCATAAAATGTTTTACAACAGTTGAGAATGTTATCTCAATAGACCCACAGTGTGCGTCCTTTGGTGATTGTTTTTTTCCACTGAACACGTTGCCTTGAGATCCGTCAAGTCCTATATGCATCAATACTTCCTTCGTTAAAAAAAACTTTTTTTTTTTTACATTTATTTATTTTTGAGAGAGCGAGACAGAGCATGAGTGGGGGAGGGGAAGAGAGAGGAGATACAGAATCTGAAGCAGGCTCCAGGCTCTGAGCAAGTGTTCAGCACAGAGCCCAATGTGGGGCTCGAACCCATGAACTGTGAGATCATGACCTGAGCCAAAGTCAAACACTTAACCGACTGTGCCACCCAAGGAGCCCCAATATTTCCTTCATTTTTATTGCCAACTAGTACCACGGTTGGATGAGCCATGGTTTAACCATTCACCTAGGAGAGACATCAGTAGGTTGTTTCCAGTTCTTGGCTACTACAAATACAGCTGTTATGAATATTTGTCTCCAGGTTTTGTGTGGACGTAAATTTTAATTTCCATGGAGTAAATGCTGAGGAGTGGGTCTTATGGCAAGTATGTGTTTAAGGAAATGTCAAAATAATTTCCAGAGTGGCTGTACAATTTTATATTGCCACTGGCAATATATGAAATATCCAGTTTCTCTATATCTTCACCAACATTTGCCATCGTCAGTTTTTATTTTAGCTGTTCTAATACATGTATAGTGACAATTTATCTTAGTCTTGTGTTTTTCCTAAGGACAAGTGATGTTGAACAACTTTTTATGTGTTTGTTTGCCAAATGTAACTCTTCTTTGGTGACGTTTCTGTTCAAATGTTTGCTAATTTTTAATGTTTTTATTTTATTATTTTTAAGGGTTGAGAGCTTTTGCCCTACTGTTCTCTTGCTTGAGCTACTGGTTTTTCTTGGGATTTTATTTCTGGAGCTTCCTCGAGGCTCTGGAAAAAGGTGGGTTCCCTTCAGAACATTGTTTCTGCCAGGTACCTAGAGCCACAATCAGCTTGGACTCTTCTAAATTAAATTCTTGGCTTGAGGTATTTCAGTACCTTCAGGTGCTATGAATTTTTCCTGCCAACCCTTAGTACAACCAGCTTCTGGTTCTAAATTCTCATTTCTTTCTTTCTTCCCATAGGTTCCAAGGTTTGACATAATTCCTGGTCTTCCCAGAAGGGGTGGGTGTGGTGTGGCGATAGGGTGAGGGAGCTGGTTTTTTTCCAATTCACTTTTATACTGAGAGTGAATCCTTTGGGATACCAGCTTTGTACAGGGTGGAGTTGGGTGTGTGTGTGTGTGTGTGCATGTGTGTGTGTGTGGGGGGGTGGGGTGGGGAGATCTGTTAAATCTTGGGAAGGTCCTGGGTTTTGTCTGCTGTGTGAATATATTTTTACCTTAGATGCTTTTTTCAATCATGAGATTATGGAAAATGAGATTTAACTTTCCTTTTATGTGTCAATTTTTTTAATTAATTAAAAAAATAGGGGCACCTGGGTGGCTCAGTCAGTTAAGCATCTGACTCCAGATTTCGGCTCGGGTCATGATCTCATGGGTTTGTGAGATCGAGCCTCGCATCAGGTTCTGAGCTGCTTGGGATTCTTTCTCTCCCTCTCTTTCTGCCCCTCCCCCACTCATGGGTCCTCTCTCAAAATAATAAACTTAAATTCTTTAAAACCAATAAAAAAATATTAAAATGAAACAAAAGGTGAAAATGAACAAAACAAACCTAATTTTTTTTTGAAAGGTGGTAACATTAATGAGAGAATGATAGTTACTTATCCAACTAGGTATATTTAAGTTTACTATTTAGGAAACAGCTATCAGTAGGACAGTGCTAAACAGTTCTAGGGAATAAGAAATCTTCTTTTGGTAAATGTTTCTATTAAAGAGCCCTGAAAGCCCAAAGCCCGAAGCCCTTGTGTAGAGGAAGGGGAAGAGAGGGCGGTCTTACAGAGGAGGGAGGGCAGCTGCCACACCGGTGAGCTTCCTATTGAGGGAAAGTGTGTATTAGTTTCCTGTGGCTGCTGTAACAAATTGTCACAAATTTAGTAGCTGAAAACAACGCCAATTTATAAGCTTACAGTTCCAGAGGTCAGAAGTCTGAACTGGATCTCACCAGGCTCAGAGCGAGCTGTCAGCAGGGCCACATCCCTTGGGGGGGCTCTAGGGGACAATCAGTTCTCTTGCCTCCTCCAGCTTCTAGAGGCTGCCTATGTCCCTTGGCTTACGGGCTTCTTCTGTCCTCCGAGCCAGCAGTGTGTCTAATAGGATATTCCAGGATAATCTCTCCATCTCAGGGTCAGCTGATTGACATCCTTAAGTCTATCTGCAATTTTAATCCCTCCTGACCATACAACGAAACACATTCACAGGTTTGGTGGGTTAGGACATGACCATGTTTGGGGGCCGCGATTCTGCCTAACATAGCGGGAGGAGCTTTTCGGTCACTTGGTCCAATTAAGATGGTGGGCGCTTCTACAAATCACATGCAGATCCATGCTTTTTAAAAAAGAAAGCAAAACACGCAAAAACGAATTTGCAGCTCGTGACTTTTTACAAGGCAAATGCTACTGTAACTTTCTAGAAGGGAAACTTTGACAGCTTCCTGCAGAAGCACCTCCATGTGCCCAGTCCCTGCCCCAATCGGATCTTCCAAAAATTATGTATCGCGTGGTAGACACAACTCTGCATGAATTAATTTTCCTGTGTCTCACAAGGGCTTCAAACCCTAGAATCTGTAGCGTCTCTGATTATGACAATGGAACAAACAGGGTCCCTCGAACCGTGTGCAAAATGAACTGGCAGGAAACAGTTTGCCTCCCGTAGAGAAACAGTGGGATTCAGTGGAAAGCATCCAAGGGGTTTTGCAATCTTACTCTTTCCTCCTTTGGCTCTGGTCCAGTTTCTTCTCTTTAGCTACAGAGAAGCAGCAGAAGCTATGAAACCATGCTTTCCACCTGAGGCTTTCTTTGACTTTAAATGTGATGTCAAGATCTCAACCTGGGGCCCGGGGGCATCAGTCAGCCCATAAAATCATTTGGACAGACTGCCACGAAGCTCTCTGCAGGCTCTGAGCTAATGCATCCTGTAAAGCTCTTTATATAACAAAAACAATACTAATAACAATGTAATTAAAGTATACATGTACTTGACCGATTCTTTCTGAGAATAAAATATTCAGCGGGGCAATTTCTTGGGGGCAACGAGAGTATTTTTCATATTTGAGCTGCTGAAGTAAGTCAGCACTGGGGAACTCACAAACCAGATTTGCATCGAGTTTTACCGCGACAGACACATCATCCTTATTAATATGGTATTAAGTTTACAAAATTACCTAATCCTAGCCCCAAATGCTTTAACACTGTGTTTTTGATCCCTGGATCAGACAGCTGGGATGCCACGTGTTGGGGCCCTGCCGAGTTGGGAAATTATACAGTCGATGATTATGAAATTGGTCTCGATTGATTTAATCACTGTAATCATTGGCATTGTGAGATATGCAACCGGGAAGTTTTCATTCCAACAATTACACACGATGAAGTCACGTTATGTGGGAAGCTCATCCCTGTGTTTATTTCTGTCTAAATGGGAAGAAGGACGAAGAGAGATCCAGGCATGATTCAGGGTACAGCCGTGGCGGGTGAACCCACATTACGCAGCCAGGGAAAGACAGGGTCGAGTAATGAGCTTAATGCAGCCACTGCGCTGTACCTGGTTTCCCCCGGACTTGGCCATGGAAGAGAAGTTGTATCTAATTAAATATATACTATGTCATTATCCCGCAAGAGGATTAAACAGGCAGAGTGCTTGGCACACGATAAGAACTCCATAGATATTAGTTTCCCTGTGACATCATCAAGGGGACGCAGGGAGGTGTGCAATGGTGGGATGCTCCTCCTTTCTAGCCACCCCTTACTCTAAACCCCCCAACTCTCCCTCCCGGAGCTGGACTGGAGGGGAGCAGGAATGCCTTCCTTCCTCCTGGGTCTACAGACTGATTCAAGTTGCTGGCCAAAGGAGTGTCTCCCCATCGGGAAGCTGTGCTTAATTAGGGGAGCTAGTCGGTCTTTAGGGGAGGCTTTGACGGGAGCCTGTCGAGTCTACACCAGGCTCATCATCATGGAGTCTCAGAGCTCTGGCTCGGGAAGGAGCAGGCTGCAGGAACACCGGCTCCTCTTCACAGACTTCGGGATCGTGAAGTGGAAGGAAGGAGGCAGCGTGGGGGAGTGTGGAAGTGGCAAACAAGAAGCGAGAAGGATGCGGGGGGAGAAGGTGGGGTGAGCTAGCGTCCAAGCGCAGAACAGAGGACAAAGACCCACTGTCCGCGGCCTCCACGCACAGAACCCGGTAGAAGGAAGGAGGACTTTGGAGACCATCAGCTCCAGCCTCGTCATTCTGCTGACGAGGAACCGGGACCTGGGGAGGGTGACCGGGATCCCTCGGCTGGGGACAGGGCAGGGGGTCCCCCGGTCCCAGGGTCGCTGGCTTCCTGAAGCGTCCCGTGCGCCCCCCTCTTACAAGTCCGTTCACAACGTACAACCGGGCCCGCTGCTAACTGCCGAAAAGCTTCCGTTAGGGCCGATGTGACTGGATGAATATAAAGAAAATAGTAGCTGTTTTCTTGTGAGATTAATGCACGACTTAGTTTAATCCTCTGGACAGGTAGCCCCGTGTGGTAGGTATTTTCACGGTTTTCTTTTTATGAGTGAGGAGGCTGTGGCTTCAGAGAAGTTGTGGGATTTAGGGATTAAGTGGGTGGGAGGAGAGCCCAGGTCCCTAGACTCTAGACCCTGGGCCGTTCATCTCAGGTGCAAGACCCCAATCCGGCCGTGTGCAGTGAGCTTCTGCCATCGCATCGTGATCCCTCGGCCTCAAAGGCAGGCTTCAAGGGCCTCGCGTGTATCTGACAAGGATTTTGAGGCCCCTTCCACCTGGTGGGGCATCTCTGGGGCATTTTTAGCATCTGCTCCTGATGGTGTGGGTCTCTGAGGAGGGCAAGCACCATCCACACCCAGCCCAGCCAGAGGTCCCGTGGATTGGAAGCTCAGTCTGGAACAAAGCCCTGTGCTTTCCGCTGTGCCGAGAGCGGTTCTCAGCTGGGGCAAACAGCAGGGGCACTTGGCAATGTCCGGAGACGCTCTCCGTGGTCCAGAGGAGTGACATCCCAGTGTCCTGAGACTGGAAAAGAGGCTGGTGAGACCCTGTGGGTGCCTATTTAAGGAACAGAGGGGCAGGGAGGAGGGAGGCGATTCTGAAGGCAGGAAGTACTGTACTGTACTAATGGAGTTTATGGCGTTGCTGTGGAGTGGCTAGGAGCTTGTCCTTTGGGGTCAGATGGCCCGGGTTCGAGTCCTGGCATTGCTGTCAACTAACTGTGATCTTGGGCACGTTGCTGAGGTTCTCAAAGCCTCGGTTTCCCCATCTGAAAATGGGGGTGATAACAGTATTCACCTCATTGTGCTAGTGTGACCACCCTAGATGGGCTTTCCTTGCAAAGTGCCGGAACGGTGCCTGGAGCACGGTCAGGGCCAGCTCTGGCAGGGCTGGTGCTATCGGTCTGGCAGTTGGCGAACAAAATACGAAAACGGGCTGTTAAAGGGATGACCCGTAGAGACTTAGAGGAGGAAACAAAGACCATTAGTGAGGGGGGCACTCGCCACATTTGAAAACAGTTTCAGCACAGACTCCTTCCATTTGGAGGGGACACTGGCCATCGCCATGACATGGGCTCACACAGAGGCCAGGCTGACATCACTGCTTTATTTGCCAGGGAGACCCAGATCAGGGAGATCGGGGGGACAGGTGGCATCTGGGTCATTGACACGCACTTTTGGGATCTCCCCATGGACGAGATGGAGACACCCGTGCCGACACGGGGATGACTGAGCTGCTGTGACCACCTGAATGCCTACCTGGCAGGAAGTGGCAGGTGGCTGTGGCTCTCTTCTATCACTGGCCCTTTCAAAATTTGTAACCCCTAGTTCAGAATGCATATTTTGCAAATTTATTGTTGGGAGCATTATTTTGCTCTGTATGCATTGTGAAGAGAGAGCCCAGCGTACAAAAGCGGAAACCAGTGCTGCCCTGACTGAAGGCTCGGGGGACACCGGAGAGGGTACCCTTCATGTCCCGAAGCAGCTACGGAAGCTTGCGTACCCTGAGCTAGAGTGGAATCACAGAGCCCACTCTTGCCAGATTTGCTGATCCGAAGGCAGGAAGGCAGCAGCCCCGCTGGCCCGGGGCACTGGGCTCCAAAGCCATGGGGAGTAATATGGTAGACTTCCTGAGAACTTGGCCTTTGAAGTCAGCAAACGTGGGTGTGACTCAGAGAAAGTTAATTAACTGTGCTATCTCGGTCCTCCCATTCCTTTAAAATTTTTTTAATGTTTATTTATTTTTGAGAGAGAGACAGACAGAGGATGAGCAGGGGAGGCACAGAGAGAGAGAGGGAGGCACAGCATCCGAAGCAGGCTCCAGGCTCTGAGCTGTCAGCACAGAGCCCGACGCGGGGCTCGAACCCACAAATGGGGAGATCATGACCTGAGCCGAAGTTGGGCGCTTAACCAACTGAGCCACCCAGGCGCCCCCTCGGTCCTTCCATTCTAAAATGAGGATGGTAACGGTACCCACCTCACGGAGTGTTTGTAAGATTCAAAATGAAATAATAATGAACGTAGAGCTTTTGACATATTATTCTTAATATTATTATTATTATTATCATTAATTATCTTTGATGGAACCAAATTCAGCAAGATGGCATGTATCAGGGTAAAGATAAAAATTCTATATTTGAATCCTACCAAGACATGCAGAAATGCAGAGATGGGGTTCATTAGCAGTTCAGGTACGAAAGAAAAAGTAGGCATTTTAGTTGACGAGGAAACCCCGAGTGACAGGCAACCCACAGGATAGTCAGCAACAATAGCCAAAGGGCACAAATGCAATCGCAAACTGCATAGTTTAGAAAATGTCCATCAGACTTGCTCCTGGCCTGCCTGGGAGTTGTGCTGGGTCAGGGAAATAAGAGAGTCGGACCGTTCACAGAAGGTTGGTGAAGCCCCCATTCAGGATCCACAATTCTTGAGGGACAGTTGGATAAATCGTGATGTTTACCTCGAAGAAGAGAAATCTCAAAGACATAGGATAGAGGATTTCACATATGTGGGTGGGCCTCCGGGATTTTGTAATAACTCAGGGGGTGGAACTGGGATGTGGAAGCTTCAATGAAGTAGATTTAAGCTCAGGCTAACAAAGAACGCTCCAGGAACAAAGTTCTTTGTCCAGCAGTACAATGAACTGCCTCAGGAAGTAATAAATTCCCTGTCATTGGATGTGGGCATGATTTGGCAGGGTAGATGACAGGAAGAACTCATGGGTACTTAGGCTGGGTGAGTTTTAAATGCCCCTTCAACCTTGAAAACTATGTTTTCCTAATAAGTTATGAAATGCTGAGTAACGACTTTATTTTGTGGGTGGAGACAGGAATAAAATCTCTTTATAGAAAACATATGTTAATGTGAATCCTGGGCCAGTACGCAAGCTGGATGCAGGCTTGTTCATCTGCTGGGGGACACAGGCACATTTCAGCTCTTTGACTGTCTGAAGGCACAAATTTGTGAATAAGTAATGGAAGGAGAGGAAGGAAGATAGGAAGGGAGGGAGGAAAGAAGGAGGAGAGAAGGAGGCATCTGTCAAAATACAGTCATTTGATCTGAGTAGACATCTCCTCAAATAAGATATTTAAATAGCCAATTAGCACATGAAAGGATGCTCAACATCATCATTCATCCGGGAAATGGAAATCAAAACTACAATGAGATACCACTCCATCCCCACTAGGATGGCCACATCACACACACAGAAAATGACAAGTGTTGGGTAGGATGTGAAGAAATTGGACCCCGCATCCGCTGCTGGTGGGAATGTAAAATGCTGCACGAGCTTTGCAAAAAACAGCTTGGCACCCCTCGAGAGTTCCCATCTGATCCACCAAAATTCGATTCCTAGGTATATACTCAAGATAAATAAAAACACAAGCGAGCACAGGGTGATGTACAGAAGTGTTAAATTACTATATTGTATACCTGAAACTAATATAATACGGTGTGTTAACCATCTGGAATTGAAACAAAACTGGAAAAATAAAAACCTATGTCCACACAAAAACTTGTACCAGAATGTTCACGGCAGCATTATGTATAACGGCCAGAAAATGGAAACAACTCAAAGGCCTACAGATTGTGGAATGGACAAGTAAGTTGTGGTCTATTCACACAAGGCAAGATTACTTGACAGTGAAAAGCATACAGGGCACATGCTAAAGCCTTCACAACAGTATGCGAACTGAAGGAAGCCAGGCACAAAAGACTACATATTACAGGACTCTATCAATATGAAATGTCCAGACATAATCCAATCTATAGAGACATTAAGTAGACAAAGGGTTGCCAGGGGCTGGAGAGAAGGGTAAAATACATAGCGACTGTTAACGGGTATGAGGTGTTTTTGGGGAATGATGAAAATATTGTAACCTTGATTGTGCTAAAGTGGTCGTACGACTCTGAATATACTAAAAGCCATCAAATTGTATCTTTTAATTTTTTTATGTTTGTTTATTTTGAGAGAGACAGAGATAGTGTGAGTGGGGGAGGGGCAGAGAGAGAGGGAGAGAGAGAATCCCAAGCAGGCTCCGCGTTGTCAGCACAGAGCCCAGTGTGGGGCTTGAACCCACGAAACCATGAGATCTGAATTGTATACTTTAAATTGGGGAATTATGTGGTGTATGAATTATAGCTCAATAAAGCTGTTGTATATATCCCCCCCATATATGCATATGTATGTGTATGCATGTATGTATAAAATGCATTTTAAGTTCAAGACGCTTCAGAAATAGCTGGCACAGGAAGGACACTCTGACCCTCTTTGTCCCTCTGAGAGCAGGAAATAAATGTCCCATGTGAAAGGCACCCTCCCTGGACCAGGAGGTAGAGAAACAGTCTTGTCACCAGAGATGGGGAATTCGGGGCCAAAAAGGCTGTATAAACAAATCTTGTTGCTTACTAACTTACTACCCCGCACTCAAACTTCTGTATCGGGTCAGTTCTTTACAAATTTATCATCCCTTTGTTTAAGAGGCATAAAAGCTGCCCGCTTTGGTCACTTCGTAGAGTCTCCTATTTCTATCAGCTCCCGTACACAGGTATGAGATTAAGTTTGTTTTTCTCTCGCGAATCTATCGTATTCAATTTAATTATTAGGCCAAGGAACCTGAAAAAGAAGAAAAAGTCCTCCCCTACACCCGTAATAGTCCAACTAAACATAAAGAATTTAGAAATATTTATGGCATGTGTCAAAGAGAATGGGAAACAACCTTTAACAAAGAACTCTTTCACGTAAAATGAATAAATATAAATTAAAAAGAAAAAGATGAACAGAACAGTTAAAAAATGGGTTAAAAACACAGGGTGCAAAAGAAGTGTAGGTGAAGAATAAACTGAGAAATGCATCAAACTCATTAACAACTAAAGACACCAGTGGAAAGGTGGTTGGTCCAGACTTTTTGGAGGGAGAATTGATCACACGTTAAAAGATTGAATGTCTAACAATAAGGAAATGGTTACAGATGTTATGACATATCCATACTTTAAAATACTGTGCAACCATTTAAATTGTGTTTTTGAAGAAGACTAAATTATACTAGAAAATGCTTATAATATAAAGAAAGAAGAAAAAAAACCCACCGTATGTATAGTATGAAACAAATTTTCTGGTTAATAACCCATACATAGGGGAAAAAATACACCAAAGCCTGATAGGATTACCAATGGTTTCTATTTTTTGCTTGAAACTACTCTGAACATTCTAAAAGGTCTACAGTCTACAATGAACATGGATTCCACTTTTTTTATATTTCTTTTTAATCATAATAAAGATAAATGTTAATTTAAACAAAGACATTTAGAACATGAAGCAAACCACTAATTCTTTTTAAGAGCAAGGTCTATCTAGAATGTTAGAGGAAATTGAGACCAAATATTTATGCCTCCCCCCAAAAGCATAGTACTTTCATATTTAAAAAATGTTTATTTTTGAGAGACAGAGAGAGCGCACGTGCGTGTGTCCTCGTGCACGAGTGGGGGAGGGGCAGAGAGAGAGGGAGGCGGAGGAAGTGAAGCGGGCTCCAGGCTCTGAGCTGTCAGCACAGAGCCGGATGTGGGGTTCGAACTCATGAACTGCAAGATCATAACCTGAGCTGAAGTTGGATGCTCCATTGACTGGGCCACCCAGGCACCCCAGTAGTTTCACATTTTATTGTTCAAATATAAGAAAAGTCAGGGTGAATCATATTAACAAATATCTTCTCGTTTTGACAAAAAACTTCATGATGGGAGGTAATAGTGAGGTCCAGCCTCTGGCACGTCAGCAGTGGGAGGGTAGCTATTGCTCCTGCTGAAAGGCTGACCTGATTTTTTGGTGGATTCTAGAAACATCTAGAAAGCCTAATCAGCGTGTAAATGTTTTGAGACTAAAGTCTCAAAAAACATTAGAATGGTTTCTTCAACTGCATACAAAGCTTTCCTGCTCACCCCAATTTATAATCTAAAGCTGTTTAATCAACAGTGGGTTTTGGGTAACCAGCCTAAGGTCGGTCAAAACTCGGCAGACAAGTGGGTAAGCTAAGGGTGATCAGGGCTGCCTGCTTATTCTGGAATGAACCTGGGAAGGAAAATCAGGGCTCAGCTTGGCAAGCTTGAGAACTGGAGCTTCTCTGCAACTCCAAGAGTGAGGATCTGATATCTCAGGATAAGTAAGAAGACGCTTTTAAGGGGGAAAAAAACGTGTTCAAAACAACTATATTGCCCAAATATGACTCTAGTGTGAATGAGTCTTTCCCCTTCTGTATAGCTCCATTTTCCAGGCCAGTATACTGCAGTTTCAAAACTATTTTGTTAAACTAAAAGTTGCCACCTGGCTGGTTTTGGGCACATCCCGTAACTTCTCTGAGCCCAATTTTATTCATTTCCAAAAGGAGGTAATTTCAAATTTTAAACTTACACAATTCACTGAAACTACCACTTTTATTCATACACACATGCACATACATCATAAGAACATATAAATATGCAACACTTTAAATGACTGGTTGGGAAACATAGTCTTATTTATACCAGAGATCTCTGAAGATAGAAGCCAATTGATATATGAAAAACCCACAGCTAACATCAGCCTCAACGAGGAAAAGCTCGGAGCTCTCCCTCTCAGGTCAGGAATAAGACAAGGATGTCCACTCTCACAACTTTTATTCAACATAGTACTGGAAGTCCCGGCCATAGCAATCAGAGAAGAAAAAGAAGTTAAGAGGCATCCGTATTGGTAAAGAGAAGTAAGCTGTCACTGTTTGTAGACAACATGATACTATACATAGAAAATCCTAGAAAATCCACCAAAAAAGCTACTAGAAGTAATAAATAAATTCAGTAAAGTGACAGAATACAAAATTAATAATACCCGGAGATAAGTGGCATTTAAAAAAAAAATTTTTTTTAACGTTTATTTATTTTTGAGACAGAGAGAGACACAGCATGAATGGGGGAGGGACAGAGAGAGAGGGAGACACAGAATCGGAAGCAAGCTCCAGGCTCTGAGCCATCAGCCCAGAGCCCGACGCGGGGCTCGAACTCGCGGACCGTGAGATCGTGACCTGAGCTGAAGTCGGACGCTTAACCGACTGAGCCACCCAGGCACCCCAAGTGGCATTTTTATACGCGAATAATGAAGTAGTAGAAAGAGAAATTTTTAAAGAACACCATTTACAATTACACCAAAAAGAGTCCTAGGAATAAACTTAACCAAAGATGTGAAAGACTCTGAAAGACTCTGAAAACTAGAAAACACTGATGGAAGAAATTGAAGATGACACAAATGGAAAGGTATTTCGTGTTCATGGGATGGAAAAAAAAGTTTTGTTGAAATGTCCTTATTACCCAACGCCATCTACAGACCCAATGCAATTCCTATTAAAACACCAACAACACTTTTCAGAAAACTAGCATAATATTAAAATTGGTATGGAACCCGGATAGCCAAAGCAATCTTGAGAAAGAACAAAGCTGGGATTATCAGAATCCCAGATTACAAGATACACAACAAAGGTGTAGTAATTAAAACAGCAGGGTACTGGCACAAAAAGAGACACAGAGGTCAATGGGTCAGAATAGAGACCCCCAAAATGAACTCACAACTATATGGTCAATTAATCTATGACAAAGAAGGCAAGAATATACAATGGGGAAAAGATGGTCTCTTGAATAAATGGTGTTGGGAAAACTGGACAGCTACATGTAAAAGAATGAGGCTGGGTCACTTTCTAACACCAGAGACAAAAATAAACTCCAAATGGATTAAAGAACTAAATGTGAGACCTGAAACCATAAGAATCCTATTCTAGAGGGCACTGGCAGTAATTTCTCTAATATCAGCCATAGCAACATTTTTTGAGACATGTCTCCTAAGGTAAGGGAATCAAAGGCAAAAATAAATTATCGGGGCTACACCAACATAAGAAGCTTTTGTATGGCAAAGGACACCGCCAACAAAACAAAAAGACAACCTGTCGAATGGAGAAGATATTTGCAAATGATATATCCAAAAGGGAGTTAATATCCAAAATGTATAAAGAACTTACACAATTCCACATCAAAAAAATAATCCAATTAAGAAATGAGCAGAGGACCTGAATAGACATTTTTCCAAGAAGATATCTAGATGGCTAACAGACACATGAAAAGATGCTCAACATCACTAATCATCAGGGAAATACAAATCAAAACCACAATGAGATAGCACCTTTCACTTGTTAGAATGGCTAAAATCAAAATGATAAGACATAACAAGTGTTGGTGAGGATGTGGACAGAAAGGGACCTGTGTTGGGTGTCTGGGTGACTCAGTTGGTTAAGCAGCTGACTCTTGGTTTCAGCTCAGGTCATGATTTCATGGTTCGGGAGATCAAACCCTGCGTGGGCTCAGCGCAGAGTGCAGAGACTGCTTGGAATTTCTCTCTCTCCCTCTCTCTCGGCCCCTCCCTGGTTCTCTCCCTCAAAAGAAATAAACTTTAAACAAAAAAGGAACTCTTGTGCACTGTTGGTAGGAATATAAATTGGTGCAACCACTGTTAAAACACTATGAAGTTTCCTCAAAAAATTAAACATAGAAATGCCCTATGATCCAATAATTCCACTATTGGGTAAAATTTACGCAAAGAAAATGAATATAATAATTCAAAAAGATATATGCATTCCTATGTTTATTGCAGCATTATTTACAATAGCCAAGATATCAAAGCAACCTATATATCCATCAAGAGATAAATGGATAAGGAAAATATCACACACACACACACACACACACACACACACACACACACGAGTATTACACAGCCATAAAAATGGATGAGACTGTGCCATATGAGACAATATGGATGGACCCAGCAGGTATTATGTTAAGTGAAATAAGTCAGTCTGAGAAAGAGAAATACCGTATAATTCCACTTATAAATGGAATCTAAAAAAAAAAATCAATAAAACAAAGCAGAATCAGAACTATACATACAGAGAACAGATGGTTGCCGGAGAGGAGGGAAGGGAGGGATGGACACATCGGGAGAAAGGGAGAGGGAGACACAGGTGTCCAGTAACGGAATGGGTAAGTCGCGGGAATAAAAAGCAGAGCATAACAGTGAGGTGACAGGATAGTAGCCACAAGCGCGCTGAACACAGCATAATGGATAAACTCGTCAAATCCCTGAGTTGTACACCTAAAGCTAATGTGACATTGTGTGTCAACTATACTCATAGAAAAAGCCAATTGGTTCAACCAAAATGCCCCAAAAAAATCCTCCTTCCCTCCTCAGCCTCTGGTGTCATCTCATACCGGAAAGCAGGGTCTGAAATCCCACGTTCAGAGATTTTTTTTTATTCAGGAGTAAGTTTGATCCATGTTTTGTCATTAATGCTGTGCGGTGAATGATGGCTGGAGGCATGTACTCTATGGTCAAAGAGTCTGGGCTCGAATCCTAGATTCCACGGAGCTCCAGGAGTTGGGCTCAAATCCTGAATTCCACGGAGCTCCAGGAGTTGGGCCGGCTAGGTAATCACTCTGTCCCTCAGTGTTGTCACTCACAAACAGGGCAAACATCGGTACCTTCCTCATAGGGTTGTGGCAAGAGAGAATTGAATAAGGTGACGCGTCACATTTCCAAGACATGTTCAACACTATTTCTTTTGGTGGGAGAATTTCACAGCATGTGAGAGCTCGGGGCAGATGAGAAAAGGCCCCAGGATGGACGTTGACAGAACGTAGCCGACACAAGCCTCAACTTCTAGATGCACCCTGTTGAGATTCACACAGTTTTGGATAAAGCAGGAAGACGGTTTCCTCTACTTGGCGAACGAATTCTTCCCATCCCCAATTCCCTTCTATAATTGACCTCTCAACACTTTCTGTTGCTCTTTATGGAACAATTAGAAACAATGGGCTTGGTTTTCCTCTTTCAGAGGGGTGTGTCTCAATTATGGTCACAGAGAACCCCACTCTGCCCATTCCCCCTGGGTCTATATCTGGGTGACCCCCAAACCATGGGAGGAACCTTCAATGACGGGCGAGTTATTTGCAAAGCTGTAGATTTTATTTACTTATTTACTTTTCTGGTTTCTTAGCCCTAACATGACATTCTTCTCCCTGTTTTTAAAAGTCCTCGTTGGGCTCTGGGCTGATGGCTCAGAGCCTGGAGCCTGCTTCCGATTCTGTGTCTCCCTCTCTCTCTGCCCCTCCCCCGTTCATGCTCTGTCTCTCTCTGTCTCAAAAATAAAAAAACGTTAAAAAAAAAATTAAAAAAAAAAAAAGGGGGCGCCTGGGTAGCTCAGTCGGTTAAGCGTCCGACTTCAGCTCAGGTCACGATCTCGCGGTCCGTGAGTTTGAGCCCCGTGTCAGGCTCTGGGCTGACGGCTCAGAGCCTGGAGCCTGCTTCCGATTCTGTGTCTCCCTCTCTCTCTGCCCCTCCCCCGTTCATGCTCTATCTCTGTCTCAAAAATAAATAAACGTTAAAAAAAATTTAAAATAAAAAAATAAAAGTCCTACGGTAAATCTCCTGTCCCTGGGAGGACCATACGCCGTCTAAGTCACACTACCTTGCGCATACCCAGGTAAAAATGTGTTTTCTCTCTGGGCACAGGGAGCTTCCCATTTGAAAAAGATCCTGATGAGATTAACGTGAGTGGGGTCTTACTCTTCTTTCTATAACCCACTATCTGGTGTTTAAAAAAACAACAACAACGACATTTGTAGGTTGATGCAAAGCCTCTAGTTCCGCTTTTCTGGGGAAGGGAAAGGCCAGTTCTCAAGACTTCCTCCGCATCGTATTGGGACCAGAGGCAAAGGCATGACCCATCTCTCCTCCATATGACATCTGTCCTCCATGTGACTAGTTTTGATTTGGAAAGTTACAAGCCTGGTCTGAGTACTGAAGGCAAGTTGGTAGTGTATCGTGGTGATTAAAAGCACGGGTTTTAAAACCGGCAGATCTGGGTTCAAACTTCTGCTCAGCCACTCACAAGTGTCTTGTCCACACTCCATTCGCAAGGTGGGAACAGAATTACGTCCCTTGTAGAAATTAAATGAGGTTAGATGTCTGGCACATGGTAAGAACCGCATAAGTGGCAGTCAATTTTATGACGGCTGCTGGTTGGCCAGTGACGTTTCCGACCACCAAATCCTGGAGGGAGCAGTGCAGGTGGGCAAGAGAGAGCCTGTGAGCAGCGATGCCCCCAGGTAGAGCCTTCCTGCCAGGATGCATCAGGGAGGTCCATCCCAGACAGGCTCCGTGGCCTTGAATGTTTAATGCAGTCCAAACCTCTCGCTTTTCCGCAGTCTCAGCCTTGTTAATCCTGGAGCTTCTGAGAAGCTGCTGGGATCTCGACAGACACCAGGAACTACTTTGAATTACTCTCTCGGCAGCTTGGCCCAGATTCAGAAATTCAGGAAGCAAGGAGAGCATTTCCTCGTTCATCTATTGGAACCATTTGGGTTGAGGCTCTTATAGCGGGGATGTGTGTGCCCGAGGTGGCCGGACATCCGCACGCCTTTTACGTGCCACCACCAGCGAGCAAAATCAGGATGCCTGGTCGTCGTAAATGTGACCCAACAACGTGACATTTTACAAAGATGTGCATTTTTACCCAAATGGATTTTGAAAAACAGAGTCGTGTACTTTTCCCCCCTGTGAAGACAACGGCTACGCCGTGGGTTTCCTTCTTTTCTTGTTAGGGTCACAGGAGCAACAATGGCTTGAGAGTGAGGAGGCAGTTGTCCCCTCACGCGCGGAAGGTGAAGGGCGAGTGAAGAGAGACGGGGGCGCGTAGCTCTCCACGTGGACAGGGGCACTGTCGATTCACAGGTGCGAGTGGGATACGGGCAGGAGTGCCGTGGAGTCAAGGAGGGAGGCGCTGAGCCTCGCTGCAGCCCTTCAGCCAGCCTCTCTGCCCTCCCCCCCCACCCTGCTGAGGCTGGGCTCTAGGGGGAGAAGGCACCTCAGTCTGGATCAGGAGAAGCAGGGTGAAGCTGGACAGGGCCCGCAGAGAGGGAAAGCATCCTTTCTCTGGTCCCTGAATGAGCACATTCATTCATTGTCCCAGGCTTCTATCTTGAATTCCTCTGCTTTGCTTCTCTGTGGGATAACTTTCTGCACCTCTGCGTGAGATACAAAAACAGGGGTGGGTCTCAGATACTTGAAATTCTTTTCTATTCGCCACTGCTTTTGCTCTCCTCCGTTTGAACAAAAGGGTGTAGAGTTTGGATGAAAACCAACAGGGTTATAAAGCCTTTTATCTTTGGATAAGACTTTCCACGGCTGCTTTCTGCGTCCTGTGAGACCAGGGTTGCCTCACGAGTAAGTGGAAAGCACTTATCAACCCCAACAAATATTTCCCCGGGTTCCCTTTCCCCGTGGAGCCGCACCGGGTTCTACGGTGAAAACAGCATAAATTCTTGCTTGCCCTGCAACTTTTTCCTCCGCCAAAGCAGAAGGAATTGTGAATTTCGGAAGGAAGGGGATGAGATTCAAAGAGGAAGGATGAAACATGATGGAAGGAAGGGCTTTCTCTCTCCCTCTCTCTCCCTCTAGGGAACATGTCCTGGCACTCTGCCAGCAACAGGGCCCTCCCTCGCTTCCTCTGGCTGCAGCCGTGTAGCATGAATCTGTGCTGAGTAGGCCCGCGTCCTCCTGGCCAGCCCTCAGTGCTCGCTGCGTCTCATGTCACCTGCAGCCCCAGATGTTTGGCCTAAGGGGATGATGCCGGAGTACCTCACGCAGCCATATTGCCTGGAGTCTCAGCCCTGCTTCCACCGTTTGCTAACTGTGTGACCTTGGGCAAGTCACTTGACCTCTCTGTGCCACAGCTTTGCCATCTGTAAAACACAGGGTACAGCAGCACCACCTCCCGGGGTTGTGGAGAGGATCCAGTGAGGTAATACTTGTGAAATGCTCAGAAGGCCTTCTAGCACTTGCTAAGTGCTCCATGAATGCTAATTAGTATTCTCTAAGCCCAAAGTAGCACAGAGAAGACAGGGCTTACTCTGGCCCTTGGCATTACCGAAACTGAGTTTGCTCCAGACATGGCCCCTGAGGCTGGGCCTCCACTGTTTTTTTTAACAAAATATTTATTTTTGGGAGACAGGGAGAGCACAAGTGGGGGAGGAGCAGGAAGAGAGAGCCACAGAATCCAAAGCAGGCTTCAGGGTCCGAGCTGTCAGCACAGAGCCCAACATGGGGCTCGAACTCACGACCCGTGAGATCATGACCTGAGCTGAAGTCGGATGCTCAACCAACTGAGCCACCCAGGCATCCCTCCACACTATTTGACTTCTGAGGAAGGAACTGATTAAAAAAACCCAGTCCAGAGTGTTTGCCTCAGTATCAACCTCTCAAAGGTTAATAATGTCTTAGCAAAATCTTTGACTTTTTCAAAAGATTTCCTCTTCCTTTCTTTTAGGAACAAAAGGAAAACATATCTGTGGTAAAAAAAAAAAAAATCCATATAATTCTAAAGTATAGGAAACGAAAACCAAAAGCATTTCTCCACAAAACCCATTTTCCAAAGACTGTTAGTAATTATCGGCTTTGGACAGAAATAAATAAATAAAGTGAAATGAAATGAAATAAAATGGGTAATAACGACTGTTCCTATTCCAAGATCCAGATTCTTTTAGTTTCGCTGTCTCTTGATGCAGAATGAATTATTCAGTAGTTCTGTGACTAACATTGCCCATTCGAACCATACTAATTCAGTGAAGTTTTCTGTTTTAGTTCGAAGTGACTCAGTTTGCCTTGTTCCTCTTGCCCTGGTAAGATTCATTCTCAACTAGTGCTGTGCTTTGCTAACCCCCCTTTCCTGGGCCAGGTGGGATTATCACTTATTCAGGCACTAAATATTTATTTCTAGACTCAAAAAAGTCTCTTAGTATCTAAATGTTTTTAGACGTTAAAGGAGAACATTTGATCTCAGTGACTTGCTCACTGTGTCATTTCCTGGGAAGCACATATAGTACTTGGCTGGTGTTCCTGTGTTTTCTCTGCATATAAAATGGGCACAATGTATTAGTTTGTCAGACGGTCCTGATAAGGGCTTCCGTGTGAAATACGTCCATTTGAAAGTAGTTACTGCATTGCTGAAAATTGTTCACTTGCACTTCATCGAAATGAAAAACTTCTCTTTTTAATTTTTTAACGTTTCTTCATTTTTGAGAGACAGAGGACAGAGCGTGAGCAGGGGAGGGGCAGAGAGAGAGGGAGACACAGCATCCCAAGCAGGCTCTGGGCTCTGAGCTGTCGGCACAGAGCCGGACGCGGGGCTCGAACTCACGAACCCTGAGATCATGACCTGAACTGAGAACCGACTGAGCTACCCGGGTGCCCCTAAAACTTGTGCTTTTTGAGAGACTCTGTTAAGAGAAAGAAAAGACGTGCTACAGATTAAGAGAGAGAGAGAGAGAGAGAGGTAAAAAGGAACAGACTATGGGTCCTTACCTAAAACAACACGGATTCATCTCGAAATAATTATGCTGAGTGACGGAAGCCACATCAAAACACGGTATGTTTTATCATGTTTATGCGGAACTCTAGAAAACACAAATAATCGATAGCCGTAGAAAACAGATCAATGATCCCTGGGGGAGGGGGTCAAAGAGAGGCAGGAGGAATGCATTACAAGGGGCACATGGAAAGTGTTGAGGAGGAAGGAAATGTTCATTCTCTCGATCACAGTAATGTTCGCATGGGCGCGTGTGTATGTCAAACTTGTCAAATTGTACATCTCGAATATGCGTGGCTTATTGTACATCAGTTAGTCGATTATACTTCAGTAACGTGGTTTGAAAGGATGATGTGGTTCTGGAAATACAGCTTCACAGTTCCACCGTACTGTTCCTTCTTGGGGTCTGGGGACCTCGTGAAATTTCTCCCTAATTTTTCTGCTTGGAGGCCAGATTGTCAGGAACGCTAAAATACGCATATAAGCTTTGGAAGCCGACTGACTTGGGTTCTCATTGCAGCAAAGACAGCTAGCTGTTCCCTAACACCCATTCCCCCCCTTGTTCCTTAATATTAGAATCCCTGAGTCTTAGCTGAGCACATGGCTGTCTGGAACAGATATATTTTTCTGACCCTTTTTGCAGGCAGGTGTGGCCATGATTAAGTTCTAGCCAATGGAATACAAGCAGAAACATTATGTGTGACTTTGGAGAAGTGTCTTTAAAGGGTGGGACACACACTTCTCTGGCCTTCCCCCTTTCTGCTGGCTGGAATGAGGATGTGAAGGCTGGAGTGTGAGTGGCCCTCACGGACCCTGAGGAAAAAACCACATGGGAACAAAAATGGGTGACCACATGGACAGAGTCCCACATCTTGACACCTTGGAGCACCACAGCAGCCCTGCATTATTTATTTCTGGCCTATTAATACAGGAAAGAGAAAAAAGAAATCCACTGGTACACATTTTGTTTAAGTCTCCCTGTTTTCTAACGCGTACAGCTGGGCCTAATCCTACATATTGGACAAATTACTTACAATTTTCTAGCGTATAAAACTTGAATGCTTTTATAATAGTCTCCATCTTTAAGAGTTATTGTAAGAGCGAGAATAGGTTTAAAGCACTTGGCCTTTCGCGAACGCTCAAATACAAGCTTCAGTTACTGTTATTACTTACATGAACTCACCCGTGATTTAGGAAATGAAATCCGCCCTAAGGTCTTAGCTCAGACACTGATTGGCAGTAACAGGTGTCTGGGCATCCCCTGGGTCCTGGCACCCTGTGGGAGTAGCACTGGTAGTGTGCACACACATCCCACGGCAGCTATGGACGCTGGCACTGGGGACCGGGTGGGGACCCCTGCAGCCGCTCTGCCAGCCAATCCCATCAACTCAACGCGCACAACTCCAAGTGCAGTGAATGCGGTCAGCGTGCTCCCCTCCCCACCCCCCCCCGAAAACGCTCTCGTGCACAGCACACGGGATGCCACCCATCCTCTCTGCTGTGAACAATTCCATGCTGGGAGGGACCTTCACTTTTCCCAGTTGAAAGTGGCACATTGACTGAAATCCACAAGGAAATTGCACTCTGGGGACCGTTATCATTCCCTCTGTATCTTCTGCAGGGACCTCCAGCCTGGGGACGCGCCCGTCTTTGTTTCAGTAAACTTGGCTGTGCTGGTTTAAGAGGAAAGAAGGCAAACTTTGCTGGGAGCAAAGGGGTCAGTCACTGCTTGCAATTCAAAAGCTTCCTCTCTCCCAACATTGCCAGCAAATGACCAATACAGCAGTTGGAGGTAACCTGGGTCGTGAAAGGCAAGAGGTAGAGCGAAGTGATGGAAAAAACAACAACAACAACAAACAAGCCAAGAAAACCAACAACAAAAACCCACTAAAATGAAAGAGAAGGCTGTAAGTGAGCAGAATCACTTGACAATAACAAGTTGCTGATTGGCCCTGAATCTCTCAGCAGGAGCACATTGTCCCAGGAAATCCAACCAGACTGGATGATAAGCCTGAGAATGTAGGCAGTCACTCAGGACAGCCAAGCTGGCCCTTGTACCTCCACTTCTTCATCGCATGAGGTGACCAGATGACTCTGTATCCCGTCCACCCCCGCCTCTGCCACGCACACTTCCCATTCCAGATGAGTTAGGAATAAGAAGTAGGGAATTCTGGGACCAGCGGCTGGTCGACGTGGATCCTATACCCGAATGTTTACAGCAGCGCCGTCTACAGTAGTCAAAGTACAGCGAGAGCCCAAATGTCCATCGAGTGACGAATGGATAAAGAAGATGTGGTTTGTATATACAAGGGACTGTTACTTAGTGGTCAAAAAGAATGAAATCGTGCCATTTGCAACAATGTGCTTTGAACTAGAATTTACGCTAAGAGAAATGAGTCAGAGAAAGACAAATATCATATGATTTCACTCCTATGTGGAATTTAAGAAACAAAACAGATGAACATAGGGAAAGGGAAGGAGAAATCAGATAAAAACAGAGAGGGAGGCAAACCATAAGAGACTCTTAAATGCAGAGAACTGAGGGTTGCTGGAGGGGACGTGGGTGGGGGGATGGGTTTAATGGGTGATGGGCACTAAGGCGGGCGCTCTTTGGAAGGAGTGCTGGGTGTTCTATGTACGTGATGAATCACTAGGTTCTACTCCTGAAACCATTATTACGCTATGTGTTAATTAACTTGGATTTAAATAAAATTTCAAAAAAAGTTGTAATCTAAAAAAAAAAAAAACCCACACAAATCCTATAAGCATCCATAGGTCCCGGATAAAGCGATGTCTGGGCTGACGCAGAGGGTAACTGCAGATAACTGTCTGCAAACTAGTCTTGCTCATAGTGGGAAGTCACCCTGGGAAACTTCTATTGTATTTTGCATCGTTTGCAACGGTAGTTCACGGAATCACTGACAGAGCCCACACTCGGGGGCTGCAGAGAGGCTGGAATAATGTACTAAAAACAGGGCAACATACATCAGCCACAGATTATGAAGTCCTGCATTCAAGTTCCAGATATCAAGCGTGGACAGAGGCTGGAAAAAGTCTTCATCGTTCAACGTGATCAAGATGACGGGAAACCCAGTCCAAACAAACCCTCTTCTACAGGATTCTCTTTCAGGAGGTTCACACGGTGCATTGCATAATTCATGTTTTGCAAGGACTTATTACATACTGGGCATCGTGGTGAGACCTTCCTGTATATTTGCTCTTTAGCCCTCCTGACGACCCTGTGTAGCCAGTGCTGTTTTACTGTCCCGGTCTGCGGATGGAGACACTGACGCACAGAGTGGTTAAGTAACCTGCCCAAAGTCGCACAGCTGTCAGAACTGTGACCTGAGCCGGTGCCCATGTTCTTCATCACTACCTCGTAGCGCCTCTTGGCGGACTCATCAGTGAAGAAACGGGTTGAACTTTCAATTAGAATCTCACATACCTGCTTGAGCACTGAACGCTTTTTTTTAAGGCACCCTGATTATGCCTGGTAGACCAGTGTTTCGTGACACAACCATTTGGGAAATAGTGCTAAAGTCAGCTGATCCCGGTGAAGGCCAACAATATGTTACAGCTGCCAGAAAACTGAAATAACGCTGTGTGGCAATAAAAGTATTCTGCTCGTGAGATGCATCTGTCCTACTGTGTGCTCTGTGCTTGTCTGACCTCATCTGGACCACTCTGCTCAGCACTGGGCATCGCGTTTTATCATCAACCCAAGATGGCCAAGAGTCTGAACAGCACTGTCCTATGAGGACCAGCGGATACTGCTAGGTGTGTGCGGTCTGGAGGGGAGGAGGGACGATTAATTTCTTTAGCCGTGCGAAGACTTCTTTGAGTTCGTTCATAGCACGGAAGCAGGATCAGCGGATAAAAGCCACAAAGAACCAACTTTCCACCCAGAATACAGGAGAATTTTCTAGACTAGGACGAGCCTTAAGTGTTGAATATCTGACTCTCCGGGATGGCTGAGCAGGAGGCAGGCTGCGGGCCCGGCCAGGGTAGCAGTGGTGGAGACACAGACGTCAGAGGACCAGGTCCTACCCTGCTCCTCACCAGCTATGGGACTGGCCTGCCAGCTGGCCTCAGCGTCCTCAGCGGGCCAACAGATGCGTGACGCAGAGTGCATGGCATCCTGTCAGCTGAGGCCAGGGTAGAAAGAGGTTTAATGGCAAAGCGACTAACGGGTGGTGTCGTGTGGGAGATCACCTCGGCACAGAGGAAAGTTCCCAGGATAGACGGGACAAATGATCCCACGGGTCACGGAGCAGAGAGGCTCACAGGCCGAGTTTAGAAGCGCAAATCACATATTGGATTGAATCGTGTAGAGAGCACAACGAGACGCACGGGGAACAAGATGGAGTACATTGAAATGCTTATGGAGGGTCACAGGCACAGTCTAGTTACGGTCTCGGGGTGTGCAATGTTCACGACGTAAGGACTGGAACCAAACGACTTTGTCCCCAGGCGCAGATCCCGTGGTAACCGGGGGTAGGTACAGCACGAACCTTCCAGGGAGAATCAGAAGGCCACTGGACGTTTGTCACTGGCCTCCCTATTCACAGTACCTGACCCATACCGATCATGTTGAGTAATAAATATAATAAAATAACCAGGCCTAAGCTGTCTTGTCATCAACAGATGGCTCCTGTCTTCCTCCTCATGCTCGTCTAAAGCCCCTTGCTACAAACCACAGCTCTGAAGTTGAATGTTTTTGAAGAACCATCAAAGACTCAATAACAGATGGTACCTAACGCCCGTCAGGTTTTACCCGAGGGCTGGGTCGGGATTTTCAGGACTCTTTCCGTCCAGAGGCAGGCCCCAAGGAGCAGAGCTTAACCCGAGACCAACAAAACAAGAACGAATTAGCTGGGACTGAAAGAACAGATTTGATCGTGGTTCATGTTGCCTTGTGAATTGCCTCTTAATCTCACTTTATCTCTCTGTTGAACACTGAACACACTTTCAATCGGTATCTTGTTTCAAATTTCCCCTCAGATTTCAAAAACTTATTCTATAAAAACTCTTCTGGTACATTTTCCGAAAAACCTCAAAGAACAGTGATTTTGCAGAAAAGATGTCGTCTATTGATTAGTCATACTAGTCAGAATCACATGTAAATACTCTGCAGGGGTGCCTGGGTGGCTCCGTCGGTTAAGCATCCGACTTCGGCTCAGGTCATGATCTCGCATGGTCCGTGAGTTCGAGCGGCAGGTTGGGCTCTGTGCTGACAGCTCGGAGCCTGGAGCCTGCTTCGGGTTCTGTGTCTCCCTCTCTCTCTCCCCTTCCCCTGCTTGTACTCTCACTCTCTCTCTCTCAAAAATAAACATTAACAAAATTAAAAATAAATAAATACTCTGCAATTGTATTTACTAAGTTTCTTTTTGTTGTGATGCAGCTATTTGCATAGGGTTCATTACTCAATATCTCTTATTGTACCGGTGTAACTAAAACAGGCCAAGTGCAACATCAGAAATAAAGTGTTGAGTCCCGCAGTCCTGGTTTTTGGACATTTTCTCACAGTGAGAGGGCTGGCTTATGTAAAAGTAAATGATGCATACAGTTATATTGTGACATGTTTCTAGACTATGTTTCAGTGCACTCAAAAGATAAAAGTCTTAGCTCCTGGACCTGTCAGAAGACAAGAAGCTAATCAGCTGCAGTAGATAGATATTGGAAAAACATCACAAACAGCGCTTCTGATGAGGATGCACAAGAGAGAAGTCAAGACCAAAATAGGAGCGTGGACGTTGCAAGGACAGTAGAGCAGGTGGCAAAGCGATGCGACCTGGATGCCTGGAGCTTCGGGTGGCCTCATGGTCTAGGGAAGCTGACGCAAGTCACAGCCCTGGCTGGGGCTTCGGAAAAGACTGGGCTGAGCGGGCTCACGTTCACACAGGTGCGTTGTTTGCTGTTTCCATATTGTTTACTATGATAATGATGGTTTATAGTTTTACCTTCTCTGTCTGGCGTGTCAGAGGGAGAGAACTGAGTATTCTGGGGGTGACGGGTAGTGCGTAATTGTTGCATTGTTGAGAACATTGTCATTCTGGAGAAAGAAAACACCATATGGGACGGATGAAACTCGTAACACGTGCGAAGTGAACCTAAGCAGTCGGGAAGCAGAGCACGTGTATGTTACACGTAGATAGAAAAGAATGAACACGCCATCCTAATGTTCATGAAATACTATACGTGAGACATTATGAAATGCTAACTGTATAAGAGAACCCAAGTACTCAGGATATACAAACTATGCAGGAACCCTCCGTGTCCAGAAGGCCTTAATTTGGCCAACCCCTCGTGGGTTGGTATCTATCACCCCTCGTGGCCTATCACATTCTCTCTCCAAGAAATAGAAATAAAGTCCATGGTTGTTCAATAGGCTGATAGGCTAATCAACGAGCTACAGCTGTGGCCGGGCATACTTGTCCTTATGCCTCTATCTGTCGGAAAAGTACGTATCATCACATCTGGGAAACTTCTGCCCGTGGACCGCCCTGTGCAAGGCTCAGTTGCCGTTGTGACCAATCAGAGCATCAGTGGTGAAGGCTAATGTGGCAGAAACAGAGAGAAAGACAGGACAGGGGAGTTTTAAACTTTAGGATTCAAGTGCTATGGTTCTTTTACCCCATTCGCACCTTGTTTTGTGTTACCTTATGAGATCGCTTCCCACTTGCTTCTTGCATTCTATTTTATTTTATTCTATTCTATTTTATTTTATTTTATCTTATTTAAGAGAGAGAACACACAAGCAGGAGACAGGGGTAAAGGGGGGAGAGAGGGAGAGAGGGAGAGGGAGAGGGAGAGAGAGGGAGGGAGAGGGAGAGGGAGAGAGAGGGAGAGAGAGGGAGAGAGAGGGAGAGAGAGGGAGAGGGAGAGGGAGAGGGAGAGGGAGAGGGAGGGGGGAGAGAGAGAGAGAGAGAGAGAGAGAGAGAGAGAGAGAGAGAATCTTAAGCAGGCTCCATGCTAAGTGTGGAACCTGACGTGGGGCTTGATCCCACAACACTGGGACCATGACCTGAGCCAAAATCAAGAGTCAGATGCTCAACTGGCTGATCCACCCAGGCACCCCATGCTCTGTATTTTAAATTGACTTGATAGCCTATGTGATGTAAGCATTTTAATTTAATCTGTGAGCCTTTGTATTGTGTGACCTCTGGGACGGTTGCCTGGTCGTGCACTAGGAGGTATATACTGCACCAAGGTGATTTCCTACCAGATAGATGAGATCCAGGATTCTGGAAACCTTGGCCAGCTAACTGTTATGATCAAGTCCCCTGTTACGCTCCCAAGGGAAATCTATATACATGTTTAAGGGCCATCCACGGAATCCCGCCTGTGAATTTGGGCCCATGAAATTCACCATGAGGCCTTACTATGGGCTCCCGGTGTGCTGGGCCATTTGGAGCCATGAGAGGTCCTTCTGCTCAGGCTGGGTGTCCATCCAAACTGACTAAGTGTCTTCCTTATCCCCCAGGCCCATAACCAAAGTTCAGCTCAAAGGGTCAAGGAAAAAAAAATAGCGTCCTGGAGACGGCAGGTCAAAGGGTGGGAGCGTAATCTGCTCGCTCCAGGCTGCCCCAGGGAAGCCGTGACCCTCTTCCTGTGCCTGATTTCTGGGATAAGAGAGGATTCCATAGACAGAGTTCACCATATGGGCTGAGTCCTTTTTGTATCTACCATAACTATTCGAAAGTTCAAGGCCATGGGGGGCAAGACTGGGAGCCTAGCACTCCACCTGGTGGTCAGAGTGGTGTACTAATGCCACAGCAGGTTTTTGCAAAGAATCTGTGATAATTTTTTGTTTTCTCAAGGACTCTGCGAACGGTCACGAGATCGGATGCTTTACAAGGGGACGCTCCTTTGGAGGCCGGAAGGCCCTGGGTGACTTTTAAAGTCCGTTCGAAATATTAGGTCTTAAGAAGCTTTCATACTTTGTCTTGTCACACAAAAGACAGGTTACAGGTTGTTCTCGCTTTGCGCGGTTCTGATTCACAGTGACTTCAGTTTTCATGATCTAGTTAAGAAACACCAGTCCCTCAACTACCCAGTTGCTGGGGTATGTTAACTGTAAGTGATCGTGTTAAGTACAAACAAACTTCATTTCTAGCTCCACCCACAAATCACTTACGAAAATGACCCATGTGCATTTAGGATCAGTGACCAGTGATGTCAGACCACCGGAGCACAGACAGCAAAGCGTGTGGCTTTGTGGCCTTCTTTATCTCCTGGTGACAAACCATGCGACGTGTTACAAAAATGGGCCACTGAAAGAGAGAACTGGTCCGCAAAGATGAAAATGCAGGGAAGAAACAGAAAGCGGTTAGAGGGAATGTGGCATCCAGCTGAGCGCAGGGTGAGTTACAGAAGTCCTAACTGCCCGTGGGGGTGACGGTCTAACTAAGGGAGCCGTAGCCAGAGGAACTACACGAAGGCAGACTCACTGACCTGTCAAAACTTCCCGTTACAAAACCTCTCGGATACGTTTCACGATGCGGAAGGCACAAAGGATAAAATTTTGGAAGCTGACCCACCCTTAGAAAGGATCATGACACTTCGCCAGGTCGTAGAAAAGATGGGGGCGCCTGGGTGGCTCAGTCGATTAAGCGGCCGACTTCGGCTCAGGACACGATCTCACGGTTCGTGGGTTCAAGCCCCGCGTCGGGCTCAGCTTCGGATTCTGTGTCTCCTTCTCTCTCTCTGCCCCTCCCCCGCTTGCGCTCTGTCTCTCTCTCTCAAAAATAAACATTAAAAAAGTTAAAAAGAAAAGATGCTTACTGCACGTGGTCAATTATGATGGTCGGCACAGTTTAAACTACTTCTGAGAAGTTTTTACAAAGAAATCAAACACTTTCCTCCTCGACGTTTCAGATGTTTAAACTCCAGTGTACTGAATAAACATTAGTGTTACATTTCCCGCCACTTCCTTGTATATAACTGGCGCTGGAAGAGTTTTTCATGTTTTGATAAACATTTTTAAAGTTTATGGAACAATCATCGTTTTCCTATTGATCATGACGACCACGTTGCACGGTTTCCGCTCGCTGGGTCGTTTCCAGGGTCCTGGACAACCATGCAAAGTGCTCCTTGTCTGCAATCTTTAAAGCAGGATTGCAAACTCAAATACCCACCTTCAGGAGCCGGGAAAGGAAGGTAAATGAGAGAAGCAGGAAGATAGAAGGTGATGTATGGCAATGAACTCCTTGGCTTTCATGGATAAAGGTGGAAACCGTGCCCTTTCTGGAAAGGAAGCTTTATCCTGGCTAACGAGGCCAGTCTCTACCCGCCGCCGGGAGAAATGCCGGCCAACGTGGGCAGATCTTCCAATTCCTCAGGAGATGCCTGAGATCTGGATTTATGCACGCAATGTCACAATTTCAGAAGAAGGACAGTTTGGACGGGGGAGAAGTCAGATGATTAAGAAGCAATAATGCTCCTGCTCACTTCCTCACACAGTAAAGCTGAGCTTCCCACCGTTGCGTCCCTGGAAGACAGGGGGCTGTTTGAACGCACACAGGTTGGGCAGGGCGCCCAAAATGGGGGAGGCAATGAAGCACACGTTCGTTGTTATCACAGTAGCGAGAAGGCAGGACTCTCAAAGATAGAAGTAGGGAAGTTTAAAGGATAGAAGTAGGGAAGTTTTGCTGGGTGGGAATTGAAGGCACAGCGTATACCCGGCTGTTGCTGGGGTGATGGGAGGGCTGCAGGCACCAGGGCCCTGCAGGTGCCCACAGACTTGGCAAACTACTACTCAAACTGGTTAATGGGACTAGAAGTTGTCAGATTGATTTTTGTAACAATTCTTAGATATTGGAGGGAGATGAACCATCTGGAATTTCTATTTAGACAAGTAACAGCAACTTTAGCTTGTACAAATGAGGACGACGCATTGGAAGAAATCCTAGCAGCCACTTAGTCAGTACCTCAACCAAAGCAAGAATTTCCCTGCAAAACTCCTGGCCTGAGACCAGCCAGCTCCTGCCCACACCACTTTCAGGGACTTGCTTCATCTGTAGTAATCCGACTGGCGTCCTCTCTCACACGCTTCTGACGTGCAGGAACAAGACAGATGCTCAGCCAAGGGCATGACCGCCATCTTGCTCAATGAGAAGAGAAAGTTTGTGAATATGGAGGGTTTGACGTTAATGTGGCACAGTGGCAAAAAGGGGATCTGGAGGGCAGATGTGATCAGAACATATCACTGTTTTCAGTTTGAAGAGAATAAACCAGCTGGTAAGGAATCCTTCACAAGTTTTGAGAGCTAAACCCAGCTTATGGTAAAGGTGGCCACGAACCAAGAAAGCCACTGTTCTTCTGGAGTAATTTTCTTTGTGTCGTTGATGCTAAAAGACATTGCTTCCTTTAGAAATTACATGAACAGTATTACAGAACATTTAGGAAAAACATGCGTAATCCTATACACGAATATACTTTTTCTCTTGCATCTTTCTTTTTGGCCAACCCTTGCTTGAATGCACACATAGTTTCACACAGTTGTCATCAAAGGGTTCACATCATTTGATTTTGAGGACGGCTGTCACTTTCCCCCTAAATGCCCATTTCCCCCTTCTTTCTTGTTAATAGAACTCTTGCCTCCTGTGTGGCAGTGTGCTCAGTCCCAGACGGTGGTAAACCAGTTGTGGCCATCCCGTTCCCCATTTTCCCCTACAGCATCACAGAGGGGGTGATCTGTGAGCCGGTTTTGGCCAAAAAGACATAAGGAATGCCTGCTACGGGGTGCTTCTGGGAACATTCTCATTTTCCTCATTAAAGGGAATTCTCTTATCCCTTCTTCCTGTATTGATCATAGACATGATGGCTGGAACTTTGGCAGCCATCTTATCACTAAGAGGAAAGCTCTGGAGACTCACAGAGACGTTGGCCTTGAACCAACGATAAAACTGGATTTCTTGATTTCTAAGAAAAGTGAATGCTATTTGAGCCATTGTGTTAAGCTCGTCTGTTACTTGCAGCTGAATATAATCCTCATTGATCAAAGCATTCTGTGTATACTTAATTTCTTAATTATTCTCTGTCACAGGTCACCATGTTCAGTTTAGTTGATATGTCGTAATTTAAGCTATTTTATTACTGAGGATTTAGGTTGTTCTTAGTCATTTGATATTATAGCTAATGCTTCAACAAGCACCTTTTGTGCATTTAGCCTTGATTTTTTTTTTTATCAGTACTGTGTTAAAGGCTGTGAATATCTTGATGGCTCTTAAATTGTTTTGCAAAACTGCTTTTCTGAAGGATTATATAAATGTACCATGCCTCCAACAGTATATGAATACATTCATTTCACCACAATTTCGTCAGCAGTGAGGACTACCATTATTCTTTGGCCTGCTTTGTATAGATAAGATGCTACTCCAAGCTTGCTGTAGTTAATGTCTCAGTTTTAATAGGAAGAGATTAGTGATTTGTGTGGGAGGCCTGGGAACTAGGCCAGAGCTGTCTGTGCATATGCAGGGTGTTTGCTCCCCTCTGTGCATCACCTTCTGTTTATTAGGAGGGTCTGTGCTGGAGAGCAGGACCCCAGGCTTAGTAGGCCTCTCGACTCTGCTGTGGGTCTGCCCTGTAAAGGGGATGCCTGTGAGTCCACAGAGACCTTCCCTGATGTTGACTGTGGCTGCGGAGGAGACCGGAGGCCTCAGGAACAGTCTGCTGAGGAGGGAATGAATTCTGTGAGTGGGTCCCTGAGGAAAGAGGAGAACGGTCCCCCCGAGAGCCCATCTGGAGTGACGGCATTGGGGTGGGCGGGGAGTAGGCAGGTGGCCATGGGGGGCGGGGCTTGAGCCAGCCTGGCCCGGTCCAGGAAACCACCAGTCCCGAAGGGCCAATTTGGCCCTTTGTCAAGCTCATCATCCACCAGACTCTGCACTAAGCAAGCCTGGGGCCGAGAGTCCGGGAGCTACGATATTGCAAAACCCAGGGGCTCTGGCCACATGTAGCACGACACCCAAGGCTCCCCTGCTCAGTCTGCTCGTGGACCGTGTGACGAGGTCGTGCGTGATCACGGTGAGCTAACCTCACCTCACATCTTGGCCTAAAAACCATCACTGGCTCCCTCTTGCCTGTACAGCCCAAACCCCAGAGTGCAAGGTCTTTTGTGAACTGGCCGCACTGACTCCCCAGCTCTGGGCTACTCTCCTGTCTTCGCCACCAATGTATCTGCTTCCTTTAATACCAGATGGCCCAACCATGCCCATATGCCTGACATTTCCAAACAGCACTGTTCACTTTCCACACCCAGCTCAGAAGTTGCCTTCTCTGGGAACCCTTGCCCCAACTCCCCCAGGGCCCCCCCTGGGGAGAGCAAACCACTTCTTTCCTTGTGATACTTCCCCGGTGCGACCCTGACACTTTGCCTGTCCTTCTGCTCCAGCCCTATCGTCTTGTACACTGGGGATGTCTGCATGCACTGGGTGGTCCCTGCAAGGCAGAGCCCTCAAACTTCTTTAACTTTCTGTTCTTAGCCCATCGCATAATACACAACTCACACATACCACCCAATGAATGTTTGCTACGTGAGGGATGTCTCACGGGCCTAACTCGTCTCTGGATGGAAGGCTTTCTTCAGCTGCAACCATACACATGGTCAAGAGGCTACACATGTCTCTTCCCATTCCCGTACTGTCAATTGCTGGGTCCCCAGCAAGGTGGGATGCCAGTGGTTCTCGACCCTGGCTACACCCGGATTGACTTTCAGAGCTTATCGACATCACTCATCATCAGGGAAATGCAAGTCAAAACCAGGAAATGCAAGTCAAAACCATGATGAGCTATCACCTCACACCTGCCAGAGTGGCTAAAATTAACAATTCAGGAAACAACAGATGTTGGCGAGGATGTGGAGAAAGGGGAACTCTTTTGCACTGCTGGTGGGAACGCAAACTGGTGCAGCCACTCTGGGAAACGGTGTGGGGGTTCCTCGAAAAATTAAAAATAGAACTACCCTATGACCCAGCAATTGCACTACTAGGCACTTAGCCAAGGGATACAGGTGTGCTGTTTTGAAGGGGCACATGTACCCCAATATTTATAGCAGCACTATTGACAATAGCTAAAGTATGGAAAGAGCCTAAATGTCCACCAACTGATGAATGGATAAAGAAAATGTGGCTTATATACACAATGGAACACTACTCAGTGATGAAAAAGAATGAAATCTTGTCATTTGCAACAGCGTGGATAGAACTGGAGGGCATTATGCTAAGCAAAATAAGTCAGCCAGAGAAAGATAAATATCATATGACTTCACACATACGTGGAATTTAAAATACAAAACATGATCGTAGGGGAGGGGAAGGGAAGGAAAAATAAGATAAAAATAGAGAGGGAGACAGACCATAAGAGACTCTTAAATACAGAGAACAAACTGAGGGCTGCTGGAGGGGGATGGGTGGGGGGGGATGAGCTAGATGGGTGATGGGCATTAAGGAGGACACTTGCTGGGATGAACACTGGGTTCTCCTCCTGAAGCCAGACTACACTGTATGCTAACTAGTTGAATTTTAAAATGACCACCACAACAAAAAACCATGAACCAACAACTCTCGGGGCTTACAAAACTCCCACCAAGCACACCAGCACACAGAGCAGGTAAATCAGAACCTCTGCTGGTGGGACACAGGCTTGTGTGATTTCAAGACTCCCCAGGTGATTCTACTGTCCAGCTTTGAACTGAGAACGACTCCTTTACACCATTTGAGACGTTAATTTAAAAAAGCTTTTCCAGGGGCCCCTGGGTGGCTCAGTCGGGTAAGCTTCCGACTTCAGCTCAGGTCACGATCTCACGGTTTGTGAGTTCGAGCCCCGCGTCAGGCTCTGTGCTGACAGCTCAGAGCCTGGAGCCTGTTTCAGATTCTGTGTCTCCCTCTCTCTCTGATTCCCCCCCGCCCCCCGTTCATGCTCTGTCTCTCTCTGTCTCAAAAATAAATAAACATTAAAAAAAAATTTTAAAAAAGCTTTTCCAGTGTGCTATGTGACCAGCATTTGGAGGCAGGGTGGGGTGTGGCGGGAGGTGGTGCCTGCTTCCCAGGGAGGGGAGCCCCAGATTCTCTATTAGACATTGCACTTGCCCGAAGAGACTGCTGTCGTCACAATTGTGAGGTCTAAGAGGGTGTCTAAATCGTATGGTGTAGATCAAGGTTTCACAACAGTGGCATTTTGGGTTAGACAATTCTTCGTGGGGGGCCCTGCAGGATATTTAGAAGCATCTCTGCCCTGTACCCTCTAGATGTCAACACCCCATCACCACCATTTATAACAACCAAAAGCTATTTCCAGAGGGGATCCGAAGGCCCCTGGGAGTAAAATCAGCCCCTGGTGAGAAACGCTGATTTTGATGTAGGTGCTGCCTTTGGCTAAGACACGTAGGGGATCCGTGTGCACAATAAAGCTTGAGAAGAAGCACCAGGCTCGAGTAGTGGTTCTCAAAGTGAGTCCCCGGGTCCCCAGCAGCATCATGTCACTTGGGAGCTTGATGGAAATCTCTATTCTGGGGACCCGTCCCAGACCTACTGCATCCCAAACTCAGTTTTAGGTCCTCCGGGTGATTTTCATGGACATTCGGTTTTCAGGGCTCCCAACACGTCTGGAGAGGAAAGAAAGAGTGGATCCTTTGGCGAAATTCTTAGGAGAGCAAAAGTATTTCAGGTGAAGAAGGTGGCAGGAGACCAAGATTTTCAGGTGGAAAGTAGCCTTAATTTCTCTCCCTTAATTTTTCTGTTATAACTTCCTCTGTTGCTTTATTTTTTTTTTAACGTTTATTTATTACCGAGAGACAGAGCACGAGCAGGGGAGGGGCAGAGAGAGGGGGAGACACAGAATCCGAAGCAGGCTCCAGGCTCCGAGCTGTCAGCACAGAGCCCGACGCGGGGCTCGGACTCACAAGCTGTGAGATCATGACCTGAGCCAAAGTCGGACGCTTAACCTACCGAGCCACCCAGGCACCCCTCTTTGCCCTCTTATATTTTGGATAGAAAACTATTTTCTCTGCAATTTATATTCTGTAGTATGTTCCCCAACTTGCTCCAGTAATTCTTTGGGAATCTCAACAAAACACGTGCTCACGTACACAAACACAGGAGTGTGTTTTTGAAAAGTTGTGCACAAGCGTGTGTTCACTGTTGGACATACGTACAAGTCAACACATTTACAAATGTGTTTCTCATTTGCATGGTTTTTGTGAATCAAGTTGACGTGTTTGTATCAGCCCAGATGTTTTTACAGCAGATGGAACATCCAAGATCTATCCTGCAGCTGGAGTGAGATTTTCTACACCAAAAAATCGCATCCTTTCACTCCCTTAAAGCCTTTTGTTGTTTTCCCACGGTCCCAAGGACAACGTCCAAAGTCCTTAGCATTTTTCAGAATACGTTGTGCTACCTGACTCCTACTTCTCTTTCTGGGTTCATCTATAGATTAAATCATGGGCAAAAAAAAAAAAAACAAAAAAGAAAAAATAAAACAACCCCCCCCCCCCCCCCCCCACCAATGAACAAGATAGAAACGGGCTGTCCGTGGCTATTTGATTTTATGGCCCGGTGTTATTATGTGATGAGAGCCCTCATCAGCCCAGGTTGGGCCCTGCCCCACCGTGTTATGGGCGTTGACGGCTGTGCAGCCAGACGGGGCAGGGAAGGACTTGATAGGTACTCCTGTGTTTTGACTGTAAAAGCCTGTAGTCCCTTCTTCCACTCGGTTGGACTTGGGAGGACACTTCTGGGAAAGGTATACACGGGTGACATGTTTCCTTCTGCCTCGGGCTCCAGTGCAGCCGTGCGTGGTTGTGGTTGTGACGTGGGGTGTCCCACTCTCCTGTTCCGTCCCAGAGATCCAGAGGGGGCCGAACAGGGGAGCTGGGGGACAGCGACATGGGTGACGGGGACGGAGATTTGGCCAGCTCCAGGGGTGCCTCCCCCCGCCCTGCCCCCCACCCCCCCGGCTCTGGCCATCCTTGGCCACGTGTGCATCCCTGTCCTTGTGGTCTGGCTCCGCTCCAGGCCTTGTACCGCTGGCTTCTGCTGCCGAGACGTCCTTGCCGCAGTCCTTCAGCCTGGCCAACTTCTGCTTCCACTTCGCTCTCGATCAGCCGTCGCTTCCTCCAAAAACTCTTTCCTGGCCCCCAAGGCTCCAGGACGCGGCCAGCTGTCCCTCCTGTCTGCGCAGCCCACGTGTGACTCATTCCCAGCTCCTCGGAGGGATGTGCCCTCTAATCTCGCCCACTCGCCTCTCTCTCCCCCCTCCTGGACTGCCCCTTGGATGCTCGTGGAGCCCCCCCTCACCCCGAGCCGAGCCCGGCACCTGGCACCGAGTCAGTGCTCGGTTAGCCCTTTACTAAATGGATAAATGAGCAAAGGAATACCTGGCTCGAACAGGAGGGGCTTGTAAACTAGGATGAACACCACACTTCTTCCCTGAAACTAAATGACAGCCGTGCCGGCCTGCACTGTGTGTAATTTAAGTGCCCCCAACGTCTGTCTCTCCGTGAGGTCTTTTCTCATCCACTCTGGGAGGTCGTCTGAGTCCCCCCGCGGGAGAGTGCATGGCAGGGCATCACCAGGGAACTGCGTGCCTGTGCTCAAATCCCCTGCTGACTTTGTTTCCCTCTCCTGCTCGGCGGCCCTCCCACACCAGCGGCCAAGGCCTCGAACACCCTCACGGAAGTGCTTTCTCCAGACACAGACCCGTAAGTTAAAGACACAAAGAGCACACTTTCTAGATCTCCATCAGGCACGACTCGCCATTTCTGGGGGGGAGAACCAATAGGATATGTTCGGGGAAGGGGCAGCCGACCTCAGTTTTTTGAAATTGTTTTAGTGTTTATTTGTGTTTGAGAGAGAGACAGAGAGAGATCAGGGGAGGGGCAGAGAGAGAGGGAGACACAGAATCCGAAGTAGGCTCCAGGCTCTGAGCTGTCAGCACAGAGCCCCATGCGGGGCTCGAACTCACGCACCATGAGATCACGACCCGAGCCGAAGTCAGAAGCTCAACCTACTGAGCCACCCAGGCGCCCCACGTCTTGAATAGTTGTAGTAATGTTGGCAGGTACTGGTCCGTTAAAGCGCTCTCGGTATAAGATGGGCTTGCAGTCACCAGTATCTCCTCATCCGTTCAGGGAGCTCTCAGAGAATGCAAGCTTTTTGATTTCCTGCACTTCTCCGTAGGAAACACAACACATATTTCACGCTTTCCCCTTACAAGTACCGGAAGAAACTGCCGAAGCAACAGCACCCTTTAAAGAGAATCAAATCTTTTAGACGGATGGCAGTTTTCTCCTTTCTGGATCACATTCAGTTTTTGGCACACAACCCCTTGGCCAGAGTGACACCTGACTGTGCCCAGCACAAGAGCAATCGGGTACAGCTCGTGTGGAAGTGACGGCGGTCACGGGAACCACACCCGGCTGCCTGAGGCAGGCGATGTCACGGAGAGAAATGACTGAGCATCGTCAAAGCCAAGGAGTAATCCCAAATTAACTAATTCATCAATCCCATTCACCCTGAAATCAGATATGTGGCTTATCGCCCTCTCAGCCAGACCACCTTTGGCTCAAAAAAATTCAATTACAACAGTGGCTTAACGTCCGACTTCAGCTCAGGTCATGATCTCACGGTTTGTTAGTTCGAGCCCCCCGTCGGGCTTTGTGCTGACAGCTCAGAGCCTGGAACCTGCTTCGGATTCTGTGTCCCCCCCCCCCCCCGCCCCTCCCCTGCTTGCACTCTGTCTGTCTGTCTCTCAAAAATAAATAAACATTAAAAAATTTTTTAAAGAAAAAAAGTGGCTTAAGAATTTTTCCCAGAACATGTATTTGTAAAATACAATACCTATCATCCAGCAACTGAAGGAAATCCACGGAATGTATTTTGATTTCAGACTTTAAGAGTATCTTTGGGTAAGAGGGGTTTCAAGGTTTAATTTTTTTTTTATGTTTATTTATTTTTGATAGAGAGAGACAGCACAAGTGGGGGACGGGCAGAGAGAGAAGGAGACACAGAATCCAAAGCAGGCTCCAGGCTCTGAGCTGTCAGCACAGAGTCCGACGTGGGGCTCGAACCCACAAACTGCGAGATCGTGACCTGAGCTGAAGTCGGTCGCTTCACCGACTGAGCCACCCAGGCGCCCCTCAAGGTTTGTTTTTATTTAACTCTTCCTCCACGTTGGTTGACAAAACTCTGTCTCAGAATCAACACACCCCAGTTACTCTCATCGCCTTTAAAGGTAATGTTACTGGTTATTCTGAGTCTGACTTTTTTGCACCTGCAGTCGAAAGCAGTCTTTCTCTAGCCGCAGGTGTTTCCAACAGGTAAGCGTGATGTGCAGGTGCTTATGTGTTCAAATAAGAAGTGAATCCAAGTTCCGAATTCACTTCTGAGTTCACATGCTACAAATATCCTGATCGATCTGACCTCAGTGCAGTTGCGTGTTCTTTTGTCTGTGAGGATAGGGAACAAAGAGACACAGCTGTAGTTGTATTTTGTAAGCCCCAGGCACGAAATAGCGCCCTTCTTGGGACCGGGAGCAGCACCCACTGAAAAGGAGTAGCTGCAGAGCAGCACGCTAACAGAAGTCGGAGCAGTGATGTGTTCGCTGTCTCAGCTGCCCAGGACTTACAGTCTCTGAATATCACAGAAGAGCCACCAACGCGCCAGATAAAGCCACAGTGATATCCAGTCCCAAAAGAAAGAAAGGAAAGCTGGAAATTAAAAAGGAAGCTCTGGCAGGGTCTGGTTGTTGAACAAGGGAGCCGAAAAAGCATCGACTAGCTGGTGAGCACAGGCAGGGTGTAGACAAAGCCGAGCGACCAAGCACCAGCCAATCGGAGGCGAGCACAGCGTCCTTCTATTTCATCGTATCTGCCTGCACCCCCCCCCCCCCCCAGCCAGCGTGCCCCTGCTGTTCTGTTCAGGCTGGAGGGGACAGCAGCAGATCTTCTGTGGCCGACCACGCACGCTGGGCTTGTCTCCACCCGCCCTCCTCCAGGTTTTCTCCCGCCAAGAAGGAAGATGAGTGACGGCAGGCAGTGCTGATTTGACAGTGGTCCCATCAGGATGAGGGAAAGTGCCTGGTCCCTGCGTAGCAGGATGACCACAGATCCCATTATGCCAGGGGCCCCCGAGGGCCTATTACCCACCCTGGGGCGAGTGGAGGCAGAAAACCGAGGGATGCTGTTTTAGACTTTGCATGGGTTGTTTTTGGAGAGAAGCCATGCCAATTTTGTGTTTGGCTGGCACCTGGGGTGTGTGTGTGTGTGTGTGTGTGTGTGTGTGTGTGTGTCTGTGTGTGTGTTAATCTTCTACCTTCAAAGGGAGACAAAAACTTTTCCAGTTTTTTTCCTTACGTGCTTTAGAATTCTCACATTTTAATTTCCCCCTTCGGGTTGGCATAACTGCCATTCAAATCGCCAAAAATAAGCTCGTTCCCCCAAATACATTCAAACAGCCTACACACACGCATGTGCACGCACACACACATACACACACACACAAACACACCTGTATCACCCACTCCATTAAACCCAACATCATGGTATTCCTTAGTGTACTCTTACGCCTGTAAGCCATTGCTGATAGCTTTGCACCAAGAGAATTCCTCTGTTTATTTCCCCATTTGGTGGAGCCAACAGGAACCAGAACGTCTACACCTGTAGGAGCTCTGTCACACTGTCTGGTCACCAGAGGTTGGAAAAAAGCCCTGGATTCTCATCTATGAAGGCAAAAGCTGTCTGGGTCATCCCTAGACTCGGGCCAGGTTCTCCTGCCATCACACCAGATGTAGCTCAAGGCATTCCTGTACCAGACTACACAGCAACTTATTAGACAAAGCTCCCCTTCCCCTTTATCTTTGTGTCATGGGCCACCCACTTTCACAGGTCTCCAAAGAATTTATACAACGTGATTTTGTGCTCTTTTTCCTACACGTTCATTCGCAAAATATCCCCCAAATGACTAGGGTTTCTAATTTTTCACTTAAAACAAGCACAGGAAATCTAGATGTCTCTTAGTCAATGAAAAAAGTATTCTTAACCATGAACAGAGAAGCAGAAAACATAGTCTCTCATAAGAGGGATTTGAAAAATAAAATCTCTGGGGCGCCTGCGTGGCTCAGTCGGTTGAGCGTCCGACTTCGGCTCAGGTCATGATCTCACAGTCCGTGAGTTCGAGACCCACGTCGGGCTCTGTGCTGACAGCTCAGAGCCTGGAGCCTGTTTCAGATTCTGTGTCTCCCTCCTTCTCTCTCTCACCCTCCCCCGTTCATGCTCTGTCTCTGTCTCAAAAGTAAACGTTAAAAAAAATTAAAAAAAAATAATAAAATCTCTGTGGACATTTTTTTTCACCAAAAGAAAAATATGCCATTGCTGAGCATGTCACCTGCTTCTCCTCTTCAGTGTGATCTTTTCTTTATGGTTCATGAACTCTGCGAACCCAGCCCCTAGAGAGCGTAGGTCTCCTATCATGGTGACTCACTAACTTGGCGCTAAAAATCTGTCTCTCTCTAAATTCATATGCTGAAATCCTAACCCTCCTCCCCCACAAAGTGATGGTATTTATTTGGAGGTGGGCCTTTGGGAGGTGCTTGGGAGATTAGTGGCGTTGCAAAAAAGACCTCAAGGGGGATCCCGCATCCATTTTTCCACGTGAAGACACAGCAAGAAGGATACCACCTATAAATGAGGAAGTGGGTCTTCAGCAGACAACAGCGCCTTGATCGTGAACTTTCCAGAACTGTCAGAAAGGAGCGTCTGTTGTTTATAAACCACCCAGTCTGTGGTATTTTGAGAGAGCAAATGTGAACAGACCAAGATACTTGTTGCTCATTAAAACAGTTTTCAGTTGATAAAAGCAATAGAACATTTAGAAAATGAACAAAATGAAACTCTGTAATTCCACGCCCAACACAAAACTGCTGTAAGCTTTATATGCTGCCTTCTGGATTTTAAATTTTTGAATCTTTACTTGAGGGTATTTATATTAAACAAGAATGAGAGCTAATTATGGAAAGATGAGGATATCACAGAAAATCATAAAAGGGACAAGTGGAGTAGGAGTAATTTCTAATCTCTGTAACCAGAGATAAACACAGTTAACATACATAAATCCTGTTTTTATTTATTCTTTCATATACCAATATATACTTTTTTGAGGGAGAGAGAAGAGAGAGCATGTGTGCGAATGAGGGGAGGGGGAGAAGGAGAGGGAGAGAGGGAGAATCCCAAGCAGGCTCCATGCCCAGCGTGGAGCCTGATACAAGGCTCGATTCCAAGACCCTGGGATCATGACCTGAGCTGAAATCAAGAGTTGGATGCTCAACTGACTGAGCCACCCAGGTGCCCCATCAATATATACTTTTTAAAAAATGTTTTTATTTATTTTTGAGAGAGAGAGAGAGAGAGAGAGAGAGAGAGAGAGGGAGAGAGTGAGAGAGGGAGGGAGAGAGAGAGAGAGAGAGAGAGAGAGAGAGACAGACCAGTGGAGGGGCAGAGAGAGGGGAAGAATCAGAAGCAGGCTCCAGGCTCTGAGCCATCAGTACAGAGCCCAATGCAGGGCCCGAACTCATGAGCCACAAGATCGTGATCTGAGCTGAAGCTGGACGCTGAACTGAGTGAGCCACCCAGGCACCCCTACCAATATATACTTTTTAAAAAATGTTTTTATTTATTTTTTTTTTGAGAGAGAGAGAGAGACACACACACCAGTGGAGGGGCAGAGAGAGAGGGAGAATCAGAAGCAGGCTCCAGGCTCTGAGCCATCAGTACAGAGCCCAATGCAGGGCTCAAACTCATGAACTGCAAGATCATAACCTGAGCTGAAGCTGGATGCTCAACTGACTGAGCCACCCAGGCACCCCTACCAATATATACTTTTAAATGGATTATTTCCTGATGCTCTTATGTCTGTTCTCCCTTCATTCGTTCATTCAATAAACATTTACTGAGCACCTATTGTGAACCAGCCAGCACTTCACTGGGGTTAAAACAATGTGCAGGCGTGCAATAACCCCTCATGGTTCTCATGATGCTTGTGGCCCAAGGGAGAAGGTGGATCTTCAACAAATAATTACTAATTTTTCTCTGAGGAACAAATTGTATTTGTCTGTTGGCCTTAACGTTTCATCTCCCTTTCAAACCTCTCCTACTGTCTCGCCCCCACACATTCTAATTTCTGTCTACTTCTTGTTCATTTAATCCCCGGCATCACAAATCCAGTGACAGATGCCCTGGGACTCTCTGTTCCCGCTTGCACATCTCACCCCATGGTTTCCAAGGGCAGGTGAGTCACTGAGCTGGGAGGTAGCTCTGTAGAGGACAGACTGTACCCTGAGCGGCCTTGCAACAGTTTCTGATAACACCTAGGAGAGCTTCGAGATTTCTGAGAAGCACAGTAACAAGAAGGGAGGCTTTGGAGCAGGAAGTCAGATAGAGTGACTGCATCCAACACAGCCATCTGAAGAGCTGGGCTGACAAAGAGGAAGCAGCTCCTCGTTTGGCCGCTACACGGCATTTTGCTTTGGGGAAAACAAACAAATTTTTCCCAGGCTGAGAGCCTGGAGGGTCTGGAACTCAGATTCTGGGAGGACCGCTGCCCTGAGTCCAGCGGCCCTGGAACAGAAACCGCGTGGCTCTCCATGCCAGCCCCCTTGTCATCCAGAAGCTGGGTAGAGTTCTTCAGAGCCAAAGGCCTGGGGCCATCATCTGCTTCCTTCCACCCAAGTGTCGACTCAGTGTTGGCTATGCAGACGTGAACCTTTTTTGAAAAAAATATCTTCCTAACGCCGCTGAGGAAAGTGGCCAGTATCTTAAAGTTTCCTTTTTTTTTTTTTAGTTTTTTAAAGTTTGTTTTACTTATTTTTGAGAAAGAGAGAAAGAGAGAGCGGGCACAGGAGGGGCAGGGGGCAGAGAGAGGGGGAGAGTGAGAATCCCACACGGGCTCCACACTGTCAGCACGGAGCCCGACGCGGGACTCGATCTCACAAACCACGAGATCATGACCTGAGCCAAAATGAAGAGTCAGTCACCACCCAGGGCATCCCTTAAAATGCTCAGTAGATAAGAGGCTACTAACTGCAAAGCACCGTGAACAGAGGATGCCCCATGCGGATGGAAACCTGGCCCTCAGGGTCTACCCGAGTCACAATCTGCACCCCAGAGGACCTCGCTTATCTCTTGACACCTGTCTTCCCCACCGGTGGCACCACTGAGCCCAGAGGACCGGCCGATTTGTTTTTGCGAGCTCAGTGCTGACACAGCGCCTGGGGCATCGTGGGTACTCGACACCACAACAAATCCTGATGTGACAGACTGGGCAGAGGACACACTGACAAATGCCAGCACGGAGTGAGCGGGTCCCCGCGGACACATAAGAAACAAGAGAATGGTCCAATAAAATTGCGCTGTATCTCCAAAGCAATTATTTGTATCCTCGTTATTTCCTTCTCTTTTTGCTTCCCCAAACACCCTCCGCTTTGTTACCTTATTTCTCTTCCCCACACACTTGTATCCATCGCCCCTCCCTGCCCACTCCCATCTCCTTCAACTACGACCTGTGTCTCCATGACTTCGCAAATGTACATCTAGGCCCGAGCTCTTCTCCAGGGCTCCAGATCCCTTCCTCCCGCTGCCTTGGAGACCTTTCCACACGGTTGGGTCTTTGGGAGGGGCCTCAGATATCACATGGCAGCATGGGGGCTCATTATGTCACTGCCTGTCCCCACCCCCAATCTGCCCGCCACCTGTTTCCTGTCGCCTTTGGTGCCGTTGCTTCAGGCAGCCGAAGCTGGAAACGTTGGAAACAGCTCCTTAGGAACGTCAAACTGGACTGTTTCCACCCCGTTTTCTGTCGAGCTGCCGGGACAAGTGTGACAGGCTGAATAACGGGCCCCTCCCGACCAACCGCGGCCGTGTCCTAATCCCCAGAATCTATGGAGATGTTGACTCACACGGAGAAAAGGACTCTGTAGGTGTGACCGAGGATTCTGGGACGGGAGACCCCTCTGGATTCTCCTGGTGGGCCCAACGCCATCCCAGGGGCCTTTGTCAGAGATATCAATCGGGGAAGGACGAGCGAGGGCAGAAGCAGAGCCCGGGCTGCCTGCCGCCCCCGCGGAGGCCCCTCCGCACTCCTGGCCCAGGTCCCACCTCTGCCGCGCCTGTGCCTCCTCGGCCTCCCTGCCTCCGTCTCCCCAGGCCACCCACACCGCCCAGCCCCTCCTGCAACAGCCCCACCCCCAGACACCCGGGACCTCCCTGCCCGCCAGCAGGACAGCATGTGTCTTGCCGCTTTGTGTGTCTTTCAGGGCCTCCTCGACCTCCCTCCCTCACCTCGTGTGCCCTGGCCCCACCACTGGGACTGCTTCCGCTATCAGAGCCCCAGGACCTTTGCACATACCCTTCCCGAGTCCCCCTCTCCCCTGCCCCCTCACACTTCCTTCTTTGTGGAAGTCCTACGTCATCCTCTGTAGTGGCAGGTCACTCCTCACCAAGCCACGGCCACTGCTCCTGGGCAGAGCCCAGCCTCCCTCCCTTCCTCCTGAGGATGCACCTGCACTTTTTTCACGTCCAGCGAAGGGTGCTGTGTTCCAAGTGGGATACCGGGGTAGGTGAGACGTGGCCTTGTCCCCAGGACCTTCGGGACACCGGGTGCACGGAGAGCTGACAAGCATAGAGGCATCAGCACCGTGGCAGTGACAGGAGTGCGGGTCAAGCCCAGTGTGACTCAGGCTGCAGTTATAATACACGGTTAGGGGATGCGGAGGACACACATCCCTCGCTATGTAGTGAGCCGCTGGTCCAGGACCCCGCCGGGGCCAGGATCAGGTTCTCCTCCCCTGGGCCTCCTCCGGGAGACCCTTCCACACAGTAGACCCCCCACGAGGGGCAGTTTACACCTTTCACAACTCCACTTTTAAGTTGTGCGGTGACTTCGAGGCGTCAGAGCTCATCTGATGCTCTCCTCCACCACCGTGGCTCTCAAGTTCAGGTCCTTTCCAGAAACGCCGTTTCCCAGGTCCCAGCCCCAGACACACGGCTGCAATCACTCAGGCGTCTGCATGTAAGAAACCCAACCTTTCGGTGCATGGCCCCACGGCCAGGATGGAGGGGCGCCGCTCTCGGCCGTGGGGCAGTTGTGACCTCCGCGTGATGTGGACAACGTGGTTCAATAACGCGCTAGAGCTCGTGTGGCTCCTGGAGGGTGGATCAGGACGGCTGTGGCCCACGCTTCCTGCCGCCTCACCTCCGGGAAGGCAGCGGATGGGGCTCTGATGAGTGTCCGGGGTCCTGCTGGGGCGCCCTGCCCTTCCTTGGAAAGCCCCCACGGAGCTGGCCGCCAGGAGAAGGCTCGCCATCCGCCGCAGGAAGCGTGGCTTCCTGGGGCCAGTGTCGAAAACAAGACCAGACCCGCTTCCGCGAGACGGGTCAGACACAATGCAGCGTGCTCTCCCGCCGGCCTCTTTGCCTGAGAGCTTTGACTGTGATTCATGGTTTCTCTGAATTCACTTGCCCTCTCCCAGTGACTCAGTCGTCGACCCTCCAGCCTGAGGTGCTCATCTGGTTGGTTAAACAGAAGGAATCTCTTAGGAGTCATCTGAAGACTCTGAAGGCCAGATTGTCCCAGGAACATTCACTTCTGCCAGATTCCAAGGCCCACGAAATAGTTCCCCAATTTTAACTTTGATTGAAATTTGTTCAAAACTATGAAATTAAAGGGAGAGTAAGAAACCATAAACGTAGTTACCACCTAGAGAGCTTCTAGGTTATGAATAGCTTGAATTCCAAAGTTTGTAAATCAGTTGTTCAGAATGCATGATAGAGTTGCCCAAAGAAATTGTGTTTTAAATGGTGGTGAAGTTCTCAATCTCCCCCATAAAGTTTGTGTAACTTAGGAGAGAACAAGGAATATTGAAAGAGTAGGGAGAATCCAGAAATTCTCCATGATTGTTTTGTGGGAGAAAAGCAGAATAAAGAGGGGCGCCTGGGTGGGTCAGTTGGTTGAGCGACCGACTTCGGCTCAGGTCACGATCTCACAGCTCGTGAGTTTGAGCCCGGCGTCGGGCTCTGTGCTGACAGCTCAGAGCCTGGATCCTGCTTCAAATTCTGTGTCTCCCCCTCTCTCTGTCCCTAACCCACTCACATTCTGTCTCTGTCTCTCTCAAAAATAAGCAAACATTAAAAAAAAATTTTTTTTAAAGAAAAAAAAAAAGAAAAGCAGAATGAAGGAAGAACTATCATTCCTAAGGAGCCCTCTCAATTGTCTCCAAGCTATTGACAAGCTAAGGGAGCATGGCCTTTGGCCATCCAAAGTTGGATGGAAATGCCAGTGGAAATGTGGCCACACAATTTTTTGTGTTACAAATTGAGTGTAGACACATACCTGTATATATGTATACATACAACCCTCCCACATATACACACATGTACACATGTATACACACATGTACATGTTTACACACACACCGATTTAGGGGTCAAAGGATCTCTTGGAGAGGAGCAGTTTCCATTTCCCAGGATTCAGTCTTTGAGTCTCTGGGTGAAACACTGGGGATGAGACAAGGATGGCCCAGACTCTGCACATTGATGCCGCCATTACTTTGGATCTTTTATCTGAGCCCTTGAATGTATGTATTACATACCCACAGAGCCACATTTTAATCTGCTCCTCCGCAAGATAAATGTTTATCAAAGAACTCTGTGTTCTATGATGTGTGAGGTATGATGCATGCATCACTATGCACTATGATGCATGAGGTAAGCTGCACGGTCTTATTCTCTGTCTCATGGAGAATCCAAGCAAAGCTTTCTTCCCTAGGATAGGATCTGCATGTTTTGTGTTCCTTCATAAAGCTCATGCTGGAGCACAAGTCACATGAAACAAGTTCTTAACTATGAGAACCAGACTGCATGTCTCTGCCTCACACCATATACACAAATCAACTCAACATGGACCATTGGCCTAAATGTTAAAACGAAAAGTATAAAACTCCTAGAAGAAAACATGGGAGTAATTCTTTGTGATCTGGGATAGTGGTCAGGTACTGGTTTCTTAGATAAGACACTGAAGTCACAAAATGACAAGAGAAAAAGTAGATAAATCGAGCTTCATCAGAGTGAAAACCTTTTGGGCTTCAAAGGACGTTGTTAAGCAAAGGACGTGACCCTACAAAATGAGAACGGATATTTGCAAATCGTATGTTTGACACAGGATTTGTGTCCAGAATATAAAGAGATCTCTTACAACTTACAATAACAAGATACGTAACCCGATTTTTAAAAATGGGGTATAAGTTTGAATAGACATTTCGCCAAAGAAGATACCCAGATGGCTAACACAGACATGAAAAGATGCCTAGAGTCATTTGTTGTTAGGGAAATGCAAATCAAAACCACAAGGGGATACTAGTTTGCACCCACTCGGATGGCTAAGCTGAAAGGGACAGACAACGAGGAGTGGAGGTGAGGATGTGAAGCTGCAACCCTCCTGCGCTGCTGCTGGGAATGTAAACTGGTGCAGCCACTGGGGAAAATGATTTTGCAGTTCCTCAAAAAGTGAAATACAGAATTACCAGATGATCCAGTAATTCTTCTCCGAGGTATATACCCAAAATAAATGAAAACAGATGCCCACGTAAGCACTTGAACATGAATGTTCATCAGAAGGATCTTCCATAATAGTCAAAATACAGAAACAACTCCGATGTCCACAAACTAAAAAATGGATAGACATAATGTAGTATATCCATACAGTGGACCATTACTTGGCCATAAAAAGGAGGTAATGATACTTGCTACATGAATGAACCTTGAAAACATTATGCTAAGTGAAAGAAGTCAGACATCAAAGGTTGTACATTATGTGATTCCACTGATACGAACTGCTCGGGATATGCACATCCATAGAGATACAAAGCAGAGTAGTGGTTGCCCAGAGCTCGGGAAGGAAGAGGCAGAAATGGGGGGTGTTTGCTGATGGGGAAGGGGCTTCTTCTGGGGGTGATGCAAATATTCTGCAGTCAGGTAGCAGTGATGGCTGAACAACTTTCTGAACATGCTAAAAATTGTGGAATTGTCTGCTTTAAAAGGGCAAATGCGATGGGATGTGAATTATGCCTCATGGAACTTAAAAGAAAAAAAACAACCAGAACTCACAAGATCCCTGCTTCCATGGAGGGGGAGACCCCGGAGCACCACTTACTCTGTTGTCAGCAGAGGGTGAGCTGATTAAGTACCACCCCCACTGCAATCACTAGAGACCTTCCATTCCCCGCCCCCTCCCCGATTTGTTTCAGAGGTAAGCGTCTGCAGATCGCGATCTGGCAGCGTGAGGAGTTCGTGAGAACACACAAGAATAGCATCCCACCTACTGAATATCTGTCATCTCTGTTCAGATGGCTTTTCCCTCTCTCTCCCTTTAAAAAATCATTAAATGCATACGGATCCCCAACAGAAAGCTCTAGCCTTTGATTTGGTCTTTGATGTGGATCTTCTGGGTCATCTTCTCTGATAGCTCAGTGAGTTTTTCCTGGAACACTGATACTTCAATGGTGGTCCGGAGAAGGTGGGTGGTCCCTGACTAGCCAGCAAATCAACTCACTTGGTGGCAAGGCAGGGCGGGGAGGGGAACAGGATCCAGTGGGTGGGGGCAGGGGAGCCCTCCTTACACCCAGCAGCCACAGCAGCAGCAGGGGGACTGTGACCTGGGATAACAGAAGCTGGAAATCTGGATGTTTTAAATGTAAAGTCTTCATTTTTTAACGAAAATTTTAAATGTTTACTTATTTTTGAGAGAGAGAGACAGACAGACAGCGTGGCACACACAAGTTGAGGAGGGGCAGAGAGAGAGAGAGAAAAACATTGAATCTGAAGCCGGCTCCAGGCTCTGAGCTGTCAGCACGAGCCAGATGCAGGGCTCGAACTCACAGACCATGAGATCACCTCAGCCAAAGTTGGACGCTTAACCGACTGAGCCACCCAGGCTGGGCTTCTTAAATGTAAAGTCTTCCTTTTTAAAATGCCTTTTTTAAACAGAGCATTTGTGGGCTGAGTTCCCACCAGAGGCCACAAATGTGTGACCTAGGTTCCAGGCCCTGCACTGGCTCGTTTGTACAATGGACATCAAGATGTGAAGTCAGAAAGGGTGCGTTGAAATGGCCTGGGAGTTCATGTGGTTTGACCGCCTACCCCATGTTACAGTCCCTCCTACACCAGATGGCCACCCTGCATTTAAGTAAGTTAATAATTCGAGCCAGAAAACATGCAGTTTTTTTTTTGTTAGCTTCTTAATAAAAAAACAAAACTGGGGGGCATGGGTTAGATGGGAAGACAGAGCTACAGCTGCCTCGAGGGGGGCAGGACTAACGCACGGGGCTGGAAGGGGCTTCAGTGTTGATTTTGTTTGGATGCTTCTCTCTCATGACCAGCCCTAGCATTTTCTTTTAAACTCTCATTCATTAAAGCGTATCAGCATGTTCGGGGCTTCGTTTTCCCAGAATTCCCAGAGGGAAACAGAATTTTCGACCTGGAGTGGCTCTCCGAACTACTGGGGTCTGACTCCCTCATTTTACACCTAACAGAACTGAGATCCTGAGGCTTGAACTGTTTGCTCGAAGACTGTCAGACATCGGCGACCAACTCTGACTGCACGTTTAGCCTACAACTTGTAACTCATAACCAGGATCCAGTGTAAGTGTGATGCTTTGAAATTTCTTGTAGCCTTTTGTAAGGGACTCAAGAGCACTCGTGTTCTTATTTTTATTTTTTTACATGTTTATTATTTTTGAGAGAGAGCGAGAGTGAGTGAAAGCGAGAGAGCGAGCAGAGCACAAGCCAGGGAGGGGCAAAGAGAGAGGGACAGAGGATCTCTATCCTGACAGCTGATGGCCCAGTGCAGGGCTTGAACTCACAAACCATGAATGAGATCATGACCTGAGCCGAAGTCGGACGTTTAACCGACTGAGCCACCCAGGCATCCCTGTGTCTTTAGAGATAAAAAGATTTACCAAAAAAACCCAAAAAACAAAAAACAACAACAAAAAAACCCATACACAAAAACCTCCAACAAGCAATAACCCCCACCCCCTGCTATTTGGTTCACTTTCCGAGCTACCTTAATGGAATCGTGCGATAACTCACAATGTTATCTATACGTAGAACCTACTAGAGATTACTCAGGATTCTGAAAACAGGGTTGGCACAAACCACAGCGATCCCCACGACTCATTTTACCGGTTCCCCATCTTCCCGATAAAACCCTCTCGAGAGCTGCTGCTACGTTTTGAATTCACTTGTGTTTGGCTGCCTTTATTTGCCGTCTCCATGAGACTTGGCAGATAGCGGGAAGGCCGAGGAGGAGAAAGGAAGGACTCCAAGAGCCCCCGAATTTAGTGAATGCATCCCTAGATAATTGAAAACTGTGTCATTTGGCACAGAACTCTCGGAGTTGAATTCTTTTGGTCACTAGGCATGAGGAGAAACAGGGCCCAGCAAGTGGGTGGAGAAGGGCCTGCGTGATCATGCCCTTGGCTTGCACTGTGGGGTCCCCCCGCCTTGGTACAGCACCTACATACGGATTTGACAAGCCAAACTAGGAATAAAAACACAGGCAGCAACAATGACCCCTTATTAAATGCAGAGATAGTTATGAGTCCCATTAAAAGTCAACAGAAGCCTCCGTTCCGGTAATCATCGAGATTCCCTTTTCCTGCATTTGTGCTCGGCCCTTCTCTTTAATTATACAGAGTTGCCCCCACAGGCCCTCGCAGTGACGGGCAGGGACACCATTACTTCAGCAGGGGATCAGAGCTTTTGAGATACATCGTGCGCCCGCCTTAGCCAAATGCGAAATTTCAGCCTGCGTCTGCGCTAAGTGCGGTCGGTCAGGAACCTTCTAAACCTTTTGTGCGAGTCCAGGAGGGAAAACAGTCTGGCAGATTCTGACAAGCATCTCTTCAAGAGCACATTTGTACGGGGTGAAAAAGCCCAGGCCGGCTGCTGCTGGGTCGTCATGGCAACAGACATACACATCATTGAGGCGTCAGCTTCTGCAATGAGCACAAAGTAAGGAAACCTTCCCCACATGAGGGCATGTGGAATGAAGGGATGCGGCCTCCGTGCAGCCTAATCACGTGGTGTTTTCCGTCCTTCCAAGGGGCTCGGGTGGGCACGCGGCCCTCTTTATGGCCTAGATGTGACCCAGGGGAACATTCGCAGATCTCCCCCCGCCGCTCTGTGTAGACTTCAGGACGTCAGTCACGTTTACCAAACCCTCCTTTCCTTTTCGAAGCCTGGTTACTAATTGATGGCAAACAGTATGATAGTAACTGGGGAGGAGAAGGAAGGGCCTCCTTCGCTTAGTCCTCCCGGAAAGAAATTTCCCTAGCTTTCCATGGAGGTTGTGTGGGGCGCTCTTATGTGCTGAGGCAGGGGGTGGCCTTTCACAGGCCTACAGAAAGAGAGGTGAATCGTGGCTTGAAAGCCTTCTCTTGGAAATGGAGTGCTAAAAATAATAAATAGCTATTCACTCACTACTTCCCGAGGCGAGGGCTTCAACGATGCACTGGAGCTGTAGGAATTAAGCCCAGAGGGGTGGAAAATTTAGACCGAGGGGAAGCTGGATCCCTGAAGGTAAACTTCAGTGATTTCAAGTGGAGAACAAGGATGAAATGTACCCCCCCCCCCATTAGTCTCGAAGGAAACCCACAGGAGCTCTATTCATGAGAAGTAAAATTAGCTTTATGTTCAATTTTCATGACATTTACGGCAGTAAGCATTCCACAGCATGACTTAATTGTGGCTGAGACACCTAACAGGAAAGGAGAAGAAAAGGAAAAGAGAGGGTTTGATCCGTTGAAGGACAAATAGTCACGAATCCAGGAACATTTAACGACCCGGTGACGGAGTGTACCTCACAAACAACAACCCACGGCTCACAAAAGTTCCACTGACGGTGATGAAGTTTCCTCAACTGTTTCATTACTTCTTTCCTTCCTGTAATTATGAACATTCGTCAAATAAGCGCTGACTTTAAAATGTCAAACTGTCTCCTTTTAGTTTTGCTTTTGTTACCTTGGAACTTAGAAAAACATTTTTTACCGATTCCGATTTTTACTCTGGGTCGTCTTTAAAAAACCATCCCCGGGAAAAAAAAACCTAGGGTAAGGATCCCTTCCCTGTACGGAGGGGATTATAATCCCTGCTAGGTATTGCGCTTAGACACGGTCGATCAACAGCCTAGAGGCTAAAGAAGCTTAAAGAAATTAGCTTTTTTCCCCCCAGAGATTTCACACTGGTGTCCAGTCAGGTGGCAAACATTTTGGGGAGGGAGGAGGGATGGAGGGGCTGACACAGTGTTAAAAGAAACGACATAAATGCCTATTAGGCTTGGGGCACCTGGGTGGCTCAGTCGGTTAAGTGTCCAGTTTCGGCTCAGGTCGCGATCTCATTGTTCGTGAGTTCGAGCCCCGCGTGGGGCTCGGTGCTGACAGCTCGGAGCCTGGAGCCCGCTTCGGATTCTGTGTCTCCCTCTCTCTCTGCCTTCCCCTGCTCATGTTCTGTCTGTCTCTCTCTTAAAAATACATAATAGACATTAAAAAGATTTTTTTAAGTGCCTTTTCGGCTTTTGTTCTGCAGTTTGCTACAGCGCCCCCCCCCCTCCCCCAATTCTCCAATGCCTCCCCGCCCAGACTGCCCATTCGCTTAAGCTGCCTGCTCGAAGGCTTGGGGTTCCCGGTCTTGCACACATTTGCTCATGCTTTTCTGCTTCTCTTCTTTTTGGTAGGCGTTCAGACGAAGAAGTCCCTTCTTCCAGAATTAAGTCAGGTCCTCCTCTTCCGGTCTGCTGGTCTCCCCTGGCCATGCCTACCACCCCATGCCAGCGTCCTCGCGTTTACTTCTCACTTGTTCTCTACTTGGGTCCTGACGCTGAACAGGAAGCAGATGGTAAACTCCTGGGGGCTGTGATTTGCCGCTCTTGTGTCCTAACCCCGGAGAGCCGTGGCTGCGGTGTGGGAGCCCAGGAAAACGAGCCCGGGCTAGGGATGGATGGAAATGTGGGGGCCAAGACAGAGAGAGCATGCACATTGGCACAATGTGGGAGCCAAGACAGAGAGAGCATGGGCATTGGCACAATCTCATCTGGACTCGCTTCCGAAGAAGAAGGGAAATGACTGGGGAGTGTTCAGAGCTCCTCGTGAGGGGGATGGTTCTTTTGGGAGTTGAGATTCCTCTTTTGGTTATTAGAATACTTAAACTACACAGTTCTGCTTAAAAGCCATACATAATTAGGGTTGTCAGAAGTGGGATGCACAGACCCCCATAAGTAATTGCATAATGTCACCCAGAGAAGCCATGGGAATGGATAGAAGTCTTTGGTGACTGCATCAGTTTCCTGTGGCTGCTGTAACAAATTACCACAAATTTAGTGGCTTAAACAAGAACACGTTTGTTGTGAAGGTCAGAAATCCTCAAATCAAGGAGTCAGCAGGGCCACCTTCCTTCCGGAAGCTCTAAAGGGAGATCTTTTCCCCTGACTTTTCAGTTTCGAGAGGCCACTTGCATTCCTGGGCTTGTGGCCCCATCCTCCGTCTTCAAAGCCAGCCAAGCAGCATCTTGAACTTTTCTCTTTGATTATCCAGCCTCCCTTTTATAAGGACCCTTGCGATTACACTGGGCACAAGCAGATAATCCAGAATAGTTTGCCTATTTTTTTTTTCTAAGTAGCCTCCACGCCCAACATAGGGCCTGAATCCAGGACCCCAACCAAGATCAAGAGTCGCATGCACACCCCACGGGTTGAGCCAGCCAGGGGCCCTAATTTCCGTATGTTGAGATTACTTGATAAGCGTCATTAATTCCCTCTGTGGCCTTAATTCCCCTTTGCCATGGAACCTAACTTACAGTTCCAGGGACCAGAGCAGACCTCTTCAGGGGGCATTCTTCTGACTGCGGCCATGAGAAGCATGTAATAAGTGAACACCCAAGAAAATGACTGGTTTTCCTGGACTAGGTGAGAAAGCTACCCTATAATTCTGGTTTAACATAGGGGCGCCTGGGTGGCTTGGTGGGTTAAGCATCTGACTCTGGATTTTGGCTCAGGTCACGATCCCCTGGTTTGTTAGTTGGAGCCCCATGTCGGGCTTTGTGCTGAGTGTGGAGCCTGCCTGGGATTCTCTTCCTCTCTCTGCCCCTCCCCTGCTCGCTCGCTCTCTAAAAAAAAAAAAAAAAAAAAAAATCCTAAAAAAACTGTTGTATTCCATCTACTGATATTCTAAAATTGCTTATAGACTTAAAGAGCCTTTAACAAAATGCTACCATGATGGAGACACAACTGGTTTTGAACATTTTTTTGAACATTTTTGAACATTTTTTTGAACATTTTTGAACATTTTAAAAGAAAGGGGATGATGCAGTGAGTTAAAAGAGTGCTGCCAGAAAAACTAAAGAGTAGAAAGAAACTAAAACTTCAAAAATCAAGGTACACCTCTCATCCCCAATCCGCACGCACACACATTTAATTCTTGGGACTCCACACCCCTGAACTGTTTGTGTAGAACCTAGAACCACTCCATCCATCATTCCCAATTCTCCTGGTTAAGCACCATTTCTTGTGGCCATCCACACAAAACATGCGTGCTACTCTATTTGGGTGGGCCAAACCCATTTAATCTCTGATCCGGGCTAGACCGGGCAGAGGGGTGGCAGGGCTTTCCACATAGAAAGTGGGGATGGGAGACCGAGAAGAAAAGGAAGATGAATGTATGTCATCCAGGGATTTTTAAGTGGTTGCAAGGAACTTATGTCAAAGTAGCCACAAAATCGTTCAAGGAAGGGCAAATGAATGTGAAACCATGTTTACTCTTAGAAACCCAAGCTTTTTCTGAAATCTTGGATTTACGGGGAGGGATGGACAGGAGAGCATATCTGTTTATTCCCGGATCCCTTTCTCTCCCCCTAATTTCTGAATGTGGGGTGTGGAGGCCCCATTACTGGAGGATGTTTCTTAAATGGTTAATTTTGCCCTACTGGCCACTTCCTTTCCCCTTTTGTCACTTCAGAATACATGCCAACTCTCTCCCCCCTCTCCTTTTTTCTCTGAAAAAAATGAAATGAATATATAAAGACTTATTGGTGCTGAAAAAAAACCAACGTGCAGACAGAAGAATGTGGTGATGTTTACTGTCTGCTTTTCCTCTGCGGACTATTGTATAGAGGACATCCGTAATTGATTTGTCCTGAGGCTCTATTATATGGAGAAATGGAAAAATGTCTCATCTTGGCAAGAAAGATAGTCATGGCAGGAGGAACTCAGATTTACAACACGTAGAGTCGGGGAGGCACTTCATACCCTTCCTGATTCTGCGGTCTCTCTGTGTACGCATGCTGAGCTACCGTGAAACAATGTTGCCAACCATAGGTTACATAGAGGAATAAAATCATATTTGTCTCCAAGAAGCTCACCATACGGAAGAAAGAAACATAATTTCATTATTGTATAGTATGAAGCAATGTTTTCAGATGTATATAGATCCTGGGGAAATCTCAAAGGTGAGAAAAGAACTACATGTTCTTGAGAAAAAAGTTTGGTTGGACAGTCCTTAGAAACAGTTGTGTTTAGTGACAAGGGCCCGTGAGTGGATTTAGATTTGTCAATAAATGTTAAATTTTGATCATTGTACAAAATTACTCAGTTGGGAGCTATGGTTGTATAGAAAAGATACATGAGTGAATAATGTGTTATATCCTTATTTCTTTCTGTTGAAGTCAGAAGAGATGTTTGATGTTGGGGTCAGAAAAAAACCAAAAACTAGAAAGTGGCGCCACCTGGTGGTTACTACCCAAACTGCTTGAATTGACCTTCTGCAATTTCAAATACAGTGATGTCATCTTGACTAACTCAGAAGTCTTATTAATGCTTTATATAAAATTTGCAAACTGATATATATTCTCAGAAAATCAGAAACATAGGGAAAACATTTAAAATTGTGGCCAAAGAAAACCCAGTAATACCCAGAATAATCTACTACCAAAAAAGAGACTTTGTATAGGATATTCGTTGTATGATATCGGCTTTCCATGATGTAACAAATAAGACTTTCTTACTCTGTTATTTCTTCATTTTTTAAAAGCACAGATTCATCCACACAGAACTTTTCAACATCAGTTGATCACACTGCTCTCCCCCAGTATTTCCGTCGACAAATACTATTTATTTGTTGAAAATTTATCCTATAGAACTTTCCACATTCTGATTCGGGCTGATTACTTCTTCAGGTGGTTGATTAACTTGTTTTTCTATTTCTTACATTTCCTATAAACTAATAGGAAGATCTAGATTAGATAAAATCTTGATTAGATTCCAGTTCAATGTTTTCAGTAGGACTGCTCACAAGTGATGCTGTCTGCTTCCTCTCTGTCAAATCCCGAGGTACACATGTCACTTGTACCATTCGTAGTGATGTTAAGACTGATGGATGAGCTCACGTGATGTCATTTGGATCCCTCCATTATAAAGGTCCCCAACAATTTCTCATTGAGAGTTTGGACATCTACTAATGATCATTGTCTCTACCCATGATTTCATGAGGACTACAGAATGATGATCTCATCAGCTTCTTCACAGCAAAGGAAACAATCAGCAAAACTAAAAGGCAATCAATGGAATGGGAGAAGATACTTGCAAACAACGTATCAGATAAAGGGTTAGTATCCAAAATCTATAAAGAACTTATCAAACTCAACACCCGAAAAACAATCCAGTGAAGAAATGGGCAAAAGACATGAATAGACACTTCTCCAAAGAAGACATCCAGATGGCCAACTGACACATGAAAAAATGCTCAACATCACTCATCATGAGGGAAATACAAATTAAAAACACAATGAGATACCACCTGACACCTGTCAGAATGGCAAACGTTAACAACTCAGGCAACAACAGATATTGGCGAGGATGCGGAGAAAGAGGATCTCTTTTGCATTGTTGGTGGGAATGCAAGCTGGTGCAGCCACTCTGGAAAGCAGTATGGAGGTTCCTCAAAAAACTAAAAATAGAACTACCCTATGACCCAGCAATTGCACTACTAGGTATTTATGCAAGGGATACAGGTATGCTGTTTCGAAGGGGCACATGCACCCCAATGTTTATGGCAGCACTATCAATAGCCAAAGTATGGAAAGAGCCCAAATGTCCATTGATGGCTGAATGGATGAAGAGGATGTGGTATATATATAAACAATGGAGTATTACTCGGCAATCAAAAAGAATGAAATCTTGCCATTTGCAACTATGTGGATGGAACTGAAGAGTATTATGCTAAGCGAAATTAGAGAAAGACAAACCTATGACTTCACTCATATGAGGTCTTTAAGACACAGACCAGATGAACATAAGGGAAGGGAAGCAAAAATAACATAAAAACAGGGAGGGGGACAAAACATGAGAGACTCTTAAATATGGAGAACAAACAGAGGGTTACTGGAGGGAGTGGGGGGGGATGGGCTAAACAGGTAAGGGGCATTAAGGAATCTACTCCTGAAATCATCGTTGCACTATATGCTAACTAATGTGGATGTAAATTAAAAAAATTAAAAAAAAAGAATGATGATTTTATCAATTTTTCTTTTCCTTTCACATTTATAGCTACGATTCCCACATCATCTTTTTAGTTAGTCTGAAATACAGTTTGCGCAGGGAAGAAAGGACAGATGTGTGATTTCTTTAAAGTATATTTTGAAGATCATAAGGTGACAATGATATTTTCTGTGTTTCATTGTGAATTCAGACTGTTATATACTTGATGTATTTCAACCATGAGTGGGCATTTTTCTTTTGGTGCTCAAATTATCCCACCTTTGACCACTGTGCAGATTTCTAACACAAATACTCTAACAGGTGGTACAGTTGTCGAGAAAACAGGCAAACTCTTACACTGTTAGTGTAAATTTATTACTTTCAAGGAGGGCAATTTAACAACATGCGCCAGGAGGCTCAAAAATGTTTATACCCTTGTATCACACTTAAATAAATCTTTTCTATGAAAATAATCAGAGATGTGGACAAAAATTATACAAAGGTATTAATTCTAGTGAACGATTAGAAAGAGATGTCAATAGGCTTTGTTACATTTGTGTGATGAAATACTACATATACCATATTAAAAATCCAATTTTTGAAAAATTTTTACTATCAGGGGTACGTTTTTTTATGATATAATAATAACTGAAAGACTACCAAAATCTTATACATAATATGACCCCAGTTATTATATATAAATATGTATATAAACTAAAGACTAGGAAGACATACTTCAAAATGTTAACAATAGTTGTACCTAGGTGATGGTATAATAGAATATTTTTATGTATCCTTTGTACTTCATTTTATAAGTAACCTCCAATGATATGTATCACATTAGATCTTATTAAAAAGCAGCTCGTATTGAAATTTGTTGTGAGTCAAATGGATTTGTTATGCTCTGAATGACAAACCAATGTAAATGTCTCCTTTTGTACTAGTGCAAATTGTGCAAGAAGGAAAACATTTTTTTCCCCTTAACCAAAAGATGGTTGTGACTTGGTTAAAGAATGAAAACAGAACTGAGCTGTAGCTTACACGAAACATAGGACAGGCGTGGTGAGGTCTGTTATATTTTCCCTCCTAGGATCTGCTCATTGCAATTAATTACACTTCTCCGAGAGTCAATTTCCCTGTGCTCTCCAATGAGCCAATCTGATATTTCAGCTTGATTCTTACTGTGAATGAGGAGCACCAATGCAGATTAACATAGATGTGTCTGCCGTTTGTAATGGATTCCACAGGCCATCTCCTCCCACCAATTTCTTTTTTGATAGTGACAATTTCTGATTTTTGACATCCTAATGTCTAGTTGTCACTTTCAAAAGTCTGACAATCTCTGGTCCAAACCACTTATTAAGTCCTTAATTTCTGCTTTCCCTTCTTATTACCAGTGTAATAAGTATTCAACATAAAAAAAATAGATAACCCCGATGAGCTGAAAGAATATACAATTCACAAATAATTCTGTCAAAACACTTCTAATATGTTGGCATAAATTCTATTTCCTGGATCTATATGACTTAGCTTATCAGCTCTTTGGGGAAAAGATTCCGATCTAGTTTATGGTCTCCTTTGCACATAGGACGCACACTTCCTGGGTATTTACTGATGCTGGAAATGAGCTCAGGTAGAGGAAGAAGAGAGCGAAAAGGAAAGCCCTTCTGGACAGGGCAACAACAGGGAAAAGGCACAGAGGGAGGAGTGAGCTCTGAGTGTTTGAGGCAGGGGGAGACCAGTCCTGCCTGGTAAGAGGGATCATGTGGGGGCAATTACGGGAGGAAAGTGGTAGCAAATGTGGGAAGACTATGGCTGAGGATTTTGTTTGTAATACGAGTTGGTAAGGGACCATATTGAAATCTATTCTATTATATGAAAGTCCTTTATTCCTTAATTCCTTGAATCAAAGAATTGGTTTATAATGAAGGTTTGTGGCAAGGGGACCTGTGTAGAAATGGACCCATAATTTGATGAAATTAGATACATTTCTCTTGGGGGGGGGGGTATAATTTACACAGGGTACAATTACCCCTTACAGCGTACTTTTCTATGAATTCTGACAAATGCAGACAATAGTGTGACCCCCATGACAATCAAGATATAGAAGACTTCCATCCAAAAACAAGATCCCCTCAGACCTCTTGGTAGTCAACCTCTCTATCCAACCCTTGGTGGCCAATGATTTGTCTTCTATCCTTACAGTTTTGTCTTTCCCAGAACTCCATGTAAATTGAATCACACAGTATGTAGCCCTTTGAGGCTGGCTTCTTTCACTTAGAATAATGCATCTGAGCATAATCCAAATGCATGTATCCATTCCATTCTTTTTTATTGCCATATATATGCCATGGTTTGTTTAATCATCTACAAACCATAGATACACCATGGTGTGTTCAATCACCTACAACTGAAAGGCAATACGTTTCTTTTTAATATAACACATATAACTAATATTATACCTTCAACCTGCCAAAGTGAGATTTCTAAGTCTCAGAGATTTATTTACTAATTGTCAGAAACAGGTGGGGACAGGAAAGAGAGAAAATCCAAGTAGAGCATAAATTAATTTTAAAAATATGGATGTCACTACCCAGCAGACTCGCTTTTCAGAGCAGTTGGAGAAAGAATGGCTGAAGGCCTCCAGGCCTGTGTCCTGGAGTGGCCTCACCGACGACTGAGCAGAGAGGAAGGAGGGCCCTTGCCTGTACCCCCCAGAGCATTCTCTAGAGCCACCTCCCCTGCGGGAGGACCCCGTAGAGTTAAAAGGGCATTGGGATGAGCAACAGCTGATGTTTCTAGATCTTGCCAACGTCTTGTCTTCAGTTCTTCTCTATGCTCATTATAATCCGTGGATGGCCTTCCTACCACAATATCCTTTGATGGCACGAAAAGTGGTTTTCTACGTTTCTAGCTACTTATTTGAAGAATGCAGTTGCTATCATTTCTGCCTCACAACATTCTTGGAGGCCAGGTGGGTGACTCTGGGTTAAATCTCCCAGTTAGGTGAGTAGTTAGGCATGATAAAATGGGAAAGACAGAGAAGACGGGGAGGAGGGTGGGTGTAGGGAGGACAGAGGTGATGAGTAGAGATGTCTGCCTATTCATCTAACTCTAAGGGGAAGCCCTCTCTGCCTCATGCCCATTCCCACCTGCAGGTCCCGGTGTTCACGTGGCTGGTGGGAGCTCAAATAATCTGATTTAAGGTGTAGGCAGAGATGGAAAAAGGTTATTTAAAAGCTTCTACTTATTACTCTAGGGTCCTTCTAGACAAAGAAATTCAAGTAAATGCCTGGTATTTTTTTTGAATTTTCTGCTACTTGGAAATAATACCTTGGATTTATACAGGGAGTATCTACTGAACAACAGTGCTCTGGGAGGCCAGAGCTGGGGAAACGCTGGGTATCATGACAATGAGACTTGTTAAGGGTTAGAAATGTAAAAGCAGCATGGCATTTAAAAACGACAGGAACAAACTTCTGAGGAATGGTAGAGTAGGAAGATCCTAAGTTTATCTTGTCCCATGGATACAACTGGATGATACCCACATTAGTGTAAATAATTGAGAAGCAACCCAAAGACTGGCAGAACAGACTCTCGATAGCTAAATGTAGAGAAGAGACCACATTGAAGAGGGTAGGAAGGGTGGAGATTGGTTGAGAGCTAAACGTACTGTCCACGAGAGGGAGGGATGCTGTGACCATCGAGAGGGGAGAGAAATAGACCCTCACGCCAGGCACTCCAGGCACAGGGAACCTGCACAGGGAAAAGGAGTTCCCATAACTTTTGGCTGTGAAAAACAGAGAGGCCAAATTTGGGGTGTTCTTACCATCAGTAGGGCTTAACACCTGGAACTTCAAAAATCAGCAAGCTGGGCTCTGGGAGAGGCAGGAATGCAAAAGGAAACTGAGTCCCTGCCATTAGAAGGACAGCTTGACAAACAAACCACTGAGATACAGCATAGAGGCAGCGATTTGAAAAATGCTTGGGTTATTTGGGAGGGAGATTTATTTACTAATCTCAGAATATGTGCTAAAGGGGCAGGGATCTTTTTTTTTAAATAAAATTTTTTATTGTTTATTTATTATTGAGAGAGAGACAGAGAGAGAGAGAGAGAGACAGAGAGAGAGCGAGCATGAGTGGGGGAGAGGCAGAGAGAGAGGGAGACACAGAATCCGAAGCAGGCTCCAGGCTCTGAGCTGTCAGCACAGAGTCTGATGCGGGACTCAAACCCACAAACTGCGAGATCATGACCTGACCGATGTCGGGCACCAAACTGACTGAACCACCCAGACACCCCTAAAGGACATGGATCTTTGGGAGACCTCTCCAAGAACAAAAAAGACAGTGGGTACCATTTTTTTTCCCCTGCTCCCTGAGAAACAAGGGCCCCTTAGGGAACCAGCACAGCAGGAACATTCTCTGTCTGGCTTTCCAATAGCATGCCTTTCCTTGCTTCTGTGAATTCACCCACTGCAGCCTCTAAAGTGGTTCCAGGTCCCTTCACAGATTAGACATGCAAAACTTTGCTAGAACCATGTCCCCTCCCCCACTTCTCCTGAAGACCTTCCCTCTCTAATATGTCCTTGGCTGGAGCCCATCCAAAGCAATACCACAAGCCTATAGTGTGCAAGCATCCCCAACAGGGGGCCAGCACCACTCCAACGTGACTCTAGCCCCACGAAGAGGGGAAGATAAGCACATACATCAGTTTGACTGTGGTCCCAGTAGGGGGCTGAGGCAGACATCTGTTCTGCCTGCTGACCCTGCCCACCAGTGAAAGATTCTCAGGGGAAAACAAAGGGAAAGCAGCCTGCAGTTCAGGGTTACTACATCTCTGCCAACTGTCTGCTCTGATTTAGCTCAAGGCCAAGGCAGCCTCAGACCGACCTGCTAATAACACAGGGACCAAACCTTGTTCACAGAAGGCAAAGAGAGCTATCGCAGACACCTGGACTGAGGGAAAATGTGGCTCAGTCACAACAGTTGGGTGCACCCAACACACACAGGAGACACCGCTGAAGCGCCAGGTTCTGGAGAACAGGGGACTGTGTACCATAGGCGCACAGGACCTATTCTTCACAAGGCCACTGCCTTCAAGGAGACATAGCTGACTTTCCTAACACATAGGAACAGACACAGAGAGCTAGTCAAAATGAGGAGACAGAGGAATATGTTCCATATGAAAGAACAGGGCAAAATCACAGCAAGAGAGCTAAACAAAATGGAGAAATATGCCCAATAGAGAATGGAAAGCAGCAGTCATAAAAATACTCAATGTACTTGAGAAAAGAGTGGAGGACCTCAGTGAGACCATCGATAAAGAGATAGAAAACATGAAAAAGAACCAATCAGGGATAAAAAACTCAATAACTGATGACAAAAATACACTAATCTGGGGGAAGGAAACAGAAACCCAGATCCAGGAGGCACAGGGAGCCCCAAACAAAATCAGCCCAAGAAGGTCCACATCAAGACACATAGAAATTAAAATGGCAAAAAGTAGTGACAAAGAGAGAATTTAAAAAGCAGCAAGAGAAAAGGAAACCATTACCTACAAGGAAAAGCCCACAAAGCCATCTGCTGATTTTTCACCAATAACTTTGCAGACCAGAGGACATAGTGTAATATATTTAAGGGGCTGAAAGGAAAAAAATCTGCATCCAAGAAAACTCTATCCAGCAAGGTTATCATTCAGAACAGGAGAGATAAAGAGTTTCTCAGATGAACAGAAGTTAAAGGAATTCATCGCCACTAAGCCAGCCTTAAAAGAAATGTTAAAGGGGACTCTTTGAGTGGAAAGGAAAGGCCATAAGTGGGAGTAAAAACAGCAGGAAACACAAAGGCAGTAAAATTAAGTATGTCTTTAAAAATCATTCAAATAATACACAACATAAAAGGATGTAAATTATGACACCATATCCCTAAAACGTGGGGGAGAGGAGAAAAGAATGGGTTCAAACTTAAGCAACCATCAACTTAATGCAGACTGATAGATGTGTCAGATGTTAAATACAAACCTAATGGGAACCAAAAATTAAAAGCCAGTAACAGATATGCAAAAAATAAAGACAAAAGGGAATCCAGGTATATCACTAAAGAAACCCATCACCCACGAGAGAAGCAAGAAACACGGAAATAAAAAAACAACCCCAAAACAAGTAACAAAATGGTAATAAGTATATACCTATCAATAATTACTTTGAAAATGGACTGAACACTCCAATCAAAGATATAGGGTGACTTAATGGATAAAAAAAAAAGCACAAGACCCATATATATGCTGCCTACTAGAGACTTATTTCAGACCTAAAGACACTTGCAGATATGAAAGCAAAGGGATGGAAAAGATTTCATCATGCAATCGGAAGTGAAAAGAAAGCTGGGTAGGAATACTTAGATGGGACAAAATGGGCTCTAAAACGATAACTGTAACAAGAAACCAAGAAGGGCACTATATATTAATAAAGGGGACAATCCATCAAGAAGAAATAACGATTGTAAATATTAATGCACCCCACACGAAAGCCCCAAATACATAAAGCAACTAATAACAAGCATAAAGGAAGTAATTGATACTGATACAATAACAGTAGGAGACTGTAACACCCCACTTATGTCAATGTAACTTCTCTGACATCGAATGTAGCAGCATTTTACTAGATATGTGTCCTGAGACCGGAGAAGACAAAAGTGTCAAAATAAAAAAGCTTCTGCACAGCAAAGAAAACAATCATCAACAACAACAAAGACAACCCACTGAGTGAGAGAAGATATTTACAAGGGACATATCTGATAAAGGGTTAGTACCCAAAATATAAAAAGAACTTATACAACTCGACACCAGAAAAGCAAATAATCCAGTTAAAAAGTGGGCAGAAGGCATGAACAAACATTCTCCAAAGAAGACACAGAGATGGCCAACAGACACATGGAAAGATGCTCAACATCGCTCATCATCAGGGAAATGCAAATCAAAACCGCAATGAGATACCACCTCACACCTGTCATAAGGGCTAAAATAAAAAAAAACACACACACACACAAGAAAGAGCAAGTGTTGGCAAGGATGTGGAGAAAAAGGAGCCCTCACGCACTGTTGGTGGGAATGCAAACTAGTGCAGTCACTGTGGTAAACAGTATGGAGGTTCCACCACAAATAAAAATAGAATTACCGTATTATCCAGTAATGGCGCTACTCAGTATTTACCCAAAGAATAGGAAAACAATAGTTCAAAAGGATATGTGCACCCCTATGTTTCTTGCAGCATTATTTATAATAGCCAAATTAGGGAAGCAGCCCAAGTGTCCATCAACAGATGAATGGATCAAGAAGTGATATACACAAGAGATATTAGCCATAAAACAAAGAATGAAATCTTGCCATTTGCAACAACATGGAGGGATCTACAGAGCATAATGCTAAGTGAGACAAGTCAGAGAAAGACAAATACCATGTGATCCCATTCGTATGTGGAGTTTAGGAAAGAAAACAAATGAACAAAGGAAAAAAAAACAAAGAGAGACAAACCAAAAAAAAAAAAAAACAAAAAACCAGGCTCTTAACTATAGAGAACACACTGATGGCTACCAGAAGGGAGGTGGGTGGGGGATGGGGGAAATAGGTGATGGGGATTAAGTACACTGATCATGATGAGCACCGAACAATGTACGGGCTTGTCGAATCACTATAGTGCACACCGGAAACTAATGTAGCACTGTATGTTCACTATACTGGATTTACAATTTTTTTAAATGACAGGAACAGGTGAGGAAGTTCCTTCTGTCCCTCCACCCCTCCCCCAACCCCCCAGCAATGGTTGTGCCTTAAAACAAAGGAAACGTAAACAGTTTTTGTTTTAATTTAAGCTGAATTTCTGAGGATAGCACCTTAAAAAAAAAAAAAAAACTCTTTTGAGAATATAATTGATCAAAATAAAAATGGGATGCTGGAATGGAGAAGACCATACAAATTAACTAAAGATAATGTGCTCAAGGCTTTAAAAAAAAAAACCTATTTCCTATGATGTGATGAATATGAATGTTCCAACGTGGCTTTGGAAACACTGTGGACTTTGGGGAGCAATCATTCTCCTCACTGAGTCCCTCTAGTGAGTTACTGTTCAGGGAGAGTCGGAAGCTGACTGTTCCTAGAGGGGAAGACTCTGGAAACTAATATAATACGAGGGCTTGAGTGGAAGAAAGGAATGTGTCGTAAGCTTCTTTATGACCCTGAGGGATGTTTTGTTTATGCTTTATTTAACCCTTGGTACCTCAAAGCAAATTGTAAGTACATTCGTGAACAGAAGAAAACTGAAAAAAAAAAATTGCGTGAGATTAAAAGCTCCAGAGATTGTTGGATTTTGAATCACAGACGAGTCATTTTTGAAAGCATGGTGTTCAGAAAGACAGTTTTATACATGAATGCTATTTACAGGTAAAACGAAAGGCGAAAAGCCTCTAGATGCTACCCAGGAGGGTGCGGGATTAATCAGGGCTTTCGTGTGCAGAAGAGGGAAATTGCCTCCATTTGTTGTGTTTGGCTGATAGCGTGGGTTTTATTAGGTGTTTATATTAGTGTGCATTTTGCCACACGCATAAAGGAGAGCCGAGTTTTATTACGTGAGGCCTCGCGAATTCAGATTTATGCTCAACATTACGTAGGCTGAAGAGCATCTTTGTCTAACAGAGGAAACATGAGAGACCGAAGGGCGGAAGGAACAGATCAGTCTTCTAAAAACACTTTGGGAGGTCAGCTCGTGAACAGTGGGGACACGAACCGTCATTAAGTCCTTGTTCTTCCTCAAAAGTAAAGAGCCTGAGAATTTCTACAAGTCAGTCCTCGTTAGCCTGTTTTGAGTTACCGTCTATTTTCTTTCTGTTTTCTGTACATTTTTAAAAGTGAACAAAAAACGGGGCGCCTGGGTGGCTCCGTCGGTGGAGGGTCCGGCTTCGGCTCAGGTCATGATCTCTCGGTTGGTGAGTTCGAGCCCCACGTCGGGCTCTGTGCTGACACCTCGGAGCCCGGAGCCTGTTTCAGATTCTGTGTCTCCCTCTCTCTCTCTCTGCCCCTCCCCCACTCACTATCAAAAAAATGTGTCTATCAAAAAAAGGAATAAACGTGAAAAAAATTTTTTAAAAAGGGGACAAAAGGAATGTATACTGGCAAAAGAAACCGGTGGTATGACTTTAGAACATGAATTCCCCTGCGATGTCTTTGAACCGGTGACCTTCGCGGTATAGCGGAGGTCACAGTGGTCTTCAATGCAAGACTATGACAATTTTAAAGACAGCAAATGGGGGGACGTCGGGAGGTATATTAAACAAGAGGAAGCTCTTTAAGAGCTTTTTGATAAGTTATATGTATTTTTATAATACACTGTGTTTACCATAAAGAATAAAACTGTAAAGGTACGCCCTAATGCGCGTTGTATCGTTGTGCAAGCTGACGAAACATTTTCACACGCACCGTCGTCCCGAGCGCTCAGGACCCCAGCGAGGGGGGGATGCCGCCCGCCCGCTTGGCAGGTGAGCCCGCAGAGGCTAAAGCACACAGTGTCACCGGGGGAGCGGCCGGCTGCCGCCGGGGGAAGGGTTGGAGCTCCTCGGGGAAGCCCGAAGCCTCCCCAAGGTCAGAAGGGAAAGTGTGGGGGGCGACCTTGATGGGAGGGGTGGCTTACCGGGTGCTGGCGCTGCACGAGCCCTGCGGGGCACAGAACCGGAGGTGTGCGCAGCCCAGGGAGGGGGTCACCGGTTTGGGGACGGCCTCTTACACACGGTGACCCAGGAGCGGCTGGAGTTGGGAGGCCCCGGTGGGTCTGGAGGGAGGCATCCTCTGGCGAGCCCCAGGGGAGTCTGCGACTCTGTGCTGGGGAGGAAAGGGGCCCCCGGGGTGGGCCACCGCATCCTGGGGCCATGGGAGTTGCCCTCACCCGCCCTATTCCTCCCTTCAGCTCAACCTCTGCACAGATGTGGGGAAACACAGTGTCAGAAGCCACCAGCAGGATGGGAACCGACTGAACAAGTAGGGAGAGGCGACTTTCAGGGGTCAACAGATAGCCAAGCAGGACTGGCACCCTGGAGGAGGCAGCCCTGGTCGCGGAGGGTGAACGGAGCCGGCCTGACTTCTCCCAGTTCTGGAGGGGGCGCAGGGGTCCCGGGTGGTCTGGTTGCGGTCTCAGTGGTCCCGACCACCCTTGTCTGGCATAGAAAAGAAACGGGGACTCAGGGTAGACGTTCCATCACGATTTGAACATTCTGTTAGTGTTTTCCTTGCATCTCTCAGATTCCCGAGCCTCTGGCACAGCTCTGGAGACGCGGTTCGCAGGGGATACCGCACGTCCCTTCCTCTGCGGTCAGACAGTGGGGTTCCGGAGTCGGCCTCTGGGGGACACCCGCAGCTGCGTGCATTTCATCTGGGCCCAGACCTTGAGACGTGGGGAGACACGGTAAGGTGAATTTCCGGAACAGGCAGAAACGGGGCCGGACTGAGCGTCAGTGAAAGTGACTCACGCAGCAGCTGGCTTGATGCCCGGCACGGGTCCCTTCCGGAGGAGGGAGCGGTGTCCCCTCGTGTTCCCTTCTCTCTGAGCCTTCGTCCCCACGCGAGCGAAAGGGCGTAATACAGATCTTTCTAGCTGACAGGGTAGCCGGGAGTCGGCAGCGGGAGGATGCAGGGGGAAACACCTGGACCCACAGAAGTGTGAGATTTGAGTCATTGCTATGAGGTTGACACACTGGGACCCGTCCCCTGGGCCACGCCAGCGTCAGGAGGCTGCGGAGAGCAGTGGGTTTGGTCTGGTGTGGGAGGAGGCGAGGCGAGGCGCTGAGAGCTGGGCTGTGTCCCAGGCCGAGGGGGCAAATGCCGGAGGCACTGGGGTGACCCGAGGTACAGAGCACTGGAAGGGAGCACTGAGAAAAGCCGGTGCCCAAGAGCCCCAGGACGGGAAAGGATGGCTGGACACCGACAGGCTACGTGCTCTGAGCGGCTTCTCGCAGATGACCCGAGGGGAGACCTGGAAACGAGTCCCGCGGCCGTGGTGGGGACGTCGTGGGCCCCCACATCACAGATGACACAGAAATGCTGCTGAAGGCGAAGAGAATCTGTAGTCTCACCTGAGGACTGGGTTTCTCATCTTACAAAACCAAGCAGCTTTGTTTTAACTGTGAGGTTAAATTCAACTTTGATCCAATGTGATTTAACTTCTATTTAGAAGGAAATCGAGTTGTTGTCCTTTGGGGGAATTATAACTATGTCTGGGCTAGTCTTTTAAAAGCTGAATTAGGGGCGCCTGGGTGGCTCAGTCTGTTAACTGTCCAACTACAGCTCAGGTCATGATCTTACGGTTCGTGGGTTCGAGCCCCGCATCGGGCTCTGTGCTGACAGCTCGGAGCCTAGAGCCTGCTTCCGATTCTGTGTCTCCCTCTCTCTCTGTCCCTCCCGTGCTCATGCTTGTGCTCATGCTCCATCTCTCTCTTTCAAAAATAAACAAACATTAAAAAAAAAAATAAAAGCTGGATGAAAAGCTGAAAGCTAACCTACATGATTTCCTTGAGAACTCAAGACATTCCTTCACTCTTTTCCTTCTGGGCACAGGATTTATTTGCTCTTGATGCAAAACACAACATTGTAACTCAAATTAGGGAGAAAAAATGGAGAGGGTAACAGGGCAGCCAGAAAGCTCCTGGACCCCAGTAGGACTCCTGGGGTCCCTGTAACTGTCTCTTACTCTCCGGGGCCAGGACAGCCATGCCCCGGCCTCTGCTCTCCAATGTCGGTCTGATTCTGGGTCTCACCCTGGGCAAAGCGATATACAGCTTCTACAGCCACATACAGTGTCATAGAAAAAAGAATGTAGCGTTGACAACTTGTGTGACACATTCCGAACTGTAATCATTTCCTACTGATTGAATATAGTACCCGAGAAGGTCCCACTGATGTTCCCAGAGTGTAGATGAGGCGTCGTGGGACTCCAGAGGGGTTCATTGTCCCTGATTTGCTTAGAGCTTCCCCTGAGAGGGGAACAGGTATATGAAGACCATTGAGATCTTGGGCGTTGTCCACACTGATGTCTACCCATGTAGACCATGTAGCCCTTGGGGACTGTCTACCTATGTGTTTTAAAGTTTATTTATTCATTCTTAGAGAGAGAGTGTATGTGTGTGCAGGGAGGGGCAGAGAGAGAGGAGAGAGAGAATCCCAAGAAAGCTCCATGCTGTGCTGTTAGCACAAAGCCGGATGCCGGGCTCACACCCGTGAACCACGAGATCATGACCTGAGCTGAAATCAAGAGTCAGACACTTAACCGACGGAGCCACCCAGGCACCCGTGCCCATGCTTTTTGCCTAGAGACCTTGTCACCTGCAAATGATCCTACCCTATACAAATACGCCCAATAATGGGATACTACTCTGTAACGAAGGACAAACATTCAGGCGACAACATGGGGGAACCTCAAACCTGTTAAGCTAAGTGAAAGAAGCCAGACTCAAACGACTACAGACTGGAGGTGTCCATTTATAAACTGTTCTGGAAAAGGCAAAACCATAAGGCAGGAAGCAGATCGCCGGCTGACAAGGTCTAGGGAGGGGCTCGACAACAAAGGAGCAGGAGGGAAGGTTGGGGGGTGGAACGTCTAGATCTTGCTTGTTGAGGTGGCTGTACAGCCCCAGATGTTGTCAACACTGATGGGACTATATACCAAGAAGTAAAAGCACGCTCTATAAAAAGACACTCTGCAAATTATGCCTCAATGGATTTGACCAAAAGGAAATGTTTTTAAAGAACCATTGACCAAGAATGGGTGACACAGATGTTGAAGTGAAGAGTCAGTCATGAAAAAAGTAAGATGTATTGATGGATTTATAGGGGAATGGATGGACGGCTCGATAGGAGATAAAGCGAGTCCAGCGAAACTCAGTGGCAGAATCCAGGGGCTAGTTGTATAGATGCTCCCACTACAATTCTTTCAACTTTTCTGTATGTGAAAATTGTTGCCAATGAAATCTTGGAACACATTTAAAAAACACATCTAACACATATCCTTCACGATTGGTACCATTTAGAGGAGGCTTGCAAGCCCACAAAATCCCTTCCATGCCATGGCCTCTGATGGGCTCAAAAGAGCATATTTTCTGATCCTTTGAAGCCATGCTGATAGAAGTAAAGCTTCCCCTTGTCCAGAGGGGGAGTCTCTCGAGGTTCTTTGCAGGCTCCTTTACATGTGTTTACTTGTTTTCCTTTCACACAACGTTAGCAAGTGAATCCTCTAGGCTTTGTGTCACTTGCTCGGAAATTGAAGGATTGGATTAATTTGACTCTATGGATAACAAGTCCTCGGGGAAAGAAACTTTGGGTGGCAGAAATTCAGAGTCAGCAAATATCCCAGACCCTGTTTTTTCTGGATCTTGCCCGGCTATGCAGTGCACGGGCTCCAGCCCTAGATGCCTCTCTCCATTTTGTGACGGGGACAAGTGTCAAATCACCCACTCACAAGCACGAGAACACCTCTGGTGCCTTGGAAACCGGGCGTCATGGGACCAGCCCGCAAGGGGACAGGGAATGGTCTTGTTTCCCAGTCGGCATTCATTTTGGCGGGGGGGGTGCAAAGATTCACTCTTCCGGGAGCATGTGGGGACTAGTTCCACCCTACATTACCATGTGGGGACAGTGGGGGCAGTGTGGCAAAGCTACAGAGTCCCAGACTCCAGGCGAGGTGAATAGTTAAGTGCACGCTCCAGTCCACATCCAATACAATCCCTTTTTACAATTATGGTCTTTGTGTGTGTGCGTGTGTGTGTATTTGAGTGAATCAGATTAGATATACTCAAACTGCCCGAACCCTGCAAACCTTCGTGTGCATTTATTTGGCCGTATGAACCCCGTCTAAAGAAATTCAAGGCTGCTGATGGACACAGAAATGTATGCAAGTTAGGTGGCTACATGAGACGAGCAAGTTGCAGAACAGATCCGAGAAAACAATATGTTTAGTATGTTTTAGTCCAAGAAATGAGAACACTATGCTGTATGGTCGTGGGCGGGGGGGGGGGGGGGCGGGTTCTAGATGACTTCCTCCCCTCTCCCTTATGTGTTTGTATATTGCTTGATTCTTGCACCACAGAGACGTGATGGTTTTGTATCAGCTCAAAACGGAATGAAGATGTTTGTTTTCTAGCGTTACTGCCCAAGCTCGTGGTCTTCACAGCCTTGACAACTGGTGTGTGTGTACATGCACACACACACACACGCACACACCTTCATATGGACTTAAACAATTTCCGATCTTGCTGTTTCTGAGGAAAACCTGGCACGCACAAAGTGGGTGATGTTTGGCTCACATATTTCAAGATGGTTTTCATCTCCTGGAACCCTCCTCCCCCTGCCCCCACCCCCAACTTAATACACTAGCTTCACGTTACCCAGAAAATGTGCTCTTTTGCTAATTTTCTGCTTTTAAGCAGAGACCAAGTTGTTATTCTAGTGAGTAACTTTTGGGCTCTTTTTATCTGTCTACAAACAACCAATCTGGGAATAAAAGGCTTTGGGATCTGTCACCAAGCCCTGAGTTCTCTAATCCCTCTGCAGTTTTCTGCCTTTCTTTCTTTCTTTTCTTTCTTTCAAATTTGTGTTCATTGTAGTAGTGTTTCTTCTTCTTCTCCTTCCCTTTTCCCTCCACACCCTCTCTTTTGTCCGCCCTTGGCTGAACACAGCTAAAATATCTGTCCAGATCAATGTACATACAAAGAGAGCACTTTTTCAACCAACAGAACCCCCTTGAATTATTCAAAGTATCTCCCTTTCTCGGGTTTCCCGTCCTTCTTTTCCTTGACGGTAGGAGCTGGAATGGGGCATTTGGCAATGGCACTCCCAGACTCAGTCATTAAGGCAGAAGAAGGGTGAGCCTTCTAGAGAAGCAATTACTCTTCTGGACCATGAGAAAATAGGTAACGCCACGTTTGAAGGTATATAAAGGACTCTTACATCAGTGGGAATGCGAGGGTCCCTAAACAAGATACAGCTGAATCCTCTGGAACTGGCAGGACTGTGGGGTAAACAAGATGTGGGACTGGGGGGAGACTCGGACCTGGGGGGGGGGCAGTGGGGGGCGGCCTGCCTATTGTCTGAGCTGAGGCTGTTAATGGACAATTTTAGCAGGTGGATAAAATGGAGCCTAGAAGAATGTGTAACTTAGGGATTGCGGGGAATGTTCTAAAAGGCATCTTTCTTTGGTTTTTATACTTGGGGCGCCCCCGCTTTTACCGGCTCCCAAATCTTTAAGCTTACGGCTTTACAGCAAACAGACACCACCACAGGGATTCTCGGGTGGGGAGATGGACCAGAGAGGCCCGGCCCGCAGCGGTAGCACTGCCGGAAGGAACAGACACTCAGGGCGATTCCGATGGCATCAGGGCAACAGCCTGGCGGGTACGAGGCAGCAACGTGGCTTCTGCTCCTCTGGGATGTTCGAGTGTCTGTGCGCTGAGAAGCCAGCTCGGGGCTTCCCCAGGCCAGACTCCCAGGGGAGGGGGCGCAGGGAAACGTGAGAGTGTCCAGGCCCAGCCCGGCCAGCAAGCAGGGAGCCAGTGCCGAAAGCCGATAGTAAGCGGGCCTGCTCTGTAAGCTGACGCTGGCTCTCGGGCAGGCAGGGGCCATCTGCGCAGTGGTGGCCCCGCGGGGACAGAGGCCGCCGGGAAAGGCGCCCCGCGCACCTTCCGTAGGCCTCTCTGGCTCCCCGGGACCTGCCCGGGGCCTCGGCCCTCGGCCCGAGCTCCATTGGAGCCACCTGTTATTTAGAAGAGACTCCGAGAGCTTTCTAGGGACCAGAGCGCTCCCCAAAGCCACGCGGGGTGAGGAGGAGCCACAAGGTGTTCTTACCTCCTTGTGCGGAACTGCACGTCCAGGACAGCCACGGACGGGAGAGCCCTCCTTCGAAATCTCGCCCGCGCTCCCAGACACGGTCCAGAAGTCTCCCCGCTGCCCGCAGGCCCCCAGCCGCCCCGTCACAAAGAAGAACGCCACCCACTGAGCCAGGAGAACGGGCAGAGGAGCAGACCTGACAGCCGAGTCACGTTACCCCTGGGAAGGAAGTCGCCAGTGGTATCTCTGAGCAGCATCCCTAATCTCAACCGTGTATCAGCTTTGTCACTGCTGTCTTCCCAGGGACCCAGGGAGCTGTCACTGGGGTCCGCGAGGGTGCCATTCTGCGGCCTTGTCCATCAAAGTTCCACCAGACGGGGAGGCAAAACCTCTGGAGGACACGAACAAGACGTCCTCGGGCTGTGTCATCCGGATGTTTTTACTGGTACGGAGAACGGCCTGGGGATCCACCGTTGGGGAAAACGCCGGGTTTTCCAGAAGAAAGGAGTTGTCGCACCCCCAGAGGCCAGAGTGGTTTTCCTGGGCGCGGCTGGACCCTCCCGCCTGCGGTGGTGCCCAGGGCTGGACGTGCGGGCGGGTGACGCCAAGGCTCAGGAAGAAGGGCCACCTTCCCCAATGCGACATTTACCCCCCCAACCGCCCAAAAGCACTGGTGGCCCCGCTGCACTGTCCCCCACGTCACTGTCACCACTTGTGTCCTCTCAGATGCCAGCAGCCACCACGGCCATGTATCAGGCACGGTGCAAGGAGGGGACACAAGTCATGTCTTTTAACCTCCCCAATAGCACCGTGAGGCTGGTGTCATCGTAACAGCCATGTTACGGTCAAGGAGGTGGGCACCAGGGAGGTACAGGGACCCCCCACAGGCCAGTAGCTAAGAAGTCTCCCTGCTGTCAGAGCGTTACCCTTGCCAGGGGTCCCGTCCCTCAGTGTCCCCTAACTGTGGCAGAGTAAAGGAAAGGCAGGCTCATGGCCAGCCCAGATGCTGCTGTCCTCGTTCAGAAAGTCCAGGTGTCCATTGAGCTATTGGTCACACCCCCCTTTACCTGGGGGTCTCAGGTAGGCAGCCTGGTAGGGTTTCTGGGGTGTCAGAAGAGCCCCTCTTCAGCCTGCCCACCATCGTGGATTTGGGCCTTTCTCTGGTGGCCCCTCGTAAAATGCAAATATCCCAGGGGCACCTGGGCGGCTCAGTCGGGTGGGTTTCTCACTTTGGCTCAGGTCACGATCCCGCGGTTCGTGGGTTCGAGCCCGGAGTCAGGCTCTGTGCTGACAGCTCAGAGCCGGGAGCCTGCTTCGGATTCTGTGTCTCCCTCTCTCTGCCCCTCCCCAGCTCGTGCTCTGTCTCAAAAATGAATAAACATTAAAAAAAAATTTTTTTAGGGGCATCTGGGTGGCTCAGTCGGTTGAGCGTCCGACTTCGGATCAGGTCACTATCTCACGGTTTGTGGGTTCGAGCCCCACATCGGGCTCTGTGCTGACAGCTCGGAGCCCGGAGTCTGCTTCGGGTTCTGTGTCTCCCTCTCTCTCTCTCTCTCTCTCTGCTCCTCCCCTGCTCACACTCGGTCTCTCTCTCAAAAATAAAATAAAGATTAAAAAAAAAAAAATCTAAAAAAATTTTTAATCCAAACATCTCTACGAAGGGTAACATGTTGTAACTCTCATACCTTGGTACCATTACGTGGCACGCCACCCTACTACAGACCGTAAACATCTCATTACAGACACCGGAAGTGAAAAGCAGCAGCCAGGGGTAGTAAGGGAAGGTGGCCTTCGGGAGTCATTGCTTTAATAAGAATACAATTTTGCTTGAACTCAAGCCTTTACTGAGTATTCTAGGTGCCGGGCATTTTGCGGAGTTATAGGCCTGTCGTAATGTCTGCAATTTACTTTAAAATACTTTGGCAGGAAGTAGATAAAGCGAATATGGCAACATGGTAACGATTGTTAAGTTTAGGTGATGGGTGTACGGGATTCGTGATATTATTTTCTCTACTTCTCTGTATCGTTGAAAATTTTCATAAGAAGAAGAAAAACAAAGCTTTCCAGTAGCTCAGAATCCATCTTCTACCGCAAGGATGACAGGTTCTGTGGTAAGCATAATTCTAAGATGGCCCCTGACTCCTGACCCTGGCACACATGCTCTGTGTGATTCCCTGATCTCCAGTGTGGGAAAGACCTGGAATATGATGAGATTTTACTTCCATGACTAGGTTATATGGGCAAAGAAGGATTTTACAGATGTAATTAAGATCCCTGATCCCTGATTTTGAACTAATCAAAAGGAGATTGTCCTGGGTGGGCCTGGCCTAATCGGGAGAACTCTTTGCAGGAGAGATTACACGCAGTACCAGATACTCTCTAGTTGACCTTAAGAAAACAGAACTGCCATGGTGGAGAGAGGGCCCTGTGGGTAGCCTTTTCTTGCTGAGGGCCTCAGTCCTACCACAAGGAACTAAATTCTGCCAACAACCGTTGAGTTTGGAAGGAGACTCTGAGCCTCAGAGGGTTCAGCAGTTATGGCTGACACACCGACCACAGCATTGGCTGACCCTGAGTAGACCCAGCTGATTCATGCCTAGTCTCCTGACCGATGGAAACCGTGAGGTAATAAATGGGTATTGTTTGAAGACAATAAGCTTGTGGTAACTAGCTACAAAGCAACAGAATACAAATACAGGTTTTTGCTGTTGAGGCAGGTCTAATTGATGCGAAATAGTACTGGGTTGGAAAGGATTCCAAGACTGGGCCTGGCTTCCCTGGGTGAGGAGGATGGTGGTTGATTAGCAATGCCTGCATGGGCACGGGGGTGCAGAGTTGATTAGCAATGCCTGCATGGGCACGGTGGGGGGGGTGGTTACCAATGCCTGCATGGGCACAGGGGGTGCAGAGTTGATTAGCAACGCCTGCATGGGCACGGGGGTGCAGAGTTGATTAGCAATGCCTGCATGGGCACGGAAGTGCACAGTGGTGGCATGTGTATCTCCTATTGCCATTCAAGGTCCCTTTGTGAATTTGGGGGAAAAGGTTGTTAACTTATTTTTTTCTCAGTAACAGAATCACCCCGAGGGTTACTCTTGGGTGTCTGAGTCAGAGGGGATGCTGACCTGTAAGAAAAGCCTCAGAGAAAGGGGACAGAAAAAGTTATCAAAGACCGAATTTAGCAACTGCAAAACAATGTCTAGGGCCAGGCTTGTAGGCTGGTGTTTGCAGTGAGAAACTTCTCCATTGTTCTCGCTTCAGCGTCCTCACTCTTTTCCCCTTTCCATGGCCTCTACTCCTCGGCCTTCAGACATGCACAGGTGTTCCATGAGTTGGCAAAGTCCACCCCAGGCAAAGTCACTTGATCCGCTGCTGATTCTGAGTCACACTGACTCTCTAACACGGCGGGCCTCTTGACCACTCTGCAGGAATGTCAGAAACCCACCCCCACCTTCCTCAGACGCTTATGCCAAAGAGGTCGGGACCAGCCTGCTTAATGTCAAACCTGGATTAAGCATTTGTTAACACCTCATTGTTTCGTATCAAAACCACGCAGAAACCTTCTCCCAAAGTCCAGGCGTTAGTCCCATAATTTAAGTACGATCGCTGTCATGAAACCGGTCCTCCTCCCAAGTTCTTACCGGTGGAGGGCAGGCTGCCCCACCCCCACCCCATCGCTATGCAACAGCACAGATCATACTCGACCCTTTCTCAGCGACACGCCCCACACCGGAGGTCTTGTCCGAAATCGGCGGGACCACAGCTCTTTCCCCCACGGACACAGAATGAAGGCTCGCCAAAGCCAGAGTCCGAACTTTAGAGGTTCAGGTGAAAGACGCAGAGAAGTAAGAAAGTTGCTAACGGCTGTCCCTTTATATTCAAGATTCTGCTGCGTGCAATTCCTTGCACGTGGGGTGCTATTTGAAACCCAAGCAGCCCAGCTGGGCCCTCCACGCTAACACATCGTCACCGTTTGCTATTTATCCTCCCAAACCCCTCATTCCTCTTAATTCAACCGTCCTCACCGGGGGCTCCTAACACACGTGAGAAACACGTGAGAAAGTCTCGCCAACATCTAATGAGGCTGAAACAGCACCGTGTGATGGGCCTTTAGCGAGAGTAACACCCAGCCCTTAAACCAGGGCCCGGGGGTCCACAGTGGTCACACTCTGTGTCACGGCCTACTGTCCACTGGTGAGTATTTAAAGAGTTCACGGCTCGTGTTTAGACTTGAGGGCTTGGACTGAGAAAGTAGTGTGTTTTTGTTTTCTGGAAAAGTCAGGAAACCTGGCCACGTGGGCCTCCGTTCGTTCCTCATGAAAACAACGTGACGACAATATGGTGCCCTCTTATGGGGGGCACACGTGTTCCCCATTTACCACAGTCTCTACCGTTCCCTGTTGCCTCTTCAGGCCGAGGCCGGAAGTCACTGAAGCTCGTCATCATGGCTTTACTGTTGTTTTTCTCATGACAAACACGAGCGCTGTGAAAACGGCCCTTGACCCACTCACGTACCTCAGCAGCCTAGCCCCTCGATTTGAACTTGCTGACACGTGGGGTTAAATGACCCTCCCCGGCAACAGACACACACCAGTATGGTACTTATTGGGGGGTGATGGTCCCGGCATATATTAGGAACGCTCTTTCTTTCTCAGATTACTTCAACACTGAACTCTCCCTTTTGGTTAGCGTTTCTGTCAACTCAAGGGGAACCTCAGTGAGAGTCTGAAAATTTAGGAAACACACGACTGGTCCCTTTAACGGAAATGTGACTCACCCGAGTCTCACCCGCCCTAGCTACCTGCCCGTTTGAGCGGACATCTGGCGCCTGGCCCCCCCTGTAGAAAACGAAAGTTCCGATTCACACAACCCCTCGACCGGTGTCAATACTCATTTGTAGTTTCCATCTAGATGCAGAAATAAAGAGAGAGGCCCTCTCTCACCTGCTACTTGAAACAAGGCATATTTTGTTACCTCTAATTAGGAGGCAGCTACAGGAAGGAAGGGGGAAGGAGGGGAGGGGGACGACTAAGGTCTCGGCGAGAGGGTGCCCTGGACGAGGAGGGGGCAGGGAGGGGTGCGGAGGGGAGGCCAGCACAGAGGAGGGGCGCAGGCCACACCCTTGGGACACTCACGGTTGAGCTGCCTTCTCCGGATCCTGTCCCTCCATGGCCTGCTTCTGACCCAGTGTAATCGTGAAGGTAGCACCATGGTCCCGGCCTGAGCCTTCTACAACCTTCTCATGGCAGGGAGCAAAAGGGCGCCGGGGGATACGGGAGCCAAGTCCACTTGTATCAAAGAAAAAAAAAAAAGCACCCCAAACACAAACCGTCTTCTCTTTTTTGTATCTGAGGCTTCCGTTGACTTCTTTATCTTCTAACTTGCTTTTTCCTTTCCTTCCCTTCGCTCCCCGCTGGCCCGAAGGCGGCTGCCGGGCCGCGGGGCCGAGCCTCTCCCGGCCTCCTGTGCCATGTTTTATGCATGAAGATGATGGGGCGGTAATTTATTCTAGAGGAGCTCCTGTGTCCGCCCTTCGTCACAGCAGCCGGGCGCTGGCTGGGGGAGGGCAGGTGGCGGGTCCGCGGGAAGGACGGGCTCCCGCTCTGCAGGCAGGACTGCGGAGCTGGGGGGCGCCGGGGCCCTCACACCCTGGGGCACCGATTTATTTACTGTTGGGTCTCTGGCACCAGGCACAGGGCGGATGAACAGCACATAGTTGGTGAATGGATGCACGGTCCCGTGATAACCGACGTGAGGACTTCTTTGTGCCCCCGGGAGCCCTTTGCTCCAGTTAAGCTGCTGGCTCCCTGCCTACTCGAACCTGCCCGCCCGTGTCTCTCCCTGTACTCCCCCCCCCCCCCCCCCCCGCTCCCCACTGGAAATCTTGTTTTCCTGTGAAGCATTCCTGAACCCACATTGACGGGGCCGGCCCCCGTGCACCTGTGCCCCTCACGGTCCTCTGGCCCGTGGCCAGACGGCCCTCATCCGTTAGAGCTCTTCTCCGTTCGCTGGTTTGTTTTAACGCGCGTGTCCGAAAGGGAGGCAGCTTCTTGGTGGCAGGAAGTATAGTCCTTTCCCCGAGCTGCCGCGTACCGCGGTGCGCATGGGAAACTGGTGGCATGAAGGAGTGGCTGGGACAGTCGGCCTCCCCGATCTCCGTAGCCCCTCCTCAGACCACGCTGAATGAAGACACAGTGTAAGGAAATACACTGTGTGGGTGATAAAAACGCAGCCTCACGCGGGGCCCGCAGGTGCGGACCCTCCAAACAGATGGCTTTCTGGAACAGCCCTCACGCAGACGTGGCAGAGCCTCGCCCGGGAGGGAAGCTCTCCCTGATTGCCCTTCCGGACGCCCTGTCACGTTGCCGCACACAGCCTACCGTCAGTGGTCAAGGCCTTAGGAACAGCCTTGCCGTGAGGCCGGGATCGGGAAAAGTGACACTCAGGTGCCCGGACTGAGCCCAAGAGAATCCACCAGCTGGCTGAAGGCAGGGTCCCTGGCATCTCTTCGGTGTCTCTCGCGGGCCACAAGCCGGGGGGACAGGTGACTGCGGAGAGATGGGAGTCGGGAGGGCTGGAGCGGCCCCCAGCCAGAGCTGTGGCATGGGCACGGCTTCCTCCCAGAAAGGAAATGACCCACAGACCTCCCCAGGGTTGTAAAGACGCAGTGAGATAAAGTAACTCTAGGGGTGGCAGCACATTGGACCGCTCCCGGGGAGCTCAGTGGCTCTGGGCCCGGCGGGGCATAGAGTACCTTCCGAAATGTCTGGGTGCAAACTTCGGTAGCCTGCTGGCTAGCTTCGTGCCTTGCACATCACTGTGCCTCAGTTTCTTCATCTGTAAAGTGGGGAGAAGAATGACAGCCGCTGCCTTCGGGTTATGCTGACGTCATGAGTTGATACACGCAAAGGACTTAGATTGTGCTCAGCATAAAAGCATTGCTCCTGGTTGTCAGCGTCTACTGTTAATTAGCAATGTGATTTCACAAAAGGGGGCAAATTCCCTGGGCCTTTGTTTCCTTAGCTGCAAAATGGGGTGCGGGGTGAGGCGGGGGCGGGAGCTGGGGTATATTATGTCAAGAATCTGAAGTATTAGTTTCCTATTGCTGCTTTAATTTATCACCACAAATTTAAAAGGACACCAATATCTTACAGTTGGGGAGGTCCAAGTCTGGAATGGGTCTCACCAGGCGGAACGCGGGGCTGGGTTCCTCCTGGAGGCCCTAGGGGGACGATCTGTTCCTTGATTCCAGGGGCCTCTGGGGGCAGCTGGTTGTCCTCGAATCTACATCCAGGGGTCTCTGTGAGCCTGGGGGATCACCACCCCAGGGCCCTTTACACCAAACATAGTGACTTGGTTAACGAGGGTCGGGGTGGCTTGGCTGGTCTACACAATCACCGCTGGGCCCTGGTGGGTCTGTATCTCGAGCTTCGTTTTCCAAAGCAGGGTGGAGGGTGGAGAACAAGATTTGCACAAAAACCTATGTAAGGTAGCCACTGAGAAGGTTTTATTGGCTGTTGCAAGGGGACACAATCCCCTAGAGTGACGAACGCAGGACGAGAAAACCAGGAAGCCTAGGAAAGGACGTTCTCACAGTCTTGTCTGCCCTTGACCTCCACGATCATTCGCTGCAATGCGTCTCTGCTCTTCCTGCCACTAACGGTAAATCAGATCAGGTGGCCGCCAACCAGGCAAACGAGAGAGGAGAGGAAGCTCCAGAGAGGATGCTCCCTTCCGCCATCTTGGTTCACCATTGGCTCTTCAAAGTCTGTGCCCACAATGAACTTGAACCTACAGTATGTGATACAAAATGAAGCACTTTTTTTTTCTTTTTTTTTTTTGCAGTCGGTATCAGATCTTCTTTCCTCCTCCTGAGGCCACACATTTCCTCAGGCCTGTGCTGCCTGAGTCACTGCTTTTCTGATGCACATAATTTACAACAGCAGATGAGGGAGAACAGCGGGCCAGGGGGGCGGAAAGTACAGTTAGGTCTAAAATGAGAGGCAGTTGAAAAGTTTGCATTTCCTCTTCTCTTGTGCATTGAAATACAAATCATACCAGTTGATTCCTGATAATCACGGAGAGACTGGTGGGAGGGGGGGCGGAGCCAGAAGCAGAGGACTTTCCATCATTCTTGCCAGTTCTTTCCGGTCACGTTGGCTGTGCTGTGGGCCCACGGCTCATACCGAATGGTTCCCCTTTCTGACTCCTCAAGCTTTCCCTTTTCTTTCACTGAGCACACACTTGTAAACGGTGGGAATAAGTGTCTGTGGAGAGTGTCACCCTCCCAGGGGACATTCTCCTTTGCGCTACGGGTCGAATCTCAATTTCTGACTCTCCTCTAGGCTCGTGCTGCTATTAAACTTTCATCGGTTGCAGGATTTCATGGCCAAACAGATTCTGCCAGGAGCAATATGTTTAAAAGAACATGAAAAAAAAAAGGGCATAATTACGAGATCCTTTCTTCATTCTCGCTTCAACTCATTTTCAATAGATGGAGACTAGATGCTAGGTTCAGGAGAAAGCCCACCAGCGGGTTTATTTCTACTTTAAAACAGTCCTTGGGAGAAACAGACTTTCAAGGCCTCAGTGGAGAATGGAAACCACTGAGCTAAGGCACATAGTGCCACTTTTAAAGCCAACCACTAAGGAAAACTTGGTATTATTTTTAAATAAAAGCTTATCAAACACCAGGAGGAAAGAACAGCACAGCACGGTATTTCTCTCCTGCCACAAACACACATTAAAAAGGACATAGGGCTCAGCTTATTCCCTGGAACCGGGAAGGGAGCGGGAGCCAGGTCCCGGCTGTGGCTTTCTGGCTGGCTATCAACCCACATTGACGGAGTGCTTACCAAGAAATAGGCTTTGTGTTGCATGCTTTGAGTAGATATATGCTTTTGTTTAATCTCCCCCATGTTCTTATTAATAAGTAGCTACAGTAATCTCAATTTTTTAATGTTTATTTATTTTTGAGAGAGAGAGAGACAGAGCATGAGTGGGCAGGGGCAGAGGGAGTGAGGGAGACACAGAATCCGAAGCAGGCTCCAGGCTCTGAGCTGTCAGCACAGAGCCTGATGTGGGACTCGAACTCCCGAACCGTGAGATCATGACCTCAGCCGAAGTTGGCCGCTCAACCGATTGAGCCACCCAGGCGCCCCGCTTCTCTTCTGTTTACCCCAAAGTAAAAATGAAGAATCAGAACCTCCCAGAACTTCGGAGCTGCAGAGAACTCGGGGATCACTGCCCGACCCCTTCACATCACGGGAGGGGGAGCAGAGACTTAGAAATGTCTCCTCAGTGGCACCAAACCAGTTAGTTCCTGAGGCAATCTTAATACCCCGTTGTTCTTTCCACGTTCACAAGCCATCACAAGCCTGACTTCTCGCGTATGAAATGCATGCATTGTCGGCAATGTTTTGAACATTATGTTTTATGTGTGAGCAAACAGCATCACAAGAACTGCATTTTATTTATTTATTTATTTATTTTTTCAATATATGAAATTTATTGTCAAATTGGTTTCCATACAACACCCAGTGCTCATCCCAAAAGGTGCCCTCCTCAATACCCATCACCCACCCTCCCCTCCCTCCCACCCCCCATCAACCCTCAGTTCTCAGTTTTTAAAAGTCTCTTATGCTTTGGCTCTCTCCCACTCTAACCTCTTTTTTTTTTTTCCTTCCTCTCCCCCATGGGTTTCTGTTAAGTTTCTCAGGATCCACGTAAGAGTGAAAACATATGGTATCTGTCTTTCTCTGTATGGTTTATTTCACGTAGCATCACACTCCCCAGTTCCATCCACGTTGCTACAAAGGGCCATATTTCATTCTTTCTCATTGCCATGTAGTACTCCATTGTGTATATAAACCACAATTTCTTTATCCATGCATCAGTTGATGGACATTTAGGCTCTTTCCATAATTTGGCTATTGCTGAAAGTGCTGCTGTAAACATTGGGGTACAAGTGCCCCTATGCATCAGTACTCCTGTATCCCTTGGGTAAATTCCTAGCAGTGCTATTGCTGGGTCATAGGGTAGGTCTATTTTTAATTTTCTGAGGAGCCTCCACACTGCTTTCCAGAGCGGCTGCACCAATTTGCATTCCCACCAACAGTGCAATTCTAAAATTCATATGGAACCACAAAAGGCCCCAAATAGCCAAAGTAATTTTGAAGAAGAAGACCAAAGCAGGAGGCATCACAATCCCAGACTTTAGTCTCTACTACAAAACTGTAATCATCAAGACAGCATGGTATTGGCACAAAAACAGACACATAGACCAATGGAATAGAATAGAAACCCCAGAACTAGACCCACAAACGTATGGCCAACTCATCTTTGACAAAGCAGGAAAGAACATCCAATGGAAAAAAGACAGTCTCCTTAACAAATGGTGCTGGGAGAACTGGACAGCAACATGCAGAAGGTTGAAACTAGACCACTTTCTCACACCATTCACAAAAATAAACTCAAAATGGATAAAGGACCTGAATGTGAGACAGGAAACCATCAAAACCCTAGAGGAGAAAGCAGGAAAAGACCTCTCTGACCTCAGCCGTAGCAATCTCTTACTCGACACATCCCCAAAGGCAAGGGAATTAAAAGCAAAAATGAACTACTGGGACCTTATGAAGATAAAAAGCTTCTGCACAGCAAAGGAAACAACCAACAAAACTAAAAGGCAACCAACGGAATGGGAAAAGATATTTGCAAATGACATATCAGACAAAGGGCTAGTATCCAAAATCTATAAAGAGCTCACCAAGAACTGCATTTTAAAATGGTGCTATGATGGGGCGCCTGGGTGGCTCAGTCGGTGGGGCATTGGACTTCAGCTCAGGCCATGATCTCACAGCTCGTGGGTCCGAGCCCCCTGTTGGGCTCTGTGCTGACACCTCGGAGCCTGGAGCCTGCTTCGGATTCTGCGTCTCCCTCTCTCTCTGCCTCTCCCTTGCTCATGCTCTCTCTCTCTTTCTCTTTCTCTCTCTCTCTCAAAAATAAAATAAAAAACATAAAAAAAAATTTTTTAATGGTGCCATGAAACCAGAGCTTCCCAAAGGTTTCACGCGTGTGGTTCCCAGAGGGATACTCATCTGACTGGGGGCACGTATATTTTTATACATTTTTAGGACGGAAAGGGAAGAGAGTGGAGCGAGATAAGGAACACAGTGAGGGATGGTCTCTCCTTGATGTCTCCACCGAGGGTCCTGGACCCATAAGAATCTGGGCGCCTGCTTAAGGGCGGTTGTCCAAGCAGCCCGGAGGTGTTGACTTCACTAGGTTAATCCGATTCAGATTTTTTAGATGTTGTCGGCACTGGCCATATAAAGATGAACAATATGTGGGTTTGCTCCGGAGAACCTAAAGTCCCGGGGGGAATGAAGACCGATTCACAAATAACTCCATTACTGGATCCGACGCGGTGGGTGTTGGAGCAGGCCCCGTGGAGCCATTTGGGAGCCCAGATGATAAAGAAATGATTCCAACAGGAAGGGGGCATCCCGGGCAGGTTTGGGGAGGCGGCGGCATCTGAGCTACGCCCTGAAAGACTGGGGGATGTCAAGGCGGGGAGAGGAATGAGAAAAAAGGCCTCGCAGGCCCAAGACTCATGTGCACAAAGGCTGGCGGAGGGGGGTGGGGGGAGTGGGGGGTAAACGCCAGGGAGCCCTGGAAGGAGGGGAGGTCCGGGGCAGGGAGAGCAGCCTGATGGGGTGGCGGGAGGCCCCACGGGGGGCGGGGGGAGGACAGACCCTCCTAGTCCAGAAGGAAGGGGACTTGTTATTCATCCAGGGCCATCCTCATCACTGGGGTGTCTCGCCTTGTCCTCAGGAGTCCGTGGGTCTCACGCCTCCTCTCTTCACCACGCTACCTGGACGAAGAAGAATCAGAGATGCCCATGGATGCCGCAGGGTGTGGCCCCGCAGGGACGCCAAATAAGGTGGTCTCGAGAGCCCAGAAGCTGCCCCTTGGCGTCTCAGAGAGGGTGGGCAAGGGCCTTCGTGGAGTCATCTTGTCCCAAGCTGTGGGGTTGAGGTCCAGGGGCTGAGAAGGCACCCAGGGAAGACCGTCTCTGGGAACTGTGTCATACCAAGCAAAACCTCAACAGAAAACTAGAAGTCAGAAAGGAAAGCCGTTAACGTACAAGGCAGAAGAAACACTTGCTGAAACACTTTGGGTTACCTGGCCGACATATTTAAAAGTGAAACAAACGTTGAAAATCTAAAAGATGTAAGCATTTACTGAGGGCTCGGTACGTGCCAGACATCACGCCAAATGATTTGGGGGCATTATCTCCTACAACCCTGGAGAGCCTGATTATAACCAGAAATTCGCTGGGTGAGAGTAAAGTCTCCACCGAAGGGGTTAGTTGGTTGATGGCAAAGGTTAGCGTCATCGAGTGGGGACAACCAGTTCATCCTGGGTTGCCAGAGGCTTCCCTGGTTTTGGCACCGCAAACCTCTCGTCCGCGGAACCCCCGGTCCTGGGTGAACTGGGATGGCTGACTGAGCAGAGTCTCTCTCTCCTCTTTTTGGGTTTACGCGTGGAGAGGACTGGACAGCTGGGCCCCTTCTCCCCGGGACGACATTGGATGAATACTGCCAAACTCCAATTTCTGTATCTTACTGTTCTAGGTCCTCACCCTGTGCCTTCTTCCTACATCTGCTGCCATAGGTTCATCTTGAGATGGCGAAGCAGAACTACGATCGTTCCCTCTTCCAGGTGCCTTCCTGCGCCACGGTGGCGGGCAGGTGCCAGCGTGGGGCACACTCACCTGCCTCTAGAGCTCCTCTGGTGACTTACATCCATCAGGCAGGTGCACCGATGTGAGTCTCGAAGGAGCGAATGGGCAAAAGCAGTTGTTGGCCTTGTGTCAGGAGAACGGACTGTCTGGCAAGCGGGTCGACCCAGAAGCTGCCTGATCATGGCAGAGGCATGGTGCTTCCGGGGCCTTAGGCGGCCCCGGAAGTTTAGACAGTGTACCCTGAGTCCTTGCAATGATATTATGAGCTGTCGGTAACCATTCCTAAAGCTCCTTTTGCATAAATTAGCCAGAGGATTCTGTAGTTTGCAACCCAAATACCACAGACAGAGATGGTAATTTGGATGCCATTACCAACCGCTTCACAGCGGCCTCCTGGAGTTGCTGTATTGGAAGGAATTCTGAGGCCTCGTCCAGGCTCAGTGAGAACACCCACTCTGCTGGATTGAGGCCACCGTTATGGCCCCGGAGAGAGAAGAATTACAGTTGTGCCAGACTTTCGCCATCTGTGGTTAAGGCGATTGACAGAAACATGTCTTTCTTCTTTGGTTTTACAACCATACCGTCATGCATAAGGTGCCTTCTGCTAAGGTGTTGACGTTGTAAGTTTAACTCTGGAAATCCGAAATTTTAGACATAGTTCTTTACACTTAGTTTTTAGAAGTATAAGCTACGTTTGTCTCTGACGTCGAGGGTTGAATGATTGTTGATGGAAGTTCTTGAAGAATGGGAATGTTCTCTTAAAATTTCTTGCTCCGCCAAGATAAAGGAGATTCAGAATATTTACGTTCTAGTATACATTTTCACTATATATGCCTCTCTATATTATAGTAGGTATGTATTACATTTAAGGAGTAGGATAATCAATGTGGCTAGAAAGAAGGAATTAAGATCTTGCTCGAGTTTAAATATGTATGTATTCTATTTCTTACAACTTCCCTTTACTATTCATAGTTTAAAATAAAATTTTGTTGAATCCTCCATAAAGGCTGTAATGTGTGCTGGTGATAGGAAATTACATTTGTTGCATTGGCTGTAGAACGTGACTATTATAGGAGACAGAATCTTCTTACTTAAACCATAAACGAAGTTAGCAGCCTTATGCTATGTTCTCTTCCACTATGTATATCTCTCAGGTTCTCTTGTTGGACAGAGAGGGCATCCGCTGGACCCTCTTACAGGTGGAGAAAGAAAATAAAGCCACTCTGCCTGAATCCACAACACAAAGCATGATTTCTTTGACAAGTCCTAGAGTTTGGGGTTCCTCATGGTCTCTCCCTTGTCCCACGTCCACCTGAAAGGGGTCGTCCCCTGGGGGGTTTTCTCTCCGAGGGGGACTTTTACTTTCCAACTCAGAGGTGACAAAGTTAAGGCTGTAGTGAGGACAGTAGAGGCCATCCAGCCACTACTGTCTCATCACCCAGGCACGGCCTGTTCTGACACCTGTCGCCGCAAGTTGAACAGACCTTTTTTTTTTTTTTTAATTTTAAAGAGAAAGGAAAAGAGTTTTTTCTTTGACCCCAAGTTAAGACAACTGCCCGGGATACACAGTCTTTACAAAAAAAGAGACCGTTGTAGGGAAGGAACTTTTGGTGCCGGGTTATATATGTTTGTTTGTTTTACATAAAGAGTTACAAATCATCATGACGAAAGACATTCCAGAAAGTTACAGACTTTATCTTAGTGTTTTTAGTGTGTGCAGAGCTGTAGGACTCTAATCTTATGGGAACCAGGGAGGTTTGTTTTCTTATCTTTATGTTTGGAATGCTCCGTTTTGGTTATTTATTTTTTTTTAACGAAGCAGATGTACAAGTGTGCTCCGGGCAGAAATAGAGCCCCGGCTTTGAGGTCTTGCCGAGTCATTCCGACCTTGATAAATGTCAAAGTATAGCTTCCCTGGGAGCCCAGGAGCAGGACCCACCAACATGAAAAGTCGAAAATTTCCTTTATCGCACCCAAGAGTCCAACCTGGGTGAGACGCCTGTGCACAGCCAATCTGAGGCATGAGGCCAGGAAAGGGAACTTTTGGAGTTAGAAAGAGCTGGAAACAAACGTTGGTTCCTCTCTCCTTTCATCAAGAGCAGGTGTCCTTCCAAGGGTCTCCTTGTTGCAAACATAGCAATTCACTGTAAACACAACCCGAGTGTGGTTCTTTTAAAGCAAGGGGAAGGTATTATAAGATGCTAGGACAGGGGTGTCTAGGTAGTTCGGTGGGTTAAGTGCCTGACTCGTGATTTTGGCTCAGGTCATGATCTCACTGTTTGAGGTCGAGCCCCACACCAGACTCTGCACTGACAGCATGGGATTCTTGGGATCTTCCCTCTTACTCTCTCTCGGGCTCTCCCCTGCTCATGCGTGTGTTCGCTCTCTCTCAAAATAAATAAACTTTAAAAAAAAGATGATAGGACAAACGTTTCAGGCAGGTGTGTGAGGGTGAGGACCACCACCGAGAACCCTGATGGCAGTGAATCAGACTCTGCCTGGCCTTGACTTACCACAAAGTCTAATCCGGGCTTCTGGGTACTGGGGTGCCCTCCTGGCCCTGTGGGCAGCCCATGGCTCCGGAGGACTGAATCCCGAAGACTGAATCTTGACTGCACCCCTGGAAGCTGCCTGACCCTGGCTAAGCCACTTGAGACATGAGCGCCCTCGACCTTGGATGGGAACAGCTTTCGCGCCTACTCCTCCGGGTTGCGGTGAGGACCGGATGAGCTCATCCTTGTGAAAACAGTACCTGGTGGGCAGCCAGCACTTAATATTTATTAGCTATTAATCTGGTCGGACGCGTCTCTTTCTCCCCGTGGATCGGTTTCCTCTGCTTCACTGGGCCTGCATCCAAGCTCGGCCACCCCATGATGGCGACCCCACTGGTAAGTCCGCACCACCCCAATCCGGGCCAACAGCCGGACTGAATGTGATTCCCTCAAGTCTCCAAACCGCAATCTCAGCAGAAAGCAGAAAGAAGCTTCTTGATGGGCTGCGGTCAGGGAGGCGAATGAACTCAGCTGTGGAAGGTTGAATTGTGTGCACGCGGGAGTCAGGGGGGAAGCGGAGGCGGTAGAAAGAAGGGGCGTCTTTATGGCTGGTTAATCTTCCCCAAAGGGGTGAGCCCAGCAGCCCTGTATTTTGTGGTCTTTCGTGATAAGCCTTTCATGAGCAGTCTTGGGCCCATCCCAGATACAGCGTGTCCTTTAACCACATCTGTGTGTGGGTTTCCCTCCTTTCCCCGCTTTGTGCTTTGGCTCACAATTGCCCTTGATCTACAGTCATTCTGCTCACACGTGCGGAAAGCCTGGGAGTTTCCCGGCAGAGCCATCCACAACCAGAGACTCCGACTGCTGGTAAGAGAGTCTGAAAGCCCAGCATCCTTGCCCTGGTTGGGGACACAGGTCCCCTGGGTGGCTCAGTCTGTTAAGCGCTGGACTTTGGGTCAGGTTCTGATCTCATGGTTTGTGAGTTTGAGCCCCGCGTCAGGTTCTGTGCTGACAGCTCAGAGCCTGGAGCCTGCTTCGGATTCTGTGTCTCCGTCTCTCTCTCTGCCCCTCCCCTGCTCGTGCTCTCTCTCTCTCTCCCAAAAAGAAACATTAAAAAAATTTTTTAAATAATAACAAAGTAAGACAATCCCACGGATCCAAAAACGAGCCTGAACTCAGTCGTGAGCCATTAATGAACGTAACTGCTGTCCATGTGAAGAAGATTCTTTCAGTCCTCTGGGATTGGATTCTGTTTCTCATCCTTGTAATTCTTCCCTGGGTCCCACCCACCGAGAGGGAGCCCCATCTCTCTGCCTTCAGAAAGTGCTCTTCTTTCAAAGAAAACAAGGACAGCCACTCGTCTTAAAAAAAAAAAAAAAAAAAAAAAAAGGAAAGAAAAGAGAAGGTTGGTCTGGTATGTGACCTGATCTTGTCTGTTGCCCCCCACCCAACCCAGCACTCGAAGCTGGAAGAGCAGTTTTAACTTTCAGAAAAACAGGCTCTTGCTGCCAAGTGCGGCTGCCTGTCTGAAGCGGGGACCGGGAGACGGAGGGAGGGTGAGAGACGGTGGTTCTAGACAGGCTGACACCCCAGCTGACGCTCACGTGGGAGCGCTCCCCGTCCCTACTGTGCAGGCCGCTGCCGCTGGTTTTAAGGGCGGGCCATCCGTGTGGCCTTCCACGAGAAACGTGCTCGCGGGGAGGGGTCCCGCCTCAACAGCCAGGGGGCTCTGTTGGGCCGACAGGTCAGTCCTTGGAGCCGGGCTGGCCTCAGCGCCAGGCAGGCACGACCGTCACGGGTGGGGTGGGCTCTGAGCCAGTCTCTGGTGCCCAGACCCGCGTCAGAGGGCTCCATCCATTTTTGGGGCTGAAGACATGTCTATTGTTAAAAATGCAAGCCTTTCAAGAGAGAGGACACATTTCCCTGTTATATTAACCAGGGTTCTCTGGGTTGCAACAAGAACTTAATTCAAAAATAGCGTGCACATTGGGGCGCCCCAGGGGGCTCAGTCGGTTGGGTGTTTGACTCTGGCTCAGGTCATGATCTCACAGTTCGTGAGTTCGAGCTCCGTGTCAGGCTCTGTGTTGGCAGCTCGGAGCCTGGATCCTGCTTCAGATTCTGTGTCTCCCTCTCTCTCTCTCTGCCCCTCCTCCACTCCCATTCTGTCTGTCTGTCTCTCTTTCAAAACAAACATTAAAATTTTTTTAAATAGCATGCGCATAAAAGAGAATTTATTTGGCTCAGGAATTAGGTTTGAAGGGGTTCAAACACAGCTAGATCAGGTGCCCAAACAATGTCATCATAAATCTATCTTCTTACCTCTGCCAGCTTTGGTTTTTGTCTGTGCTTGCTTTGTTTTTTAGGTGGCAAAGACAGCCTCCAGTAACCCCCTACGGTGCTAGTAACCCTAAAGGAGGGAGTGCCCCTCCCCCATCAGCCCGGCAAAAATCTCAGGACTGCTTCTCATTGGTTCAAGTGGAGTCATGTGGTCTCCGTGAACCAATCGCCGTGGCTCTGACCTCAGTCGCGTACCAATCGCTGGAGTTGAGGGGTCAGCCCCACCCAAAGAGTGGGAGCGAGTGGTTCAGCAAAGAAAACGGAAGTGCTCTTACCAAGAGCGGAGAGAATGGGTCATGGGAAGATAAAGCTAAAACCTTTTTGCCGCACTTCTGCTCGACTTTCATACCTCCACCATAATGACTGGCAGCGAGCAGGTCCCTGAAACATGAGGCACAGCAGAAATTGAAAGACAAGTCCGGAGCAAGGGTCACCGTGCTGGGAAACCAGGCTGGGGCGGGGGACCCTGCATCAGGGCTCCCCGAGGCGCTAGGGGGCAACCCAGATTCCCCGAGACTCTAGTGGTCTCTTCTTAGAAGCTGAGCAAACGTCAAGGCCCTGTGAAGAGAGGCAGTTGGATTCCAGAGAGCTTGATGGGTATGGGGCAGGCGGCCGGTACCGCAGCTCACAAGTCATACCCACGGGCGTCCCTCGCCTTGTAAGCTCAGCCTTCAGCCTTGTTTACCAGGAATGAAATACTCTGCCGGGATTTTCTGCCTCCGAATCCCAGGATCCTTCATCATGCTTCGTGTGGCATGTTGGTGCCTGGCAGGGACACCTGTGATAAAACCAGGGACTCCTGTCTGATGAGCGGGACTACCCCGTCATCTCTTTTTCACCACTGCGACCGCCAGGCGGCTGAGGTCTCCTGAGCCCCACGTCGTAACAACCTCGCCAGAGGGTCTCCTGTTTCCTCTGCAGATGAGGAAGGGCTTGGAGAAAGGGGAAGTGATTTGCCAGCCAGTGAGCGGTGGGCCCAGGAGAGAGACCCCCAGAGCCGACGTCCTTAAACCCCAGGCCGCCACCAAGAATCCGAAGCCGGAAGTACTGGGGAAGCAGGGAGGGGTGAAGCCTAAAGCAATCGGCGATTTGGGGTAGGGAGGACGCCCAGGCGTGCAAGTCGTGGCTGCTGACGGTCTGTGCACAGGGCAAGGAGCCAGAAGATTATGAGAACATGGTGCCTCTTTGCTGAAGATGGTACCACTCCGGGGAGGGCGACCACATAACCGATCGTCTCAACCAACACCGTTTGAGAGTGACAGGGCACTTGAATTATTACCCACGAAGGGGCCCCTGGGTGGCTCTGTCGGTTCGCGGTTAGCGTCTGACTGGGGCTCAGGTCATGGCCTCGCCCGTTCATGCGTTCGAGCCCCGCATCAGGCTCTTTGCCGCTAGCTCGGAGCCCGGAGCCTGCTTTGGATTCTGTGCCTCCCTCTCTGCCCCCCCCACTGCTCACACTCTGTCTCTCTCGAAAATAAAGCATTGCAGGGTGGCCGGCGAGGGAGGTGTCAACCGGCCTTGATCTTTGCAGCCCTGGGCTCTAACCAATTGAGTTCATCTCCAGACACAGTGGAGATGAGGGACAGAAGACGCAGTGTAAATGATTAATTATCGAATCGAGCCAACGACAACGAGCACCGACAGGCACGGCGGCGGCGCAAGGTGGTTAGAGGGTTCCCCTTTGAGCCTTGGGTTTGGATCTTGCTCTGTGAACTCGGGCAAGTTCCTCTGAGGCTCAGATTCCTGATCTGTAAAATGGGGACCAGAGCACAGAATGCCCGAGCATTTACTTTGTCTCAGGCACTGGGCTAAACCCTTTATGTGGATTACTTAATTCTGGCATCTCAACCTCACGGGGCAGGCATTATTATTATGTCCATCTTGCAGACCGGGGGCACTGAGGCCCATGAGGCTACGTAACTTACTCCAGCTTGTGCAATTAATAAATACTTGTCATATGGGGGTTGGTTTGGGTGATTAAATAAGACAACACTTATTAAAAACTTAGCATATTGACTGAGAGCCGACAGAAGCCCTGGATAAACCGTTCGTCCTGAATGATGATAATTCGGCATTCAATGTATTGTTATCTTACATTTGGAATTTGGAAGGCACTAATACGGATCGTATTTCTCCCTCACCATATGGCAGGACGATCCTCTGAATAAAAACCTTTAATACTCCTTGATACCCTAAGAGGACGGCATTGTTGACATGACCCGTCTCTGAGAACCCCAAGAATCTCAAACATCCACACGGTTCTTGCTGCAGCTGGGAAAAGGAAATGTCTACATGCATCCTTAGACCCAGACAGTTATCAAAAGAGAGAGAGAGAGAGAGAGAGAGAAGAAGAAGAAGAAGAAGAAGAAGAAGAAGAAGAAGAAAAGAAAGAAAGAAAGAAAGAAAGAAAGAAAGAAAGAAAGAAAGAAAGAAAAAAGAAAACCAAAAGGTATCCTCTGTGGGGAGAAGGCAGGTGTGGAGAGAGAGAAGAGTTGCCCAATCATCCGTCCCAGTTCCTCCCAGAAGGAGGCTCGCGTGGTGGGAACACATTCCCAGGCATCACTCCAGTCCCACGCAGCTGCTCACCTGCCTCCAGAAAAGCCTTTAGTATCGCGAAGGACACGTTTATGGGGGGTACAGGCTCACTCTACATGCCTGCCATCAAACCTCGCAAAGGTCCTGAGGCCCCATTAGGTCATTTGAACCACTTCCCTCGACCCCCGAGGGCTGCTGAGGTGGAAGGTTCAGGAGAAGCGCTCAGCTACGGACAGAGTCCACAGGCGTCCGGTCCGTGGACCAGTGAAGCAGCACCCGAGGGGTGAAGGGTCTCCATAGGCAGGAAGAGGCAAGTTCAAGCTTCTCGATCCAAACAGATGGTGTGACCTTGGGCAAGTTAGTTAACTGGCTTTGGGGGCCTTGGCTTCCTCGTTGGTAAAACAGGGATAACGAAACCTGGCTTGTATCTTTTAGGAAGCGATGTATGTTGTGTGCCTAACAGAGCACCTGACACTTGGTAGAGTCGCATGCTAACTGTTGTTACTGATAAGCATGAATTGAAATGTCACCGTATGAGGCCGTGCGACCATAGAAATATAGAGTCCCCAACCTGGCAGAGCTCGCAGACAGAGAAGACCAGAGTAAGTGCCGTAATATGATTGGCTCTCCGGCAGGTGCTCTGTTGCGCGGGGACAGCCAGGAGTCAGAGGCGAGGCGAGAGATAGGTGCAGGCCGGAGGCGCCCAGCGGGTCAGCGGTGAGGATGCTTGGGGTCCGGACAGATGCAGAGAAAGAAAAAGCTCAGCGGAAGCTAGAAGGGGCCTGGAGGGAGGCGTGCGGAGGAAATAGGGGGAAAGGGACGCAGAGCAGTCTGGAAGGAAACCAGGAAAAGCCAGCTGCTGCTCCCACACCCGACCTGCCCCGCGCTGGGATCCAGAGGCCCCCTCTCAAGGGTGAGACAGATGCCCCCGACGGAGCCCTTTCTTCCGCCACCACCCAAGGATTCACAACTCACAAGCCTCTGAAAACCAGCGTGGGAGTCGAGAACGGCCGACTCCACGCTCTGGAACAAGGGCTGGACACAGGTTTCTCGCAGTGACTTTGAGCATGACCTACGACAAATTGCGAATGGTGCTGGGAATTTCGGGTACGCTCATTCGTTTCCAGTCTACACTGATGAAAAACCTTGCGCTGAGTGTGGTGATGAGAACGAACCCTGCTGAGGTGGGTTTCTGCCGCTCTCCAGCTATCCAGTTCCTGCCTCCTCTGTGTCCACCGTGACTCTTACCGGGGGCTCAGTCTGGATAAACGCCACGACCACCTAAAGACTCCTCAGAGAAGATTCTTCCTTGTGGTATAGCCCTGTGAGGAGTTCTTGCTGTCTTTAATGAGCTTTGCAAACTGTCAGCCTAGGATGAGGTTTGATCCCTGGAAGGATTTCTTCCTTTACTTGTCCAATTTTGTTTTGTTTTCTTGTATATATTTTGTTTATATATATATATTTGTAATTTATTGTTATGTATATAGTTATATATAATTTATTGTTATAGATATTGTTATATATATATGATATACATGTCATATAGATATATAATTTATTGCCACACTGGCTAACATACAGTGTGTAAAGTGTGCTCTTGGTTTTGGGGGTAGGTTCCTGCGGTTCATTGCTTCCATACAACAGCCAGTGCTCATCCCAACAGGTGCCCTCCTCGATGCCCATCACCCACTTTCCCCTCCCTCCCACCCCCCCACCGCCCCTCAGTTTGTTCTCTGTATTTAGGAGTCTCTTATGGTTTGCCTCCCTCCCTCTCTGTTTGTAACTATTTTTCCCCTTCCCTTCCCCCATGGGCTTCTGTCGAGTTTCTCAAGATCCACATACGAGCGAGAACATATGGTATCGGTCTTTCTCTGACTTATTTCACTCAGCGTAATACCCTCCTGTTCCATCCACGTTGCTGCAAATGGCAGGGTTTCATTCCTTCTCATTGCCGAGTAGTATTCCGTTTACTCGTCCGGTTTTGGAGCACTGCTCTTTCTCCTTAATCATCCAGTCGTTCTTTTCTGCCCCGGGTCACGATGGGAGAAGAGAATGAATTTTAGTATTTCGTTCTCCTGATGGGAAGAGTAAATTCCAAATGGTTCTCTTTTAGGCCAGGAACACGGGGCCATTTTCCTTGGGTGATGTCACCAAAGAATAGCCTATCTGGCTTCCTCCACACTTGGTAAAAAGAGTACAGGGACGACCCGATACCAGTAATCATGATTATCAGGCATGTGCCATTTTCAGGATCCACTCCAAGTTCCCCAGAGCTGCACTGGACAGCTGGTGCGGTCGGGGCCGCTGAGACTCACTGTCAGAAACGGTCTGGTTGTTCCAGATATCTAGTTGAACTGCGTGCTTAATAATGTCTGTCTACCCAGAGGGCACTAGAATGTTCCTGGCCTGTCGAGGCCCCTGATATTTCCATTTTTTTCCAGAGAGCTATTGGCCTGAGGCCCCCGGAAACATTGCTTCATTGCCCGGCCTTGTAAGAATTTGCCTGACCTATTTCCTGGAGGCAAATTAACCCTAGTCTCACGGTTGTTTCATGCAAAAGGGAGAAATGAAAGTTTTTACCGCTGTGACTGGGTCCCATTTGCGTGAGTCAATTACAGCCACTGAAATGGCCAGTCCTATAAATGCTCTTTTAATGGAGACAAAGTCTTCGTGGGTCCAGATTGGGTCGATCTGGGCCTCAAAAAAGGACAAACCCCCTTCTTTAGTCCTGTGGCTGGATTCTTGGGTGGGGCCCCCGTTCTGCGAGCATCAGACTGCTAGTAACACATGGGTGTTCACACCCGAACCACGCCTTCGGTTGTGTGATGTCTGTGGTTACACGGAGCGGCACAGCCCTCCCATTGTGGTTTGTCACGGAAACCGGAGAAAAAAAGCTCCCACCTTCTCCTCCTCCCATAGACTGAGGCTGGGGAGGAACCGAAGAATCTAATGCCTACGAGATGACATTTCCGAGTTAAGGGAGCCTAGTTTTTGTGTTCCTGAAGGGAGTGCTCGCCGAGAGGGTAACGCCTCAGACGTGAAGACAGTTCTTACTCTGGGTCGGCTCAAAGACGCACGCTGCAAAAGGAAGGGTGGGATGGGGGTGCTCGGTGATGATGTCGAAGACAAGAGGTGACGTTGTTCTGAACAGTAAGAGAACTGTGAACCCCACCGTTTGGCAAGTGAGGAAAACCGCCCTTCCTTCTTAAAATCTGAGATGGTTTTCTCGGAAAGTAAAGATTTGTTTACTGATTCAGCTGTTATGGCACGTTTCCCTGGAGGACGATTTGTCTCCAGCAGAACCACCCTAAGAGTGCCCACGCCTGCCCGGGCACTGGGAGGCCTTGAGCCAAAGCCGACAGGACCCCTCCCACCCGCCCCCCACCAGGGTCGGCCAGGGGTCTGTAGGTCTTGGTGCAGTGAAGCCTGGGGCTGATAGCCTGAGACCCCTGAGGAATTACTCGAGTAAATATAACAGGCTGAAGGGAATGTACTGCCTGGGAGCAGGCATGGTCCTGGGCTCAGTTTCTATGGGTAGAAAGGGGTCCCCTAAAGGGAGGGTGAGCCAGGGATGAGGGTTTAAAATTTTTCTTTTTCTCCCACATATACATATGTATGTATATGTATATATGTGTGTATATATATGTGTGTGTCTCTGTATATATATATTTTATATATATGTATATATGTATTTATATTATATGTACATATACCTATAATATATATAAATTTTAATATTATATATTATTATTAATTATATTTACATATATATTATTTAATATTATATATTATATTAATATATATTCATATATATTAGGTTTTCTTCTTGATGTGAAAGCAAGGAAGACCGAATAGGAATTGTGTGCACTTCACAAGTCTCCTTGTAAAGGATTTAATGTTTTAGGTGTTTTTCCTCCCAAACAGGGAAAAGGCATGTCTGGCCCAGAACTTGAAGTTCTAGCCTCCTGCCCGGTAGTTTCCTAAATTCCCCGAGCGCTGGGAGGGGGGAAGCGTGCCAGACCTGCAGCGCGAGGCGCTGGGAGAAGGGGGGCTCAGGCCTGGGAGGGGAAGCCCGGCCCGGCCTCGGCGAGGGACCACTGAGGATCCAGATGAGACCCCTCGGTTCCTGGAGACGCCAGAGGAGGCGGACTCCCGAAGGCGTGAGAGCGGCTGCTCGGGGTCCTCGGAGGTCCCCGCCCACACGAGGTGGCCGAGGGGGAGGGGTGGGGGAAACGCGTGGCGGGCTGGGATGCGGTCCTCTTCCGCCACCTACCGACGGCATCGCTCCCTGCGGCTTCCGGACGCACTTAGTCCGCCTGTTCCCTGGACCCGGGCAGGATGGGCACCGACTCAGAAAAACGGAAACTATTCAAGGCACGTTTTCTGCATCCAAATCAAAATAGATTTGCTGAGTCCGCAGGGGAAAAGACGTGTCCTGGCAATCTAGGTCACCTACTTTACCGGGTGAATTAGCTTTGATTTTCAGCTGCTGAAATAATGTATAAGCATAACGGGAGGCAGAATTCAGTCTTCTTTCTTCTGTTAGGTTAACGTTTTGGAATACATAAAAGTATTGCATGTTTTTAAGATTTGTGTCGTTGCTGGTTTTTAGAAAATAGGATTACCCTGAAGGTATTGAAGGAGTTTTCAGAAGAGAAATAATAGAGGACTACGGTCTGCAAGCAAGGAGTGCCAAGTGTCTGCAGAGGCAACAACACTACGCAGCTCCGTGGGGTGTGCACGCGCAAGCCGAGCGTGGGAGACTGTCCACCCGTCACACTTGTACTTTCACTGGAACCTGGAGAACATGCTACCCAAACTGTTCATCCGCTTCCTTTCAGCGATCCAACTTCAAGAGTTCTGTCCCAAGAATTCAAAACCGTGAGAAAAGTTGTGCGGACGACAGTCTCCCGAAGGCCAGTCACTGTTCCGCAGTGGAAGAAGAATAGAGGTCAAGTCACGGTCCATTCAGAATATGGAATATTACGGAGGCACGGGGATTACTTTGACAGGTGGCAGTATGTGAAACCCACCCCCACGAAGATGTGGACTAGGAGATAGACACAGGAAGATTGCAGAAAACCGGAAAAGAAAGCTGAGTTCGGGGGCAGGTGACTCTAACGAGGCTGTTACGTGACGCATGCTCACGTCTCTGTTTTCCTAATTACGTAACCGACACAGGGAAGCTTTCCGGTCTTAACATATTTAAGTTATACGGAAGCGTGTTCAGTAGCAGGTGGAGGACGCCACCATGTGGCTGCTCCTGGCTTGTCTGCTCCCCATTAATCAGACGGTGTCAGCTCTCTGTCTTCTTCCTCAGAGGCAGGCGCTCGCGCACGCGCATTATATGTGGCATTATTTTAACATGAAAGTGATAATTTTGTATTTCTTGAAACTCGGTTCTTTTAACAATATGCACTCTAGGTCTTTCTGGATCAATAAATGTAAATCTATCTCATTGTGGGGTTTTTTTTGGTTTTTAATGCCTATTTATTTTTGAGAGAGAGAGAGCAAGCAGGGGCGGGGCAGAGAGAGAGAGAGGGGACAGAAGGTCCGAAGTGGGCTCTGTGCTGTCAGTAGAAGAGCCGGATGTGGGGCTCAAACTCAGAAACCATGAGATCATGATCTGAGCTGAAGTGGGCCACGCAACCGACTGAGCCACCCAGGTGCCCCTTTTCAGTTTCGTTTTTAAAAAATGCTTACCTGGGGCACCTGGGTGGCTCAGTCGGTTAAGCGTCCAACTCTTCGTTTGGGCTCAGGCCATGACCTCACAGTTGCTCAGTTCGAGCCCCGCATTGCACTCTGTGCCGAAGGTTCAGAGCCTGCTTTAGATTATGGCTCTCTCTTCTCTCTCTGCCCCTCCCCTGCTCGTGGTTCCTCTGTCTCAAAACTAAATAAACTTAAAAAAAAATTTTTTTTAAATGTTCATATTTGCCAAAGGAATTACAGGAGAAAAACTATTTGGATATAGATTCTGACATACTTGTTTAAAGAAAACAGTTCTGTTTCTTTGAAATCATTTTACTATATTTATCTCATTTTTAACCGCTATTTAATGTGATCTACTCTAATTTACTTCACTATTTCACAATTGATCCTTGTTTCTTCTCATTTTTGATTTTTTAAAAAACGTTTTTATTTAGTTTTGAGAGAGAGAGAGACAGAGCACGGGTAGGGGAGGGAGAGAGAGAGGGAGACACAGAATCCGAAGCAGGCTCCAGGCTGTGAGCTGTCAGCACAGAGCCCGATGCAGGACTCGAACTCACAAACCGTGAGATCGTGACCTGAGCTGAAGTCCAACGCCCAACTGCTCAGGCACCCCACTTTCTTCTAATTTTTAAAATGATAATAATTCTGCAGATGACCCCTTGTATATTTATCTTGGAACACCCTGTTAATGAATTTAAGCTTCTTTTCATTTTTTTATTGGCCATCTGTATTTCCTTACCGAATTTCCTATTCATATGTTGTGCCAAAATTTGTTTCATTGCTGAAATTTTTCTTGTTGATTTGTTAGGGCTCTTTATGAATACAGGGATGTATTAGATTATTTATTGCTTTATTTGTTGAGGCTTTTTATGAATATTTTAGATAGAGATTTGTTGGGGCTTTTTATGAATACAGGGGGATGTTTTAGATTAGATTTACTGAGATTTCACCGGATTTAGAGATTGGTACAACATAGAATATTTCTGTCTAGGATATATTTTCCTATCTATTCTAGTCTTCTTGTATATTCTTTGGCAAACTGTTATTGTTTTCTTTATTTAAATCTTGCACACTTGTTATTTATATTACATAACGGAAGACACTTTCAATGGCTATTTACAGAAGTAAAATAATTTTAATGGAAATAATGACTAGCTTCAGTTGAAATCACAGTTTTTGTTTTAAAGCTGTAATGATCTGTCAAGTAATAACTCCAAGAAGTATAATGATGAGCCTACTCATTTGCTTGTATACAAGGAAAATCAATAGATTGATTTCATTTCCTCTAACAGACAAAAAACATGATTTAGATACCAAAAAAATAAAACATCGCAGAGAGAGGAAAAACCATAGTTCGGGAATACTAAGTCTTGCCTTTCTTTTTGGGTCAGCTACTTACGCCGTGGCAGTACGCAAAAGGCTGGGGGTATCCTGCCTTGGGCAGCTGGCTCACCAAAGAAAATAACTTCAGTTACTTAATGGTCTTCAAAACTCCTTGAGCATTTGAACTGTGAAGTCTTCCCATCGGGACATCTCAGCGTCACCCCGTCCCTTTCCTTCTACGCCTGCCCCTCCATTAGGCCCGGCCTCACCGCACCATTTCCCTGCTTCGAATCTCTCTAATCCCCACCAGATGTGACTAAAGTTGCTAATGATAATTTGTCCAGTACAACGTGTTTTTCAAAAACAAGCTAGAGCATGAGAAACCGACTTAAAGTTCTGAAAAGAAGATGTGCGGGAATGTCCTATTGATAATGTGGATGAAAGAGAGCAGTAAGAGAGGATTCACCCCGCCTGCTTTCAAATGAAAACAATGAGAACAGCGAGACACTGGTGCAGAACGAGATTAAGTCGATCGATGGAACAGGATGAGTTGCCCTTTCTCAACGTGTCCTTGGTGAGTCTACTAGGCCGGTGGACGCTGGGACGCGCCGTGGGTCTGCCAGTGAGCTGCCTGCATGGAAAAGTTTTCCCACATTTCCATTTCTACTTGAACACTCAACGTAGAGCAGTACGTTAGAAGTTATTTCTTAATTTCAAAACACATGGGGACCTCATAATTATCTTGCTGATTTTTATCTCAGTCGTGCTGTCAAATGAGAACACACCACAAGATTTAAATCTTTGAAATCTTCAGAGCTTTGCCTTACAGCTTAGGGTATCATCATTTTGTGTAAAAGACCTGTGTCTTCTTGAAAAGAATGGGTATTGGGCAGGTGTTGGGGGCACGTTTCTCTAGATGTCAACGAGGACTTTGTATTTAATTGTATTATTCAAATCGTCTGTGTATTCACTGAGTTTGCGTGTGTGTGTCTGGTTGGTTCATCATTTACTGGAGGCATTTTCAGATACCTCACTATGATTTGACTTTGTTTCTTCATTTAGTTATGTCATTCTTTGCTTTATACATTTTGAGGCTATGCCATGATATACAGACAAATTTAGATTTTTATGTATTCCTGGTTAACTAAAACTTCTATCCTTGTGGAGACTTCCGGGGAAGATGGCGGAGGAGGAGGATCCTACGCTCACTTCGGTTCACAGGTACGACTAGATAACACCCACATCAGTGCAAATGACCCAGAAAATGGCCTGAATCCTGGCAGAACGGAGTCTCCATGTGTAAATGTAGAGAAGAAGAGGCCACATCGAAAAGGGCAGGAAGGGTGGAGACTGGATCAGGAGTCAAACTGACCCCTGGGTCTGGTCATCTGATCCTGGGAGGGGATGCTGCAGGTGCAGAGGGAGAGGAGAGAGGAGCAGATCCCACGCCAGGCACCCAAAACACAAGGGACCTGCATTAGGAAGACAAATCCCCATAATGTTTGGGTTTGAAGACCAGAAGGCCTAACTCTGTGGGTTCTTACAATCAGCGGGGCTTAACACCTGGAACTTTAAAAATCAGTGGGCTCGGCTCCAGGTAAGCCAGAGGAGGATGGGAAACTGAGTCCCTGCCCTTAAAGCAACAGCGCAAAAAACAGCCCCGCTAAGATGCAGCACAGAAGCAGCAGTTTGAAAAATGCCTGGGGTGTATGGGAGGGGATTCGTTCACTAATCTCAGAGTGGGTGCTGGAAGGGCAGGGGTTGTCGGGAGACTTCTCCAAGAGCAAAAGAGCTGGCAGGTGTGGTTTCCCTCCCCTGACCCCCGGCCAAGATACACAGACACCTGCGAGAACCAAGGAAGTGGGAACAGTCTCCACCCAGCTTGCAAACAGTGTGCCCTCCCCGCCCCTGCTCAAATCCCACTCATCTCGGTCTCAGCAGGAGTCTTCCGGTTAGTTGCAAATCCCCTACGGCAGACTGGCACTGGCCTTGATGGCACTGCGTCCCTGGTCCCAGTTATCCTGTGGCCCCACCCTCAGGAGAAGTCCATCCAAAGCAGAGCCACAACCCGGCAGTGTGCGGGCACCCCTGATAGGGCCCAGTGTCACACCAAACTGACCCCAGCCCCAAGGCGAGGGGAAGATAACCACCTACGGCAGTCACACTGTGGCTGACATCTGGTCTAACTGCAGGCCCCACCCACCAATCGAAGGTTCTCAGGGGACAACACAAAGGAAATCCCCCCAACATTTTCTTCTACTGCATCTCTGACAAATGCCTGATCTGACTCAATTCAAGCCCAAATCGGCCCCAGACTGGCCCGCTAACGACACAGGGATCAAACACTGCCCACAATCAGGCAGAGGGAGACATTACAGCCAACTGGACTAAATGCAAACACAGCCCGGCCACAACTGCAGGGCACGTGCAACACACAGGAGACATTGCTGAAGCGCCAGGTTCTGGAGAACGGGGGACATTACACGGCAGGCGCACAGGACCTGCTATTTACAAGGCCACGGCCTTCAGGAGCAGGAGACGTAGCTTACTTTCCTAACACATAGGAAGAGACACAGACAGGGAGACAAAACGAGGAGACAAAGGAATATGTCCCACATCTCAGTAAGAGAGCTAAATGAAATGGAGGTAAGTAACATGCCTGACAGAGAATTTTAAGTAACGGTCATAAAGATACTCACTGGACTCGAGAAAGTGGAGAGACTCAGCGAGACTTTCAAGAAAGACACAGAACACATGAAAAAGAACCAATAATCAGGGATGGAGAACTCCATGATTAAAATAAAAATACACCAGAGAGAATAAACAGTAGAGTAGGGGGGGCAGAAGAATGGACCAGTGAACTGGAGGGCAGAGTAACTGAAAGCAATCAAGCTGAACAGGAGAGAGAGAAAAATCATGAAAAAATGAAAATAGATTAAGGGAATGCAACACCATCAGCAAGGAGAATGACAGTCACATTATAGCGATCTTGGAAGCAGAAGAGGAAAAAAAAGGGCTGGGGGAAGAAGATGTATTTGAAGAAATAATAGCTGAAAACTTTCCAAATCTGGGGAGGGAAACAGAAATCCAGATCCAGGAGGCACAGAGAGCCCCTAACAAAACCAACCGTAGGAGGTCCACACCAACTCACAGTAATTAAAATGACAAAAAGTAGTGATAAAGAAACATTTTAAAAAGCAGCAAGAGAAAAGAAATCCGATACATACAAAGGAAACCCCATAAAGCTATCAGCTGATATTTCAGCAGAAATTTCGCAGGCCAGAAGTTAATAGAATGATATATTCAAAATACTAAAAGGAAAGAAAAAATCTGCAGCCAAGAATTCTCTATCCAGCAAGGCTATTATTGAGAATACAAGGACACAAAGAGTTTCTCAGAAAAACAAGTTACAGGAAGTCATCACCACTAAGCCAGCCTTACAAGAAATGTTAAAAGGGACTCTTTCAATGGAAAGGAAAGACCATAAGTGGGAATAAGTAGGAAGCACAAAAGCAATAAAAATAAGTATATCTATAAAAATTAGTCAAGGGGTTCACAAAATAAAAGGATGTAAAGTATGACACTATATAGCCAAAACGTGGAGGGGAGAGGAGTAAAAATTTAGTGCTTTAGAATGGGTAAAAACTTGAGCGACCATCGACTTAATACAGACTGCTATACGCAGAAGATGTTATATATAAACTTAATGGTAATAAAAAACCAAAATTCGGTAACAGATATACAAAAAAATAAAGAGAAAAGGGAATCCAAGTATAATCACTAAAGAAAGCTAGCATCCAAGAGAAGAAAGCAAGAGAAGAAAGGGACAGAGAAGAACTATAAGATTAACCATACTATAAGTAACAAAATGGCAATTAAGCACATACCTATCAATAATTACTTTGAATGTAAATGGACTAAATGATCCAATCAAAAGACATAAGATGACAGAATGGATAAAAAAAAAATCAAGATCCATCTTTATGCTGCCTACAAGAGACTCATTCAGAACTAAAGATACCTGCAGATTGAAAGTCAGGGGATGGAGAAACATTTACCAACCTAACATACGTCAAAAGAAAGCCAGAGTAGCAATATTTGTATCAGACGAAGTAGACTTTAAAGCAATGACTATAACAAAGAGACAAAGAAAGACACTTTATGATTACAAAGGGAACCAATCCGATAAGAAGATATAACAATGGTAAATATTAATTCACCCAACATGGGATCACCCAAATACATAAAGCAACTAATAACAAACATAAAGGAAGTAATCCATAGTAATAAAATAATAGTAGGGGACTTTAACACCCCATTTACATTAATGGACAGATCATCCAAACCAAAAATCAACAAGGAAAGCAGTGGCTTTGAATGATACACTGGACCAGATGGATCTAACAGATATGTTCAAAGTATTCCATCCTAAAACAGCAGAATATTCTTTTTCAGTGCACATGGAACATTCTCCAGAATAGATCACATATTAGGCCACAAAACAAGTCTCAACACACTCAAAAAGTTGAAGTAATTATCTTTTCCGACTATGAAACTAGAAGTCAACCACAACAAAAAATCTGGGAGGAACACAAATACATGGAGGTTAAATAACATGCTACTACACAAGAAATGGGTCAGTTAAGAAATCAAAGAGGAGGGGCAGCTGGGTGGGTCAGTTGTTTAAATGTCCAACTCTTGACTTTGGTTCAGGTCATGATCTCACAGTTCGTGAGATGGAGCCCCGCATTGGCTGCACAGAGCCTGCTTGGGATTCTCTCTCTCTCTCTCTCTCTCTGTGCCCCCCCTCCCTCCCTTCTTTCTCCTTCCCTTTCCTCTCAAAATAAATAAACATTTTTTAAAAATTTTAAGGAAATCAAAGAGGAAATAAAAAATATATGGAGACAAATGAAAATGAAAACACAATGGTCCCAAATCTTTGGGATGCAGCAAAAGCTGTTTTAAGAGGGAAGTTAATAGAAATACAGGCCTACCTCAAGAAGAAAAATCTCAATTAAACAACCTAGCCTTACACCTAAAGGAGCTAGAAAAGAAGAACAAACAAAACCCAAAACCAGTAGAAAGAAGGAAATAATAAAGATTAGAGCAGAAATAAGCAAAACAGAAACTAAAAAAACAATAGATCAGATCAATAAGACCAGGAGCTGGTTCTTTGAAAAGATCAACAAAATTGATAAACCCTTAGCCAGACTCATCAAAATAACAGAGAGGAGTCAAATAAAATCAGAAATGAAACAGAAGAAACCAACACTACAGGGGGAAAAAAGGATTGTAAAAGAATATTATGAAAACTTATATGCCAACAAACTGGACCACCTAGAAGAAATGAGTAAAATCCTGGAACCTATAACCACCCAAAACTGAATCAGAAAGAGACAGGAAATTTGAACAGGTCGATTACCAGCAAAGAAATTGAGTCAGTAATCAAAAAGCTGCCAATAAACAAAAGTCCAGGACCAGACGGCTTCACAGGCGAATTTCACCAAGCATTTATAGAAGAGTTAACACCTACTCTTCTGAAACTATTCCAAAAAATAGAAGAGGAAGGAAAGCTTTCAAATTCATTCTATGAGGCCAGCACCCAACAATACATTAAAAAAAATCATGTGCCACAATGAAGTGGAATTTATTCCTGAGATGCAAGAGTGGTTCAACATTCACAAATCAATGCATGACATTGATAAAAGCCATTTGAAAATTTCAGATGATGCAGAAAAAGCACTTGACAAAGTACAACATCCATTCATGATGAAAACCCTCAACAAATTAGGTTTAGAGGAACGTACATCAACATAATAAAGACCATATATAAAAAACCCACAGACAACATCATACTCAATGGTGAAAAACTGAGAACTTTTCCCCTAAAATCAGGCATAAGATGATGATGTACACTCTCCCCACTTTTATTCAACATAGAATTGGAAATTCTAGCCACAGCAATCAGACAAAGGAAAGGAATAAAAGGTATCCAAACTGGTGAGGAAGAAATAAAACTTTCACTATTTGTAGATGACATGATACTATATATAGAAAACCCCCAAGACTCCACCAGGAAGCTACTAGAAGTGATAAATAAATTCAGTAAGGTTGCAGGATAAAAAGTCAATAGACAGAAATCCATTGCATTTCTACATACTAAATAACAAAGTAGCAGAAAGAGGAATTAAGAAAACAGTCCCATTTACAACTGCACCAAAAATAATAAAATATCTAGGATTCAACTTAACCAAGGAGGTGAAAGCTACAAACCATTGATGAAAGAAATTGAAGACAACATAAACAGAAAGATATTCCATGCTCATGGACTGGAAAAACAAATATTGTTAAAATGTCTATACCACCCAAAGCAACCTACAGATTTAATTCAATCCTTATCAAAATACCAACAGCATTTTTCATAGAACTAGAACAATCTAAAATTTGTATAGAATCACAAAAGACCCCAAATAGCCAAAGCAATCTTGTAAAGAAAAACAAAGTGAGGAGTGTCACAATCCCAGATTTCAAGATATAGTACAAAGCTATAGTAATCAAAACAGCATGGTACTGACACAAAAACAGACGCACAGATCAGTGAAACAAGATAGAGAGCCCAAAATAAACCCATCGTTATATGGCCCATTAATCTTTGACAAAGGAGGCAAGAATATACAATGGAAAAAAGACAGTCTCTTCAACAAATGGTGTTGGGAAAACTGGTCAGCTACATGCAAAACAATACAATTGGACCACTTTCTTAAACCATACACAAAAATAAACTCAAAATGGATTAAAGACCTAAATGTGAGACCTGAAACCATAAAAATCCCAGGAGAGAGCACAGGCAGTAATTTCGTTGACATCAGCTATAGCAACTTTTTCATAGCTATGACTCCTGAGGCAAGGGGGTGGGGAATCAAAAATAAAATATTGGGACTTCGTCAAAATAAAAATCTTCTGCACAGCAAAGGAAACAATCAACAAAATTAAAAAACAGCCTACTGAATGGGAGAAGATATTTTTAAATGGCATAGCGGATTAAGGGTTAGTATCCAAAACATATAGAGAATCTATGCAACTCAACAGACACACAAAAAACCCAAACAATCCAATTGAAAAATGGGCAGGAGACGTCCAGATGGCCAACAGACACATGAAAAGATGCACAACATCCCTCATCATCAGGGAAATGCAAATCAAAACCACAGTGAGATATCACCTCCCACCTGTCACAACGGCTCAAATCAAAAACACAAGAAACAAGTGTTGGTGAGGATGTAGAACCAAAGGAAACCTCATGCTCTGTTGGTGGGAATGCAAACTGTGCAGCCACTGTGGACAACAATATGGAAGTTCCTCAAGAAATTAAAAATAGAATTACCCTATGATCCAGTAATCCCACTACTGGGTATTTACTCAAAGAATATAAAAACACTAATCTGCAAAGATATATGCACCCCTATGTTTATAGCAGCATTATCTACAATAGCCAAAGTATGGAGCCAGCCTAAGTGTCCACTGACTAATGAATGGATACACACACACACACACACACACACACACACACACACACACAAAAAAAACACACGCACGTAATATTATTCAGCTATAAAAAAAGGATGAAACCTTGCCTTTTGCACCAACATGGATGGATCTGGAGAGTATAATGCTAAGTGAAATAAGTCAGCCAGAACAAGATAAATATATGATTTCACTCATATGTGGAATATAAGAAACAAAACAAACGAACAAAGAAAACAGGAGACAAATCAACAAACAGGCTCTTAACTACAGCAAACAAACAGATGGTTCCCAGAGGGGTGGGGGAGCAGGGGATGGGTGAAGTAGGTGATGGGGATTAAGAATATACTTATTGTGATGAGCACCGAGTGATATATGGAATTATCGAATGACTATAGTGTACACCTTAAACCAATATAACACTGTATTTAATTATACTGGAATTTAAAAAAAACCCTTTTTATCATTATGGAGTGTTCCACTTTATCTGACATTAGGATAGCTGTACCATCATTTATTAGTGTTTTCATAGTATATATTCCCCCATTTTTTTTCTTTCATGCTTTCAGTATGCTTATCTTTTAAAAATGTGTCTCATAAGCAGCCAAAGAGGTTTTTTTTTTAACTGAAGAATAGCTGACACAAAATCTTAGTCTCAGGTGTACAACTTAAGTGATTTGACAGATTTACACATTATGCTATGTTCACCCCACGTATAGCTACCATCTGTCACCATACAATGCTGTTACAATACCACTGACTATATTCCCTATGCTATACCTTTCATCCCTGTGATTAGTCATTCCATAACTGAAAGCTTGTACTTCTCACCCCCATCTTGTACTTGTACTTCATCCATTTTGCCCATCTCCCACCCCAAAAAGCATCTTTTGAAATCCAGTCTGTTCCTGTCTCTTTTAATGACAGCATTTAGTCCATTTATATTTAATGCAAATATTGATATACTCTCCCATCTGGGTGTTTGCTTTCTATTCATCCTATCTGTTCTATTATTTTCTCTTTTGTTGGCTTCCTTCGCAGGTTAATATTTTTAAATCATTTCATCTTCCCTGTGTTACTTTTGTGGTTACACCTTCTTTTACTATTCCTTCACTGGTTACCCTGGCGATTACAATACAAATTTGTTATCAAGTGTGTGTTTTAATTATCAACTTACTGCCTCTCAGCTCCAAATCTCCTCTTCGTTGCCTGCAATGCGAGAATAAATATTTCCCCCTGGCTACCTAGTTCAAAGTTAAGCTTTGTTTGAGGAGGGCACTGGAGGGGGGGCACTAATGAAGAAAGTGGTTTCCGTTCTGGCTCTTACATGCTAGTTGCTCTACTGTGGAGCTCCCAAAGTGTGAGATGAATATGGCAGCTTCCTGGACACTCTGTACCGTGGCTTTATGGTAGGTCTGTGCAGTCTGCAAGCCACCTCCCCATGAGCAGCTTTCCCGGCACCCCTTGAGTGTGAGTGATTTTCAAGGCATTCGGGGTTTTGGCTTTTGGAATTGGCAGATGCCTATCCATGGCAGGAGGAAAATCAGCCCCCGACGCCAAGATTATTTCCATGAGTTTCCTCTGTCTCCGGATTTTGATAGCAGTGCAGGTGGTAGGAAGTGGATAGGCTCCGGGTATATTTTGAAGGCGGAGGTAACAGGATTTGCTGCTGCAGTGGATGTCAGAGCAAGGCACATAGGATGATTTCACAGTTTTTGGTTTGAGTCATGGAAATGAGATACGAGAGAGGGAAAGAGGGCAGGTGATGTGGGGTAGAGAACAAGAAAGAAGAGGGTGATGCGGACACAGGTAGAAAAGAACCATCTAAGAGGAGTAAGGAACAAAGTGAGGGCATGCAGGGTCGATGCCCTGGCGGTCCCGGTGACATGAAAGAATTGTTGGAGAGAGGGAATCAGAAGGATATCACCGGAAAGTTAGCATGAAAGTAAAGATGGGCTTAATGGCGAGAAAATGAGTCCACATTTTAAAATGATCTTTTCTTTGCTCATCATATACATTTTAACATACATGTGATCGATACATATTACATTTATTTTTCAGTAATGATTGAATAGTTTACCACACAGTGTAAATCACAAAATACAATTCCTGAATTACATGCATAATGTGTGAGGCCAACCAGAAAAATGAAACATCATTGGTATTAATCGTCATGAGAAATAGATCAACCTTTCTGTTACGAAGTGTGAATTCAGATATTTAAGGAGGTAAATTCACCACTGGATTCTTGTATCTTCAGAATTAAAGAGGTAGTATGTACACTCAGAAAATCAGAAAATCAACATTGAAGTTCAGTCGATGAGAGGTGTGTGTGTGCGTGTGTGTGTGCTGTATTAGCAACATCAACACGTAAAATAGCAACCTTGTTAACGATCACATTTCCTAGGGATACATGTGCATGGCTGTGCCTTAATCATGCAAATATCACCCAAAATTACAGACAGTAGCAGAAACTAGATAAATTAGTTGCCTATCTTAACCACTGAAACGATGTTTTTTGTACGGAGGGAAGAGGATTTCCCAACTTTTTCAAGGTATGGATGCTTGTTGTTGACTTTTCTATTGATTTTGAAAGATTTTTGTCTACACAACTCATTACTAGCTAGTGTTCATTTTTTTTTTTTTATTAACCAAAGATCTTTCCATTTGTTAGAATTTATAAGCTGCAGGAAATGACTAATGTTGCCCTGGAATCAAGATAATTTCAGTCCCAACGAAAGTATTCCTTTTAGGGCAGCCTCTGCAGCCTTGTTTTGGCAAATGCATGCATTTCAACAATGCTTTTTCAAAAGAGCCCACAAGTCCTCTTACCTGACTCTCTTAACGGACCCTGTTTGGGAAATCAATCTATTAAGGAACAAAATGCCTATTGTTAGATTCTTCTTTCATAATACTATTTTAAGTTTTTCTCCTTCCTGCTTTCTTCTTACAGTCACTCGTTTATCCATTTCTCTTCCTTCTTCTCTTTTTCTAACCCAGCTTTTGTTTCGTCACCCCCTTCCAGTTTCCTCGTGGTCCTTGAGGGAATTCTGTCTCCTCCTGTTCTATTTCTTCAACCCTCAGATTCACATCTCCTCCTGTTACGATTGGTTTCCCGTAGACAATCTGTTCCTGTAGGGTTCATCACCTCTTTTATAGAGAATTGTGTATGGAATCTAAATTATCTGGCTATGTAGTGATCCACAAACATATGTGAACGTCTCACAAATGCAACATGTAATTATCCATTGTTGATTTCAATAAGGCATAAGTCCCTTTGGTATAAGCTTCCTGTGTTCAAGACGTAGCATCAGTAAATTCTTGAATTTTCTATGTTGTTTGGCATCTCTGTGAATTAAAGACATTAAGGGTAAATCTCACTTTAATACTTTTTCATTTTTTGTTGCATTGGGACAGATTTTTTGTCTTGTTCTTTAGTCCAAGTTACATAGTCTTTGATGCTTCAAAGGTCAGCAGGAGTCTAGAACTGGATTGTGAACTGAACTATACGGTTCTTCTCCCGACTTTTTACAGATTCACCATGTGGCTGACTGTAGGTCACAGGACTCTCCTGTCTATTTCATCAGGCCGACAAAGTTAACATTTGTTGTCCACTTATCACATGCTACTCACTCACTCGGCGGTGACTTACCCGTGACACAACCCTGTGAGTGGGTCCTATCATTATGTCTACTTTACAGATGAAAACCTGAGACATAGGGAGGTTCGCCAATTTGCCCAAGGTCATCCAGTAGGTGACAAAGCTCAGATTTTAACTTGAGAAGTCAGATTCCAAGTCTGAGGTGCTGACCGCCATACTTTATTGCCTTCCTGACGCGGCAACTTGAAAATGCGCACGCTGGCCTCCTGACTCTGCAGCTTCATCACTACTCCATTTCGTTCACCCACTTACACAGAAGCGTCCCTGTCCATCTTTCAGAACTGCTCTGGCTCCGAGACTGTGAACTCTGTGCTTTCTCTGTCCATTACCTCCTCACCTTCCATGCCTCCTGGCCTAACTACTAAACGCGCTCAGCACCTTCACGGAGGCCCCCTGACCCTGCTCCCTCAGGGCCACTCGTGCCTCTTCTCCACTTCCCTTATTCTGTTGTCCCAGGAGGACTCTTCAAGGCTCCAGTCCACCTTGCATTTTTCTCCCTTTTCACTTCAGCCACTCTTTCTTCTGGAATATTCTTTCCACCATCCCTCCCCTCTGTTTAAGCTTCATTAAGCACTTTACCCAAACTTCGAGCCACTCTCTGAACACCACCTCGCCTCTCCACGGTCCCCAAATACTACCTGCTCCATAATGTTCTTCCTGGTCATTTCAAAAAGTCAGATGTAATCTCTCCCTCCTCAGTACTCCCAACACTTAGTTTGTAACACAAACATAGTGCTTATTTAGTCTACCTTATAATCCAGTAATATGTGAATTCCCTTGGCCTCCCTTTTGGTTTATAATCCTAATTTAGAAGATCTAGCCCGATGCCTCGTGCTGGACTGGGGTATGGAGCAAAGGGCTAGAATAGGGAACAAAGAACTTAACAACTGAAAAAAAAAATGTTTTATTTCGATCCTTAATTTTACTGGTAAGGACACTGAAGCCCAGTTTAAGAGACAAGTCGTACTGAGAGTGGGAGACAGAAACTCCGTTCCTTCCCTCCTTGAATGCATACCATGACTAAAATCGTATGTGCATGGGGCACAGCGCTAAGCACTAGGGATACAAAAGCAAGAGAGTTTACTAGTAAGAAAATCAGAGTCTACTGAGCAGAAAACAGGTTATTGCCATACAATGTGATGAGACAGTGTTGGTGGGATAAATATATAAATAAATGCATGAGGCAAAGAATTTACTATCTTTGTAATAATATTATGTGATCTTTCTAATAGTAAGTGTGAGGAAACATAATTTTTAATTCAGTTAATAAGATCCCATCCCAAGCAGTAGGAAGAAATGTCAAATCTGATTTGAACCAGACAAACTGATCTCTATCGGCTTGAAAAAGGGAGAGGACTATTGCAAATGGGGAGGTGATATTTTCCATCATATTCTGCTTTTCAGTTTTCCTCCCTTTGGTTTCTCCTGCTGCTCTGTGTTCAGGATTTAGCTCTGAACACTCACTGCCCTCCTGGGATAATTTCCGTCTTGTTTTTTAGCTGGCCGTATGTTCACGTCAACCAGACCAAACACTCTACGGACTTGGACTGGATGTACCCACTGCTCATTTTCTTTCTTTATCTCTAAACTTGAATGTTCTTCTTGTAATGTTAGCTCTTCTCACTCCCCTGAAAGTCAGCTTTTCTGACAGGTATGGTGCCTGCGTAATTTGGACGCCCGAGAGAGAGTGACAGGGTTTACGACAAGGGTATCTCCCAGACTTACGGCATGCCTCACCTGGAAAGCTCAGGTCTGCTCTACCCACAGTGCATCAGGAAGGACCTCCAGTTGGGTGGCGTGAGAGGGAGTTTTATTTGAAAGTGGTTCCAAAACCTGTATAGGAGATAAAGCGCGGAAATACGTTTTGGAAATTTCCATGACGGCTGCTTGGCCAAGATCTGTTTGGTACCTGGTACTGAGCCCTCCCCTAAGAGATGGGGCTTCTGTACTGTTTCGGTGCCTGGCATTTTCAGTGTGTTGAATGCGGACCCTTAAACCAGGACAACTGTGTCTTATTTTTATCTTATCGTGGCGGGCCTCGCTTTAAGGAATTCTCGTATGTGAAAATATAGATTAGTATTCTGTACACAAAAGGATTAGAACCCGGTACTAGTGAGGGTCCAGGTAACTGGGTCCTCTCCTACGTGTACCTGGGGAGATAAACTGGCTTCCCTGAACAAGTGGGCAGAGTGTGCCCAAAGCCTATGCACTGTGTGCTCGCCGGATCGTGCAGCTCCGCTCGTGGGAACGTGTCCTGAGGAAACCACCCTGACAAGAAACACCGACATGTTAACCCGCCACATCATCCAACAGCGAAAAGTTAGAAACAACTTACAGGTAGATCAAAGATTGTTCAGTAAACACGTAGGTACAAAGGGACACATGATATTAGGGGCGCCTGGGGGGCTCAGTCGGTTAAGCGTCCGACCCTTGATTTCTGCTCAGGTCATGATCTTACAGTCCGTGAGTTCAAGTCCCATATCGGGCTCTGCACTGACAGCGTGAGCCTACTTGGGATTCTCTCTCCCGCCCCCCCCCCCGGCCCCTCCCCCTTTCTCTCACGTGCTCTCTCTCTAATATAAATAAACATTTTTAAAAGTACATACAATATTACTGGATGTTTACAGAAAGCCCATGTGTAGGTGCTTATAAATGAAAAGGAAAGATTAACCAGATATAAACAGCTCTCTCTGAGGGGTGGAGACATTTGTGGTTTTAACTCTTTTTTGAATTTTGAAATACCTTTCCTCAAACTTTCTACAGTGGAGATATATTATCTTTACAACCAGTAAAATGTTCAATAAACTCATAAATCCCATTGGAAGAGAGACAAAGATAAACTGGGCTGTGACTGTTTCCCATGATTCATTAGGGGATCCTCTTACATTTATGACCTTCATTACCAAACAGCAGAACAAAATAGTCTTTAGCACCAATATCCTACAAGAGGAAACTATTTTCTTACGAAAATAACCTCTTGAATCTCCCCAAAAGTGGCTTCATTCCTGTGTTTCCAGAACAAGAAGTCAGGCATATGTTCTGTTCAAAATGAACAAAAGTCAAACATGTTTTACAGCCATTAAAAAGTTTGAGGTTCATGGGGCGCCTGGGTGGCGCAGTCGGTTAAGCGTCCGACTTCAGCCAGGTCACGATCTCACGGTCCGTGGGTTCGAGCCCCGCGTCGGGCTCTGGGCTGATGGCTCAGAGCCTGGAGCCTGTTTCTGATTCTGTGTCTCCCTCTCTCTCTGTCCCTCCCCCGTTCATGCTCTGTCTCTCTCTGTCCCAAAAATAAATAAACGTTGAAAAAAAAAAATTAAAAAAAAAAAAAAAAAAAAAAAGTTTGAGGTTCAGGACTCCCGGCCGGCTCGGTCGGTGGAGCACGCGACTCTTGATCTCGGGGTCATGAGTCTGAGCCCCACCTTGGGTGTAGAGATTACGTAAAACTAAAATCTTTAGATAAAAAATTGAGGCTGATCTGTGTGTGTCTCAACACGAGGGATGCCAAAGATAACACTGATGCGTAAAAAAAAAAATGCAAGCTACCAATCTTTCGTACTCAGATTATATTTAAAAAATAACGCAACAACAAACTTTTCCCTCCAACTGTATGGGACATCGTACCAGAGAAATGTTGACAGAAACAGGCCTGGGATGACTGATACGCACTGAACTTGAAGAGAGTTACCGAGAGAGCTCTGGTGAGTGGGCGGGGGGAGAGGCAGGAAACAGGGTTTTGCGGGATGGGTGGGGTGGTGTTATTTACTTTTTACTTCGCATGCTTCACCATTCTTTACATTTTCTAAAAATAATTTTAAAACGTTCAAAAGGAAATCGGTAAAAGAGAGACACACCTGTGCTGCGGGCTCAAGGCCGAGGCAGATGGTACATTTTGCTTACTTACAGTGAAATTCCTGCACTTTTCTGGTAATGATAAGTGGTAATGATAAGAAACGATTCTCCCTCTTGGTGATGCTTTGGCAAATGTAAATATGGCCAACGGGCCTTTCTGACGTCTCAGCTCAAATATTTCAAGTACAATCTTAAAGATGTACAGTTGTGTAACGGGAGACTTACATGGTTTTTGAAGTGGAGGGCGGGCAGACACTCAGTGGGCCATCCCCCCTAACCAAACCGTCCTCCAAATGCACGCTGGAGTTGAGCACAGGCCAAAACGTGATGTGGGAAAGGTCTGTCTTCAATGACCATGACTTTGTCACGTAAACACTGCCCCTCATTCTTGTCTTGGCAAACCCCCTCCTTCCCTCTCATAATGTCCTTTCATTTCTTGTACCAAGGAAATGTGGTTCAGTTCCAGAAAGGAACTGAAACACATCCGTGTGAAGGCATAAATGACTCTTTAAAATATTACTTTTGTAATCAGATTTGCTTTTTATAGGTTAACAAAGGAATGAAGCTCTAATGGTGGAATCTCGCACATCCACCAGAATATGGGGGCACAGTCAGTCCCTGACTCTGCTTATATATCCGCGGCGTCCTCCACGGTGGCCTCGCATGTGCCAGGCACTTTCCAACTTACAGGTGATGGTATATGTCAGGACTCCGTTGCAGCCGGGTTTGGAATCCTATATACAAGTCGTCCCAGAGAAGACCGTTCTTTACCACGTGTCTGATGACGTCAACCCGGCTCCGAATCTGAAACAGACATGGAACGAAGAGCAGGGGTGACCCAGCCAGCACCGAGTACCGACCCCTCATGTCCCTGGGAGAAGCAGCTGTCTGGGACGGCAGGGACCCGGGCAGTCAGGGAGAAACGCCGACTACAGTAGATGTCACAGGCCGGGGTGGGGGTGGGGGGTTGGTTGGAGAGAAGGGACCTGAGCTCGGCAGGAAGTGAGGGAAGGAAAACGGGAAAGGGATCTGGAGCTGGGGAAGCGAGCCTCGTGGCACAGTCACATCGCTGGCTCGAAATCCACGTTCCAGCGTGTGGAGTCAGCAACCGCTCTGTGCCTCAGTCTCCTCATCTACAGAACGCAGATGACGGAACCTTCCTCCGAGGGTGGCTGTGAGATTAATTGAGTCGATGCACATCCAGGACTCCCGCTGCACGGTAAGCTTTCCGCACAAGTGGGCGCTACAGTGTTATTCTCAAAGTGGCGCGTTCCAGTCTCCCGCCGGAACATTCTGCGGCACAGCCGAGCGTCCGGGTCTCCGGCCGTCTGCGGGTTTCGGGCCTGCCTCACAGCAAGACCACCTCAGGTAGGGGGTCAGGCCCTTCCCTTTCGAGAATCTCAACTCCCGACACGGAGGCTCGGGGGAGGCGTCAGAGGAGTTCAGGATTAGCAGACAAGCAGAGATGGTTTGGAGTGTCAGCCGAGGGCTTACTACTCAGGTGACCTTAACCTGGCTCAGCCTCAGTTTCCTCTCTTACAGGACCGTTGGGAGAAAAAACTGGTATCATTTATAAAAAGAAGTGTGCAAAGATCCGCGGTGGCTTCGACACGGCAGCCGCACCAGCGCTAAAGGTCACCAGGAGCTTTCTCGGTATCGGACGTCGGATTTGTCCCTGGGAAACAGCACACGGAAGCCACTAGACGCCAACTTCCAGAAATGACACGCCATTACGTGACGTAGGGTGATGAGATGGACACTGTGGTTTACTTGTCTCGCCTGCACCTTCCCTCCAAAAAGATGACATCCGCTGTGAGCGCGGACACAGCTCAGCGGCTCTGTTCTTCTGCCAGAAGATTTAGAAACGTGACTGCAGTTGGGCCAGGATGAGCCTGCCCCTCGTAAGACTGAGGTCTCGTTCCTCACACCGGGCAAGGAGATGGCCTTTCTAACCTTTCAATCTGGAGAAGAGCACACAGAAGACCGGGGGACACAACTGAGAAGGATTTGGGGTACAGATGGGAAGGTCCTGGTGACCGATGAGCTTTCGGGGTGAGGGAAAGGGTCACCGTGTCAAGCGTGGCTCATCGTCGGGGGTCAATGCTGCCAAAAATCCAGAAAAGAAGAAAAGAGCGGTTCTAGAGAAGGAAGAGGATGAGCTGGAATTTGAACAGGTTGAAAAGGAGGTGATGAGAATTTGGAGATGGGGTGGCGATATCGGGCGGGCCGCTGACTGGAAAGAATCTCAAGCCCGAGCGTGTTGTGGGGCAGGACATACAGATTTTGGACTCATTAGCGGAGATGCGGTACCAGCAGATGAGATCGCCCAGGAAGAGGCGCGGGAGGAAGAGTGATTTGAACACAGAACCCCGGGGGGGGGAAACAAGAACTTTAAGTGATGCCTGGAAGAATGCAGGAGAATAGTCGGGAAGCGAAAAAAACCCAGGGGTGGAGTCACAGGAATGGAGAAAGGACTTCAGTTTGAAAAGATGGACCGGTCACACGCAACAAACCACCTGTGTTCTGTGCACTCTCAGGCCCAACCAATGTGTTCACAACACACGTATACAGGTATCAGCTGTCACGGAACAGGAAACAAAGGGAGTCGTTGACCAGCAAGAGATTTCAACTAACTTCAATCTGGAACGTAGGCTGATGAGGGGCAACCAAAGACAGAGTCTGCGGAGTCCCAGAGCGCGTGGGGAGGGGCGTCCAGACGTGCAGGGGGCAGAGGTGGGTTCCAAGGGCGACGTGAGGACACACAGCATGACGTACATGCAACCGCTGACCTGTTCCTATGGCCCTACGCGCTGTTCTCACTGAATACCTTCAGACAGTTCTCTGAGTAAATGGAATGGATTCTGGCGGGAGCCCAAGGGGGTGGTTTCCTCGTGATGTCCCAAAGCCAGGAGCTCTACACTTTGGAACTTAGGGGAACCCCGACCTAACAGCTAGCTGCTCACCCCCATAACTTAAACTGGTGACCCCGGACCAAACAGCCTAGCTGGCGGGTCATAGAGCCCACGGTCCCTTTTTAAAAAACTGAGTTAGTTTTCTGCTCATTCGTTAATCTGGGTATTTCACATAAAAATCCAGGCTTCCGAGTTCTCTGGAATATTCCAATCAGCTGGGGCTCATCAGGCGCTGCCCCCTTCCACGTGATAGTCCCCACCCTGCTCTCCTGTTTCCAACCTGCCTTGAGCCAGCGGTGAGCACTATAGCATGTGATCCCTGCCTTTAGGTAAAGCCCGCCAATGACAAGTCCTATACAGACACAGAGAGCCCTACACCAGCTGGGGAAAGGTCTTGTCACTGGTAAATACAGATGAATCCCTTACTTCTTGAAAGTCACGTACAAAGGAAGAAAGATCAGCCTGTGGTAAGCAGCGGGGCACAGGGGGAGAGGCCAAAGGAGCAACGCCCTCCACGTCCACGCAAGGTGACCTGCTAACCAGCGGCGTGCGCTCGGCTAAACTGCCTTGCGACGCGAGGCAGGAAACTATGTAAAGCTCAGCTCCCACGCATCCCTTCTGTGGCAGTGACTTAAGCAGAAAGTGTAGAAGCAAAGAAGGTTGGGACCTGGCCGGGGTCTGGAGGCAGGTAAGGGACGTCGCAGGGTGACAGATCTGTAGAGACCCAGAGGAGCTCATCCAGATTGGAGCAGGAGGAGGTGGACTGCAGTGGCCATGCATCTAGGAGACACGGAGAGCTGGTGAGACAGAAGATATACTTATGAGCTTGAAAGGCAATTAATGGTTTAAAAGAAAAACAAAAACAAAAACAAAAACAGAAACGGGCAGCATGAGAGGACTCTAGGAGCGCTTCCAAGGGTAGGCATAAGCAAACCTCAGCATGAGAAAATCTCCCTAAGATCCTGGCAGATAAAAGCACCGAGAGCCACATCACAGAGCACCAGGCACGATGATGATGCACTTTCCGGTGCATTTGAATCTGCAGCAAGCGGTTGCTTGCTTGCTTTACCCAGCAGATGTGAAAAAGCGACTTTCCGTTAAATATTTTACATGAACTTGTTAATCTGAAAAGTCTGAAGATGTATCTCCTTGAAGGCGAACAGATACCTCAATGTACAGATTTTGTAAATTCAGAATCTGGGGAGCAACATAGTGGCTGAAGTCTAGAGCCTAGAGTCTAGCTAGACTCTAGAGCCAGACAGCGGAGGTCAGCCCTGTGCCCCACCGCTTGCCAGCTGGACAGCCTGCGGGCAAGTTCCTGACCGCCGGTATGGCGTTACCCTCATCCAGAAGTGGGGGATATAGTGATCTCTGTCCATAGGTTGTTGCCGAATAAATGACTTAATGTTTATAAAGTGCTTAGAGCTATGCGTTTGTTAAATAAAGCAATAAATGTAATAGATCCATTTTGCTTAAAATGGGTGCTTCAACACAGGGTTCTCCTCTATGTGAAAACCCAGTTTTTTTTAAAAGCCAGAAAGCAGGCAGTAAGTCATTGGTTGTACTGAAGTTTCGACCTAGGATTCTCTTCAATAGCAAGTACTTTACTAAACCTTAAAATACAAATCAAATTATTAAAAAGGCATTTAAGAACACATCTGTTATCCAAAGGTATGTTTAAACCACTACAATTAAAGTAGCGTGCGTTTATATGGCACAAGTAACAAGTTCAAGGGCAGACCGTATATCCTCCTAATTTCCCGAATGGTCGTTGTGTTTACATTCACATAGAATTTAAAATTACAGTGCATGCTCCTGTATATTATTAGTTATGTGACTACCACAAAGTGGTAGAGTGGGAATACGTCCCATGGAAAGAAAAAACCAAGGCTTGGACAGGTTAAATCACTTACTCAAAGCCTATAATCAGCAGGGAGGGGGCACCAGTCCTAAGCTTGAAGCGGTCTCCAAAGCAATAGCTCTTCCTTTCCATTATGGCGCCACAGGTCAGGGATTTGCTCCAAACTGGAGCTCAATCAAAGATGTGTTGATTTATGTTGACTTAATTCCTTTTGTAGGGATGCCCACTGGGTCCACTGGGGGGAAGGAGGCAGAGGTCTCGAGGCTTGCGGGTCTGATGATAGCTTAAGCGGGTCGGGTTTGGGCAGTAAGCACGTAGAGGAGCCAATCTTTGCAATGGACTCAAAAAGCAGCAAGTATGGACTTCAGTTAATAATTATGTTTCAACACTGCCTCATTAGTTGTGACAACTACCACAGTAAAGGAAGGTGCTAACGATCTTCTGTGCCATCCTCCCAAGCTTTTCCGTAAATCTAAAACGACTCTAAAATAAAAAGTGGATTTAGAAAGGAAGGAAGAAAAGTAGACAGGAAGGAGCAATTTGCTGCTTACTTCCTCATACGGGTGTTCCCGGCTTGGTCTTTCTTTTGGAAAGGATAAGTCTAGAAAGTCAACCAAATAGTCATATCCTCCAGGAAAAGGGCTGAAGTCCTCATCTGTTTCAATCATCTGTGCAAATGACAACATGGTAAAGGCAAGAAGCATATAAGTCTGGTGGTCAAAGTCTTCTAAAAATCCTAGACTGTGTAAGACCCAAACATCCTTAAATGATAGCAATGAATTGGAGTTCGTATATTCCCTCCCTCAATCTCTCTCTCTCGAACTGATAACATTCAAATCCTAGCCTTCTACACAAGCAGGCTTCTTCACATCACTAACTTCAATCAAATTTACAGAGAAGATTATCATCATCTTGAGTATTGTTAGTAATGAGACAGCAAACGCCATGATAAGTTTGTAGGCAAAGGAAGAAATAAAATGTGCAATGTTTCTCATCATTAAATAGCAGCAAAACAGCCATAGCTTCATGGAAAATTCCAAATATTTTCTCTTTTTCATACTGATTGTCCCACTGAAAGTAATCATTTAGACCAATGCTCTCCAGGTCTCTGGACTTCAAAGACAATTTCCTAAAAAATATTCGGGAGCTAATATAAACATTGATGTAGTGCCTTTGGATGACACAAAGGGTTGGGGGCACAGACCCCTTCCTGCTCCCACTCCTGTGCACCTGAAACGCCATGTATAACTTGACTCCCCCACAATATAATAGCATGTTGACTAGAAGCCTTACCGATAACATAAAACATAAACACATGTTTTTTATGTAATATGTATTGTATACTGCATTCTTACAATAGAGTAAGCTAGAGAAAAAGTGTTATTAAGAGGATCCTAAGAGGGGCACCTGGGTGGCTCAGTCATTTAAACGTCTGACTCTTGGTTCTGGCTCAGGTCATGATCTCGTGGTTCGTGAGTTCGAGCCCTACATCAGGCTCTGTGCTAACAGCGTGGAGCCTGCTTGGGATCCTCTCTTTCTCTCCCTCTCTCTGCCTCTCCCCTGCTGTCTCTCTCCAAATCAGTACACACTACATTGAAAAAAAGAAATTCATAGGAGAATTTACATATATACGGTATATTTACAGTCCTCAATTGTTAAAAAATCTGCTTCTAAGTGTCACTCAAGAGTCAACCGCATTTTATTTCCCAGTGAGGACTTACAAAAAGTCTTACATCTACTTTTATTTCATTAAGGAAAGAATGCTTTGACACCTCAAAAACAGAGAGGACCTAATCTTGGAATAATGACCATTCATCCCGAGAAAAGAAAGCTGACAACTTTGTAACCGTACTTGGAAGCATACTCAAACCTACTCACCACTGACCGGAGAAATCATTGTCATAGACTGGCACTGACCCCCAGGCCAGGTTTTAGGCATCATTGCCTTTAAGAACGGCAAGAATTGCCTGGTATTACTGTTCAGGGGTTGAAAGGTAAACCTGGGAATAGTCCTCGCTCTGAGGGGCCCCAGTCCTTGTCTCTAAGAGCGAATGCTGTCTATTGCCTGAGGTGCTGTCCCTAAACTTTGCACACTAAACAGAAGCTGGATAAAATACACATGTGAGTGGCTGGTTACTCCAGCCTCTGCAGTACTCCTGGCCCACTGTGGCTCCCTCTTTCTCTTGCACCTCCTACCTGTTAGTATTTACTTTGCTTTTGGAGACACTTTTAGCTTCGGTGGCCAGGTTATAACCCGAACCGCTTGGCTTGTGAGCCCTGTATGTACGTGCTGCAGCGAATATAAGTTTCAGACCTCCAGCCTAGATCTAGCACTTAACCTTGTGCTTAAACCTCATGGTTTGTGCAATCTGATTCTTACCACAGCTGCCGATAGGAGGCACCTGTTTCTATGTCACCCGGCTACAAGTCAGGTGGGTAGCACCTTCCAGCCCCACAGCGTAAAGAGCTGTTTCTGCCAATGCTAAACAAAACAGAACACCCACAAAACCCACAACAACAATCATGGGACAAGAATGCTCCCAAAGCAAAAGTGAGCTGGACCTGAGGGAACATGCCCTACATTTGGCGCTTAAGGCAGGCTTATTGAGAAATAAACTGGAATGCTCAGGGGGTTTCCTCTAGTTCCATAATACAAGAGCAAAGACAGACAACACTTATGGCGTACCCTGACCACCAGGTTGTAATCCTTAAATCCCGCCCAAGTGAAGTATTCTTTTATCCAGGATGAGTGAAGAAATATATCATCTCCTACAGCAGCATTCAAGATGTTCAAATAGGGTTCGAAGTCCCAGGAATCCTTGTAGATCTTGGTCCCCTCTGGAGGCTCTATGATGCCCTTGCTTAAAGACACAGAGGTGACAGTTAGTCGTATTGTGACAATGTGAATCCCCTGGCACTGATGACTATATTATGGTTATGCGGGACGTTAACGTTAGGGCAAGTCTGGGGACGGGACTATGGGAAAACTCCACATCTTTTGTAACTTTTCCCTAAATATTAAAAAAAGATCATAAGTTACATTAAAAATTAAAAAAAAAAACCCATTTTATTTGTTTATTTTTTAATGTTTACTTTTGAGGGAGACAGAGACAGAGTGTGAGCAGGCAAGGGGCAGAGAGAAAGGGAGACAGAATCCGGAACAGGCTCCGGGCCCCGAGCCGTCGGCACGGAGCCCGACGCGGGGCTCGAACTCACAAACCGTGAGATCATGACCTGAGCCGAAGTCGGACGCTCAACCGACCGCGCCACCCAGGCGCCCCAAGAGTGCCACACTTCTGGGGAGGCTCCCTCCTGCACACACTTGAGCGACGGCCCCAGACATCTGTTGCGTGTCCAGAAGGCACGTTACCCGAGGTGGCTGAGTACGTGTGACACTTTCGGATGCCTCTGCCTATCCAGGTGGAAAGTGGCCGCCTGAAGGAAATCACCGATGGCCACAGGGCCTCACCGCCCCGCAAGGTGGCTGCGAGGAGGCACCTAGTCAGAGCGTGCGTGTACAAAGGGGGGATTCCACAGGGAGAAAGAAGGGCACGAAGGTGAGAGAAGCCATAAACAAGGAAGGCAAAAGTGAGCCCTTCCAGATCAACAGTCAACCAGACAGGAGCCGTCAGAATGCCTGGATGATTCGGAAACGTCCCACAGAAGTTCCTCAGGAGACGTGTGAGGGGTGGGGCCTGAACCCCAGCCTGCACCGAGCTCCTGTGAATCGGCCAGTGTGGTGGGTTTCCAAGTCAGAATACATTTCAAGGTCAAAGTCCATGTCTGCGGGGAAAAAAAAAGGTTGGAAAACCACTGATCTGGGCCCTTTTGATCCAAGTAGCTAAACGATGGAAGTGTTGAATATAATGTCATATTTATGTTGCGGATGTCCGCTCACGGTCCCGCCCCCAGCCTCCGCGGAATGGAAGTGTGGGGGAAGCAGCAGCATGACTGGCACTTAGACGGGGCTCAACAAGTCTCTGTTGAGCGTCTCAGCGAGTTTAGCCTAGCTTCGAGAAACAGCCAGAATTTGGGGCCTCTGACACATGGTCCTCCCACTGTACTGATCAAACCACAGCTGAGACGGACAGATGGGCAATTTTATTCTGAAACCCGGTCAGCAATCTGGATAACCGAGTTCTCTGACCTCCCCAGAGCTCTGTCCATCCAGTGCGGAGAGGGAATCACCGCGTGAAACACGGAACCCTGAACCCTAGAAATGGAACGGGATGTGATGGGGGCAAGGGAAATCCAAGGAGGGAAACAGGCACCTGTCTACTAAATAGCTGGCAAGTCACTGTAGGTCTGTACGTACCACTTCTCAACACGATGCTTTGGTCCATCATTCTCCCAAAGCTACAGACGCGCTAGCTTCGGTGAGAAATTACTTAACAGAATCCCAAAGCTTCTACCTTGGAAGTCAATCTCAGAGCTACTTCTGCAACTCCTTGCCGGGTCTCGGCTTAAAGCCGCACTCATCTCAGGCCCCCCAGCTGCCTTCTCGACTGGAGCTATTCTCCCTGTAGCCTCTTCCCCAGTTCACGCTCCTCTGCAGGCTGAAATGGTTTCTCCAGAACATAACGCAGTGATGTGCCTGCTTTGCTGAGTAACTTTCTCAAGCGCTAGTTACTCCCAGGCAAGCTCCCTGCGTGGTTTCACGAGGCCTTTGTGACCCCGGCCCCCGCACGTGACGTCTGGCATTCCTGCTTCGTGAGGGAAGGACATTTTCACGGCTGTGTCTCTGTACCTAGTTGTACCTAGGCAGGCATACCAAAGGAGCTCAATAAATCGTTTCTGAATGAATGACATACACTTGCTCACCGGTTCAAAGTGTCTGCGCGCATCAAACTCGCAACACCATCGACCCCTCCCTTCGCCAGCACACGCCATTCCCTCTGGAATCTGGAATCTCTCCTTCCCTCTCTCCGTCCCTCTTATTCGCTCCCTCTCAATTACTCTACTGGTAATCCCTTCCCCTCTGAGACCTAGCTCAAATGCCAGAGATTTCAGATTGAGCTTTTCTTGACCACACTTCCTGTTCTCCCACCCCCTCCTCCCCTCACCAGGCAGAGTGAAGCACTTAGCCTTCCACGTCCCTCACACTCCGTGTCATTACTGAGAACCCAACAGCGCTATGCTCTTGTCACCCAGAATGTTTGGTAAGATGCAGTGATACAAATGCACATCCCCAGGCTCTACCTCGGATCCAGAGCCCCGGGGGGTGGGGCTCAGGAATCTGCATTTACCCAAGTTCCTCAAGGTTATTCTGTTTGCGAATTCCTGCTCCAGGATGCGCCCGGAGGACAGGACCCGGAAGATACGGAGCTCAGCAAACGCCAAATGACAAAGGCTCTCGAATGCCCTCTGATACCGGAATAATTAACAACTTCTCTTATCCTTGATCTGGAGAGTAAAAACTGCTTTTATCCTAGAAGCACTGGGGGGGATCTTAAAGAATCTGAAGCCAGAAGGAACAGGAAGGGTTTTGCATTTTGAAAAGTTTACTCTGGCAGCAATGTGGAGTGGGGGCTTATACACCTTTTGCCTACGGTCCCTGTAAGAATTAACATTGAATCATTATATCAGGACCCTGGGGGTCCACCAAGGGCACCTCTGACACGAAAGTTTCCTGAAATAATCATTCCCTTTATTATAGGCAAGGTACTCGGGTGTATTCTATTCTGTTCGATTTCATTTTTCAGAAATGCAGGTTGTAATGAATGTCATTGATTTTTATGACCCACCAAAAGCCACCGTGGATTTTGACCAGCAGATTGGAACTGGCTGGTATAGAGAACACAGACACAGGCAAGACAAGTCAGGGGCCACCGTGGGAATCGAGGCTAAAAATTATGAGAAGCTGAATGAAGGCCATGGTAGAAAAGGCTAGGGGCAAGTGATGGAGTTATGGGGGGCTTATGGAGGAGAAAGGACTGGCTTCAACAACCAGTTTCACACAGGAAGTCAGCAAAGGGTCAGAATCGCTAACCCCTGCCTTGGCAGGGGTGAGGCCGGGAGCAGGTGTGACCTTTTGGTTAACTGTGTGATTCGCTCTCTAACTCACCCCGTCAGTTTCTAAATTAGGGTGAGGAACTTATGGTTTCATTTGGCTCAAGACAAGTGTTTATAAAAACATAGGTCTGCGACATCGATGTTAACTTTTCTCGAATTGCACCCCCGATGCGAGGCTACTTGCTCAGATGTGCTCTGCGTGGGACAGGCGGTGGGGTAATGTTTATGCTGATATGAAAACCAGCTCTCGTGTCCGTTGCTTTTTACTTCTTTAAGGCAACTTCTTTTTGAGCCTATCAATGGTCCCTGATAGGAATAAAACACCCTCACCCTTCATCCTCAAATAAGGTTCTGAGATGAGGAAAACATTTGAGTATTTGTTACGTCGCATGAGAAACCTACGGGAAAACTCAATCTTCTCCCCCTTAGATCTGAAAGATACTTAATGGTTTATTTAAACAGTAAGACTTCCGTTTCTAAAGGTGACGTGTGGATCTGATTCCATGAGAATCTCAGCATGCCAGTCAACAAAGACTTAATATTCCTACAAACGAGGACCTGTCAAAAGGCCACAGGTATGCCCTTTATTTTCTCATAAAATTGAAAAACATTCGTAAACCATCCTTAAGACTCTATAAAGACTCAAACCAAACCTGTCTGTCGGGTCCTTTAGCATCCGACTCAGATCGAGAGTGGCTCCAGGCCGTGGGGTCCACGTTACCACATCAGAGTTTTTCTTGATAAGATTGCTGAGTTCATTTGGGTCATTTTTGATGTTTGTTTCCTTAATATACCTGTGAAAATAAGAGCATGCTTATGTAAGAAAACAATTAATTCTCAGATGCACAGTCTGAGTAGCACGATGCTAGAATTTTTTTGTCTCTTCATTCCCACTTAACCAATAACTTACCGCATGGAAAAATAAAGACTATACTTGGCCTAATGTCCCTAATTAGGGAAGAATTATTAGCCCAAGAAGTTGTACTTATACTTTGTCTTTAAGTATAATCATATGGTGATTGGATGTAAAAAGACCGACTATTTTTAACAGGTGGGAATAGCACACGCTTGTATTTGATATTAACTAAACGTACAGATGACGAAATATTATTCGATAGGAATAATACTAAGCACTGACCATGGGCTAGTCGACTTTACCTTCACAGCTCTAATGAGACAGCTACCATTCATGCTCTCACTGTAGAGAGAAGGGGACTAAGGTTTTGAAAGGCCAGGTGACTTGCCCGAGGTCACCCCCCTGGACGGCAGTGCCCACCCGGCTGTCCACCACATCGCACAGCCAGGAGGCCACAGGAAGGAGCTCCTCCCCCAGTTTGGGATCCAAGTCTGAAAAGTCACCACTTGTCATGTGCGGTTATACGCAAGAAGACGGCCATCTGCGAACCAGGAAGCCAGCCCTCACTCGACACTGAGTCTGCAACTTGATGTTGGACTTTCCAGCCTCCTGAGAAATGAACCTCGGTTGTAAAGCACACGTGCCTTCAGTCATAGCCCTTCCTGACACCTAGCTTCTCACTGTGCTACCGAGCCGAGCCGACCATCTCCCAAATTCAATTCCAAGCCACAATCTTTCTGGAAATCGCCATTTCAGGGTCATATGGGAAGGTGGTGGTGGGGCTGGGGCAGAGAAGGGGCGATCCAGAGAAAAAGGATTTGTCCCTGTGTTTCACCTGACACGGGTTATATAGACGGACATTTCTATTAAAGGGAATTTAACCTCCTTGAGCTACAACCCGCTCACCTAGACTGGATACAGAATTTTAGTCAGACAAATAAAAAACATATGTAAGCACCTGGATTTCTACAGCACCAGGGGACTTACATCACCTCATGACCCTGGAATCCATTTGGCAGATATGAGTGAAGACGTCACTCCACCCACAGATGCGAGTAGCTTTTCCCTTCCCACTGGCATTAATGAACCTCCAGCAGGGTAGAACTCACTTCGAAGCAGTTGCCACCATTCTGTCTTTTCTTACGACCTCTAGTCTCAAGATGGTTCACTGCCTGGTCTCTCTGCCTCCCATCTCGTCTCCAAACCACGATACTGTCAGATTACTCTTCCTAAAACACAATGTGTGGTGCTCACAAAATTCTGTCACTTCCTGATGCTTGCCTGTCTCCCTCTCTAAAATAATAATAAAATCAATACCGAGGTGCTGCCCTCTGAGGGGTACCGCGAGCGCTGAGAGCAACATTTGTCCATTACTCACACAGAGAAGAGTGGCTTGCCATTACTTTAAAAGGCAGCATTTTAAGTAGCCAAGTGTCCTGTAATCAAGTATGCACGACATCCGGTTCTTCTCCACGTTCTTGGAATTCAGTCTCCTTAACGTCTCTGGAATCTGAATTCCCTTCTCACTCCCTACTGTCACTCACCATCCCCGCCTAGATTATTGTCATGGTTCTCAAACTGGTCTCTAGGATCAGTATTGGCCTTTCCCTTCCCACCGCACAGACACATGACCTAACTCCCCCTCTGATCACATCGCTATTCCTCATCAGACTCTTTTATTGGGCTCCTCATGCCTTCAAGATAAAAATCCAACCCACTTGCTATGGAAGACACAAGGCTGTTCACTGTGTGGCTTCCTGGTTTCTCCCACCATGCCTCACGTAGCTTCCTTAGTCCCCTATACTGAGCTCTGTCATCTCAGCATCTTACTGTCTTTTCCGGTCAGTGTCTACTCCTACTTCGAAACTGACCCTCACCGTCTCACCCGGTACTCATTTTCTGACCCCCACTGCCTCCTAAACACACAGGTGTCCTACGCTTTTCGTGCTGTATCATGATGGTTTTTCTCTTCCAGGAGATGATCGCTCAGAACACGATCATTTATCTCTGCTTTTTCAGTACCTAGACCAGTGCTGCTCAGTAAATGATAAATGAATGCATAATGAACAGTACTGATCAAAGGAAATGACTTTTTAATCTTAGGTCAGTCTTTACAGAAAGATCAGGAAGATATGGGGTCGCTATATAATTCCACAAGAAGGTGGGAAGAATGGAAGCACATCTGCGATAGGATGTATTAAACACAGCAAATAGGATGTGATTAAACATGTGCCGATAGTTCCTCCAAGAACACGGAATGTTCAAGTGAGAACAGTCATGTTTTAATGATGACACAAATGAAGCCTAGAAAAGTCAAATGATTGCTTGTAACTAATGATAGAGGGAAGACCTACATTCCACGTGCATGATTTCTTCTATGGTGCTGTGCTGCCTGTAACGGAGGAGAAATCACGGCTGGTCCCTACGGGATTACTGTTATGAAAACTCATCTTGAGGACTGGTTTCTTTATTATCCAACAGATTTACAATAAATTTATAATTCTGTAATATCCAGCAAACTGGTACAATGACACACGCATTGCCTGTCTGCACACGTCTGTCTTTTGTTCACAGAATGCTCCCGGTAGGGAGGACAAAGAGGTTCGTCACAAAGCAGACGGTGCTCGTAGTTGCTCATGAAAACAATATTGCAGTGAGAGGCTGAGTCACTGCAGGTACTAAGGATAAAATAAGTTTTATATATAATTACAGAATCTTATAAAAGCAAAATTAATCTATAAGGTAGTAGCATTTAAAATAAAACTGTGCTTCCAATACGACAACATGAATAAGTTATATATATTGTTTTTCCAAGGGGTTATGGGTGCCATAAAACGTGCAACCTGGGGGTGCCTGGGTGGCTCAGTCAGTTAAGCGTCCGACTTCGGCTCAGGTCATGATCTCACGGTCCGTGAGTTCGAGCCCCGCGTCGGGCTCTGTGCTGACAGCTCAGAGCCTGGAGCCTGTTTCAGATTCTGTGTCTCCCTCTCTCTCTGCCCCTCCCCTGTTCATGCTCTGTCTCTCTCTGTCTCAAAAATAAATAAACATTAAAAACAATGTGCAACCTGACTGTATCACAAACATGACTCAAACAAATACGTGAGTTTTAACTACCACGGCTGAAGGTGTTGGGAATAACTATTTGCTTTGTTTGTTTTTTAATTAAAAAAAATCAATTTACATTCAGTATTTTTACTTTTTGAGAATGGCTCTGTGAATTTTAACACATGTACAGATGTGAGCAACCGCCACCGCAATCAGTGTACAGAGCGGTCCTATCACCCCTCGAAACTCTCTCGGGTTGCCCCGTTTCAGTCAAACGCTCCCCCCAGTCCAACCCCTGGCAACCGCTGATCTGTTCTCCACCCCTATGGTTCTGCCTTTTCCAGGATGCCTTAGCAACAGAATCATACAAGATGTCAACTTTTGAGACCCACTTTCTCCACTTAGCATGATGCTTTTGAGATTCATTCACGTTGTTGTGTGTTATCAGTCTTTACTTCGCAGTGTATTCCGTGATGTAGACATCGTGGTCTGTTGAGCCATTCACCTGCGAATGATATTTGAGTTGACTTCGTAATCATGAATAGAGCTGCTATTAATATCTGGGTACAGTTTGGGTGTGAATAAAGGTTTAATTTTTTTTTAGGCCAAATACCCAGGAATGGAATTTCTGGGTCACGTGATAAATGCATGTTGAAAGAAACAGCCAAACCGTTTTCCAGAAGGCTGGGCCAGTTGGACTTCCCAACAGCCATCTGTGAAAGCCCCGTTGCTCTGCATCCTTACCATAACTGGCTACTGTCAATTTTCAAAAGTTTGTTATTTCACTGTGGTTTTAACCTGTGTTTCCTAATGGCTAATGATACGAGCACATCATTTCTTATGCTGATCTGCTTCTATATATCTTCTTTGATGAAGTATCCGTTCAAATGTTGCGTCCACGGATTATTGTTTCCTGACATTGATTTCTGAGAGTTCATTATAGATTCTGGATACACGTTGTTAGTCAGATATTTGATTTGCAAATATTTACTCACGGTCTTTAGTGTATCTTTCACAGAGAAAGATTTTTTAATTTTGATGAAGTCCAAAATATTAAACTTTTCTCTATGGATTGTTTTTGGTGTTATATATAAGAAGTCTTTGCCTAACTCATGGTCGTGAAGATTTTCTCCTGCCTTTTCCTCTAAAAGTTGTATAGTTTTACATTTACGTTTAGGTCTACGATATCCTTTGACTTATTGTTTTGGTATACAATGTGGGGTCTTAACCGAGGTTCATTGTTTGCATGTCCATGTCCAACTGCTCTATTAATATTTACCGAAAAACTCTCTCTTTTCTGTTGAATTGTTTTTGCACCTTTGTCAAAAATCAACGGTTATATTTGTGTGGATCTATTTCTGGACTCTCTTCTCTGCTCCACTGATCCATGTGTTTATCCCTTCATCAGTCTCATGCTATCTTGGTTACTGTGGCTTTACAGCAAGTCTTAAAAGTGGGGAGCGTGAGCCCTCCAAATTTATTCTTTTTCAAAACTGTTTTGGCTGTTCTAGTTCCTTTGCTTTTCCTTATAAATTTTATAGTTAGCTTGTCTGTACGTACAAAAAATTCTGTCAGGATTTTGATGGGTACTGCACTGAACCTACAGATTCATTGAGAGATAATTAAATAGGGACTATAACAACACACTCAACCGATAAATCACAAAATTACAAGGTAAATGAGAAAATACTTAGTGATAAAATGAAAACAAAAATACAAAATACAAAACCCATGAAATGTAGTAAAGGCTGTGCCCAGAGGAAAATTGATAGCTCTAACATCTGTATTAAAAAAGAAGACCAGCAGAGAGAATCAATGAAACCAAAAGTTGGCTCTTTGAAAAGATCAAAAAAATTGACCAATCTTTATTAGACAAAGAATAAAAGAAGACACAGATAACTAAAATCATAAAGAGAAACACTACTACTGACCTTACAGAGAGAACTATAAGATAACACTACGAACAACTGAACACCAACAAATCAAATAACTTAGGTGAAATGGGAAAATTCCTAGGAACACACACAGTGTTTAAACCAACTCAAGAAGAAAATAGAAAACATCCTCATTCTCGAACTCTCCCCTAAACATAGAAAGAAACACTTCCTAATTCATTCTATGAGGTCAGTATTACCCTGATACCAAAGGCAGGTAGGTGACGGGATTAAACTTCCAGCTGTAACATAAGTAAGTCATGCAGATGAGAAGTATAGCATAGGCACTATAGTCACTAATATCATAATAATGTTTTATGGTGACAGATGGTAACTACATTTATCTTGGTGAGCAGTGAGTGATGTATATAGAATTATCAAATCACTATGTTGTACACCTGAAACTAATATGTCAACTTTTTCAAAAATAAAAAAAAGTTTTTAAAGATGTTACAACAAAAGAAAATTACAGACTGATATCCCTTATGAACACAGATGCAAAAGTCTTCAACAAAATACCAGCAAACAATATCCAACAGCATACTAAGTTGATTATACCCCATGACCAGGTAGGATTTATCACAGAAATGCAAGGGTGGTTCAACATAAGGCAATCAGTAAGGGTATTTCACCACATTAGTAGAATAAAGGAAAAAAGCACATAATCATCTCAATCAATGCAGAAAACGGATTTTACAAAATTCAATACCCTTTCGTGATAAAAAACACTCAGGAAACTAGGAATAAAAGCAAACCTCAACACGATAAATGGTATTTATGAAAAACCTATAGCTAACAACATGCTTAATGGTGAAAGAATGAAAGCTTTCCCCCTAAGAACAGGAACAAGACAAGGATGCTTGCTTTTACTACTGCTATTAAAAATAGTATTGTAAGTTCTAGTGAAAGAAATTAGTCAAGGAAAAGAAATAAAAGACGTCTAACTGGAAAAAAAAGAAGTAAAACTTTATTTGCAAATGACATGACCCTATATATAGAAAACCAAAGAATACACAAGAAAGCTAATAAAATTAATAAGAAAATTTAGTAAAGTTGCAAGGTAAGGGCACCTGGGTGGCTCAGTTGGTTGAGCAACCGACTTTGGCTCAGGTCATGATCTCACAGCTTGTGGGTTTGAGCCCTGTGTCAGACTCTGTGCTGACAGCTCAGAGCCTGGAGCCTGCTTCGGATTCTGTGTCTCCTTCTCTCTCTCTGCCCTTCCCCAATTTGTGCTCTCTCTGTCTCTCTCTCTCTCAAAAATAAATAAACAATAAAAAAAATTTTTTTAAGTTGCAAGGTATAAGGTCAACAAACAAAAATCAGTTATGCTTCTGTAAACCAGCAAAGAACAACCAAAAAAGGAAATTAAGAAAACAATTCCATTTACAATAACATCCCAAAGAATAAAATACCTGGGAATAAATTAATCAAAGGGGTAAAAGATTTGTACACTGAAAACTACAAAACACTGATGAAAGAAATTAAGAAGAACTCAGTAAAAGACCTCCTATATTCACAGATTTGAAGAGTTATTATTTTTAAGATATCAATACTCCTCAAAACAATCCTTTTTTTTACAGAAATGGGATAGTTGACTGGAATGGAACTGATTCTCAAATTCATGTGGAAATACAAGGGTCCCTGAATACCTGAAACAATTTTGGAAAAGACAAAGTTGGAGGACCAACACCTTGCTACAAAGCTAGAATAATCAAAACAGTGTGACACTGGCTTAAAAATAGACATATAGACCAATATAGTAGAATTAAGAGTCCAGAAATGAACATCGAATACATCTATGGGTAACTGATTTTTGACAAGGGTGCCCATATCTTTCAACACAGAGAGAACTGTCCAGAGACAACTGGATTTCCACAGGCAAAAAAGATTAATTCAGACCCTTACCTCACACCATATACAAAAATTGACTCAAAATTGATTAACAACCTAAATATAAAGGCTAAAAACCATCAAACTTTTCAAATAAAACATATGAATAAATTTCTGTGACCTTGGATTTGGCAATGTATTCTTAGATATGACACCAAAAGCATAAGCAATGAAAGAAAAATCAATAGATTTGATTTCATATTGATGAAGAACTTTGGTACATCAAAGGTTATTATCAAGAAAGTGAAAACAGAGTCTGTAGAGAGTGGAAGAAAATATCTGCAAATAACACACCTGATAAGGGATTAATACCCATATAATATTTAAACGCTCCTACAGTTCAATCATGATAGCCCAATTTAAAAATGAGCAAAATGTCATAGACTCTAAGTCTAAAGTTCTTTCTTGTCTAGCAAGAAAGCAGACACAGGATTAAAATGTGAGAGATGGCGGGGCGCCTGGGTGGCGCAGTCGGTTAAGCGTCCGACTTCAGCCAGGTCACGATCTCGCGGTCCGTGAGTTCGAGCCCCGCGTCGGGCTCTGGGCTGATGGCTCAGAGCCTGGAGCCTGTTTCAGATTCTGTGTCTCCCTCTCTCTCTGCCCCTCCCCCGTTCATGCTCTGTCTCTCTCTGTCCCAAAAATAAATAAAAAAAAATAAAATAAATAAAAAAAATAAATAAATAAAAAACGTAAAATGTGAGAGATGGCTAATGTCCAGGAAAAACCAAGAGCCCCAAATAAGGGTCCTTGTCCCATTTTTATTAGGATCAGAAGGCTTACAAACATGGTGATGGACGTGCACAAACAGACAATGAAACTGTGAACATTAACTCATGGGCATGAGGGAAAGGGGGTCTTGAAGATATTCAGGGTTTAGGGGTTTGGGTTAATACAAAACAAAATCCTGGCACCAGGTGGCTGGGTAGAAGGTTGCTTACAGGGGACATGAGACACCACCTCTGTTTATCTTAGCTAGCCTAGGGGATGAGACAGATAGGACACATGACCTCAGGGTTAACAAGGCACCTTTTCTTTTGTTAATCATCTCTGATCTGGGCAGCTTCACCGGCAGTGCAGCAGTCTATAGTCCTATTTACTTGTTTACCGAATTTGGTCCTTTCCTCCTCTGAAAGCAGCTTTCTGCTACGGCACTAAATTGGGGGGTGCTTTCACCCTGAATACCTAATCTTGCTTACCTCATATACCTTTGTATGGGGGCTTTTGCCCCCCTCTCTATTCTGGGGGCCTTTGCCCTCCTCTACTCTATGTTGGGGGCCTAATCTTGTTTACCCAGGCTTGGGTGTGAGCATCCTATGGCTTTGTAATTCTTTATGCCTATTAACCCATCAGTGCAGGCTCAAGGAATTCCTAAGCTTATTCCCCATAGCAAAGGGGTGCCTGGCTGGCTCAGTTGGTTAAGCTTCTGACTTTGGCTCAGGTCATGATCTCGCAGTTCAGAAGTTTGAGCCCCAGGTCGGGCTTTGTGCTGACAACTCAGAGCCTGGAGCCTGCTTCAGATTCTGTGTCTCCCTTTCTCTGCCCCTCCCCCACTCACACTTGCTTTCTCTCTCTCTCTCTCTCTCTCTCTCTCTCTCTCTCTCTCTCTCAGAAATAAACATTAAAAAATGAGCAAAGAACTTGAATAGATGTTTATGCAAAGAAAATATAGAAATAGTTAATAAGCACATGAAAAATGATCAACACTAGTCATTAGGGAAATGCAACACAAAGCTACAATGAGTTACCATTTTACACCTGCTAGAATAGATATAATCCAAAAAATGGAACTAAGTGTTGGCAAGTGGAGAAACTGGAACCCTTGCACCTTGCTGGTGAGAACATGAAATGTTGCAACCACTGTGGAAAATAGTTTGGGACTTTCTTTTTTGGCTTAAGTTTATTATTTTGAGAAAGGAGGGGAGGGGCAGAGATGGAGAGAGAATCCCAAGCAGGCTCCACTGATGGCACAGAGCCTAATGTGGGGCTCAATCCCACCAACCATGAGATCATGACCTGAGCTGAAATCAAGAGTGGGACGCTTAACCAACTAGCCACCAGGCATCCCCAGTTTGGTAGGTTCTTTAAAGTTAAACATAGAATTACCATAGGATCCAGCAATTTCAGTCCTAGGTATATATCCCAAAAAATTGAAAATAGGAACTCAGATACTTGTATACCACTGTTTGTTGAATCATTATTCACAATAGTCAAAAGTTGGACACAACTCACTTGTCCAACAGAAGAATGGATAAACAAAATGTGGTGTATCCACACAACAGAATATTATTCAACCATAAAAAAGAATGAAATTCTCATACAACTGGGAAGAACTTTAAAGCCATTATGCAAAGTGAAATAAGCTAGACAAAAAAGACAAATATTTTATAATTTTTCTTATAAGAAATATCCACAATAGGCAAATTCACAGAGACAAAAAGTAGATTAGATTTTATCAGAAATGGAGGGAAGGGTAAAGAGAGAGTTACTGCTTGATGGGTGGGGTTTCTGCTTGAGATGAAAAAACAAGTTTTAGAAATAGTAGTGATGGTTGCATAACACTGTGAATGTAATTAATGCCACTGAATTGCACATTTAAAAATGGTGTAAATGGCAAATTTCATTATATATAGTTTACCACCCCCCCCCCCCCAAATTATACTGCATCATTACCAAGAAGGGCTTCCACCAGGAATGCAATATTGGTTTAACATATGAAAGCCAATCATTAATAGACTAGAATATAATCATCTCAGTAGACACAGAGAAGGCATTTGACATATCATTTGACATTTAAACTAGCATATTCATTTAAATATCCATTAAACTATATTTGTAAACTGAATTCTGAAGTTGGTGCTTTCTAAAAACTTTTCTAAGTTAGCACATGTTTACGATAATATAAAAGCTGTCATCATCATATTGCACTGTTCTTAATGCAAGATGGTTCTATTGACAGATGAAGTATCCCCGAGGGTAAGATGCTTAAAAATATTGCATTTAATAATTAGGATTAGTGATTGGCACTATAGAAACGTACTTAGGGGCACCTGGGTGGCTCTGTCAGTTAAGCATCCCGACCCTTGGTTTCAGCTCGGGTCACGATCTCACAGTTTATGAGATGGAGGCCCACACCCAGCTTTGCACTGACAGCACGGAGCCTGATTGGGATTCTCTCTCTCCCTCTCTCTCTCTTCCCCTCCCTCCCTCCCTCCCTCTCTGTCTCTAAATAAATAAATAAATACATACATACATACATAAATACATACATACATACATACATACATAAATAAGAAAGAACTATACTTAAGAATACTTTAAAATTTTGTCCTTGATCTTCCCATGTTTATTTCTCTACCACAAGAAGTTTAGCTAACCTCCACATTCTCATATAGATACAAAAAATACATGAAAAAGTTTTTTTCCTTGTGATGAGAACTTGTAGGGTTTACTGTCTTAGGAACTTTCGAGCATTCTGTACAGCAGTGTTAACTATAGTTGTGTTAAAGATTACATCCTCATGACTTACTTATAACTGGAAATTTGCACCTCTGACCATCTCTGTCACATTCTCCAACCCCAACCCCTGCGTCTCTCTAGTAACTGCAACTCTGAAGTCTTTTTATAGGGTTTGGGTTTGGGTGGACTTTTTTTTTTTTTAGATTTGACATATAAGATAATATGGTATTTATCTTTTTCTGTCTGACTGATTTCACTTAACATAACGTCCTCAAGGTTCATCCAATGTTGTAACAAATAGCAAGTTTTCCATCTTTCATATGGCTGCATAATATTCTATTGGTATTCCATAATATCACATTTTCTTTACCCATTTAACCACTGTTGGACACTTAGGTTACCTCCTGTTTGGTTTGGGCTATTATAAATAATGCTGCAATGAAATTGGAGGTGCATTTCTTTTCAAGTTAGTGCTTTCATTTTCTTTAAATAAATACCCAGACGTGGAATTGCTAGATCATACTGTCTTTCTATTTTTTATTTTTTTAAGGAACCTCCATACTGTTTTCCATGGTGGCTGCATTAATTTACATTCTATTAACAGTGCATAAGGGTTCTTTCTCCACATCCTCTCCAACACTTATTTTTTTGTGGTTCTGATAATAGTCATTCTGATAGGTGTGCAGTAATATTTCATTGTGGTTTTGATTTGCATTTCCCTGATGACTAGTGATACTGAGCACCTTTTCACATACCTGTTGCCCATCTGAATGTCTTCTTTGGAAAAATGTCTATTCAGGTCCCTTACTTGTTTTGAAATTGGATTCTTTTCTGCTGTTGAGTTGTAGGACTTCTTTATATATTTTGGGTATTATCCCCTTATGAAATCTATGGTTTGCAAATACTTTCTCCTGTTCCATAGGTTGCCTTTTAATTTTGCTTATGACTTCCTTTGCTGTGCAAAAGCTTTTTAAATATAGTCCCATTTGTTTATTTTTGTTTTTGTTGTCCTTGCTTTTGTTGTCAAATCCAAAAATCATCTCCGAGCCCCATGTCAAGGAGGTTACTGCCTATGTTTTCTTCTAGGAGTTTTATGGTCTCAGGTCTTACATGTAACTCTTTAATATATTTTGAATTAATTTTTGTGAATGGTGTCACACAGGGGTCTGGTTTCATTCTTTTACATGTGACTATCCAATTTTACCAGGACCGTTTAATGAAGAGTGTCTTTTCCCCAGTGAATATTCTTAGCTCCCTTGTCAAAATGTTTATTTCTCGGGTCTTGATTCTGTTCCACTGGCCTATGTGTCTGTTTTTAATGCCAATACCATACTGTTTTGATTACTGTAGCTTTATAATATAGCTTGGAATCAGGAAGTATGATGTCTCTTGCTTTGTTCTTCTTTTTAAGGGCTGCTTTGGATATTTGGGGTCTTTTGTGGGTCCATACAAATATTAGGATTATTTTTTCTATGTCTGTAAAAAATGCCTGTGGAATCTTGACAGGGATGACACTGGGTAGTATGGACACTTTGACAATATTAATTCCTCCAATCCATGAACACAGATTATCTTTCCATTTATTTGTATCTTCTTTGATTTCTTTCATCAACGTGTTATATTTTCAGTGTAGAGATCTTTCACCTCCTTGCCTAAATTTACTCTTAAATATTTTATTATTTTCAGTGCTATTGATATTATTGTTTAATGTCTTTTTCAGATAATTTGTCATTAGTATACAAAAACCCTGATTTTGTATGTTCATTTTGTATCCTGCAGCTTAACTGAATTTGTGGATCCCATTGAGTTTTTGATGACATTTCTTTGTATGATTTAAAAATTTTTTAAATGTTTTATTTATTCTTGAGAGACAGCATGAGCGAGGAAGGGGCAGAGAGAGAGAGAGGGGGGGACACAGAATCCGAAGCAGACTCCAGGCTCTGAGCTGTCAGCACAGAGCCTGACATGGGGCTCCAGCACACAAACTGTGAGATCATGACCTGAGCCGAAGTTGGATGCTCAACTGACTGAGCCACCCGGGAGCCCCTGTGTGATTTTTATAGTTGCTGCTCTGGGGATTGCAATTAACATACTTAACTTTCCAGTCTACTTAAAAATGTTGTAGCACTTATGGTAGAATGTCAAAAACTTTCCGCTACACAGGGCCCTTTATGTTAATGTTGTCTTACGTATCACACCTGCATACATTGAAAATCCCATCAGACCATGTTATAATTGTTGCTTTCAACTGTTTAACATTTTTTTTAAAGAACTTAGGAAAAAATGTCTTAATGCGTAGACAGTTATTACCATTTCTGTAGCTCTCTCTCTCATCCTTGAAATTCCAAGTTTCTCTTTAGTACCATCTTCCTTTCCTCTAAAGAACTTTCTGTAGCATTTTCTTTTCATGTTTATTCATTTTTTCATAGAGAGAGATAGATAGTGTGAGCAGGAGAGGGACAGACAGAGTGGGAGACACAGAATCCGAAGCAGGCTCCAGGCTCTGAGCTGTCAGCACAGAGCCCCATGTGGGGCTCAAACCCAGGAACTTGGAGATCATGACTTGAGCCAAAGTCGGACGCTCAACCGACTGAGCCACCCAGGTGCCCCTCTTTAGCAGTTCTTTTAAAGTAGGTCTGCCGGTAATGAATTGTCTTCATTTTGGATCATCTGAAAATGTCTTTATTTTACCTTCATTTCTGAAGGGTATTTTCACTGGATATAGTCTGGGTTGACAGTTCTTTTCTTTAAGCACCTTAAAAATGCTTTTCTAAAAAAAAAAAAAAAATTAAAAAAAAATGCTTTTCTACTACCTGCTGGTTTCTGTGGTTTATGATTAGGAACCCACAGTTACTTGAATTTTCCTCTATGTTTAAAGCATTATTTTTCTCTGCCTGAATTTCTGTTTTTCCACAGGTACAGACCATCTCCTTCCCCTTCCGATCCAACCTAAGTCTGGAGGGAAACTCCATTCTTAACTTCTCAGGTAGGGATGCCTTTGTGGGTGCCATCAGGAAAAGTCTTTCCTTCTCAAATTTAGCTTAAAGATTAAGACACTTAAAACGTCCATTACCTTGTCTGGATCCTCTTCTGTGGTCACACCTTAGACTACAAGATCAGCTGAAAGGATGCCATTTATCTGCATTCAGGCCACAAGCTTTGACATGAAACATGTTTATTTAAGCCAAATAAGGAAATGCTCTGTTCTTCTCCTTCTTCTTTTTTAACTGAAGCTTCTACAATACTTCATCGCTGGCCTGGCTTTCACAACTTTCCACGGTGTCATGTGGCAAATATTGTTGCTGAGGTGATACTGTAACCAAGAATATGTAAGCAATAGAATCACCTGTTTTAATCTTCTTCAACAGACTCTCTTGGACTTAGAAATGCTTTCTCTTTGTATCTCTGAACCTAGGTCCACCGTTGTCCAAGACAGTGAGCTATGTGACAATATGGCAAAAGCATTACCACAGTCCAGTCTCTCAGTCCTCAGCTATTTCCATGTGGCGTGACAGCTGTGGATGACAGCGGGTTCTCTTCCCCACTCCTTTCTCCATTACCTTAAGGAACAGATAACCTTTAGCTGGTAGGCACAGCGGTTGTGAAACTGTTGACGTAGTTCTGTGTCAGCCGGTTAAAAGCTGCTTCTCTGAGTTCCCAAGTGTCTCCTTTGCTACCCTGAGACCTCCTGGCTCTCTCTCTCTCAGTTTCATCAATTAGAAGATTAAAGCTTGTGGGAGCGGAGCCTTCAGGACCTGATCCAGCATTAACTGGTGTGTGTTCTGATGGCTATCCTGGTTCTTAACTACATTGAATCTTAGCGCCATTCAAGTGAAATCTTTGTGCTATGTCTACCATAGTAGGCACTGGAAAGTTTGTTTTGGTTACATTAACTGATGGCCATGTAGCTCTATACCAAGATTGAGTGTGAGACAGAGTTATCTACTGATAACTCTATTTTCTTTAGACAACTAAAGAATTTAGGGAAAACCTGAGGGGAGTTTCTGAGGGTCATCAACTGCCAGCAGTATTGGAGATGCTCATTCCCTTGGTTCTGTGTAAGTTTCACTCGACACCGACAACCCTTCTCTGGTTCCCTAAGTCCTTCATTTGCTGTCTACCTCCGTTAATTCAACTCATGTCTATCCTCTGTCCCTCAGATTAAACATGCATCAATAGGGTTAATAGATGGGCATGTCTCCTGTGTTACCAAAGGCTCCAAAATTTCATTCCTACTTTGGCGCTGTTTCTTGTGATAAGATTGCTTTTGACATACGCATTTTTAAAAGGTGTGTATGTTTATACATGAACACATTCTTTGAATTTATATCTAGGCTTATCCAGCAATTCCAAAAGGTTTCTAATAAGGGCTATGCTCCTTCAAAGTAAGAAGTTCTTAGGGAAAAAAGTACATCTGGGTTTCTTTTTAAGTTTAAAAATGTAACTGATATAGCTGCTTAGTGGGGAAGCACAGTGACATTTCAAGTACCTGGACCTTCCTTATAGAAAACACAATTGAGGACTAAAAAAATAAACAGTATTTCTCTAGCCACAGTAATTACAGTACTTCTCAATGGGACACATCTTGATCAGAGTACATCTCAGTTCAAATACTAACTTTTCATCAAGAAACTTTATCAACATTTAAATTTCATAATACTTACAGTTGAAAGAGTAGATTCACTTGTTCAAGTTATTCCAAACATGCTTAAAAGTTTTTCAGTAAGTGAATCAAGCACCAAAAATATTTTTTCATGTAGTACTCACCTGTACGTTGATAAAACTGCTTCATCTTTCTTGGGAAGAACTGATTTGACTTTGAAGCAAAATGGATTTGTTTTCAAACTACCCAAGTTTACTGCCCAAGTTTAGTAAATTCAGTAACTCTTGGGTAAACTCATTAGTATTGACACTGAATTCAAAGAGGGTAATGCATAAGTTGAAAAGCAGTGGCAAATTATAAACAGTAACAAAGCATTGTTCAAATTTGGTTTGTAATTTTTGCAGTTTATATACTCCTGCCAATTACAAATAACATCTTCTGCATATTGATTCATGTTAGAAAATGTGTAAAATCATTATTGAATTGTACTAGAAAAAGATTCAATTTCAATATAACATTCAACCTGTATGACTAAGTCACAAATACATGTTTCCTCTCCCTGGAGCTTTAAATGTAGCTTGTTCGTATGCAGTATAATATCAGAGAAATGTTAGTCACGATGCCAGATTCTTTCTATGATTCCTGAACGTTTGGTAAGCATTCTTTTTGTTTCAGGAAAAATTTGCACTTTTTTTTTTTTTTTAAGTAGGCTTCACGCTCAACGTGAGGCTTGAACTCGTGTTCAAATGTGTCCCTATTTTCCTTAAGATCTTTTCCTTAAGCTAGAAAAATACGTTAAATATATTTTAACATAGTAACTAGTTCAATCGAATTTCCAAGTACAATGAACACAAGTACCGCTGTGAAACGAGCTCTCTATGTAACATAGTCAACAAAACACATTACAACACTGTATCGGTGCATGGAAAAAATAATTCCAACCCAATCGATCCACCGACGCCAACTTCTGTAATCCTCAACTGCACTAAGGCCACTTTAAAAGTGCTTATAGCCACGTGTGGCGGGTAGTTACTATATTGGACAACTCAGCCCTAGCAGCTCCAATCGATGTCTCAAAGGACATTAATGATCTTACAAATGTTTAGTTGAACTTTTAGGAATTGATAGGAAATTCTGGACGTTTCCTTCTTATCAAAGGGTCTATGTTTTGAGAGAAAAGAAAAAGCATTTCTCCAGCTCAGGCATCTGGTAGTAGTCAAGTTCCCAGGAAGGACAATCCGATCTAAAGACAGCGGTTAAGACGCACGAAAAACAATGTTCCTTAAATCTGAAAGCCCCCTGGGATAGATATTCCTATTTGAGAGAAAGTTTATTAAAAGTCAGCTGCTGACTCTTTCAAAGATGACCTGGTATCAAAGTGACTATAACAAGTGAATTTTGCGCAAGACCCAGTACTGACACGAATGACTATCATTCTTGCACCGTTAAACTGAAGACATTTAAATAACATTTTAACATTTAACATTAAAAACAACATTTAAATAACATTCTCAAAGAAACTCCACCGACCTCCAAAAACACAATTGAAAAACCAGACCAAGAGTTATAGTCGCCAACCATTTCGCATACCCCAGAATGAGAAGGGAGCTTCAATGTGATGGGGACACGATTGTCTACTCTGGGCCGCCGCGTGGTGAAGAGAAGACAGCTTTGGCACCAGGCGCGCCAGAGTTCACTTCTCAACTCCAGCGTTTCCAACAGCCCGGCTGTGCAAGTCCCATGCCTCTCTGAGTTGGATTCCCTATCGCAAAAATGGTGTAATAGTACCGACCCCACAGCATCCCTGGGAAGATGGATTCGAATGGCGTGGCTAAAAGTCCTAGGTTAGTTCCTGGCATGTACTCAGCCCACAGCCGTCGCCTTCACCCTTTCCAGGATCCTTTCAGAGACAATCTCTCTGAATGGATTCTAGCTGCCAAGCACGGCTTTTATTCATGCTCTGTGTTCTCAGGCAGCCTATGAAGCAAGTTCTAGACTGCTTCTCCTCACTCATTCCCATTCCGTGTTGATTCCCAGCTAAACAACTCATCCAGCATACATTAACTTAGGCATAAAAATGTGGTACCAAACGTCCAGCCATACTTGTCTGATGGGTGAGATTCCACAAAATACCCAGCAAAGGGGCAATAAATTCGGGGTTGTAGGTCCTTCACCAGCCGGGCCTTGTAGTTCAAGAGCTTCTTCCTCTCTGCTTTAATGAATTGGGCTTTCCATTCCTCTGCAATGACAGGGCTTGGGTTAGAATCTCCCCAGTTCAGAAATCACAGAAAAACAGAAGTTCTGGTAACTATTTCCGGAGATAAAATTGATAGACTAACACGGAACAGAACAAAGCTCTGTGTCATGACTGAAAAGTGCTCTCTGCCCCCAAACGCTTTACTTTGAAAATTTCAATTTATTACTAGGAAAATGTTACCAAACCGGCCAAAGACACTGAACTCTCTCCTTGTCTATGGCAACTCACTGGGACCCTAGCTGAAGACAAAGGGCAGCACGCATGGCTGTCCTTTGTGTGCATGCGCATTCTAAGGGTGCTGTAATTCCTGTACGCGTTAACCCTTTTCTAACATGGACATGACTTTATCATTTTGGTAGATTATAAAAGCAGCGTGTGTCGCTCATACTCCGGCAGGTGCACAGCGGTTGACAGCATGAATGCTGGAGTCAGTTAAGACTGAGGATGAAAACGCAGCTCCCCCAGGTGCATTAAGTCTATTCCCTCTTCTGCGAGTGGGTCGTCACCCCTACCCCACAGGTTGTTTCTCTGTTCACTCGCTCACTCACCCATCCAATTTTTTTAATGAGAACCTACTGCGTGCCAGACAGTTCTAGGTGCTGAGAGTCCAGTGGTGAAAAGATAAAGCAGGCCCCTGCTCTCATGGAGTATTTATTCTAGTGAGAGAAGCAAATAATGAACAAGGACATAAATAAGGTCATTTCAAAGGGCGATGAGCTAGGAAGAAAGTAAACCAGGACAAGGGGCAGAGTGGCTGGGGTAGAGGGGCATTGTCAGACAGAGCCGTTGGCAAAGGTGACATTGGAGTCATAAAACCCAGACACAGACATAGAAGGCGCTGACCACGTGATCAGGGGCAAAAGAACTCCAGGGGGTCGAAAGGGCAAATACAAAGGCCCAGGGCAGGAACGCACTTGGTGTATCGAGACTGGGGAATGAATGACAGGTCAGTGTGGACTGATCTATAGCAAGCAACGGGAGACAGGCAGGAAAGGAAGCGGGGGAATCAGGCAGGGCCAGAGCATGCAGGGCACCGCATCAGGGAGTTGTTCCTATTGTTATCACTACTGAATTTGATAAACACAGATAAGGACACAGAGAAATGAGTTACCCAGAACCCAGCCGTACCAGCACTCGTATACTCCAGACCTTTTTAGAAATGGGTGCATGTATTCATTCACATACACATACACATGTTCACACGGGAATGGGATCATTCTAGCTAACCTTTAATGGGCATATTTTGCCTCCCCAGTTAACTCCCTAAGACAGGCACCTTCCTCTCTCACGCGGTTTTGCACCCTGGTGGGCAATGAATACAGACCTATAGAAGAAAGGAAGGAACCGAACAGAAGCTTGCTTCAGACTGCAAGTAATATTTCTGCCGCATTGCTAGAGATCATGTACCAAACGTTAATTTACTAAGTAGACATATATTGCACACTTACAGCGTCAGCATTGAGGATACCACTTACACACTTTCTCCCATCCCAACCCAGTACCACCCCTAGACTCAGAGCAGAAGAGGCCTTGCCTTGGACCCTACGCTTTTCTCCCCCTAGGTTTGAGACAGAGTTGACATATAACATTGTAGACGTTTAAGGTATGCAACGTGAGGATCTGATACGCGTCTGTATTGCAAAATGATGATCACAAGGAGGTTAGTTAACACCTCCATCACCTCACGTAATTACCATTTTGTGTGTTCGGTGAAAACCTTTGGGACCTTTTCTCCCGGCAACTCTTCAGTGTATAAAACAACACTGTTAACTATCATCACCACGCCGCACGCTACATCCTCAGAATTCACTCCTCTTATAACTGGAAGTGTGGACCTTTGACCGACATCTCCCCATGGCCCCTGCTCCCTAACCCCCGCAGCGTCACCTGTAGTGACGGCACTCCTCCCGTGTATGAGCGTTCCGTGGGGCCTAGGGGACACGCCTACGTCAAGTGGCACACACTCTGCTCTGAACTACCTTCCAAGAACATTGAAGTCTGGATTACCAATGTCGGACCTTTCCTGCTCGGCTCTATGGTCTACACCATGAATCAAAATGATCCAAATGATTTTTTTTCTTGACTATTCCTCAGATGTACCCTAATAGCCTTAATGTTTCTTTCATGCTCCATCATCATATTTCGAGCTGGAAACGTTAGTTTGTCTGTCTGTGCTTTGCAAGTCTGGTTTCCCAGTAAGACTGTAAACTTCTTGTGGGGAGTTTAACCATATCTTAATTATCTTTGTGTTTATTCTCACAGCATTTAACAAAGCACCATGCCTCTCTTTGGCATCGCTCTGATGTAAAATATTACCGGTAAATTTTCCACCACTGAAAGTCATTGGAAAGCCTGATGCTCCTCCAGCAAAATCACTCATCATTAGAGCAACCTTCTCAGGCAACCTTCCCCCATTGGGTCTGGTGCAGTCCACTGTATTAAGTATCTTATGACCTGTGGAAAAATAAAGTGGGATGGGTTTTCAGGGTGAAATCTTGAACATCATACAGTTTGAATTCCCAAGCCAACGAAGTCTCCCATGTATGTCTGTTTAATGTGACTCATTTGATCAGAGAAGAATTACTTCTATCCAAGGAAAAAGGTGAGGAAGATTTGAAAACCTAAAATCTTCAACAGCATTTTTGTTTTTAAGTTTCAAGCGAATAAATTCATCCTATTTGATTTTATTTGGTGGGTTCTGGATGTCCCATGAGGACAATTAGCTTGATTTCACTCCAGGATCACAGACAGATTACTTCCTCAGTCAATTATCTCTAGATGTTGAGCCCAAAGAATGCAGAGGAAGCGTGACGGGATCAACAGAAATCTCAACCTTCCACAAATTCCATTCAATGATTGTTAGGGCAGTAAAGCCATCTTCCCACATGAAAGGCAGAAGTGCATGATTAGATTACATGATAATATTTCAACAGATAATAAGACATTTATCAGAATGGCTAAAATAAAAAACACAAGAGGGGTGCCTGGCTGGCTCAGTTGGAGAAGCATGTGGCTCATGATCTTGGTGTTACGAGTTCAAGCCCCATGCCAAGTGTAGAGATTATAAACTTATAACATGTAAGTTTATATAAATGAATAAACACACACACACTTACACATGAAACCATAAGTGTTGGCGAGGATTTGGAGAAAGGGGAACCCTCCTGTGCTGTTGGTGGGAATGCAAACTAGTGTAGCCATTGTGAAAAACAGTACAAGGGCTCCTTAAAAAGCTAAAAATAGAATTACTTTATTATCCAGTAACAGCACTACTGGGTATGTACCCCCAAAATACAAAAAGACACTAATTCAAAGGGATACATGCACCCCTATGTTTATTGCAGCATTATCTACAATAGCCAAACTATGGAAGCAGCCCAAATGTCCATTGACTCATGAATGTGTAACATACAGTGGAATATTATTCAGCCATAAAAAAAGAATGAAATCTTGCCATTTGCAATGATGGATGGAGCTAGAGAGTATAATGCTAGGCAAAATAAGTCAATCAGAGAAAGACAAATACCATATGACTTAACTCATATGTGGAATTTAAGAAACAGAACAAATGAGCAAAGGAGAAGAGAGAGAGAGAGAAACCAAGAAACAGACTCTTAACTACAGAGAACAAACCTGGTTACCAGAGGGGAGATGGGTGGGAGGATGGGTGAAATGGGTGATGGGAATTAAGGAGCGCACCTGTGTTGAGTATAGGGTGATGTATGGAAGTGTTGAATCACTAAATTCTGCGCCTGAAGCTAATAAAACACTGTATATCAACTGCACTGGAATTAAAATCTCAAAACGTAAGACATTCAATAAAGGCAGTTTGAAGAAATTACTATATGCAATATACAGAATATCTGTTCCCTTCTGAAAAAGCTTTGCACCTCTCACTACATAGACAACATTACTGGTAATACGTTCTTTGGAAAGATTATCTGAGCGATAGCACACTGTTCTAAGGCAAGGACAGAATACATTTTATTCCATGGGAAATGAAGATAGCAGAAGATGGTTATCACTCGTCCTTCCAGGAGCATTTTTCTCTTTCGTTATTGATGAGGGCAAGAAAGTACCTTTATACTCCACAATAATGCAAGTGTCCATCTCAGGATGAACGCCATCCATCAAGATCATGAATCGAAGATTTTTGTCTACCTGGAATTTAACAATAAAAGCAACAACTGTGTATGCCAGTTTGGCTTCTAATTCAGTATTCGAGAAAGCTGTCACCTCCTCTGGAAAGAAATCTCCTTCGTCCAAAACTAGATTATTATCCTGTACTATGGAGTTACACCATTGGTAAATGGGGGAAAAAATGTCTTAGCTCAAATAAAGGTGGTATTTACAGAACGCTATGCACAGACAAAAATCGGCTATTGTTTCTTTAATCTTCAAGTGACCTCCTCACCTCAAATTCAACCCAGAAAGCATAACCGGGAAGTATAGAAAAAAACGCAGATATCTGACCTGCTGCCATATTCCGAATGGCACTATATTGATATTGGTCAACTGGACACCGCTCTGATTCAGATTCCAAAATACAGGTCTTTCCGTGTTTCCAACATAAATGGGAATATCCGGTCTTCTCCCAGCCAGCTCCTTCAGTGTGGGGTAACTAGGATCAGAAGGATGGAAAGGTTGAAAGGTGACAGAACAAGATCACCTAGTAGAAGAGACAGTTTACTCCTTATACCAACATGTTGATCAAGAAGAAACTGAGGGGCGCCTGGGTGGCTCGGTCGGTTAAGCTCCTGACTTCAGTTCAGGTCATGATCTCACGGTTCGTGAGTTCGAGCCTCGTGTCGGGCTCTGTGCTGACACCTCAGAGCCTGGAGCCTGCTTCCGATTCTGTGTCTTCCTTTATCTCTGCCCTTCCCCTGCTCATGCTCTGTCTCTGTCTCTCAGAAATAAATAAACATTTTAAAAAAATTTTTTTAAAAAGAAATTGAAAACACAGACTCTCATCAGAGTCCAAAAGAAGGGCTTTTTCCCCTCAAAGCTGAGTATAAAGGTGAGGGGCATTTACTACAAGATTCCATTTTCCTGGTCAGAACAGACCATACCCCATGGCACGTGTATCAACCAGGCGGGCAAATTCTATCTGCTACATGAATGCTGTGGGTAGTTCTAACTGAAAGTAGAAGGTGGAAAAAGTCATGCTGAAGAGGTTGCTGGTCAGGGAAGACCTCTGTGATTTTCTTTTTTTTCTCATTCCCCACGTGGCAGCTCCCAGTAAGAGAAAGGCCTGGGCCACAAGACAAGGAGACCCTGGGGCAGTTTTTCAACTTTCAAAGGTTGTTAGCCACACCTCAGTATATAGAACAAGTTCTTTGTCCTCACAGGGAGTCCATTTCCAGTTGGACAAGAGAGTCAAATTTAGAGTAGAGGAAAACGACATTCAACATTGGTGGTAATCCCGACTCAGTGCACCACGAACCGTCCAAGTAGCTTTCGAACACCTACATAGATTAAGTCAAGTTTCATTTACTGAGCAATCATTATATTAAAAAAAATTATGTACGCTGTGGGGTGTGGCAGAAACACGAATAATAAACAAATAAGTGGCAAGGTATCTACATGTCAAACACGGTGTCAGGCACTTTCACATGGTAGTTTAATGCTTACCAAAAACCCTCTGAATTTTTTGTTTGCTTTGATAAGCGAGGAAACACAGCCAGACATACTCAACTAAGAAACAGCAAACTGGTATTCAAGTTCACATTTTCAGATTCTAGGCCTAGCTCTTCCTCTAATGGAAGGCAATCCAAGACTCTAATGAATGTACTGTCTGGTTTAAGAATCACCCTTGTACGGGGGTGCCTGGGTGGCTCAGTCGATTAAGCGTCCGACTTTGGCTCAGGCCATGATCTCACAGTTCCTGAGTTCGAGTCCCGTTGGGCTCCATGCTGACAGCTTGGAGCCTGGAGCCTGCTTCGGATTCTGTGTCTCCTTCTCTCTCTGCCCCTCTCCAACTTGTGCTCTCTCTCTCAAAAACAAATACCAAAAAAAATTTTTTTTTTAAAATTACCCTTGTACAGAGTACAATGTCAGGGGAAATAGGTTATTTAATCACAGGAAAAGCAGAAGCAAAATCTGCATAACTGTACTAATATTTAAGTTCCAGCACTGTGTTAAAAGATAGTCAAAAAAGCAGAATCCGTGGGTGGGGGAAATCAGAAAATTTTCTTCCTTAAAAACAAAGGATTTGAAAAGTGAAAGATTCTTTGTGCCTTCAATCTTTGGGTTCAGCACCCAAATCTTCTATTTTAAAGGACTTTGGGGGTTAGGACAAATTAGTCTAAAATGGATGTTTTATTGTTTTCTGATTTTTTTTGATTGTTCACAATTCTTAGTGGCATCCATTAATAATATGATCTATTACAATACTCCCTCCCTTTACACAATGAAATCACATTTCTTTGACTAAAGACTACTCTCTAAAGTGCACTGGCCTTTCCCCCTTGTTTCTGTTTTTAGCTCAAATAAAAATTATATTTACGGAACGGTATGTACAGACAAAATAAGTCATTGTTTCTTTAATCTGGAAGTGACTTCCTCACCTAAAATTTAACCTGGAAAACATAACTGGATAGTGTAGAAAAAACCCACAGGTATCTGACCTAGTGCCATATTCCTAATGACACTATATTGATAGACATCAGGAGATTTTATTCAGCAAGTAAAGGTGAGACAAAAAATGGGAGAAAACGGCCCCCATGTTTATGAGTTGACTAGTGAGGGGCGCCTGGGTGGCTCAGTCGATTGAGCGACCGACTTCAGCTCAGGTCACGATCTCACGGTTTTTGAGTTCGAGCCCCGCATCGGACTCTGTGCTGACGGCTCGGAGCCTGGAGCCCGCTTCGGATTCTGTGTCTCCCTCTCTCTCTGCCCCTCCCCGGCTCGTGCTCTGTCTCTCTCTGTCTCAGAAATAAATGAACATTAAAAAAAAATTATGAGCTGACTAGGCGAGAGTCAAAATGGAAGGGGTTATCAAGGAACCAGCCTTCGCGGAGTGACCCCGACGAGCTTCAGTAACTTTTCGGCGATCACCTGCCTGCAGTAGACCTCATGGCCATACATGCTGTGACACTCTAGATGAGAACTGGTGTCATAACGCCTGACAAGTTCACCTACACAAGCCCCTGAAATGAAAACTAAATTGCTTTTTAGGACTGTGGTTGGGGCACAGCTGGACGACATGACATGAAAACTTCTCCCCTCCCTCAAATTCCGTGTGCTCCACACCCTGAATAAACCGCCAACCAGGTTTTAGGAAAGCCAAGTGCGCCTTGGAATGGGCACTGGGCAGCCATCACCTCATGTAGGTAACCCTGCTCTTTCTGGAGAGGCCACACAAAAGAACTCGCACGCAGCACGGCTGTTACACGGTGCGTGAACCCAGGGCTCTCAGAAACTCGGAGGTGTGCGGCCGCAGCTTCCGCACATGGTGTGGGACAAAGGCGCCATGCAGTGGACACGGAGATTTTTCATCACCGCACCCGCATACCGGGTTGTCACCAGTTCGTAAGTGACCGGCAGGTAACTTGTTATTCAGCCAGTTAATTACATTTATAAAGCATTTCCTGAAAGAACTAAATAAATAACTGAGCGCATATTCATGTCTTAGAGTAGAAAATCCAGGGGCCGGTCAACCAGCAAACAACATATCGTCCCTAACCATGGACGTTTCTACCAAAGCGTGTCCTGCACGTGAACTTTGTCACGGAGGTTCGCAGGAGAAAAAAGGCTGAAGTTGCTTCATTTTATAACATTGTGGGCACTGCTGCGTGTTTAGATGGGCGACCCAGCAGCAGTGATACAAACTTCAAAACAAGGAAGAACAAAAATGACCCTGTAATTAACCAAGAGATTGGGACCATGTCCTTCCCTCTTTCCTAAATAGTTCGTTTGCAAATGTGTGTGGCCTTATAAGCGACAATTCTCTTCCTTTTTGATTTCCTCGGGGAGGGGAGTTTCAGTTCCCATTTTCAGTGTGATGCTGCTCTGGTTTCAATGAAGTGTTGGATCGGGTTGACTCAGGGGCAAAAAGCCGGGAGCTCGGGGTTATCGGGGCGCTACAAATCAGGAGGTGGCCAACCGCAGCAACCTGTTCCCGCAAGCTAAGAATGGTTTTGACCTTTTGAAAATAGCCGAAGGGATCATCCCAAGGACAATGATGCTTTGTGACACATGAAAACTGCATGATATTCGCATGTCCTTGTCTATGAATGGGATTTCATTGGAACCACAGCCACAGCCACAGAGGTGAGCAGATGCGACCGGGACCACACGGCTCGTACAGCCGAAACCATCGACACTCTGGCCCGTACAGAAAGTGTGTGCCGACTCCTGCTATAAATGTTGAACTGAAAAAGGAAGTCAGCTTTGGTGATCCTTCGATGCAGACTTCTACCAAGTGGCCCGAGAGGGGGAAGTGAGAAGCAGAGAGGGTTGTCAGCGCCCCCCTCCCCTCCCCTCCCCTCCCCTCCCCACCACGGCGCCTTCCTCACTCCCGGCAGTATGAAGTGTGCACGCGCTGCTAAAATCAGGCCACGCCAATGTCGGCATTCACCTGACCCGAGTCCGCTTTTTCTCATCCCAGCTGCACCTACCTCCAAAATTGCAAAAGCACCTGAAACCGCGCTAGGCCTTTACCGCCGCACTCGCTCCCTTCATTACCTCAGGTGGTCTGAGTGCATGTGACTGATGTAAATCAGGTCTGCCCGGCACAGCCTCTCCAGCCAATCAGACGGAGGCTCGTGCAGCAGCCACCAGCCTCGGGCGAACGCAGGACCCGTTAACCAGGGGTCAAACACCATCCTTTTGTCTCCCAGCTTGAGGTCCATGCAGGCGTGGGTGAGGTACGTGATCTGTTGGAAGACAGTGAGATTCAGGTGGTGGAACCCTTCCTGGCCAGCAACAGGGAGCCGAAAGGTCTGTGCCGCTTGGCCGACACCCCTTGGCCGGAGAACCCTGTCCCGAGCGTGAACAGGACAGAGGACCCAAGGGAGACTCAGCAAGAGGCTTCAGATGGAATATAGCTCGCAGTGACCGGTCGCTGCTTCGTTAGAATAGAAACTCTCCCGGTTGGTTTTAGGTGGCAAAGCAACTGACCTACCTAGTTTTACTCTATTTAAATTAGCTCCTAAGTGCTCACTTATCATCAGCGCCGCAGACTGCCCTCTGTGCCGAGTCCTTCAGGGCACAATTTACAAGGAAAGGCAGTTAGAGAGGTGATGCGACAGACACTTGGGGATTTACATGCCAGAGTGGCTGTGGAGAGGTACAGGAATGAATGATTCCGGTGAGGTTGGGTGGGTGGCTTGCCATGCGGCTTGCAAGAATTCCTCTTCTAAATCACCTGCTACCACACTCAAGCTGTCGAGGTCTTCTGAGAACAGCTACAAACAATGACAGAGAAACAGGCATTGACTGGAGGATTCCAGCTCAATTCCTCAGTCCTTTCCCACGGTCTGGCACATCCACGGCAAATAGGAAGTACACCCAGAAGCAGAGAGAAGGTGTGGAAAGCCAGCGCGGGGCGGGAGGGGAGGCAAGCGATCACATTCCATCTTACTGGGCCTACTCTCGACAGGTTTCCCTTTCCCTCAAATAAGTACACGCTTCCCAAATATTCCAGAAAAACAAATGTTTGATTACCTCTCCCAAACTGTCAAAGTGTTTCCTCTGGAGGAAACTCTCTTTTAAAGCTAGGAGAGTACACAGGAAGGTTCGTAAAAGGGAAAAATACGGAAATATGCAGCTGGCCATCTTATCCGACAGCAATCTGGCATCGGAGGTAACTTCCGAACTTTCTCCAATAGTTTGGCATGACTCTCCTTTGGAACTTCGTTTGCTCATGGGTTTTTGTTGTTGTTGTTTCGTTGGGTTTTTTTCTGAATATATTTCCTTGCGATTCCTATCAAGCTGTGGAGGTTCCTAAAAACATTTGCTCAAGAGTTCAGAAGAAATTTATTTCATGTCCTAAATAGCTCCCTCAGAATATTCGAGGTAATATAGGATGTAAAAATATATATATATATATATATATATATATAAACTAAATATACTAAAATATATAAATAAACTAAAATATATAAATATGTATATATATAGATATATATACATATTTATATATTTTAGTTTTATTATATATATGTGTATATATATACATATATAATACACACACACACATAAATGGACATCTTAGTTTTATTTTTGTTCTTAAGAACATAACAATTTTAATGTTTCCTTACCTGCACTTCTCCAAACGCCAAATGTTCAGGAGATCTGGGTTCTGAATCCCAGGGATTGGGAGGATTCAGTTCTAGAAGTAAAAGTCCATTTTCTTCATCCATTTCAACAACTGGAACCAAAAGGGAAGAGACACGTATTCACAACAAACACGACTGTACAAAACAATCGCTCAAATAGAAATGTGTGGCCCGGGTACACAGAGTACCAAACATCAAAGGGAAATCAAAACAAGACACAACAGTCATTTGTGTCAAACAATATCTGCCCAGACAAGGGCTGGAGACAGACAACGCCAATTCATTGCCTCGTTCGTATTGCACTTAAGGGACTCATGAGACCTCAGTTGAGTCACAGAAATGCACACAAACAACTTCATTACAATTAAATGAATGAATGATACAGATGAGTTCGAGGTGCCATGGGAATGTGCAAGAGGGAGGACCTAATCTGGTTGTTAAGACTCAAAGCAGATTTCAAATAGGAAATCGTGCTCCAGCTAGACTTGAGAGATTGGGTACTTGGTGTAGACAAAAGAAATAGGATTATGTGAAGGAAAAGGGGTGACTGAACAGCACACACAAAGGCGTGGAGGAGGGGTGAGCTTGATATTCACAAAGGGACTGGTGGTTTATGCCCCAGGAACACAGTGTCTGAGGCAGGCAGGATGGACAGGAAGGCCAGGGTACATCATCGAGGACCCTAGACAGCACGCTAAGGAGGAATTTGGATTTTATTATGTGGCAGCAATGAGAGGTCAATGACGAATTTTAAGCCATTGTGGCACACCCTACCGGTGACCTACACCCTTCTTTCTTACTGTTGGCATCCTAATTTTTTTTTTTTTTAGGAGTGGTGATATGCCCATCTAAAGATCATGATTTCCCAGGGCCCCTTGCAATTATGAGTGGCCATTGACATAGTGCTACGTACGCTGTCTATAGCTCTGGCCAGTGCGATGTGAGTAGAAGTCCCCAAGTGGGCTTCCAGAAACACTTTGATTTTCTTGACAAAGAGGGACAAAGTCAAAGGAAGCACGCTAGGTGCCCTTCATCTTTCCCTTCTCTTGTTTGGAAAGTGGTTGCTTCACCTGAGGGAACAGGAGCCATCTTGGGATGCTGAGGGAAAGAGCCAGATCCTAAGGATGGCAGAGTAGGAAGACAGAAGGAACTTAGCTCCTTGACAAACTTCTGAAACGGCCATGATACCCAGGACTGTCTGCTTTCCAGCTTCTTGCGGAATAAGGAAAACAACCCCCGGTGTGACCAGGCCACTCTGACTTGGGTTTTCTGTTACAACAGCGGAAAGCAATACCTAACCGCTATGGCAAGGGAGTATTAATATCAGAACTCAATTTTAGAGAGGCCACACTGTGAGACACATGGGGAGAATCCACCGGAGGAAGGGAGGACTATATCTGAGGGTCCTCAACGTGGTCTCGGAGGCCAGTGGCAAACTGCTGACAGGCATGGTCTCCGAAGACAGATGGCCTTGTTTGGTTGGAACCCTCACTCTCCCCACTTGTTAGCTTCATAGCTGGGTGACCTCGAGCAAGTTCACTTGACTACTCCATTCTTCAGTGTTTTCCTTGTCAACCCTAGCTGCCTCCAAGGACGGAGGCATCCCAACAAATGGTAGCAAGTATATTAATTGCTAAATGAAAGCAAATGAGGTCCTAGACCAATGCGGTCCCTGTGGAAATGGTGACACTGCTCTCTCCTCAAAGTCAAGCATTTTCCCCACTTTCTTCAAAGTATACAGAAAAAAAAATCTTTTCCACACCTTCCAAATGAATATTAATTACACTCACTTTAAGACACCTGCTTATGGAAAAAACTGAGGCAAAAATTACCCATAAAATGAAAAAGGATGCATTTTAGGATTTTCCTCAGGGGTGTGAACAAAGACTTAGACATGCTGTCCAACTTCAATTTTCAAGGTCATCCCGAGTGACCATAATAAAGAGGAAGTTGGAAACCTAAAGAATTACCTCCCCAAAGTCTGTTTTTTCTCACTCATGGCTTTATCCTCATGGCCAGGTACTGGTAGTCTCCCTCCCTGCCCCTGACAGACTGATGTCTTGTGTAGATGGTCTCCCTGGAAGGCTCTCCCAGTATCAGCACTGCCCACACCTGGCTTCGTTGGGGCTCACCCGTCACCTTATCAGAGAAGCCTTTCTGACCACTCTATCTCAAAGAGCACTCTCCAACCCCCTACCTCTCATTATTTTTCTTCCTACCCCTTGGCGTCACTGCACATACTCTTATCTTGTTTGCTTCTGGCCTGCCTCCCCTACAAGATTACTGACTCCACGAGAGCTGGAGTTTGTTCTCTGCGATATCAGTAGCGTGCCAGGAACAATGCCTGACTCACGACAGGCATTCCTTAAATACCTGTTGAGTAAACTGTTTAGTTAATGGTCTTAATCGCATGTCTCCCAAGACTCTCTTGAGGCTACACAACTTTCTCTCAACCTAGGCACTGCTCCTGCCGAGACGTGGCACCTCAAACTGGGAACCTTAAATATAGAATTATCTCAAGATAAGCCAAAGATAAAATTTACTATTTCTTCATTTTTATTTTTATTTTGAGGGAGAGAGGGAGAATGAGTGGGGGGGGGGGGGGCAGAGGGAGAGGGAGATAGAGAATCCCAAGCAGGCTCTGCACCATCAGTGTGGAGCCCAGTGCGGGGCTTGAACTCACAACTGTGAGATCATGACCTGAGCTGACATCAAGAGTCAGACGCTCAACCGACTGAGCCACCCAGGCACCTGTGCTGCTTCTTCATTTTTAAAAGAGCACTTTAGAAACCAGAAACATGAATGCACCAGATGGCTTCCGTTCATCCTCATAGACTCCTCTTCTCTACCTTTCTTCTCCCTCATCCACCTGCTCTCCACCTCAGGAAGCTGACTTATTTGGATCACTCCCCTTCCAGATGAGTTTGGCCACTGCAAAGCCCCAGGATGAGACAGTGACAGGACTCAGTGAGGTTGGGGTTTTTATTCCTCTGGCTCCTTCCCAGTAAGGTGATTTTGTTGCAGACATGGTTGGTGGTCTGCACAAAATCTGTTCCCTCCTTCTTCCTATTAGCATCCTCATTTTCCTTAGGAGTGATGCTATGCCTATCTAAAAATCATGATTTCCCATGCCCCCGTTGCAATTATGAGTGGCCACAGACATAGCTCTGGGCATTGACAGAGGTCGCTGCACCTCTCTTGCCAGTCAATCCTTTATGACTCTCTCCTCTTCCAGATTCTGGAAACTGCTCCCTTCCTCATCCCTTTGGGCCTAAAGACGGATAACTTGGTTGCTATCAATGCTAGGTTACTCCACTTTCTCTGTGTCTCTCCCACATCCACAACTTACAAAGAAAGTCCTTTGTGAATGCACTCTCATCAAATTATCCTAATTTGGGGATGGCACTTGTTTTCCTTTTGTGAGTCTAACTAATACAATAATTAAAAACGGCTACATTGAGGGGTGCCTGGATGGCTCAGTCAGTTAAGCATCTGACTTATGATTATGGCTCGGGTTATGATCTCACGGGATCATGGGATCTTGTGGGATCAAGCTCCACATCGGTCTCTGCACTGATAGCATGGAACCTGCTTGGGATTCTCTCTTTCCCTCTCTCTCTGCCCCTCCCCTGCTTCCACACTCTTTATCTCTCTCCAAATAAATAAATACACATAAAAAACAGCTATGCTGAAACCCCAAATTCAGAGGAGTGATTGCCTCTGGGGGATGGGGGTACATGTGATCTGACCAAGGAAAGGTATATACAGGTCTTCTGTTGGTAACGTTCTAGGTCTTATGCTGGATGTTGGGCACATGGGTGTCCACTCTATTATTTTCATACCTTTAAAATACTGCTTAAGAATTTAATGAAAGACTATTAATATCTTAATAATAATCAATTTATTTAATAGTGAAAGACAACTGGCTTTCTTAATAAAATCAGGAATGCACAAAGGATGCCTGAGAGCACCATTATGATTATACTATGTTCATGAAAATGTGCGTGGTATAATAAAGGTACATCTTATTATTATTTCCAGGTTATGTGATTGCTGGAAGATGGTGTCATGAAATAAAGAGAGTGGTAGAATCCTGACTCTGCTGCTTATTGTCAGCATGGTGGGCTTCCTCCCTGATCTGTACAATACAAATGTGATACACCCGTCATACAGTTGTGGGGATTAAATGAGATCATAGGTCCCAATCTATCTAGCATTATGCCTGGCACAGAGAAGACATCTTATGAATAACAGTATTATCATGATAATTATTGTACCTTCAAGGAATGAAGAGTTAAAACGAGAGCTCAGCACTGGACAAACAAAACGTATTAGCAAATATCAGGTAGAAAATACCACAGTATTATGAGAGTCTCTCAGAAAACCGCATTGATACCCACTCTGAAGGATTCTCCTTCAGAGTGTTTCCCCCCCCAAGAGAAACAGAAGAAACTAAAAGTCTACAACCCTTAACTATGATCCCAAAGCAAGTGCTGTAAGGGTCTCTCTGCCTCTTGCACAAAGACAGATTGCATATGGGCTCCGAAAGAAGATGTCCACACCTGCCAACCCCCTCATCTATCAGTGGGGCGGTGGTATCCTCTTTCTGACTCCACAAACTGATAAAAACTAGGTCACTTGGGTTATAACTTAATACTTCTCCAGAAGAACAAACAAATGGAATTCACTAAAATCTTTTTAAAAGGAAGAATAATGAAGAATTAAAACAAAAACATATTAGAAAAGTATAATAATTAAATCATTGACATAAGAACAGCCAAGAAGAGGCTCTTAATTAAGTGTTTAATATATTTAAAAGGAAGGATCATAAACTGGAGGGAGACAGAGGGTTATCTAACAAAGGGTGTTGTGGCAATTGGTTAGCTAAGTATTCCAATCGATTAAAGACACAGAGGAAAGCAATCAAGTGGTGAGAAAGTATGATAGAGTATCAGAGGGAGGGCTGTAAAGTTTAACAGCAATGGGAACAATTCCGGTGGAAAATCTGAATAGACAGAAGTGTGGAATGAACAAGTTCTAACACCAAAGAAAATTAGCAAACACATTTGGAAAATACCGTATCTGAGAGACAAATGCAATTTAAGACAATGATGCTACTTTTGCCTCCAGTGAGAAAAGTCAGAAAGACTAAGAAAACCCTGAGCTGTTCAGGTATGAGGAGAAAAGGCATCTGGTTGGCAGGAACAAAAACTGGTCCATTCCAAAAAGTTGATGGAGGTGCGACGCATATTAAAGAATGGATGGAGAGAGGATGGACCCATTCATTAGTCAGGATCTCAAGTGAAGAGAAACGTGTTAATCATACTTTTTATTTCCTGATACATTCATTATATTTGGTCTAGATAAAGCTCCGCTCTTATTTATTTATTCCCTGTTTCTCTATTTCCCACTCTCATTGCCCTTTCCTTTTCTACAGGCCACTATTTGAGCATTGAAGCGAAAGTTCATTCTATTGTTTGTATGCATCCTTAATTTATATAAATGGCATTGGGTCTCCAGTCTCTTTCTCACTCAGCACCATGTTTTTAGGATTCATTCATGTTGCCACGTGTACAACTAGTCCACTTTTCTAATCGCAGTTTGATATTCCATGGTCCACCACATTTTAGCAATTCCCTTTCCAGATGGTTGACTCCTAGACACTCACACAATGAGATTTCCTTATAGAAATAAGAATGGGATTGATGGCTGGTAGTGTATTCAGAAACCTCCATGGGCTAATCAGAGTCACATCAGTCTCCAGAATGGCTACACCAGCCACACGCCCCCCAATGTATGGATTTCTACCTCCCTGTGTCTCTGACCTTTGACGTCATCTTGGTTTTAACTTTTTAACAGTCAAAAGATGTAAAGTAACACCTCATTGCTTTATTTTGTAGCTTTCTGATAATGAGTTTGAGTAAATCTTCACATGCTTAGTAGCCTTACTGGGAATTCTTCTTCTGTAAAATGCTAGTTCATATCCTTTCTTCACTTTGTATTGGGTTTTCTATCTTTGTCTTTGTCAATTTCCTCCTCTATGCTTGATAATATTCCCTTATTGGTTATAAATATTGCAAAATAATCTCCCAAATTGTTATATGTCTTTTAACTTTGTCCATGGGGTCCTTCATTCAGCAGAAATATTTAACATTTCAGTGGATAAAATCAGATTCCCCAATTTTTTTCCCTTTAAGACACACTTTTGAAGTGTTGTTTGAAGAGTCAGAAAGTGCCAAAAATCTCTAGGGCACCAAATTTCTTCTGTCACTTTTATAATGTTATCTTTTTCATTTAGGCTATTAGGCTATGTAAAGCCTATCTTTATGCTGAGGTGTATGAGATCTTAGACACAGGTAAATATGTATATATACATATATGAATATTAGTCAGACCCTTTTGCCAGTCAATAATTCAACTATCTTATGGAAATGACTCTAAATACAAGAAGGTGCTCTGAAGCACAAACATCATAGTTTTATTTTATTTATTTTTATTTTTGTCTATTTGTGTTTTTTAAGTTTTTATTTTAATTCCAGTTGGTTAACATACAGCGTCATATTAGTTTCAGGTGTATAATATAGTGATTCAACACTCTCATGCATCACCCAGCGCTCATCACAAGCGCCCTCCTTAATCCCCATCACCTGTTTTACCCCTTCTTCCCACCCACCTCCCTTCTGGCAACCATCAGTTGGTTCTCTATAATTAAGTCTGGTTTCTCTCTTTCTCTCTTATTTCTTCCCCTTTGCTCATTTCTCTTGTTTCTTAAATGCCACATATGAGTAAAATCATATGGTATTTGTCTTTCTCTGGCTGACTTATTTTGCTTAGCATTATACTCTCTAGCTGCATCCACGGTGTTGTAAATGGAAAGACTTCATTCTCTTTATGCTAAATAATATTCATGTATGCAGATATATGCTACCTCTTCTTTATTCATTCATCAATCGGTGGACACTTGGGCTGCTTCCTTATTTGGCTACTGTCAATAATGCCGCTATAAACACAGGGGTGTATGTATCCCTTTGGACCAGTGTTTTTGTATTCTTTCGGTAGATACCCAGGAGTGTGACTGCTGGATCATAGAATACTTCTATTTTTAACTTTTTGAAGACCCTCCATACTGTTCTCCGGGGAGGCTGCACCAGTTTGTATTCCCACCAACAGTGCACAAGAGTTCCTTTTTCTCCACATCCTCTCCCACACCTGTTGCTTCTTGTATCTTTGACTTTAGCCTTTCTGACAGGTGTGCGATGATACCTTATTGTAGTTTTGATTTGCATTTCCCTGATGATAAGGGTTGATGAGCATCTTTTCATGTGTCTGTTGACCATTGTATGTCTTCTTTGGAGAAATGTCTGCTCATGTCTTCTGCCCATTTTTAATTGGATTATTTGTTTTTGGGGTGTTGAGTTATATGTATATATATACTATAAATTAAAACCTTCTGCACAGGAAAGGAAATAATCAACAAAATTAAAAGGCAGCCTATGGAATGGGAGACGGTATTATATACTATATATGTATATATATATGTATATATATATATGTATATATATGTTATATATGTATAGTGTATATATATATATATATATATATATATATATATACTAGCAACAAAATTAAAAGTATGTAGTATATAATACCGTCTCCCATTCCATAGGCTGCCTTTTAATTTTGTTGATTATTTCCTTTCCTGTGCAGAAGCTTTTAATTTTGATGTGGTCCCAATAGTTTATTTTTGCTTTTGTTTCTCTTGCCTCAGGAGACACATCTATTTGAAAAATGTTACTATAGCTGATGTCAAAAAGGCTACTGTCTGTGTTCTCTTCAAGGGTTTTTATGATTTTAGGTCTCACATGAAGGTCTTTAATCCATTTTAAATTTATTTTTGTGTCTGGTGTAAGTAAGTGGTCCGGTTTCATTCTTTTCCATGTTGCTGCCCGCTTTTCCAAACACCACTTGTTGAAGACACTGTGCTTTTCCCATTGGATATTCTTTCCTGCCTTGTTGAAGATTAGTTGACCATCTAGTTGTGGGTTCGTTTCTGAATTTCCTCTTCTGTTCTATGGACATGCGTGTCTGTTTTTGTGCCCATAGTTTTATTTAAATGGCAAACAGTAAATCTATGAACAGCCTAAATCCCAACAATGGAGAAATGGCTAAATAAATTAACATAAGTTAATATTTGATGTAAACATGCTTTCAAATTACATATGTATAGAATCTGACATAAGATAACTAATCATAGTTATTAAATAATCATAGTATTAATAAAAGAACAATACACAAAATAATATACAGAATGATTACAATTCTTTATAAAAGTATGCCTAGGGGCACCTGGGTGGCTCAGTCGGTTGAGCAGCCGTATTCAGCTCAGGTCATGATCTCATAGTTCGTGAGTTCAAGCCCCACATCGGGCTCTGTGCTGACAGCTCGGAGCCTGGAGCCTGTTTTGGATTCTGTGTCTTCCTCTCTCTCTGTTCCTCCCCCTCTTGCACTCTGTCTCTCTCTCAAAAATAAATAAAGATTTAAAAAAAAAAAAGTATGCCTAAAGAGATTACTGGAAGATAGGACGATGAGATAGACGATCAACAGACCAAACACGTGAACAACACTACAAACCTACGAGACCTAACAGACGTATACAGAACACCCCCGCCCAACTAAAACTCAACTACATGTGGAATATTCTCTAGGATAGACCACATGTTAGGCCATAAAACAACTTTCAATAAGTTTAAAAGGATCAAAGTCACACAGAGCATGTTCTCTGACTACAATGAAATGAAGGAAGAAAGGTGGGAAATTCCCAAATATGTAGAAATCAAACAACAAACTTATAAATGGTTTAAGGAAGAAATCACAAGAAAAATTAGAAAATACTTTGAGATAAATAAAAACAAAAACATAACGCACCAAAAACATAACGTAGCTAAAACAGTGCATAAAAGGAAATTTATACCTGTCCAAGCGTATAGTAAAAAACGAGAAAGACCTAACCTTTTACCTTAAAAAACTAAAAAAAAGAACAAACTAAACCCAAAGCAAGCAGAAGGAAGGCAATAATAAAAAAAATTAGAGCCAAAACAAGTGAAATTGAAAAGAGGAAACCAAGAGAAAAATCAATGAAAACAAAAGTTAGCTCTTTAAAATAATTAACAAAATTTACAAACCTTTAGCTAGACTGACCAAGAAAGAAGAGAGAAGACTCAAATTACTACAACCAGGCATGAAAAAGGAGACTGATCTTACAGAAATAAAACAAAAAGGAAGACTATGAACATTTTATATCAACAAATTAGATAACCCAGATAAAATGGAGAAATTTGCAGAAAGACACAAATAACAAAACCAGGTCAGGAAGAAATAAAATATCTAAGGAGACTCATAACAAACAACAAAATTGGGTCAGTAATCAAAAAAATTCCCACAAAGATCAGCTCAGGCCCAGATGGCCTCCTTGGTGAATTTGACCAAATGTCTAAGAAGTGGCAACACCAATAATTCACAAACTCTTCCAATAAAGAGAAGGGAACACTTCCCAGCTCATCCTATGAGAGAAATATTACCCTGATACCAAAACCAAAGATATCACACACACACACACACACACACACACACACACACACACACACACACAAAATACAGACCAATATTCCTCATGAATATAGACTTGAAAATCCTTAAAAATATATTAGCAAATCCAATTTAGTAACATAAAAAAGAATTAAAACCATGACCAAGTGGGGTTTATGTTAGGCTGGTTCAATATTCAAAAGATGTAAGGCTGGTTTAATATTTGAAAATCAATCAGTATAATACACTACATTAATAGAACATAAGGGGAAAACCATATGATCTTCTCAATGAATTAAGCGTTTACCTCTCAGTTTTGGCTCTGGTCATGATCTCACTGTTTCATGAGTTTGAGTCCTGCGTCAGGCTCTGCACTGATGGTGAGGAGCCTGCCTGGGATTCTCTCTCTCTCTCTCTCTCTCTCGCTCTCGCTCTCGCTCTCGCTCTTGCTCTTGCTCTCTCTGCCCTTCCACTGCTCACGCTGTCTCTGTCTCTCTCAAAATATATAAACTTTAAACAAAATTAAAAATTTTGTGTTTCAGGGGCGCCCAGGTGGCTCAGTCAGTTGAGCATCTGACTCTTGATTTTGGCTCAGGTCATGATCCCAGGGTTGTGGGATCAAGTCCCGTGTCGGGTTCCACATTGAGCATGGAGATTCTCTCTCTTTCTCTCTCTCTCTCTCCCCCTCTGTCCCTCTCCCCTGCTCACTCTCTCTGTCTCAAAACAAAAATATATTATATACATGGGGCGCCTGGGTGGCACAGTCGGTTAAGCGTCCGACTTCAGCCAGGTCACGATCTCGCGGTCCATGAGTTCGAGCCCCGCGTCAGGCTCTGGGCTGATGGCTCGGAGCCTGGAGCCTGTTTCCGATTCTGTGTCTCCCTCTCTCTCTGCCCCTCCCCCGTTCATGCTCTGTCTCTCTCTGTCCCAAAAATAAATAAAAAACGTTGAAAAAAAATTAAAAAAATATATATATATTATATACATATGGCAAAAAATAATTGCAAATCATTTATCTGATAAGAGACTTGTACCTCTAATACACAAAGCATCCTAATATCTTAATAATCAAAGGACAAAAACCCAATTTACAAATGGGCAACAGATCTGAATAGATTCCTCCAAAGAAGATTTAAATATAAATAATATAAATATAAAATGGCCAATGAACACATAACAAGATGCTCAGCATCATTAGTTATCAGGGAAATGCAAATCGAAATCACAATGAAATACCATTTCATACCCACTAGGATGGCTATAATAAAAAATATGGACAATGGCAAGTATTGGCGAGGATGTGGAGAAATCAAAGTCCTCCTATGTCACTGGCGGGAACGCAGAACGGCACGGCACTTTGGAAAACAGTTCAGCATTTTCTCAAAAAGTCAAACACAGAGTTAGCATAGGACCCAGCCATTGTTTTCCGAAGCATAAACGAGAGAACTGAAAACATGTCCACACAAAGATGTGTACAGCAATGTTCAGAGCAGCATCCTTCATCATGGCCAAAAGTGGGAACAACCCAAATCTATCAAGCAGGAATGCATACATAGGACGTATGTCACTACTGCCCTGGTAGCCCTGGGCCCAAGAGTGGGCTCAGTCAACACTCTTTCCATTCTCGCACAGTCTCGTCCCTTTGAGCAAAGGCTGAACCCGCCTGGGGCTCGCTGCCTCCAGTCCTCCACTACCCTGCCGGCCGCCGGGCAGCGAACATCAGCCCTCATGTTAATTCCCAGATCATCGTTCTGTTTTCCAGTGGACCCAACTTCCCGCTGCTGGGAAATCCCTCCTCCCTGCTCCTGTAGTCCCCGGCTGCGGGACACGTGCAGATTACCCCAGATATACGTGTACAGATAAATCATTAGGCCCCGTGTACCGAGGGAATCTAACAGATGTTCACCCTGAAAATCCTTACAACAACCCGGGAAAGCAGCTACCACTGATACCATCTCCATTTGAGGGAACTAAAGCACAAGAGATGGAAAATACGCCCAAAGTCACTTAATTGTGTGTTTGCGCGTCAGGATCTGAACCCAGGCTGTCAGGCCCCACTGCTTCCACCCTTAACCATTTTGCTATCCTGTCTCTCCACAGGTCTTGTCCAAAAGAGTTAGAGGTTTGGAATAAGACCCTAAGCGGCTCTAGATTTGTGGGTTACGGACTCACGAGGGGCAACGGTCTACTGGTCTTTCACTTAGGCAAACACTTTATTAGGCGCAAACTTTTGTTTATCAGTTTTCTGCCAAATTAACCTCACAGTATTTGTACAGCACTTGTAACCAGTTCCTGATAACAGCGATCTGCAGGCCTCCTGGGCCAGGTCAACACACGAGTGGGGAGTTTACTGGCAAAAGAAGTTAGGGGTGCAGATGTCCCTTCGAGGGGCACGGGAGGAAACATTTCCAGTCAAAGCAATCAGCAACTCTGCCCAGAACAACATCCTGTCCGGTTGGCGGTGAATGGAAAGAAGTACGTACCCTAGTCAGTGACCCCTCTGCTCGTGGGGGAACCTGGCCATATAGGTCAGACTCTTTCAAAAGTGATTTGGAGTTGGTCTCGTTAAGACACATGAGCAAGAGTGGCCCCGATATTCTATGTTATCTGCTAGGGTCACAGTCATCTGAGCCTAAAAAAGGATATAGAGGTAGCATACTCAAAGCCCCCAGTCTGGAGGCACATGTGGGAAGCCCCCCAGCTCAGCTCCCTCCACAGGTAACCAGTGGTAAGTCAGCCCCCACCCATACTGCCGGCACGCGCTTAGGTACATGGTCCTTTTTCATAATTGGGTCCTACTATATGTAATGTTGATGACCTTTACTCAGCTTTATAAAAAAATATTTAAAATTTTTTTAATTTTAAAAAATTAAATCTTTTTATTTTAAAAAATTAAAAAAAATTTTAATTTCAAAAAATTTAAAAGAATTTTAATTTCAAAAAATTAAATTTTTTTTTTAATTGAGAGAGAGAGAGACAGAGACAGAATCCCAAGCAAGCTCCACGCTCAGTGTCGAGCCTGACGCAGGGCTCGATCCCACGTGATCCCTGGGATCACCACCTGAGCTGAAACTGAATCAGACACTCAATTGACTAAGCCACCCACGCACCCCCTATTTTGCTTTATAATCAGTACTATTCTTTCAGTTTTTCAGTTGTATCACTCTTAGATATACTAGAATTGTTGCTAATGTTTAAGTTGTTTCCAATTTTTTTTGTAAGTACTGTAAATGAACATTCTTATAGCCATAGCTTTCAACACATCAGTGATTAAGATACACATTACACATCAGTGTATCTGAGGATACAGCCTTGGGTGTGAAATCGCTGGGTCAAAGGTGTTCACATTCTTAAGTGTGAGAGGAAGCTGTCTGGAGAGTTTTGAGCAGGGGAGCGAAGTGAATCGACCTGGATATTTACGACATCAGGCTGGGTGCTGTAAGCAGAATGGACAGACAGCAGAAGGCAAGCAAGGAAGCAGAGCGGCCGCCCACACGGCAGAGGGCACAGACTTGCGCTCAGAGGGACACGGTGTACAGAGGTTCTGAGATGCTCTGGCATAGAAGCAACCGATTAACGGTCTGGATGTGGGAGTTTACGGAAACAGGAAAGTCAAGAGCGACTTCCAGGCTTTGTTCAACTGGGCTGGTGTGGCGTTATTTACGGAGATGGGGAAGGCTGTGCGGGAGGCGGGCATGGAGAGTGCTATCCTGGCTGTGCTGGCTTGGGATCCCGACCTCAGGTCCGTGTGGAAATACGGATGGGCAGGTGGCCAGCTCAGGGAGGAGCTCAAATCTGGAGGGAACGATCTTGGACTCATCCGAGTCTAAAGTCACGGGGTTAGATGGGATCCCTTAGGGGAAGCTTATAGGTAGGGAGATGTAAGCCCAGTCCCAGGGCGTTCCAACATTCAAAAGTCTGGCCGGGGATGAGTCAGCAGAGAAGCCTGAGAAAAGTAGTTAGTGTGGTCGGAATAAAAATCAGGAGAGTGTTTTGATTTTTGTTTTTGTTTAAGCCTTGAAGACATTTTATAGTGGTGACAGGTGTCTGGGTTCAGAATAGGCTCTTTAACGATTTCAATGCATGCTATCCCCTCTTAAGCAACAGAATTTTAGTTTTTATTTGTTTGTTTGTTTGATGTGGTACTTTCTTCTATGTTTGATTTCTCGGTTTTCTTGGCAGATATTCTTGGGTCCTCCAGTATTTCTTCAAAATGCCCCCTTTCTGGGTGGTTTCCTCAGAGGCCCCCTTGGAAGCCTCTTCTGACTCCTCCTCCTCCTCCTTAAGGGATAGTACAGCAGATGAGACTTGGAAGGTTGTAGAACTAAGGATTCTAGGTGGGAGCTGACAACCTGGACAAGGACAGGACAGCACTATGGCCTCCAAACATGTCCACATTCTAATGCCCAGGAACGATGGGTAAATTAGGTTTTCTATGGCAAAAGGGAATTAAAGTTGCCAACAAAATTAAGGTTGCTAATCAGCTGACCCTAAACTAGGGAGAATATCCTGAATTATCTGGGTGTGCCCAATATATCCCAAGGATCCTAAAACCTGTAAGCAGGAGGCAGAAGAGTCAGAGGGAGATGTGACTATAGAAATAAGCCAGGGGCGCCTGGGTGGCTCATTCGTTTAAGCGTCCGACTTCAGCTCAGGTCACAATCTCGCGGTCCATAAGTTCGAGCCCCGCGTCAGGCTCTGGGCTGATGGCTCAGAGCCTGGAGCCTGCTTCCAATTCTGTGTCTCCCTCTCTCTCTGCCCCTCCCCCGTTCATGCTCTGTCTCTCTCTGTCCCCAAAATAAATAAACGTTAAAAAAAAAATTAAAAAAAAAAAATTAAAAAAAAAAAAAAAAGAAACAAGCCACAGAGATGCAAGGCTCTGATGACGGACAAAGAGGGCCTCTAGAAGCTAGAAAAGGCAAGGACACGGATCCTTCCCCAGAGCTTCCAGAAAGGGACACAGCTCTGCTGACACTATAGTGTTAGCCGCTGAGACGTGTGCTGCCCCTGTGACCCACAGAGCTGTAAGGTAGCACATAGGAAAGAATGCAGAAACCGCTGCTCCCCAGATAGGAGGGAAAGGACTGTGCCACCGGGCTATATGCCGCTGGCTTTGGGTACCGTGACAACAAAAGGGACCAGTGAATTGAGCAACATGGAAGGGGCTGGTGACCTAGATAGGAGCCGTGTCCATGCCGTGGTGGGGCCGCAGCTCCACCACAGTGGGAAGGGGAGGGGCAGACAGCAAGTGTGGACACCCGCTTCAAGGGGGTTCCTTGTTTTAGGGTTCAGAGGAATGGGGGCATAATTTAAGCAGGCGATGAAGGTCTAGGAAGGGTCTGTATGAACACCAGACTGCGTGTGTGTCTGTGCGTGTGTGTGTGAGCATGCACACATGGGGAGCTAACAGGTGCCAGACCCTGTGTGTGTGTGTGTGTGTGTGTGTGTGTGTGTGTGCGTGTGCGTGTGCATGTGTGAGCATGCGCGCACGGGGGGCTAACAGGCAAGGCCAAAACTGATGACACAGGAGAGAGCATGAAGCTTTCTGTGATCTCCCCACCCGATCACAACTATCCGTTATTCCTGCAGCAGTCATTCTGAAACAGCCTATCTAACATGTAACGTTTCTACTGTTAAAACCCAGCGTTAGTAAGTTAGAACAGAAACCCATTTATGAGTCCACCGAAGCCCTTGTGACTCATATTTAGACAAGCCCTTCTGCTCCAGAAGGGGAAGCAGAAAGTAGAAGGGGGGTGTACTGAGAGTCGCACACACACTGCAGCCTCTTATCGGTGCCAGAAAGGGCTGTGGGGTTTGAAGTACTTTCTTTCCCAGCCCAAAAGGTGAGGTTTCATCATCATCGTTCGGAGTGTCACGTGCACAAACATCTATCTTGCGTATCTTCACAAACACGGCCTCCAAAAGACCTGTCATAGCCCCCCACCCCCGACCCTAGCTGGTCACAGTCTTGTCCTAGGCACCACCTCGTGGAAATGTCCTCTCGTTGGACCTGGCGCTCTCTCACCCGTCTCACCAAAGCTTCAAGTGAGAGTAGAGACACAAGCTGACAAAAAAGGACGCCAGTAACGATCACAGCAGAATATATTTCTCATCACTGATGGCATTTACCTAGTTCGTCTTGACAGAAGCTGCCTGGGGGATTGACGTATTTCATGGTGCTCACATCCAACCTCCAGTTGTGCTTTGTGCATCTGACAGACCTACGTGGAAAAGACACTGTACTTAGGTTTGCGAAATGGTGAAATTAAAATTAATCTCACTAAGTTTAAGTGCATTGCTTGGCGATCAAATTAAATGAGGGGCTTGAGCGCCAACTATATAAAAGGAAAATCACTAATAGATGAATACTCAGTACCCAAGGAAATATGTAACCATCCTCAGTAGGCGATTTTAAAAAAATGAAGCTAAAAAAAATAAATGAATAAATGAATAGTGACGTTACGTTCCATGTCCTAAGATGACACGTGTCTAGACAGATCAACAGAACCAAGAGAATAAAGTGGTCTTCAGGGATGGTTCGCTGGAGAAGATCCAAATGGGAGCCAACACAAGGAAAGAACGTACTACTAAATATATGTTTTTGGGGCCCCTGGCTGGCTCAGTCAGTAAAGCATGTGACTCTTGATCTCAGGGTCTTAAGTTCAAGCCCCATGTTGGGCGTACAGCCTACTTAAAATAAATATATGTTTCTGATCGACAACACTTGACCTCTGCCACAGTGTACCAAACCAAACTTCAGCTACAGTGTTCATGTTTCGAAGAGGAAGGATTTCCTTATAGCTCAAAATTTCAGGGCCTGGTTGCCAGAGAGAACAATGCCCCCAGTTAATACGAATATCAGATAAATAGAGAACATTTAAAAAATGTATCTACATCTCACACAGTATTTGAGATATGCTGAGAATCTTTTGTTGATCTGTAATTCAAATTTAACTAAGATTTCTGCACTTTCATTTGCTCACTTTGGTAGCCCTACTCCCGAAGGAGAATCAGACTGTAACAAAAACAGGATGTGTACTGATTTTTTCTTTCCATTCTTACCGGAGCGTTGAAAGGCGTGTGGGGGTTGGGGATGGGACACAAACAGTTCAACTTTTTCTTCTTTATTTTGCTAGTGTTTGCAGCGAAGTCTTTTCCTTGGACAGTTAAAGAATTTAAAAACAAAACCAAATATGTCTCAGACCAGAAACATGAGAGGTTGTAAACTAAAAATGTGTTTTATGAATTTTTTTACATTTTTTAATGTTTATTTATTTTTGAGAGAGAGAGAGAGAGAGAGAGAGAGAGAGAGAGAGAATGAGTGGGGGAGGGGCAGAGAGAGAGGGAGACACAATATCCGAAGCAGGCTCCAGGCTCTGAGCTGTCAGCACAGAGCCCGATGCGGGGCCCGAACCCACGAACCGTGAGAACATGACTTGAGCCGAAGTCAGACACTCAACCGACTGAGCCACCCGGGGGCCCCTAAAAATGCGTTTTTGACATATAAGGGAACTCTGCTGATTTTTTTTTTCAAGCTTCGTTATATCTAGACTTTTAAAATATTCTTTTCTACGAAGAAGGCATAAAGCATGCTCCATACTTTGGTTTACAGAGGACTCTTTTGTGCCATCTCCTTTAATCATCAGCAAGTAGCCACCAACAGCTCTCTGAAAACTAAGAGAAAACGTTCCAAATTAGCTCCTCAGCATCCTGGGCCATCGGAGAAGGAACATAAATCCTCACGCGGAGGTGGGCGGGCAGAAGGCAACAACAGCTTCACATGCAGGAGAGATTGTGAGAAACCGTTGGACTTGAGATCCGAGAAGCACAGCTTCAAGGAGTTGCTGACCTGGGTTGTGGCTGAAGAAGAGAAAATGGCTGCAGTGGGGAGGGGAGGAGAGGCAGGTCATCGTTCTTGACCGGATCCTGGACGAAAGAGAGTCTTCGGGGGGAATGGCTGGAGGAGAACCTGAACGGGGCGGCCAGATGGGGAGAGGAGGGTGAGGGAGGGCAGTGCAGAAGTTACTCCGGGGATTCGGTTTCAGGAAAGAAATGCTCGGGGAGCTGCGTCTGGGAGTAACGGTGAGAGATTCTGGCTCCCCGTGTGGAGGAGACCCGTCGACAGGACAGGGGCGGAACTGGGAGGGGAGAACGGAGGCCCAGACGGGCTAAGAAACTGGTCCAGGTCACTGAGCTGCTAAGCGGTGGGGCTTCTGAATCGGGCCACGGGAAAGACCGTGCCCTCAACCACCAAGCCGCAACACTTCCTTAAACGACTGGTTAGGTGGGCACCGAGTGAAAGGGATCAGCAGAGACCCGAAGAGAAGACAAGCAAGTCTCCGAACCATCAGAGGACCCGGACAGCCGTGAGCGCTGTCAAAAGTCCACTCGGGACAGGACCACCCCTGTCTCAGGGCCTCCTAACTGCACCCCGTGGGCAAAGGGCAGGGAGTCAAGATTGGGCTGTCAGCAAATTATCAAGAGGTTCTCCAGGGCACAGCTGTCCGTGAAAGTACGTTCCGTGCAGTACTCGGACGTGTTTGTACTAAAAATGTACCCGTTGTCTATCTGCAAGGCAAATTTAAGAGGGTGCCCTGTATTTTAATTTTCCCAAGCTGGCGACTTTATCGGAGGAGCCCATCAAGCCACAGGTCCGACGGTGGTCTTTCTAAGATGTAAAAGTCTAATAGTGTGTAGGCTGGGCCCTGAAACTAACCGTTCACGAGCAAATGCATCTGCAAGCGCGAGAACATCCCAGCCCCACCCCTGGCGGTGGTCTTGCGCCCGGTCACCGAGGGAGCTTCTCAACAGCCGCCCAGCTCGCTCTGAGCACGCTGGTCACAAATGACCTGATAAAGAGGACTGACAGCACGGTGGAAGCAGAACGCCCACTATGGGAACGACTAAAACCACACAGGGCAGGTTGGGCTGGAGCAGAGCTTGAAGGCGGGTCTCTCTCTCAGGCACTGCTGGAGCCGAGAAGCTGGCTGATAACACTTTGCCCCCGCTCAGAACTCCCCCTGGCTCCACCAGGCACGGGCTGCTAGCTCTCCGGCAGCCACAGGAGACAAAACAAAACCACCCTCTTCTGGCACCGCTCCCGTGCCTGGGAGGCGCAAGTTCAAGGTGAAGCTTTCATCGCGGGGCCGGGAACACCAGCGTGAGTTCTTCTGGGAAGGGCCCAGAAGAGTCACAGTTCCAGGCAGGGAGAGTTGGGACGCCGTCTTTTTTGTTTATTAGTTACAACGAGCCTGGCGGGGAGAGAAGGGGGATTCTGTCCGCTCTCAGGCGGGGTCTGGAAAAGCCCACCGACCAACACACACACTTCCAGGCAAACACGCGCCCAAACACTCCCTCGCACAAGGACTGGAAGCTGTTACCAAGCCAGAGAGGAGTCAGAGAGTTCCCCTGAGAGAGAGGAAACCTAAGTAGAGATCATAAACTCTCGAGATCGGAGAGAGGGCCTAAGTGAGCACACGTGAAGATTATGAACTTGCTCGGGTTCGTAATCTGCTGACGGAGTTGTTCAAAATTTCTCAGTGAGCACACCCCTCCCTGCCCAAGTCTCACCGGGAGGGGGGCCGCCCGTGAGAAGGCAAAGAACCCTCGGTACCTTCCGTCTAAATCCTCGATGTCTTTTATGAACAGGCCTCCTTGATGCTTGCACGTGTTCTTGCACGCCCTCACGCGATTCTTACTCTTGTACAGGATGAAATCTTTGCCGGTCTTCTTATTTCTCAAGAAATTGATTCCTTCCTTCAGGTCAGCAGCTTCTCCGGGTGACAGACACAACAAGACCTCCGTTGTCTGTTCAATGCTACGAAAAGGCAGACGTTTGGGGGAGGAAAGGTTACTAACGTTAAGACTTAGGAGAGAATCTTTTGAAACTCGCGGCTCAAAGCCTCTTCTCACCGCGACAGGCTCAGGCCCCTCCCTCGCAGGACCCAGGCTTGGCCGCTCCCCTGGAAATGCACGCTCTGCTTGCTCAGTGTTGGTCTCGGGTTCCCCCCGAACCAATGCCCCTGTCACTTGCCTGCCCATGGTCCGCAGCTGCCTCTCCCTGGGAATTCTGAAAGGACGGCGGTGGCTCGTTCAGCTTCGGTGGCTCGTTTGCTCCCACAAAGTATGAGACAGAGGATGCATATGCACGCGGCTCACTACTGATTCCGTTGCACCACTTCCTCTGCCGTTTTGCTTCAGACGCAGGATCCTATTGGGCTCCAGGTGCCCACCCTGCCCGCTCCCACCTGCACACTTCTGCGTTTAGATCTGATCCTTTGGCTCACAAGCACGGTTCAACTTTCACCACTAGTCATGTTTACCACCCTCCAGGCTCAAATATAACTCAGTCGTCCTACCCCAGCCTGGGTCAAGCCTCCAAAGCCACCCCCGGAACCAGCCTACACGTGCTAATGCGCACTACCATTCTGCAGAACATGAGAACCTTACACCCGGCACAGTGCCCCGTTTGTTTACATATGGACGCTTTTCCAAACATTCTCCCTCCCCGTCGCGCGGTGTATCTCTACCAGCTAGCTACTTCGTGAGTTAACTTTCCCACAGAACCTCCGTCTGAATAATTTGTACGAATATATATATATATATAAAAATAACACTCCAGCAGCAAAGGAAACAGTTGATCTTGTGTATTATTTTAAGGAAACCACAGAGGTTACACTTTCTAGACCCCAGTTGCTGAAGAAACAGTCTTTATGATGCAACTCTGAAGCCTAACAGGTTACAATTTTTGCCAAGAGACGTTTCAAGAGATCTTTTGGCACACATTGTATGGATCTGCCCAGGATGCGATCTGGGTGCATGTCGCTTAACTTTACATCCCCTTCCAAAGCCAACGTGGTCAAAATTCTCTCCATGTGTTGACTTAGAATGGGTGTAGCTCAACTACATTCGTGGCATTTTCACTTTCAGTTTAGAAGTCCTGAAAATTTCTTAAAATGGGAAATAAAAATCATTTTATTTTTTTAAACATGAAATTGATTGTCAAATTGGTTTCTATACAACACCCAGTGCTCATCCCAACAGGTGCCCTCCTCAATACCCATCACCCGCCCTCCCCCCATCAACCCTCAGTTTGCTCTCAGTTTTTAAGAGCCAAAAATCATTTAAAAATTTTTTTTAACGTTTATTTATTTTTGAGACAGAGAGAGACAGAGCATGAACGGGGGAGGGTCAGAGAGAGAGGAAGACACAGAATCTGAAACAGGCTCCAGGCTCTGAGCTGTCAGCACAGAGCCCGACGCGGGGCTCGAACTCACATACCGCGAGATCGTGACCTGAGCCGGTCGGACGCTTAACCGACTGAGCCACCCAGGCGCCCCCAAAAATCATTTTAAAAATCACACCAAGATAGTGACAAGAAAGGAAATCTACTTCAATTCTGAGCTGACGAGGCAGAGCTCCGTAATTGAGTCTAATCCAGTATAATTCTCTTCTTCCAAGAAGGTTCCGGCCGTCACTTCTGTCCCAAATGGCTAGTAAGTCTGTGCGCAACAGATTTCAATATTTCCCAAACTGTTTTTTAAATGTATTTGATAGGATGGAATCCATTCTATGCCTCATGCATTTCTTTCAACTTTGTTCTTAGGAGTCCCAATATGACACTAAGCCCAGTAAACACGGCCACAGTTCCCAGAATAATTTGCCTAAAAGTAAAAAAAGAAAAAAAAAGAGAGAGAACCCCTCGAAATCTGTTGTTTTACTTCATTGAATGACTCACTTAGCCGAAGTTCTGTGTTGGATTCGAAGGCTTTCCGTGCACCGTGTAAAGCAGGCTGAACCAGCTACGTCTGTGTTTATCAGTTCTGTGCGAGGTCACGGTGGCACAGAAGGCAAAAGAAAACACGTGATGGTCGAGGGTTGGAGGTGGTGGCAGACGCACGTCCGGAGCTCACCTCCTCCCGTGGACACAACAAATCCGCACCTGTATATGGAAGAATTCCCTCCGAAGGGGGCCTGGGGACTGGGAGGACACAGCCTCCGCCGGCACTGAGATGAGGCGAAAGAGGCGGAGATCTGGGGTGGCTCAGCTTTGGGAGTTTCCCTGAGGAGTAAGAGATTCAAGCTCCAGATTGGCACTGTCCCGATCCTGCACAGGAGGCATGAGCCCCCTGAACGCCTGGCTTTAAACGCTCACGGGCAATACATCCAGGACAACGACAAAACTGTAGGGAGGGGAACGCTCTGAAAGGGCTCACATCCGATTTAAAAGTGCACGTGCCACAGGTGAAGGACACCCGCTTAGTAACCTTGGAGCACCTGCCAGAGACGCGGGAGGCAGCTGGGCCTCTCGCTGGGGACCGACACACACAGACGGCGGCAGTTTTTGCCCTCGTTCTGCCATGCTGACCCCACCCCTGGCGGGTTCCGTTCTGCAATCCTCCCTCTGGGCTGGTGACACCGTGCTGAGGGGACCACGCGGCCCTGCACCTTGGCAGACCTCGAGCCAACAGTACAACAGCACAACAGCACCACCCACCAGCACACCCACAGCAACCCTCCCTGGGCCTGGCGGTCCGCTGGGCTGGAAACCAGCCCTTCCCACCAGCCGCGGTCCTGGCCAGGTTCACGGCCAGCCACAGGCACACCCAGACAAGTCACGACCCTCCAACAACAGGGGAGCGTGAGTAGCCCATCTGGGGTGCCACTAAAGCCCCGGTCTCCGCTGTCAGGGGACACTGCACGCATGGGCCCCACAGGACATCGCCTACTTAAAGCCGTGCCCGCAAAAGTGGGGGCCAAAGCTGGACTACCTCATACGTAGAGACCAACAGAGAGAGTTAGGCAAAATGAGCAGACAGAGGATTGTGCTCCCAACAAAAGAGTAAGACAAAACTTCTGAGTAAGAACTAAACACAATGGAGATAGACAATCTATCCAACAAAGAATTCAAAGTAATGGTCATAAATGTGCTTACAAAACTTGGGAGAAGAATGGGCGAACACAGCGAGAACCTCAACCTAAAAAAAAAGGAATATAAGAAACTAAAAATAGACGGTTACATACATGGGTTACCATACACAAACCTCATGGTAACCACAAACCAAAAACCTAAAAATAGATACACGAAAGGTAGTAAGAGAGGAATCCAAGTATAACACTAAATAAAGTCATCAAATCACATGGGAAGAGAGCAAGAGAAGGAGAAATACAGAAGAACTACAAAATAGCCAGAAAACAATGAACAAAATGGCAATAAATACATACCTATTGATACTTAAATGTAAGGATTAAATGCCCCAGTCAAAATACAGAGCGTGGCTGAACGGATTAAAAAAACAAGACCGTCCTGGGGCTCCTGGGTGGCTCAGTTGGCTGAGCCTCCGACTCTTGGTCTCTGCTCAGGTCATGATCCCAGGGTCATGGGATCGAGCTCCACATTGTTGCTATAAGATTCTCTCTCTGTCTCTCTCTCTCTCTCTGTCTCTCTCTCTCTCTCTGCCTCTCTCCCCTATGCGCTCTCTCTCTCTCTCAAAAAAAACAAACAAACAAAAAACCCCCACCTATATGCTGCCTACAAAAGGTTCATTTCAGATTTTAGACACACACAGACTGAAAGTAAAAGCATAGAAAAAAGATATTCCATGAAAATGAGAAAGAAAAGTAGGGGTGGCCATATTTATATAAGACATAATAGACTATTTTTGAAAGTCATAACTCATTTATTGAATGAACAGTATATGCAAGAATACCAATAAAAGGAAACTACAAACTTCAATTTTGAAAATAAAGCCAGTAAGCCAGGCACAAAATATATGTGACAGGAATATTTGATTTCGACCCATAATGCATTCCTTATCTTTACAATTAACCTAATTGTCTGTTAGAACAAAACTGCCTGTCTTGGTCTAACCTTTAGTGCTTTTCAAAAAAGCAACAGCATTTTAGAACACTTTTCTTTTCCTTTGAGATATTTAAGATTCACACATCTGTTCAAGCACATCGACTCTGATTCCACAGTAGGTCTACATATTTTGTTATTCTCTTACTATTTTGAGTAGCACGTACTCCTGAGAAAGTACTATCTGAAATTTTAAAATTGCTGATCTTTGAAATAAGATGTATTTCAGTTGTGGATTTTTAATACATTGAGATGAAAGTAAAATTCACCACCCCCCCCGCCCTGCCCTCAGGAACAAAGAGCTCTTATTGAAGTACAGAAACTCAAGTCTACCTTTCTACTCCAAAGAACATTTCTTTCTTTTTTGAATTTAAATTTTAGTTAGTTAACATACAGTGCAATATCAGTTTCAGGAGTAGACTTCAGTGGTTCATCACTTACATACAACACCCAGTGCTCATTCCAACAAGTGCCCTCCTTAGTACCCATCACCCACCCACCTCCCTCCATCATCCCTCAGTTTGTTCTCCATTGTTAGAGTCTCTTGTGGTTTGTTCCCCTCTCTCCTCTTCCCCCCACTTCCCATATGTTCATCTGTTTTGTTTCTTAAATTCCACATATGAGTGAAGAAATCATATGGTATTCGTCTTTCTCTGACTGACTTATTTCACTTAGCATGGTACATTCTAGCTCCAACCATGTCATTGCAAATGGCAAGATTTCATTCTTTTTCATTGCCGAGTAATATTTCAGTGTGTGTGTGTATGTATGGAGATATGTGTGTGTGTATCTGTATCTATATCTTCTTTGTCCATTTATCAGTCGATGGATATTTGGGTTCTCTCCATAGGTGAGCTATTGTTGATAGCACTGCTATAAACATTGGGGAGCATGTACCCGCTTTGAATCTGCATTTCTGTATCCTTTAGGTAAATACCTAGTAGTGCAATTGCTGGGTAGGGTAATTCCATTTTTAGTTTTTGACGAACCTCCATACTGTTCTCCAGTTTGCATCCCCACCAAGAGTGCAAGAGGGTTCCCATTTAAAGAACATTTCTTACGAACGTTTCCAGAAAGGCAATAAATGCTCCAGAACAACCTTTGATATATGCTTGCAAAGATAACACTGTTTAATATCAATAATGAAAATGAAGCAAAATGAGAAGAAGGGGAAAGGAAAGAAAAAAAAAGATGCTTCAAAATTTGAAGCTAAAATATGCATAAAAGATAGTCATGGCAGTATTTTTTGAAATGATGTACATGTCGTATACTTAGCAATGTCATGCTTGTTAAAACTGTAGTTAAGGAGGGGCCCCTAGGTGGCTTGGTCGGTTAAGCGTCCGACTTCGGCTCAGGTCATGATCTCACGGTCCGTGAGTTCGAGCCCCGCGTCGGGCTCTGTGCTGACTGCTCAGAGCCCGGAGCCTGTTTCGGATTCTGTGTCTCCCTCTCTCTCTGCCCCTCCCCTGTTCACGCTCTGTCTCTCTCTGTCTAAAAAATAAAAACGTTAAAAAAAACAAAACAAAACTATAGTTAAGGACTTAACAGATGAGCGGGAAATCCACTTCTGAGGTCCATTTTTCTGCATATTCCTAGCACAACGTAATTTCTACCCAGAAGATGAGGACGCTACTTGGGAACATAAGTACTGTCCAATTTTGGCATTGCGAGGTGCTTTTTACCCCTCATGTGACAAAAACATGGATGGAGGATCAAAATGTTGGAGGTTTATAACCAAAGGTGATTTTTCATGTGATTTCAATCCACATTTCAACTTTTAATAAAAGACCGTTCAGCCAATCACACCGCAGCAAGAAAGAAAGGTAGCCGGCCACTCGCTCTAGCCAACCAAAAGGTCAGGTGTTATTCGGGTTGCTAGTGGAAGAGAAAGGGTTGAAGACACCCACACAAAGTTCTACACGTGATTACAGAGCAAATCCATCGACAGCTATAGTATTTGAAGTCCGTGGTATGATTATTGACTGGCCATTATTACCCCTGGCACCTTCCATTCTTCCTAAGAACGTCATTAGAGTAGTTGTCCAAAACTGAAGGTGCTCTCCTGGTCCATGAGTAAGTACCTATGGCACACCATGTGAACATGATAGGACACAGCGATTCAAAGATTTAAAACACCAGGTTTCAAGCTGGTGTAAGGACATAAAGTTCAGATCCTTTGGGAAAAGTCACACGGCATGGTAAATGAACATCTAGATCTGTCATTGCACTTCAAGTCATGGTGAATTTTGCAAACTCGTCACACACACACGCACGCGCACGCACACACACAAGTCCAATGGCATATTTAGAGCAAAAAGAAAAGTGCACATAGGGCAAACCACTAAAGCTAGCTAGCTTCCTTCAAAAAATAACAGAAGATGGGGTGCCTGGGTGGCTCAGTCCGTTAAGCATCTGAGTCTTGATTTTGGCTCAGGTCATGATCTCACGATTTGTGAGATCGAGCCCCATGACAGGCTCTTCACTGACAGCACAGAGCCTGCTTGAGGTTCTCTCCTCTTTCTCTGCCCCGCCCCACTCATGCTTTCTCGCTCAAAACAAATAAATAAACTTAAAAAAACAAAAATAATAATAATAGGGTCGCCTGGGTGGCTCAGTCGGTGAAGCGTCCGACTTTGGCTCAGGTCATGATCTCGCGGTTTGTGGGTTCGAGCCCCGCGTCGGGCTCTGTGTTGACAGCTCGGAGCCTGGAGCCTGCTTCGGATTCTGTGTCTTCCTCTCTGTCTGCCCCTCCCCTGCTTGCACTCTGTCTCTCTCTCCCTCAAAAATAAATAAAGATTAACAATAATAATAATAAAAGGTGGTTAAAGTAAAGCAATCATTGACTTAAGTAAATATGTGAACACACACTTGACAGATGTGACCTTAAGGGACTAACGGTTTAAAAATAAAAATCAGTCATTAAGCACAGTGTAATTTTCTGCCTATTACATTTTATTATTTTTTTACTTAAAACAATTCTGTTTTATTTATACTCACGTATGAAAAGAAATGGCTGCACTACCGTCTTTCCATACATATCAAAGGTGGAAACAGAATTCAATAAGGAATCACCTCTAAATTTCATGAAGAACACGCAAACATTAAAACACTGATCGCTTACAGAAAGCAGAGTGGAGAACAAAACCATCAGCCAGCACTTTCATTGCCATTAAAGAGCAGCACTCTGAGAAGAATCAAACCAATTAGCAATATTCATCTGTGCCGCAACAGAACGTACACAGACAAAAGTCAGTGACGGGACTGATTTTACCACTTTTACTGAGCCATTCTATCTTCCTCACACCCAAAGCAAAGAAAGAAAACCTAAAAAAACATGTTCTCATCATTATTCACAATAAAAAGGGTCTGCTTCATTCTGCAGGCCTGGGCATGTAACAGGGAGCATTTAATGGTACAAGTGGATCAAAGTACCATTTTGATTCTGACCCACTGAATAGAATCTCACAGGTACTTGGTGACTAGACCAAGTCCACGGGAACTGGGATGTACTTACTGAACCGCTTCTGAGGCATCCCCAGATCTCACTAAATACGAAAAGACCCTACACAAGAAAAGATAACAATCTGTCCGTGAACTATATCTATAGGCTCTTTCTTTAGCGTAAGGTAGACAAAGGGGCCCTTTCTTGAGTACGTGGACACAAGCATTTGTTGTGGTCTAAAGGCTGCTGGATTGATATTGTATCTGTTATAATGAAAATAAGATGTAAATCAAAGCCACCGCCAGATAAAGAAACTTCCACAACTTGTCTCAATTCCTCAAATAATGGAGTAAGTTTCTTTTCCAGTCTAATAATTACTCCTGCATTGATTGGCACGGCTGCTGGCTATGAAACTCACCCCCAAAGGTAAACGAATGTATCGAACCACTTGGTAGGTGTCATAGTAACAGATGACAGTTTTGTTTTTTTGAAAGTCCAAGTTTTCTCTCTTCCTCTGTTTGCAAAGGAAAAAGTAGTTAAGAAGCCAGGTCTGAAAGCATGCTCCAGAGCACTGTCACTGGCCACTTGAAAACAAATTTTTTTAATGTTTGTTTATTTTTGAGAGACAGAGAGAAAGAGAACACATGTGAGCAGAGGAGGGGCAGAGAGAGAGACACACACACACACACACACACACAGAATCCGAGGCAGGCTCCAGGCTCCGAGCTGTCAGCACAGAGCCCAATGCGACGTTCGAACCCGCGAACCGCGAGATCACGACCTGAGCTGAAGTCGGACGCCCAACCGACTGAGCCCCCAGGCGCCCCGTCACTGGCCACTTTAGTAACAGGCACTGCATCTCTATCTGACCCAACAAGAGCATAGAGCCCTTCAACACTTGGTAATGTTTCACACAGGAACTGCTTTAGGTCATCTGCCAAGATGAACCCCTTTCTCCCTCAGGATAAATCTCCATGCATGGCTTTCTGGGCTGCGATGTTCTGTCAGCTGTCAAGTCAGGTACAGCTTCAGACAGTCTCCTCTGAAAGCCATCGTCATATGATTTGTCTCCACTAGTTACATTTTAAAAATACTTTCCCATAAGCCGCAGGGTATCTTGATGCACAGTCAGGTTAGCACGCTATTGCTGATCTGCTAATCTGTCTTAATGTGGTAGGTCAACTAATAATTCAGAAATCGGAATCCCCGCCCTTGATGTTGAGGTGCTACGGTAATATCAGGCAGACTGCAGCTAAAATTTTTGTTGGTTTTGCCAGAAAGAAATAGACAAATGTGCTTCAGCAGGTAAGTGGAAGAAGATATCACTAGCCAGAAATACCAGTGTGAAAATCTTTTCTGAACACCTGGGTTCTTAGGCTTTCACACAAAACAGACTTTAAAACAAAGGCTGTACCAGGAGATGAAGAAGGGCATTACGTAATGATAAAGGGACCAGTTAAACAAGAAGTATTGACACTTCTAAATATCTATGCACCCAACATAGAAGAACCTAAATATAAAAAGCAAATGTTAAGAGACACAAAAGGAGAAACTGACAGTAACACAACGGTAGGGGACTTTAACATCCCACCTTACGTCAATGGATAGATCATCCAGGTACAAAAGTAATGAGAAAACATTGGCTTTAAATGACATTTTATCTTTTTTAAGTTTACTTATTTATTTTGAGTCAGGGAGAGAGAGGGAGCATGAGAGAGAGCATATGTGTGAGTGGGGGAAGGGCAGAGAGAGAGGGAAAGAGAGAATCCCAAGCAGGCTCTACACTGTCAGTGTGGAGCCTGACACTTGGCTCGAACTCACGAACCATGAGATCATGACCTGAGTTGAAATTAAGAGCTGGAGGCATAAAGACTGTGCCACTCAGGTGCCCCTTAAATGACACTTTAGACTAGAGGTGCTTAAGAGATATATACAGAATATTCTATCCGAAAACAGAAAATACACATTCTTCTCAAGTGCACATGGAACATTCTCCAGGATAGGTCACATGTTAAGCCACAAAACAAGCCTCAATAAATTTAAGAAGACTGAAATCATAGCAGACATCTTTTCTGACCACAACAGTATGAAACTAGAAATCAATTACAAGAGGAAAACTGGAAGAAAACACAGACACTTGGAAACTAAACAACTGATTAATTAAGAAATCAAAGAAGAAATGAAAGTACCTTGAAACGAATTAAAATGAAAACACAATGTTCCAAAATCTGTATGATTCAGCAAAAGCAGTTCCAAAAGAGAAGTTATAGTGATTCAGGCCCACCTCAAGAAACAAGGAAAGTAACAAATAAACAATGAAAGTTCACAGGAACTAAAGGAACTAAAAAAAGAGGAAAGCCTAAAGTTAGTAGGAGGAAAGAATAAAGATCACAATGGAAATCAATGAAATAGAAAAAGAAAGAAAGAAAGAAAGAAAGAAAGAAAGAAAGAAAGAAAGAAAAGATCAATGAAACTAAGAGCTAGTTCTTTGAAAGGTCAACAGAATTGATAAATCTTTAGCCACATTCATCAAGAAAAAAAGGGAGGAAGCCCAAATAAAATCAAAATAAAAGAGATAAGTTACAATGGATACCACAGAAATACAAAGGATCGTAAGAGACTACTACAAACAATTGTATGCCATTAAATTAGACAACCTAGACTAGACCACTTTCTTACACCATACACAAAAGTAAACTCAAAATGGATGAAAGACCTGAATATGAGACAGGAAACCATCAAAACCCTAGAGGAGAAAACAGGCAACAACCTGTTTGACCTCAGCTGCAGCAATTTCTTACTTGACACATCTCCAAAGGCAAGAGAATTAAAAGCAAAAATGAGCTATTGGGACCTCATTCTGCAGTGCAGAAGATAAAAACCTTCTGCACTGCAAAGGAAACAATCAACAAAACTAAAAGGCAACCGATGGAATGGGAAAAGATATTTGGAAATGACATATCTGATAAGGGCTAGTATTGAAAATCTATGAAGAAGTCACCAAACTCCACACCCAAAAAATAAATAATCCAGTGAAGAAACGGGCAGAAGACATGAATAGACCTTTTTCCAAAGAAGACATCCAGATGGCCAACAGACACACGAAACGATGCTCAACATCACTCATCATCAGGGAAATACAAATCAAAGCCACAATGAGAAACCACCTCACACCAGTCAGAGTGGCTAAAATGAACAAATCAAGAGACTATAGATGCTGGTGAGGATGTGGAGAAACAGGAACCCTCTTGCACTATTGGTGGGAATGCAAACTGGTGCAGCTGCTCTGGAAAAAAGTGTGGGGGTTCCTCAAGAAATTAAAAATAGAACTACCCTGTGACCCAGCAATAGCACTGCTAGGAATTTATACAAAGGATACAGGAGTGCTTATGCATAGAGGCACATGTACTCCAATGTTTATAACAGTGCTTTCAACAATAGCCAAATTATGGAAAGAGACTAACTGTCCATCAATTAACAAGTGGATATATATATATATATATATATATACACGAATGGATTTATATATACAATGGGATACTACTTGGCAATGAGAAAGAATGAAATCCTGTCATTTGCAGCGATGTGGATGGAACTGGAGGGTATTATGCTAAGTGAAATAAGTCAGTCAGAGAAAGACAGGTACCATATGTTTTCAGTCATATGTGGATCTTGAGAAGCTTAACAGAAGACCATGGGGGAAGGGAAAGGGGAAAAAAGGGTTACAAACAGAGAGGGAGGGTGGCAAACCACAAGAGACTCTTAAATTCAGAGAACAAACTGAGGGTTGATGTGGGGGGAGATGAGGGAGAGGGGGAAGAGGGGAAAATGGGTGATGGGCATTGAGGAGGGCACTTGTTGGGATGAGCACTGGGTGTTGTATGGAAACCAATTTGACAATAAATTATATTAAAAGAATTAGACAACCTAGAAGAAATGGATAAATACATACAATCTTCCAAGACTGAATCAGGAAGAAATAGAAAATCTGAAAAGATTGATTACTAGTAATGAAATTTAATCAGTAATAATAAAAAAAAAAACCCAACAAACAAAAGTCAGGACAAGACCGTGAATTCTACCCAACATTTAAAAAGGAGTTAACACCTACACTTTTCAAACTATTCCAAAAAATTGAAGAGGAGAAAATGCTTCCAAAGTCATTCCACAAGACCAGCATTACCCTGATATCTAAACTAAAGACACTACAAAAAGAGAAAATTATAGGCCAATATCCCTGATGAGAAGAGATGCAAAAATCTTCAACAAAATAATAGCGAACCAAAGTCAACAACAAATTAAAAGGATCCTACACCATGGTCAAGTGGGATTTATTCCAATGACATAAGAGTGGTTCAATATCCATAAATCAATCAATGTGATATACAATATTAACAAAACAAAGGATAAAAATCATATGATCATTTCAGTAGAAGCAGAAAAAGCGTTTGACAAATTCAATATCCATTTATGATAAAAATTCTCAATAAAATGGGTATAGAAACAATGTACATCAACAGAATGAAGGCCATATATGACAAATCATAGCTAGCATCATATTCAATGGTAAAAATTTGACTGATTTTCCTTTAATATCAGAAAAAAGACAAGTATTCCCACTTTTGCAACTTTTATTCAACATAGTATTGGAAGTCCTAGCCACAGCAATTAGGCAAGAAAAAAGAAAGGGGAAGGAGAAGGAGCAGAGATAGAGGGAGACACAGAATCTGAAGCAGGCTTCAGGCTCTGAGCTGTCAGCACAGAGCCTGACATGGGACTCGAACTCACAAATGGTGAGGTCATGACCTGAACTGAAGCCAGACGCTTAACTGACTGAGCCACCAGGTGCACCAAAAGCTGCTTCTTTGAGTAGATAAATCAAGTCAATAAGTTTTTAGCCAGGTTAACTAAAAGAGATAAAACACAAATTACTTCTATCAGAAATGGAAAAGGGGACAACACTACAGATCCTGTGGACATTTAAAGGAAAATAAAGGATTACTATGAACTGTTCTATGCTCACAAATTTGATAAGCTAGATGAAATAGACCAATTCCTTGAAAAACAACTTGCCAAAACTCACACAAGAAGAAACAGACAATCTGCATAAGCTGATGTCTATTAAATAGATTGAGTCAACAACAAATAACCTTCCAAAACAAAAGAGCATTAGGTTTGGCAGAGTTTACTGGTGAAATCTACCAAACATTTAAGGAAAAAATTATGCCAATTCTCTACAATCTCACCCAGAATGTAGAAGCAGAGGGAATACTTCCTAATTCATTCTATGAGGCCACCATTACACTAATATCAAAACCAGACAAAGACATTCCAAGAATATTATAGACCAATACCTCCCATGAACATAGATACAAATATCTTTAGTAAAATAATAGGAAATTGAACCCAGTGATAAGTAAAAATAATTATACACCACAAAGAGGCAGGATGTATTCCACATAATGCAAAGCTGGTTCAACATTTAAAAATCAATTAATGTAATCGACCACATCAACCACCTAAAGAAGAAAAATAACATAATCATATGAATAGATACAGAAGAAGCATTTGACAAAACCTACACCCATGCATGGTAACAACTCCATAAACTAGGAATGGAGGAGAACTTTCTGAACTTAATAAAGAACATCTCCAAAAGAAACTCAAAAGCGAACATCAGACTTAATGGTGAGAAACTAGAAGCTTTCCTGCTAAGATCAGGAACAAAGCGAAAATGTTCCCTCTCACTACTTCTTTTCAACATTGTACTGGAAGTACTACATAAGACAATAAAAAAAGGACATAAGGATATACAGATTGAAAAAGAAAAAATAAAACCATCTTTGCAGACGATGTGGTTGTCTCTGGCGAAAATCTCAGAATCAAGAACAAAATGTTGAAACTAACAAGCAATTATAGCAAGGTTGCAGGATCCAAGGTTAATATACAAAAGTCAATCACTTTCCTATCTATCAACAATAAACAAGGAGACTTTGAGATAAAAAATACAATACCATTTACATTAACACCTAAAAAAATGAAATACTCAAGTATAAATCTAACAAAATATATATCAGATCTACATTAGGAAAACTATAAAACTCTGATTTAAAAAAATCAAAGAATTTAATAAATGGAAGATTCCATGTTCATGGATAGGAAGGAACACAATATTGTCAAGATGTTAATTCTTTTCAGCTTGATCTACAGAATCAACACAATTTCCATCAGGGTCCTTTCATGCTATTTTGTGGATATCAACAAACTGATCCTAAAATTTAGATGAAGAGGCAAAAGGCCCAGAATAGCCAATGTAATATTGAAGGAGAAAAATGAAGTCAGAAGATTTAAACTACCAGACTTCAACACTTACTACAAAGCTACAAAAATCTATAAATCAAGACAGAGGAGACTTGCACATGATAGACAAATAGATCAATGAAACAGAGTAGAGCCCAGAAATAGACTTACTCAAATACAGTCAACTGATCTTTGACAAAGGAGCAAAGGCCATGCAACGAAAAAAAGAGTCTTTTCAACAGATGGTGCAGGAACAATTGGACATCCACATCCAAAAGGATAAAACTAGGCCGTACACTTTTTACAAAAGTCAATCCAAAATGGCTCAGATACCTCAATGCAAAATGCAAGACTATTAAACTCTTGGAAGATTACACAGAAGAAAATCTAGATGACTTTCGGTTTGGTGGTGACTTTTTAGATATAACACAAGACTTCACACATGAAAGAATTATTGATAAACTGGGCTTCATTAAAAGTAAAATCTTCAATTCTGCAAAAGACACTATCAAGAGAATGAGAATACAAGCCACAGACAGGGAGAAAATACTTGCAAAATATATATCCAGTAGAAGACGATCATCTAAAATATACAAAGAACTCTTAAACTTAACAATGTGAAAACATACAGCCTGATCAAAAAATGGGCCAAAGATCTGAACACACACCTCACAGAAAACATACTGGTGGCAAATAATCATACGAAAAGACACTCAACATCAAATGTCATTAGGGAATTGCCAATTAAAATGACAATGGGATATCACCACACACCTATTGCAATGGCCCAAATCCAGAACACTGACAACACCAGATGCTGACAAGGACGTGGAGTAACAGGAACTCCCATCCATTGCTGGTGGGAATGCAAAATGGTACAGCCACAGCAGTCTGGTGGCTTTTCACAAAACTAAACATACTCTTACAATATACAATCCAGGAACTATGCTCCTTGGTGTTTATTACCCACGGGAGTTGAAAACTTATGGCCACACAAAATCTTGCACACGGATGTTTATAGAAGCTTTATTCACAACTGTCAAAATCTGGAAGCAACCAAGAGATGCTTCAGTAGGTGGGTGGACAAATAAACTGTGGTCCATCCAGACAATGGAATATTCCTCACTGCTAAAAAACAAATGCGCTAGGAAGTCACGAAGACATAGGGAAAACTTAAATGCCTGTGACTAAATGCAAGAAGCCATATGAAATGGCTATATACGGTCTAATTCCAACTATATGACATCCCAGAAAAAGGCAAAACTAAAGAGACAGTGAGTGGATCCCAGGGGTTGGGGGTAAGGGACAAATGAAGAGGCAGAGAGCACAGAAGTGAATGAAATTATTGTGTATGCTACAATGGCAGACACTTGGACACTTGTCATTATGTATTTATCAAAACCCATAGAATGTACACAAGCTGACAGAACACCACTAAGAATGAACACGAACATAAACTATAGACTTAGGGTGATAATGATGCCGGCTCATCAACTGTAACAATGTGGTGTAGTTTGTTCATAACGAGGGAGGCTGCGCATGTATGGAGCAAGGATATATGTGGCAATTCTAGGTCATTTCTGCACGATGTTGCCATCAACCTAAAGCTTCTCTAAAATATAAAGTCTACGTAAAATAAAAAAGGGGCGCCTGGGCGGCTCAGTCAGTTAAGCGTCCGACTTCAGCTCTGGTCATGATCTTGCGGTTCGTGGGTTTGAGACCCGCTTCAGGTTCTGTGCTGACAGCTCAGAGCTTCTGATTCTGTGTCTGCCCCTCTCTCTGCCCCTCCCATGCTCATGCTCTGTCTCTCTCTCTCTGTCTCTCAATAATAAATTAACGTTAAAAATATTTTTTTAAATAAAAGAAATTAGCTATCAATCCAAAAAAAAAGACATGGGTGAACCTTAAATATGTATTATTAAGTGAGTAATCAATCCAGTCTGATTAGATGAAATACTATGATTCTACTTACATGGCATTCTGGAAAAGGCAAAACTACAGAGACAGTAGAAAGATCAGTGATGACCAGAGGTTCAGGAGTGGAGGGAGGGTTAAATAGATGAGGCACAGGAAATTTTTAGGGTGGCAAAACTAGTCTGTAGGATACTGCCATGGCGGGTATGACATTACACATTTGACAAAACCCACAGCACTCTATACAACAGAGTGAGCCTCAACATAGGCAAATTAAAAAAAAAAAAAGGTTTAGAAGATTGAGGGATCCCAGGAAAGAATGTAGACTGACAAGAGAAGGTATTACAAAGGTATGAAAGAATCTGAAGTGGGCGAGGGGAAAGGTGCTGGCTAATAACCTATGGAAATGAATGGAGTCTGTAAGACTAAAGGCAAAAGGAAGTGCACGTAACTGTTATACTCTAGTTGACAATGCTGTCTTGCAGAGGGGTGTGTTTACCAATTGTGACACTTCTATACATGTGTGGTGTTGTAACTGCACAATTAAATAAATGGATGGCAACGGCAGGAGCCGGGTTTATCCTTGCTGGATAGGGACTCTACGGATAAGCAAGGGAAAGAGGCTAGAAGGGCTGGGGTGGCAATGGACCAGAGCTGGAGACATCTATGAACTCGTGTTTAGTTTGATGCAGATACAAATGGATACACGTGGAAACATTGATGGAGATGTGTGTATATACTAATCAGGACGCACACATTTATGTCCCAGCTCAGTCAGCTGAGAGGAACAAGAAGCAACAATATCCCATGGCAACAAGAACACTGGCAGCCAGATCTGGGTGTCTGGTATCATCCTCCAACAAAAGAAACCAGGGCTCCTTAGAGCCTGATGGCTGATTCTAGGACCAGGAAAGGAAATACACAAGGTAAGCCTGGGGCATCTTGCAGTGCCGGAAAATAAGAAAGGGCACATGCACGCACACACACACACACACACACACACACACCAAAACAAAACAAAACAAAACACCCCAAACAACTATCTTGACCGGGTTATGTCAAAGAGACAAAGGTGAAAACTGAAAGACCTCCCAGTGGCCAAAGCTAGAACATACTGGAAAAAAACAAAGTGGTACTAAATTATAACTCAGTGTGTAAAATACATATCCATGAGACCATACTGGTATAAATAAATGACCAATCAAATATGGGGGGAAAGAGACAAATCTCCTTGCAGAATAATTTCAAAGAATTTATGTGTATACTCAGCCTGACTCAAGGAAGGGGACATAAATTCTGACCCCTTAAATATGGGCCACACATAGTGACTTCCTTTCAAAGAGTGCATCATGGGAAGGAAGGAGAGAACAACTTCACAATGAGAAATGGGACAAACATGACCTCATTCAGGAGCTCAAGGTCAATATCAACAGTGATAAATTATGTTGTTAGGTAACCTTGAGGTGATGTAATGAAATGGCACTTTACCTCTGTAATCTTCCAACCCAAAACCCATATCCCTAGTCCAGTCTTGAGAAAAGCATCAGACAAACTCCAACAGAGAGGTGTCTACAAAATATTTGATCAGCAGTACTCCTTAAAATTATCAAGATCATCAAAAACAAGGAAAGGCTGAGAAACTGTCCCAGCCAAGAAATGCCCAGGAAGACATGATGACTAAATACAATGTGGTATCTGAGATGTGACCCTGGGACAGAAAAAGACATTAGGTAAAACCCAGGAGATGCAAATAAACTAGGAACTTTGGTTAACAATAATGTATCAACAGTGGTTCATTAATTGTAACAAATATCTCATGTTAGCGTAAATGTTAGTAATGGGGGAAAACTGGGTGTGATACTTATGAAAACTATCTGCTAGCCTCTCAATGTTTCTGTAAATTGTAATTGTAAATTTCCAAATAAAGTATATTTAAAAATAAATATTAAGTTACCTCATTTTGAAATTTGTAACAGTTAATTTATTATAGAACCAAAAACATATAAAATTTTATGTTTTAAAGTACGGCCAGAGCAATGAGGCAAAGAATAAAGGACATTCAAAATAGAAGAGTGACCAAGAAGAAAACACAGGCAGTGATCTCTTTGATATTGGCCTTAGCAACATTTTTCTAGATATGTCTCTTCAGGCAAAAGGAACTAAAGCAAAAAGAAGCTATTGGGACTACAGTAAAGCATAGACATTTTTCCAAAGAAGATGTACAGATGGCCAAAAGATACATGAAAAGATGCTCAACATCACCAATCACCGGGGAAAAGTGAATGAAAACCACAGTGACCTATCCCCTTACACCTGTCACAATTGTTAATATCAAAAAGACGAGTAATAACAAGTGTTGCCATTTGCAACGATGTGGGTGGAGCTAGAGCATATTATGCTGAGTGAAATACACCAGTCAGAGAAAGACAAATACCATATGAGTTCACTCATATGTGGAATTTAAGAAACAAAACAGATGAACATATGGGGGGGGGGGGGGGGGAGAAAAAAGAGAGAGGGAAACAAACCCTAAGAGACTCTTAATGATACAGAGCAAACTGAGGATTGACAGAGGGAGGGCGGGGGGGGGGGGGGGGGGAGGGAATGGGCTAGGTGGGGGATGGGGATCAAGGAGGGAAGTTGTTGTGATGAGCACTGGGCATTGTACGTAAGTGTTGAATCACTGAATTCTACTCCTGAAACCAATATTGTACTGTATACTAACTAACTAGAATTGAAATAGAAATTTAAAAAGAAAAAAAATGAAATAACAAGTGTGGGGGAGGATGTGGACGAAAAAAGGAACACTCGTGCCCTTTTGGTGGGAATGTAAACTGGTGCAGACACTCTAGAAAACAGAAAATTAAAAATAGAAATACCACACAATCCAGGAATTCTACTAATGGGTAGAATTACCCAAAGAAAATGAAAATACTACTTTTCAAGATGCATGCACCCCTGTTTATTACTGCTTTATTTACAATAGCCAGATAGGAAAGCACCCAAAGTGTCCACTGATAGATGAATGGATAAAGAAGATGTGGTGTGCGTGCACACACACACACACACACACACACACACCCCCAATGGAATATTACTCAGCCATAAAAAAGAAGGAGCTCTTGCCATATGTGACGACATTGAAGGACCTAGAGGGTATTATGCTAAGTAAAATAAGTCAAAGAAAGACAAACACAATATGATTTCACTTGGAATCTAAAAAACAAAACAATCGAAAGCAGAAATAGACCCATAAATACAGAGAACAAACTGAGGGCTGCCAGAGAAAAGAGGTTGGGAAGGCGGTGGGCAAAATGGGTGAGAGGGAAGGGGAGATACAGGCTTCCAGTTATGGCATGAGTAAGTCCCAGGACTAAAAGACAAATGGCAGTGTAGGAGACTTGTGTGGCGACAGGTGGCAGCTACACTTGTGGTGAGCACGGCATAACGTACAGAGACGTCAAATCACCATGCTGGTCACCTGAAACTAATGTACCACTGTGTGTCAGCTATACTTCAGTTAAAACAGGTTTTTTAAGGATAATCCTTCTCCGCTGGTTTATTGGGAGGATTAAATGAAGTAAGAGACGAGCACTCAGTGCTGCCTGATGGCGTTTACAGGAAGGACCAAGAGTAGGCAAATCCGTAGACGTGGACAGAAGAACGGTCTGCTGGGGCTGGGGGGAGACAGAATGGGGCGATACCATTTAATGGTACGGTTTCAACTTTGCAGGATGAAGAGAGTTCTGGAGATGGGTGGCAGCGATGGGTGCACGGCAACGTGAGTGTGCTTAATGCCACCCAACTGTATGCTGACATAGTTCAGATGGTATAGTTTGTGTTATACGTATTTTACCACAAATTTTCAAAGAAGTGCTTAGCACACTGCCAGGCAATGTTTGTTGATCTAAAGAAAAAGGAGAAGCGTGAGCTACTTACAGCAGTGATAGGAAAACAAAGCAGACATAGACAGAAAGCGGGAAGCAGGGCGAGGAAGGTGGAAACCGTGAGGGACAGGAGAGAAGTCCCAAGAAGAATGTCATACGAAGCAGGCTGCTTCTTCTGGTCACGAGTCATAGTTTTCTTTTTTCCTGGTGCCAAAGCCTGATGCTTTGGGGAGAGAATAAAATACTCATTTAATCCACTAAACACGTAAAAGGCATTGTTATTATGGCAATTGTACGGGACATTTTCTATCTTCAAAGTGTTTTGTTGAATGACAGGACATTGCCAAGAGTCGACGGTTTTTGCAAAAATGGCAGTTTCAGACGGTTTGATCTATTACACAGAGCCACTGTTCCTACTCTTACCAATATATAACCTTCAAAAAAACATGAGGTCCTCCATGGGGATATCAGGGCATATTCTACATTCACACAGAACTTTATGGTTTTCTAAGTCTTATTTAATCAGAATCTCACCAATCATCAACCTAAACCTTTGAGGAGAGTATTTTTACAAAAACAAATGGCTTTGGGGACACCTGGGTGGCTCCGTTGGTTAAGCATCCAAATCTCAACATTGCCTCGGATCATGAGTTCAAACCCCACATTGGGCTCTGTGCTGACAGCGTGGAGATTGCTTGGAATTCTGTCTTCCTCTCTCTCTCTCTCTGCCACTGCCCCAATCATGGTCTCTTTCTCTCAAAATAAACAAACATTAAAAAAATAAATGTTTGTTTTTACAAGAGAGTAATGATAAAATAGTAAATGATAATACAAAATAACATCAAAGATGCAAACCACACATTTAACAAACTGCACCATATATGTATAACCATATATAAAAAACCATTTGCCCAACAACCACAGAAGGCACATCTTTTCAAGAGCACACAAACACATTTACAAAATTTGACCATGTATATTGAGCCATAAAGCAAATCTTACCAAGTTTCAAGGAACTGAAATCATACAGTACATGTTATCTGACAATGCAATTAAGTTAGAAATAAAAAAAAAAAATGTATACAATTTATATATTTAGGTAAAAAATAAATAATAATGGAAATTAAATAATATTTTATGTTGAATATGATGAGAATTGACATATCAAAATGTGCAGCAGGAAAGAAGGCAGTGCTTAGAGAAAAGTATTTAGCCCGAGATATGAATATTTTAAAAAGGCTGAAAATAATGAGCTAAGCATCCAAGACCATTAAAGAACAATAAAATAATCCAAGAAAGTAGAAAGAATAGAAGAACAAATATTAATAAAATAGAAACCTTCCATGTATTATATAGGATCAACAAAGACAAAGGTATTTTTTTGTCTTTTGTTTTTTGTTTTAACTTAATTAATTAATTAATTAATTAAATTTACATCCAAGTTGGTTAGCATAAAGTGCAATAATGACTTCAGGAGTAGATTCCAGTGATTCATCCCCTACGTAGAACACCCAGTGCTCATCCCAGCAAGTGTCTTCCTTAATACCCCTTCCCCATTTAGCCCATCCCCCCTCCCACAACCCCTCCAGCAACCCTCAGTTTGTTCTCTATATTTAAGAGTCTCTTATGTTTTGTCTCCCTCCATTTTTATATTATTTTTGCTTCCCTTCCCTATGCTCATCTGTTTCGTATCTTAAATTCCTCATATGAGTGAAGTCATATACTTATCTTTCTCTGACTGATTTCGCTTAGCATAATACCCTCTAGTTCCATCCACATAGTTGCAAGTGGCAAGATTTTATTCTTTTCCATCGATGATAATACTCCATTATATATATATATACATATATATGTATGTATATATATATATACATATATGTACATACATATATACATATATATACACACACATATATATATACACACACACATACACACACACATATATATATATATACACACCACATCTTTTTCCATTCATCCATTGATGGACATCTGGGCTCTTTCCATACTTCGGCTATTAGCAACAGTGTTGCTATAAACATTGGGGTGCATGTGCCTCTTTGAAACAGCACACCTGTATCCCCTGGATAAATACTGAGTAGTGCAATTGCTGGGTCACAGGGTAGTTCTATTTATAATTTTTGAAGAACCTCCATACTGTTTCCCAGAGTGGCTGCACCAGTTTGCATTCCCACCGACAGTGCAAAAGAGTTCCCCTTTCTCCACATCCTTGCCAACATTTGTTGTTGCCTGAGTTGTTAATTCTAGCCATTCTCACAGTCATGAGGGGGTATCTCATTGTGGTTTGGACTTCTATTTCCCTGATGATGAGTGACGTTGAGCATCTTTCTATGTGTCAGTTGGCCATCTGGATGTCTTCTTTGGAGAAGTGTCTATGTCATTTGCCCATTTCTTCACTGGATTATTTGTCTTTTGGGTGTTGACTTTGATAAGTTCTTTATAGATTTTGGATACTAACCCTGTATCTGATATGTCGTTTGCAAATATCTTCTCCCATTCCATCGGTTGCCTTTCAGTTTTGCTGATTGTTTCCTTTGCTGTGCAGAAGCATTTTATTTTGATGAGGTCCCAATAGTTCATTTTTGCTTTTGTTTTCCCTTGCCTCCAGAGACAGGTTGAGAAAAAAGTTGCTGTGGCCAAGGTCAAAGAAGTTTTTGCCTGCTTTCTCCTCTAGGATTTTGATGGCTTCCTGTCTTACATTTAGGTCTTTCATCCATTTTTAGTTTATTTTTGTGTATTATGTAAGAAAGTGGTCCAGGTTCATTTTTCTGTATGTCACTATCCAGTTTTCCCAGCACCATTTGCTGAAGAGACTGTCTATTTCATTGGATATTCTTTCCTGCTTTGTCCAAGATTAGTTGGCCATACACTTGTGGGTCCATTTTTGGGTTCTCTATTCTGTTCCACTGATCTGAGTGTCTGTTTTTGTGCCAGTACCATATTGTCTTGATGATTACAGCTTTGTAATACATCTTGAAGTCCAGGATCGTGATGCCTCTACCTTTGGTTTTCTTTTTCAGGGTTGCTTTGGCTTTTCAGGGTCTTTTGTGGTTTCATACAAATTTTGGGATTGTTTTTTTCTAGTTCTGTGAAGAATGCTGGTGTTATCTTGATAGGGATTGCATTGAGTATACAAGATTACTTTGGGTAGTATCGACATTTTAACAATATTTGTTCTTCCAATCCATGAGCATGGAATATTTTTCCACTTTTCGTGTCTTCTTCAATTTCTTTCATAAGCTATACTATGGTATACTATGGTATACACTTGGTGTATAGGAATGCATCCGATTTCTGTGTGTTGGTTTTATATCCTACAACTTTGTTGAATTCATGGATTAGTTCTAACAGGTGTTTTTGGTGGAATCTTTTGGGTTTTCCACATAGAGTACCATGTCGTCTGTGAAGAGTGAAAGTTTGACTTACTCCTGGCCGATTTGGATGTCTTTTTTTCCTTTGTGTTGTCTGACTGCTGAGGCTAGGACTTCCGATACTATGTTGAATAACAGTGGCAAGAGTGGACATCCCTGTCATGTTCCTGACCTTAGGAAAGCTCTCAGTTTTTCCCATTGAGGATGATATTAGTGGTGGGTCTTTCATACATGGCTTTTATGATCTTGAGGAATAATACTTCTTTCCCTACTTTCTTGATGGTTTTTATCAAGAAAGGATGCTATATTTTGTCAAATGCTTTCTCTGCATCTATTGAGAGGATCATGTGGTTCTTGTCCTTTCTTTTATTGACGTGATGTATCACATTGATTGTTTTGGGGATGTTTAACCAGCCATGCATCCCAGGCATAAATCCCACTTGGTTGTGGTGAATTATTCTTTCATCATATTGTTGAATCTGGTTGACTAGTATCTTGTTGAGGATTTCTGCATCCATGTTCATCAGGGAAATTGGTCTAGAGTTTTCCTTTTTAGTGGGGTCTTTGGTTTTGGAATCAAGGTAATGTTGGCCTTGTAGAATGAGTTTGGTGTCTTGTAAACAGCATATAGACGGATCTTGTTTTCTTATCCATTCTGTTACCTTCTGTCTTTTCATTGGAGCATTTAGTATGTTGACATTTAGAGTGAGTACTTAAAGACATGAATTTATTGCCATTATGTTGCCTGTAGAGTTGGAGTTTCTGGTGGTGTCCTCTGGTCCCTTCTAGTCTTTGTCGCTTTTGGTCTTTTTTTTGTTTGTTTGTTTCATCTTTTCTCCCCTCAGAGAAACCGCCTTAAAATTTCTTGCAGGGCTAGTTTAGTGGTCACAAACTCCTTTAGTTTGGGGGAAACTTTTTATCTCTCCTTCTATTTTGAATGAAGCCTTGCTAGATAAAGAATTCTTGGCTGCATATTTTTCCGATTCAGCACATTGAATATATCCTGCCACTCCTTTCTGGCCTGCCAAGTTTCTGTGGGTAGGTCTGCTGCAAACCTGATCTGTCTTCCCTTATAGGTTAAGGACTTTTTTTTTCCCTTGCTGCTTTCACAATTCTTTCCTGAGTTTTGTGAATTTGACTATGATATGCCTTGTTGATGGTCGGTTTTTGTTAAATCTAATGGGAGTTCTCTGTGCTTCCTGGATTTTGATGTCTGTGTCTTTCCCCAGGTTAGGAAAGTTTTCTGGTATGATTTGCTCTCATAAACCTTCTACCCCTTTTTCTCTTGCTTCATCTTCTGGGACCCCTATGATTTGGATGTTATTCCTTTTTAATGAATCACTGAGTTCTCTAATTCCTATATCGTGCTCTTTTGCCTTAGTTTCCCTCTTTTTTCTGCTTCATTGTCCTCCATAAGTTTGTCCTCTATATCGCTGATTCACTGCTCTGCATCATCCATCCTTGCTGCCGTGGCATCAATTTGAGATTGCATCTCAGTTATCGCATTTTTAATTTCGTCCTGACTAGATTTTACTTCTTTTATCTCTGCAGAAAGGGATTCTATGTTTTTTTCAACCCCAGCTAGTAATCTTATTATCATGATTCTAAATGCTGGTTCAGACATCTTGCTTGTATCTGTGTTGGTTAAGTCCCCAGCTGTCATTTCTTCCTGATGTTTCTTTGGGGATGAATTCCTTTGTTTCACCATTTTGATGGAAGAAAAAGAATTCATAAAATAAAAATAAATAAATAAAATTAAAAATTAAAAACAAGACAAAAAATCCAAATAAAGAATGCTAGATCCCAGGTGTGTTGTGGTCTTGTTGAAAGAAGCTTGATAGAATAGAGGAAAAAAGGGAAGAAAAGAAAAAAAAGACAAAAAAAGGCAAATGTCTGAAAATTTTAGAAATCAATACAATAAAATAGAATAAACCGAAATGATGAAAGTAAAATAGAATTTTAAAAATTTACAAAAAAGTAAGAAATATAGTAAAAAATAAAAAATCTTTTTTACACAAATGAAAAATAAAAATAAATTTTTTCTCTTTCTATATTCAAGAATCAGAACAGAAAAAGAAAAAAACTGAATAGATGGACCAATGAACAGAATGAAATACAACTGAAATTACATCGGTTTCCCCTAGAAGTCAAGCTATGAAGCCCCTTATAGTCCGTAAACGAAGCAGGCAGACAGACTTGTGGTGTTCCTCTAAAGCACAATTGACCCAGCTGGACAGTGCTTGGTGTAACAGCTCCATTCTCCACTAGATGGCACTGCTTAGCTTACTTGGATGGATTGTTGGCGGTGCATGTAGGTGTGTTCGTGCACGTGCAGGAGGGGTGAGAATGGCATCACCCAGCTACCCAGTCTCCAGTTTCAGAACTCTGTGCTTTCCCCAACTGGCAATCAAGCATCCCTCCTTTGTCTCCAGCTTCCGTCACTCCCAGCTTCTACACTGTTTGTGACCAAGCTGTCAGCCTGCCAGGCAGCACTTCCCTCCCGACTTTTATCTCAAATGGGTCTATATTTCCAAACCCTTCACTTCTGAGGGCTGTGTAGCTTTGACCTGCTTAGACCCTCTCAGGGCGGGGGGGGGGGGGGGGGGGGGGGTTCACTGAGCAATGGCCAGGTGCTGGCCCGTCCCCAGGAATGTTCACACGACCGTGCCTCTACCGATGCCCAGAGACCATGGCCAGGTACCAGCCACCCCAGAAAAAGTTCATGCAATCATATAGCAGCAGCCTTTCAGGGATTATGGAAAATCACAACACACATCTGGCACCAGGCTTCACACTTAATGACTTTGTTCCAGCACCAGCGAATGCCGTTGTTCTCCAGGGTCCACTGGGACCTTTGTCTGTGGGGAGAGGCCACACAGCCTCTACCCAATGTCCTCCCAGCAGTGAACTGCCTCTCCTCATGTGTCCCAAGGACCCCCTGGATCCCACTCTCCTCCTGGGGATTCCCACCAGAGCACCACCAGGTAACAAGCTGCAGAGTTTCAGACTCTGTGCTCCCCTGGTTTATAGTCTTAATGGAAGTTAAACCCTCTCCTTTCTTCCTTTTGTGTGCAGTCCTTTGCCGGTGTTTCCACTCTTTCTTTTCTCTCCAGCTGATTTTGGGGGGATTGTTTTCCCATACTCTCGTCCTGTCTCCGTCCTGTCTCCACAAGCAAACACAGCTCCCTGCCCTCCGCGGCTTCTCTCTCCCCCAGTTCACCTCTCCGCGCTGTGTACCTGCCGAGTTCTGTGGTTCAGGTTGTGCAGATTGTTGTGTTGATCCTCACATCAGTTTTCTAGATGTGCAGAATGGTTTATTGTTGATCTAGCTGCATTTCAGGCATGAGACAGGCAAAAAAAACTTCCATGCTGCTCCGCCATCTTGGCCCCTCCCTTAACAAAGGTATTTCTTTGATAAGACTAATAGAACTGACAAATTTCTAGTGTAATTTGTCAGAAAAATAAGAGAAAAATACAAATGCCAAGATTAGGATTGAAGAAGAATTACAGATTCTACAAGCATAAAAAATACATTAAGTGGACATTATTAACTTTATTTCAATATTCTGAAAATTCAGATGACATGGATGAATTCCTAGAAAAATACATCAGAAGAATTTAAGAAGAAATAGCAAACCTGAATACTCTTCAACCACCAAAGATAATGGTTGGTGGTCTAAACTCTTCTCACAAGGAAAACTCCAGGCCCAGATGGCTTCACACAAGTTCTACTAAAGTCAATGGAGAAATCATTTTAAACTTACAAAAAATTTTCAGATAACTGAAATGGAATAATCCATTCCCCCAACTCATTTTGTAAGGCTACTTTAATCTTTCTTTTTGAAGTAATCTCTACACCCAATGTGGGTCTCAAACTCACAACCCCAAGATCAAGAGTTGCATGCTCTACTGACTGAGTCACTCAGGAGCCCACCCTGAGGCTACCTTAATCTTTGGGACGGTATGAGAAAGATTGAAGTTTTTTTTCATTAAAAAAAAATTTAATGTTTAGTTGTTTTTGAGAGAGACAGACAGAGTGTGAGCAGAGAAGGGGCAGAGAGAGATAGGGAGACACGGAACCTGAAGCAGGCTCCAGGCTCTTGAGCTGTCAGCACAGAGCCTGATGCAGAGCTCGAACTCATGAGCTGTGAGATCATGACCTGAGGCAAATTCTGACATTTAACCAAATGAGCCACCCAGGCATTTTTTAAAAGATTTTAAAAAAATGTTTATTTATTTTTGAGAAAGAGAGTGCGAGTGGAGGAGAAGCAGAGAGAGAGGAAGACAGGGAATCAGAAACAGGCTCTGCACTGTCAGTGCAAAGCCCAACGTGGGGCTTGAACCCACAAACCATGACATCATGACCTGGGCTGAAGTCTGTTGCTCAACCAACTGAGCCACCCAAACACCCTGAGAAAGATTATTTATAGGCCAATTTTACTAATGAACATGGATGGAAAAATCCTAATAAAAATATTCACAAACCCAAACCAGCAATATATAAAAAAGATAAAACATCATAATCAACTAGTCTTCATTCCAGAAATGCAAAGTCAATTTAACATTAAGAAAACTAAGATAACTCTCCACCAAGAGAGAATCAGTGAGAAAAATCATATCATCACCTCAACAGACACAACAGTGTAAGAAAATTTCATCCATTCATAACAAAAACTCATAGCAAAATAGGAAAAATTATCTCTCTTAGCTGAGAAAGAGTATGTAAACCAAACCAGCCAAAACAAACCAAAACAAAACCTACAGCAAATATCCATAATGGTGAAACACTGAACACTTTTCTTTGGTACTGGAAATAAGATGAAGAGGCCTCCAATTACACTTCTACTCAACACTGTACTGAAGGACCTCCCTAGGACACTGAGGCAAGAAAAGGAAATAAAAAAAATATAACAGCTGCAAAAAAAAAAAAAAGAGAGAAAATGCTTTCATTCTTTGAAGGTACATTGTATATATAAAACATTCAAGAGAACACACAGATAAATTATAAGAATCTATGAAAGTTAAACAGAATTGCTGGATACCTAATCAATCATTTTAAAAGTCATTTATTCTCGGGGCACGGGGGCTCAGTCAGTTGAGTGTCCGGCTCTTGACTTCAGCTCAGGTCTTGATCTCATGGTTCGTGGGATTGAGACTTGAGTGGGGCTCTGTGCTGACAGCTCAGAGCCAGCTTAGGATTCTCGCTCTTCCTCTCTCTCTCTCTCTCTCTCTCTCTCTCTCTGTCTATGCCCTCCCTACCCTCAAAATAATAAACTTTTAAGAAAAGGCATTTATTCCCATACCAGCAAAAAAAAAAAAAAAAAAGACTATTGAAATCTTGTAAAGATAAAAACTTACAATTACATAACATACGAAATATCTAGGAATAAATCTAACCAAAGATGTGGTGATTATCTATGGAGAACATTATAGAACTCTATTGAGAGACATTAAGTAGATCTACAAGAGAGTTAATATTTTGTTCCCTGGTCAGAAGCTGAATATTATAAAGATGTCAATGCACTCCAAATTAATTCATAGACACAATACAATCCAAATCAAATTCTCAATGTTCTTTCGGAGGGAGTTTGTTTTTGTTTTGTTTTGTTTACATCAAAAAATGTATTCTAAAATTTATTTGGAACTACAAAAGGCCAAAAAGAGATAAAATATTCTTGAAGAGGAATAAGATAAGGGAAGATTTGTTCTAACAAATATCTAGACTTATTGCAAAGTTATAATTATTGTTATTATTTTTTTAGAGAGATAGCATGAGCGGGGGAGGGGCAGAGAGAGAGGGGGACAGAGGATCTGAAGCAGGCTCTGAGCTGACAGCAGTGAGCCTGATGTGGGGTTCCAACTCAGAAACTGTGAGATCATGACCTGAGCCAAGGTCGGATGCTCAATGGACAGAGCCACCCAGGTGGCCCGCAAAGTTATAATTATTAAGACAGTGTGGTGTTGACTCAGTGACAGAAAAAATACATCAGTAAAAGGATAGAGGGCTGGAAACAAACAAACACATACAATAACACTTGAAAAGTGACATTGTATAGGTGCCTGGGTGGCTCAGTCAGTTAAGCATCTGACTGTTGATTTCGGCTCAGGTCATGATCTCATGGGTTCATGAGTTTGAGCCCCACATTGGGCTCTGCACTGCTTGGGATTTTCTCTCCCTGCTCCTCCCCTGCTTGCTCTCTCTCTCAAAAATAAATAAAACCTAAAAACAAAAAAAAAATGACATTGTAAATCAGTAGGGGAAGGACAAACTTTTCCATATGTGTTACTGGGATAATTTGGAGCCATACTGTAAATATAAATTGGCCTTCTGCCTATAGTATAGACAAAAATCAATTCCAGGCAGATTAAAGATGTATTTAAAAGGCAAACAATGTAAGTAAACACTTTCTTATGTTTTGAGTTCATTTTTGCAATGGATAATGAACCCAGTAACCTTAAAATAGCTGAGCAGTGCAACATAATTAACATGATAATTGCAGTAAAATTGTTGATATTAGTATGCAGGTCAGTAAAATTTGTAGGAAAAATATTTTCTATTGGATTGTAGCCTTTTTTAACTTTATTTTTTAGTTTTTAAAATTTATATCCAAATTAGTTAGCATATAGTGAAGCAATGATTTCAGGAGATTTCATAATGCTCCTTACCCATTTAGCCCATCCCCCCTCCCACGATCCCTCCCGTAACCCTCAGTTTGTTCTCCATATTTATGAGTCTCTTCTGTTCCCCCCCCTCCGCGTTTTTATATTATTTTTGTTTCCTTCCCTTATGTTCATCTGTTTTGTCTCTTAAAGTCCTCATAGGAGTGAAGTCATATGATTTTTGTCTTTCTCTGACTAATTTTGCTTAGCATAATACCCTCCAGTTCCATCCACGTAGTTGCAAATGGCAAGATTTCATTCTTTATGATTGCTGAGTAATACTCCATTGTATATATATACCACATCTTCTTTACCCATTCATCCATCGATGGACATTTGGGCTCTTTCCATGCTTTGGCTATTGTTGCTAGTGCTGCTATAAACATGGGGGTGCATGTGTCCCTTTGAAACAGCACACCTGTATCCTGTGGATAAATGCCTAGTAGTGCAATTCCTGGGTCGTAGGGTAGTTCTATTTTTAGTTTTTTGAGGAACCTCCATACTCTTTTCCAGAGTGGCTGCACCAGCTTGCATTCCCACCAACAGTGCAAAAGGGATCCTCTTTCTCCACATCCTCGCCAACATCTGTTGTTGTCTGATTTGTTAATGTTAGCCATCTTGACAGGTGTGAGGTGGTATCTCATTGTGGTTTTGATTTGTATTTCCCTGATGATGAGTGATGTCGAGCATTTTTTCATGTGTCGGTTGGCCATCTGGACGTCTTCTTTGGAGAAGTGTCTATTCATGTCTTTTGCCCATCTCTTCACTGGATTATTTGTATTTTGGGTGTTGAGTTTGCTAAGTCCTTTGTAGATTTTAGATACTAACCCTTTATCTGATATGTTGTTTGCAAGTATCTTCTCCCATTCTGTCGGTTGCCTTCTAGTTTTGCAGATTGTAGCCTTGATTCTTACTATTTTGTTTAGACTAACGACTTGATTCCACACCGTTCAACCGGAAACAAAGCTTAGTGGGAGAGGAGAGCCAGAGAAGTGACATGGAAGCTACAGATTACAACAGATTTGTGAACTTGGCCACACAGTGGTGGCAGGACCTAGCTGATACTGAGGTATATTTTAGCTTTATCCATGTCATTATGCTAAAGCAAAATGAGTTACTCAGAGAAAGACAAATAGCATATGATTTCACTCATGTGTGGAATTTAAGAAACGAAATAAACAAGCCTAAGTTAAAAAAGAGACAAACCAAGAAACAGACTCTTAAGCATAAAGAACACACGGACGGTGACCAGAGGGGAGGTGGGCAGGGTGATGGGGACTAAGGAGGGCACTTGTTGCGATGAGCACCAGATGTTGAATGGAATAGTTGAGTCACTGTATTGTACACCTGAAGCTAACATTATACTGTATGTTAGCCAACTGGAATTTAAATTAAAACTTAAAAAAAACACCAAAGACATGTTTTAAACAACACTCATGTGTAAGAGCAAAAACTTCATGGACTGTATTTGTGACTAATTGTACAACAGGTTATTATAGTTTCTGTTCAGTGGAAAGGGCAAAATATTCCCACAAAGGGTGTTAATGTAGGCTTTTTTTTTTTTTTTGTACCCATGCTGTCGATTGTTAAGTGTAAGAGTCTGATCATGGTGCTGAATAAATGTAAGTGTGTCTTTAAAAAAAAATAGGAGGGGGCACCTGGCTGGCTCAGTCAGTACAGCATGTGACTCTTGATTTCCAGGTTGAGTTCGAGCCCCATGTTGGGTTGAGAGATTACTTAAAAATAAAATCTTAAAAAAAAGGCAAGCAATCAAGTTTTTTGAAAGATAATATAGGAAAAAATTTTCATGATCTTGGGGTAGTGTGGATTTTTTTCAACAAAACACAAAAGGCACCACCCAAAAAGAAAATTAGTGTTATTTTATACTATATTAAAAATTAGGGGCATGTGGGTGGCTCAGTCGGTCAGGCGTCCAACTCTTGATCTTGGCTCAGGTCATGATCTCATGGTTCGTGAGTTTGAGCCTCGTGTCAGGCTCCGCGCTGACAGTGCAGAGCCGGCTTGGGATTCTCTCTCTCTCCCCTTCTCTCTTTACGCCTCCACCACTCATGCTGTCTCTGTCTCTCTCAAAATAAATAAATAAACTTAAAAAAATTTAAAACACAGAACATGCTTGTCCAAAGGCACCATAAATAATGAAAAGACAAACCATCAAATGGGATATATGTAATACCCTTATAACAAAGGCTTTCTTTGCAGAATATATAAGAACTTCTAGAGATCAGTAATAAAAAGACTGCAATATACAAGAAAAATGGACAAAGGTTTCAACAACACTTCACAAAAGAGAATATTCGGATGGTCAATAAACACAAAAAGAAGGCTCAACCTAGCAATTGGGGAAATGAAAATTAAAACTACACTAACATACCACTACACCCACCAGAATGACTAAAATTAAAACAACTGAAAATACCAAGTGTTTATGGGCAGTAATGGAAACTCTCATATTACTAATGGTTCGGTCACATTGGAAAACAGCGGCATTTGCTAATGAAATAGAAAATACACACACATTGTGACTTACCGGTCCTACTTCTAATTAAGTCTCAACATTAGAGAAATGTGTGCATATATTCTCCAAGATACATGTACAAGGATGTACATCACAGTATTCATAATTGCTTCAAAATGGAAACCCAAATGTTCGTCAAAAATAAAATGTTAATTACACATTTATGTATTACGTAAATAAATTATAATGGTACAATATCATGCCATGGAAAATAAGACCAAGTGCAAATGAACCAAGTAAGACTACTTGTAAAAACATAACACCAGTATATTAAGGGACAACACACACACACACACACACACACACACACACACACACACGTGTACGCAAATATATACAATGTGACTTCATTCAAATAACATTCCCAGACAGAGGCACCTAGATGGCTCAGCTGTTGAGCATCTGACTCTTGATTCCAGCTGAGGTCACCATCCCAGGGTCTTGAGATCAAGCCCCACGTCAGGTTCCGTGCTGAGCATGGAGCCCACTTAAGAGTCTGTCTGTCTGTCTGTGTCTCTCTCTCTGCCCCTCTACCCCACTCATGTGCTCTCTCTCAAATTAAAAATATTTTTAAAAATTAACATTCCCAAATAGGCAACTAAAGTATACTGTTTAGGAAAGTGAGAAAGATATTTGAGAAGTAGAGTACTCCATGCCTTTGGTGGGGAGAGAACTAAAATCAGAAAGAAGACATGCTCTGCAGCTAAAACAGGACATAAAGGGAAATTTATTCTTTAGAAAAGAGGAAATCATAAATCAATAACCAAAACCCTCAACTCTAGATCCAGAAAAAGGAGAGCAAGCTAAACCCAAGGCAAAGAGAAGAAAGAAAAGAATAACCATTACATTAGAAACTCAATGAAGCAGAACACAAAACACTAGAGGAATCAAAAGATTCCAAAAGAAATTTGGATTCCAAATTTAAAATTTCAAAAGATTCCAAAAGAAAAGATTCCAAAAGATGGCTCTTTGAAAAGATCATCAAATTGACAAACCTTTAGGCAGATGGACCAAGAGAAAGAGAGAAAACATCTGTCACAAGAATCAGGAATGAAAAAAGAGACATTATCATCAATCCTACACATATTAAGAGGATTGTAAGGTGATACTTTAAACAACTACAAGCCAACAAATACGGTAACAGAGGTGATGTGGACCAATTCCTGGAGGAACATGAATTGCCAAAAGTGATTCATGAAGAAACAGAAAACCTGAATAAGCCTGTGACAGGTAAAGAGATTGAATTAGTAATTACAATCAATACTTCCACAAGGAAAGCCCAGATGGCTTCATTGATGAATTCTACTGAATATTTCGAGAAAAACTAGTATCAATCCTTCATAAACAGTTACACACCAACTGGGATTTATCATAGGAATACAAGATTGATTTAACATTAAAAATCAATTAATATACTATATGCCATATTGATAAAGAGATTAAAAACCACATGGTCATCTCAAAAGTTACACAAAGAGCATTTGACAAAAATCCAACATCTCTTGATAATTAAAACAAATCAAAAACAAAAAACTAAGAACAGATGGGAATGTCTTCAATCTAACCTGCAGAAAACCCACAGCTAACATTATACTTGATGAAAGACTGGTTGCTTTCCCCTAAGATCAGGAACAAGACAAGGATGTCTTTTCTTACCACTTCTGTTCAACACTATATTGGGGGCTCTACTCAGGCAAATTAAGCTAAATAAAGACATACAAGCCATCAAAATTGGAAAGGAAAAGTAAAACTATGTGCAGAAAACATGACCTTCTATATAGAAAAATCCAAAGAGATTTACTAAAAAGTTCCCAGAGTTAACAGACAAGTTCAGCGAAGGTACAGATACAAGAATAATAACAAAAGTCAATTGTGTTTCTATATGATAGCAACAAACCAAAGAAGAAATTATAAAAATAATTCCATTCAGAATACCATCAAAAAGAAGAAAACACCTAGGAATAAATTCAACAAAAGGAGTGCAAGACTTGTACGCCAAAAACTACAACACGTTGAAGGAAAATAAAGCTCTAAATAAAGAGAAAGACATCCCATGTTAATGGATCAGAAAACTTAAAATGTTAAGATGGAAATTCCCCCTAAATTGATCTACAGGTTTCATGCAACCCCTATCCAAAACTCAGAAACTGACGAGCTGATTCTAAAATCTTCATGGAATTGCAAAAGACCCAGAATAGTCAAAGCAATTTTTAAAAGAACCAAGTTGGAGGACTCACATTTCCCAATTTCAAATTTACTGCAAATCTACAGCCATCGAGACAGTGTGGTGCTGACATAAGGATAGACACAGATACCAATGGAAAAGAACTGAGAGTCCAGAAATAAATCTGTGTGTGTGTGTGTGTGTGTGTGTGTGTGTGTGTGTGTGTGACCAGCTGATTTTCAACAAAGGCACCAAGATCGTAAGAGCTGAAAGGATAGTATTTTTAACAAAATGCTGGCGGGACAATTGAATAGCCACGTCCAAAAGGATGAAACCGTACCCCTGTCCCACACCACATAAAAAAAGCAACTCAAAGTGAATCACAGACCTAAAAATTACTGGTTGAAACTATACAACTTTTAGAAGCCAACTGTAGGGAGTGAGTTGGAGGACTGGAGGGCTGATGAAAGAAAAAGACACGATACAGACACAAGATGGCAGTAATGTGCGCATGCCTTGTGTGGGAGACACAGAGGGTAGGTTGAGGGAGAGGCTTATCACACCATGCCAGGGACTGTCCATTGTTCAGCAGGGCCACCGACCTCAGGGGAGAAGAGCAGGGGAAATTCCAAGGGAGAGAGGCCGATGTGTCTACGTGGTGTCAGCTTGGCCACACAGTTGAGCACTTGTGCCAGAGAGTTCAAAGGGTCACCGAGCTTGGGATCTTTACAGCACCGCGGCTTATTCTGTCTACGGCTAACAAACGTTGTCAGCTTCACGAGGTAGGCAAAGCAGTCTTTACAGGACTCAATTCTGCTCATTTGGGCGATGCTTAAAACCACTGAGTGTACAAGAATTTGAGTTTAGCACCACCAGCTTTTCAGCTAATGGGTCTCTGCTTGCTCTTGAAAAATAAACAACCGGGGTGCCTGGGTGGCTCAGTCGGTTAAACGTCCGACTTCAGCTCATGTCATGGTATCGCGGTTCACGAGTTCGAGCCCCGTGTCAGGCTCCGGGCTGACAGCTCGGAGCCTGGAGCCTGCTTCGGATTCTGTGTCTCCCTCTCTCTCTGTCCCTCTCCCACTGTACTTGTCTCTCTCAAAAATAAACAGACATTTAAAAATGTTTTTAAAAACACTAAAAAAATTAAATAAAAATAAATTGCCTAGAGAAGAATGTAACAGGGCCATCTTGGGCTCACTTACACTTTAAAAAAGTAATAAATCTTTGTGACTTTAGATCAGGCAATGATTTCTTAGATACCACACCAAGTGAAAAAAAAGGCAAAATTGGGGTGCCTGAGTGCCTTAGTCAGTTGAGCATCCAATGCTTGATTTCAGCTCAGCTCATGATCACAGGGTTGTGGGAATAAGCCCTAAGTTAGACTCTGCACTGAGTGTGGCACCTGCTTACGATTCTCTCTCTCTCCCTCTGCCCCTCCCCTGCTCGCAACAGCATGCAAGTTCTCTCTCTCTCTCTCTCTAAAGTACAAAAGAAAAAAGACAAACTTGATAAATTTGGCCATTAAAATAAAAAACTCTCACACTTCAAATGATACCATCAGGAAAGTGAAAAGACAACACGCAAATGTTTGCAAATTGAATACCTGATAAAAATTTCGTATCAAGAATGTATAAAAAAACTCTTAAAACTCACTAACAAAGCAAATAACCCAACTAAAAAACAAAGGATTTGAATACACATTTCTCCAAAAAAGATACATGAACGGTCAGTAACACACATGAACAGGAGCTTAATATCATTAGTCGAGAGAGAGACTCAAATCAAAACCACAATGAGATAGCACTTCACATCCATTAGGATGGCTATTATAATAAATACAAATAATAGCAGGCTTTGGTGAGGATGTTGACAAATGGGAACCAACATGCACTTGCTGGTGGGACTTCTGGAAACAATTTGGCAGGTTCTCAATGTGTTAAACGCAGAGTTTCTGTATGATTGAGCAATTCCACTCCTAGGTCTCTACCCCAAAGCACTGGAAACATATGTCCACACAAGAATTTGTACACGAATGTTCATTTGGCTATTATGAAAACAACCTGAATGGCCATCAATTGATTCGTGGGTGAACATAACACGCATGTCTGCACGACAGAATACTATTTGACAATAAAAAGGAAGGATGTACCAGTGCGAGCTACAACATAGATGAACCTCCAAATACCGAGCTAAGTGAAGGAAGCCATAAAATGCCACATATTGTAGAATCTCATTTATATAAAATGCCCAGAGTTGGCAGATCTATAGAAACAGAAAGGAGAGTAGTGGCTGCCACGGGTGAGAGTGGAGACGTGGCTGGGGAATACGGAATGACCAGGGATGGGCATGAGGTTTCTTTCTGGGGTGACAGAAAGAGTCTAAAATCATTGTGACGATAGCTGCATATCTCTGTAAATACACCAAAGACTATTGACTGAGACACTTAGATCAATTTTATAGCATTTAAATCCTATGTCAAAAAATCTATTTTCAAAAAAGGGAAAGGGGGCACATAAGAGACTTCTGGCATGCTAGTAGGTATTGCTACAGTTACTGACTTGGGTTAAACTGGTATTTATAGGTGTTAAACTTTATGTTTTATGAACTTCTCTGTATACACCTTATAACGCACAACAAAAATAGCGGGGAAATTCGTATCTTAAATATGGCTTTTCAACAAAATAAGTCAGTCAGAGAAAGACAAATACCATATGATTTCACTCGTATGTGGAATTTAAGAAACAAGACAGATGAACATATGGGGGGGCGGTTAGAGAGGTGAAACAAACCATGAGAGACTCTTAAATACAGAACAAACCGAGCGTTGATGGGGGTGCGGTGGGGGGAGTGGATTAAAGGGGTGATGGGCATTAAGGAGGGCACTTGTTGGGATGAGCACTGGGTGTTATATGTAAGTGATGAATCACAGGATTCTACTCCTGAAACCAATCTTGCATTGTATGTTAACTAACCAGAATTTAAATAAAAACTTGGAAAGAAAAATACATGCATACATAAAGAAGGCTTTTCAAAGCATATGCACTCCTCACTTACTCTGAAATGTAACTGTAAATAAAGCCCGCCCTTCCAGGAGGGGGCAGACCACCTCTGACACCAGGTAAAATCAATGCACAAGGTCAAACACCAATGCATTTGCCTTAGTTCCCCAAACTGTCTCCGGATTGTCTTCTAGGGACAAGAACTGGAGGGGGTTTGAGTTATTTTTAAAAAATTTTTAAGTATATTTATTTATCTTTGTGAGAGAGAGAAAGTAAATGGGAGAGGGGCAGAGAAAGAGGGGGAGAGAGAGAATCCCAAGCAGGCTCCACACTGTCGGTCACAGTCTCTAACTTGAGGCTCGATCCCACAAACCGTCAGATCATGACCTGAGCTGAAATCAAGAGTCAGATGCTTAATTGACTGAGCCATCCCAGGAAGCCCAAAGTTTTTTTTAATTGTGTTTCTTTTAAGTGATCTCTAAGCCCAACACGGGGCTCAAACTCATGACCATGAGATCAAGAGTCACATGCTCTAACCAACCGAGCCAGCCAGCCACCCCATTTGAGTTATATTTTAATGATAAGTGCTTCCTGTGTGTGATGCATGAGTAATAATGATGAGAGTAATAATTGAGCCTCACCTAGAGGACAAAATACTAAAGAAAAAGAGAAAAAGACATTCCTCCAGGACATCTTTCCACTGTCAATTTCCTATCTTTCTCTATCACCGACGTTTTACAACTTTTCCTTTGGAAATAAAGCTTAAAATAAAAATAAAATAGGGGCATCTGGGTGGCTCAGTTGGTTGGGCATCCGGCTCTGGCTCAGGTCATGATCTCGTGGTTCGTGAGTTCGAGCCCCGTGTCGGGCTCTGAGCTGACAGCTCGGAGCCTGGAGCCTGCTTCGGATTCTGTGTCTCCCTCTCTCTCTGCCCCTCCCCTGCATGCTCTGTCTCTCTCTCTCTCTCTCAAAATAAAATAAAATAATAAAATAACGTAAACAAATTTAAAAAAAATAAAATAGACCTGGGTTGGGTCTATTTTTGAAAGAGACTCACAGAAATTTACAAAAATAGTCGCAGGTCCTGTGTCTCCTTCAACTAACTTCTACTAGTGACATTTTAGATGACTGTTACTACCGTGTTATAACACCCAAACCAGGAAACTGACGTTGCTACAACACTGTCGGGTACACACTTTATCCCACAGTCACCAGTTATACATGCACCATTTTCACCCATTTTCATGCACATGTGTGGGTGTGTGTGTGGGTGGGCGGGTGTGTGTGTGTTCTATGAGATTTTAGTCCATGTATAGACGTGGATAGCTACCACTCAATCAAGATAACGTAACTCTTCCATTGTCACCAAGGACCTTGCTCGGTGAACTCCCAAGGAACTCCCCTTTATATGGCGCCCCCACTGTGCCTATCCTCTGGCAACCACTGATTTATTTGTTCTCTACACTTAATGCCATTTTGCGAGTGCCATATAAATGGAATCATACGGCATTAGATTGACTTTTAAATTGTCGAGATCTCTCTCATTAAAGGAAAAAAAAAAGTCTCAGCCCCACATAGTCTCCAGCTAGTTGTTTTTCTCCTCACCCTCAGAGTCCGACATGCTTTTGGGGATTGCTGTTTCTATACACCTAACAGCTCACTGGTTTCTATCCTACATTTCTGCTCATACTTTCTGTTTCCGCTGTTGACTCATCCTTCCGCTACCCGGTCATTAAATGTTGTAGTTACTCAAGGCTCTGTTCTACATTTTCTTCTTTTGACACTTCTTCCTAAGGGATCTCATCCATACCCATGGCCCCAGAACACTCATGACTCAAACTCAAACACACACACACACACACACACAGATACACACACACACACACACACACACACTGGAGCCACAAAGCCATTGCTGTAAACGAACTGCCTTTTGGACATATCCTTCAGAATATCTTAAGCACACCTGAAACTTAGCATGTCCAAAATTCAACTTGGCACATCTCACCCTCCCAAACCTTCATACGTCCGCCATGACCCTGTTAGCGGACACCCCCTTTCCTCTCGCTATCACATATTCAATTCAAGTCCATCCATTTTACCCAGAAAGTGCATTTTCACGACCATCCTCCTCTCCCACCTCACCCAAACTACCATTATCTCCCTTCTGGACCACTGTCAGACTCCCTAACCGATCACCCTGCCATCACTAAGTCATTCTTTCCACTATGGCCAGAATAACATTTAAGATGGACATATTAAGATAATCTCATCCTGCCAGTCCTTCTCTTGCCTCTCAAATATCCATCAATCTCCTGCCATTGTTTCCAGAAGACCTAATATGGCCTGGACCACAGTGACCCCTAATCACTTCCTCCAGCTCGTTTTTATCTAAGCTGTTTCTCCTAACAACACCTGGCCTTTTTTCATTTCCTCAAAGTACAACCCTGTACCCAGAATATATCGCTTTGATCCCTTCTCACGTATTTTACTCTCCTACCCTCAATCATCTCCACTGGGAAACCTTCCCTGAGTCTCCAGAGAAGGTCAACTCCTGCTATAACAGTCTCACAGCACCGTGTTCCTTTCTTTCATGTGAGATACTAAACCTATAATCGTATGTTTAATTATGAGACTGATTAATTACCTGTACCCCCTAAAAAACTGAAAACCACACAGGGAAGGAACCGTGTGTGTGTAAGTTTGCTGCTGCACCTCCAAGAACCTAGCACACACGAGGATCCCAATTAATATTTACTGAAAGAAGAAATGAATATTGCACCTAACGGCCCACCACAGTGATTCTTACAAAACCTTTTACACGAACCTGGGATTTAAACATGCGAGTATTCCTAGAATATCTTTAGAACAGCTGCATGTTTGCTTGAGAACTAGGCATGTACCCAAATGGTACACTGACATGTTTAAAATGAAATGTCCTACAGACAGTATCCCCAACATGACTAGGCAGCAGTCTACAAATTTATTTGTACTGCACGTGACCTTCCCCCCCAGAAACAATTTGCGAATGGTGAGTAAGCTCCAACCCAGCCCTCAAAATCTTACCTATCTCTCGATGGAGTCAGCATCTTACTGTAAGAACTTTAAGGCTGACTGCACTTCTGAACCAAGAATTCAGGGAACCTCTCAGTCCAGAGCACCCCTCAACTCCAAGCCCTTCAGGGCTTGAACCCCCATGGGCTCCTTCAGCCCTGACCCTTTAGTCTTTCTCATGGCCCTAAAGCTTTTTGAGCCCTAAGCAAAGCAGGAGGCAATGTATACACAGAAGCAAGTTCCAAAATCAAGAAGATCTGCTGGTAGCCAGAGACAATAGTAATGAAAACCTGCAGAAAAGAAGAGGTCACGAGTGAAGGGCTGGGCACAGTGGACATGGCATGGGAGAGAGAGAGCTCTGGCAGGGAGGATTTCAGGACAGCCAAGGTGTGCAGGAGGCAAGTTCAGAACCCAAATAACTGACTGAGTTGTGACTCCCATGCTCCTAAAATGGGACATATATCCCCAAATCATCTTAGCTTCACGAGATCCTCCCTATCCTCCACCAAGAGCTTTCAATTCCTTGTACCTTTTCATTGGAAGCAGTAAATACAAGTTAGCAAACATATCAATCCCAAATTCGGTAGGAAGAAAAAAAAAAAAGCAAACTAGAAACCATACCTTTGTTCCATTCCAGGTAGGAAGGGGTCAAACAGCACAAAACAGCTCCTTAGAGAAAGCAGAAACAGAAGGAGACTGAAATCTTCTTTTAAATGATGTTTACAACTTCTAGGATGACTCCAGCCTGTAAATTTCAATTTGCGTGGTAACGAATTTGATTTGATTTCTTTGAAGCCAGAAAACCTTTTCAAAAGCAATTATGAGAGCACAGGGGGTGAGGGGACTTGTGGAGGCACAGACATTCAGCCAGCTGATGTGAGTTTCTGTTGTCTTCAGATACCTGCCAACCTTCACTCACCCACATGGCTCCACCCATTACAGCCTGGCAAGTGGAGGGTGATTTTAGATAAACTTCTAATTCCCTGCCAGCACCAGAGCTTGGGGTGTGTATGGGTGTGTGTGGGTGTGGGGGTAGGGAGTGTTATGGGTGTGGGGGGGGGTGGTGGGTACATGCAGGGGGGTAGAGATGTGTGGGTGTGTGACAATGTGCGTGTGTGTGTGTGTGTGTGTATATGTATATGTGTGTGTATGTGTGTGTGTGTGTGTGTGTGTGTGCGCGCGCGCATGCGCGCAGGCACATGAATGAGGTGACAGAGGAGAAAGTACCAAGGAGGAATTAACTCTCTGTTAATTCTGCCTCTTCGAGTCAGCTCGTCACCTACACACATATACCCCGTATTTAATGCACTAACAATAACTGCTTTCCTAGCGAACAAAGGGTATCTGCAGACTATTTTCCATCAAGGTGTAGAGTTTAGCTCTGGCCCCAGGTCGTCCCTGATTCCTACACCCCTCTGACTGCGATTCTGTCTTCCCAGTCCCTGGAGCCCAGGCCGGTGCCAGCTCAGGGTCCAAACCCAGATCTCCTGGCAAGTCTGGGATCTTCTCCATGGTTGATTTCCCCTATGTGACAAATTCGCTGTCTCTCGGCTGGTCACTATCCCGGCACTTGCTGGCAGGTCTTCTGCGGTCCGTCAAACAAGGACAAGAAAGTAAACAATAAAAGACTATCAGACAGTTTTCCCATCAGGTTAAAAACCCTCAAGTTCTTCCTCCTTCATTGAAATCACTCCATTTTTTTTCCTTTTAAATTTTACTGATTTTTGAGAGAGAGAGAGATCATGCGCACAGGGGAGGGGCAGAGAGAGAGAGAGAAGACAAAATCCCAAGCAGGCTCCGCACTGTCAGCGCAGAGCCCGGTGCAGGGCTCAAACCCACGGACCGTGAGATCACTACCTGAGCGGAAACCAAGCGTTGGACACTTAACCGAATGAGCCAGCCAGGTGTTCCTCACTCACCGCCTTTTCTAGCTGACTTTTCTTTCTCCTGAATTCCTGGAGAATTCTGCACCTCACAAATTGTACTTGAGGAAAAAGGAATAATACTAAATTCTCTAAATATGTTATTTCTGCTAGTAAGACTGTAAGCTTCTGGAGCACAGGAAGTGTGACAAAGGACTTGTATCCCCAAGGATGCTTATGATGGTGTGGAGGGACCAACTCAATGGCAAATCATCAGTGGAGTAGCAAATCAGCTTCAACTGTTCTAGGAGGAGACATGTCTGTTAATAGGATAAAGGAAGGATTTCTACATAAGGCAATTTGAGGTAACCCCTGGCCCCTGAAAGTGTTCTTCTCCTTCCCAAATCGAGAAAGTCTCTCAATTCTTCCTTCCCTAGTGTTACAACATATTGCATCATACTTTTTAAAAACTCAAGTATAACATATAGTAAGGTGCACTAATCTTGAATGTACAGCTTTGTGATTTTTTTAATTCAAGTACGCTTCACACCCAGTGCAGAGCCCAACATGGGACTTGAACTCATAACCCTGAGATCAAGATCTGAGCCGAGATCAAGAGTCGGATGCTTAACCGACTGAGCCATCCAGGTGCCCCTATGATCTCTTACATAGATATACACCTATGCAAATGCCTCCCACATCAAAGTACAGAACATTTGTAGTTCCCCAGCAAACTCCTGCCCTGCCAATACCCACTCCAATACCAACCACTCTTCTGACCTCTATCACTACAGGTTAGTTATGCCTACTCTTGAGTTTCATATAAATGGAATCGTACAGTTACATACCTGGGCTCTTTCTCCCACCATTATGACATTTATCCATATTATTATTTGTTTCTAAATTTTTTTTAATGTTTATTTATTTTGGGGAGAGAGAGACAGAGCGTGAGCAGGGGAGGGGCAGAGAGAGAGGGAGACACAGAATCCGAAGCAGGCTCCAGGCTCTGAGCTGTCAGCAGAGAGCCCGACGCGGGGCTCGAACTCACAAGCCTTCGAGCAGCAAGATCGTGACCTGAGCCGAAGTCGGCCACTCAACCAACTGAGCCACCCAGGTGCCCTGACATTTATCTGTATTATACACAGCAGTGGGGTGTTCCTTTTCATTGCTGCCTAGTATTCCACTGTGTAAATATGCTACATTTTCTTTATCCTACTATTGTTAGCTATTTGGTCTGTTCCTTGTTTTTGCCTATTATGACTAAACATGCTATGAATATTCTTGCACATAACTTTTGGTGGACGTAAGTGCTCATTTCTGTTGGCAGTATACCCAGGGATGGCATTTCTGAGTCAGATGGTATATAAACATCCAACTTTGACAGGTTCAAACAATTGTCCAAAGAGACTCTACCGATTTGCACTCACAACAGCAAGTGTAAGAGTTGTGTGGCGATATCACAGGCTTTTTGCACCATTTTCGCAGTGTTTTCCAGTGTGTAATTAGTCAACTGGACATGGCCAGTTGCATGCTAAGCAGCTATGAACCTTTGTGATTGGTTGAGCAGCCCTAACACAAGCATACGGACAGCGTAAGGGGACCAGCACCCAAGAGTATGGTATGGGGACCAGATGCGTCACAAAAGTGAGTCTAAATCAGGTAGACAAAGGAGAATGACAACGAGTCTGTTATTTACTCCTGGCTAATGGTGAGCCACACTCTCTGGGGTCTGTACGTTATTGCTGGTGGCTGTACACGTGTTACATGTTGCATACATCCCACACAAGCCTCACTTAAGGAAAGGAGGCAGGAAACTGCCAGAAGAAACTGGCACAATTGTCGTGGGAACCCGCATTGCTTGCCAACACTGAGAAACCTAAGAGAAATCAAAGGGGGTATAAGGACCACTACATATGTGGAGGAAATTGGGAGTTGGAAATAAGAAGATCTCTCTCCCCAAGATGGACTGAGTACACAAGGCAGAACTTAAAAAAACACCTTTCTCATTAGTGCACTGAGTTATAAACATTGTCATTTTAATAGCGGGAGCCCAGACTCTCTTGAGGAGAAAACAGGTCTGGTGATGGCTTGTCTGCCTGTTTAAGTGCTGACAGACAAAGAAACTAGGATTCTGGAGAAGGGGGCTCTTGAATGAGCACGAGCCAGTAGGAGGTGGGGGGAAGGCACCTGGGGAAGCAGGTGCACGCAGGCTCCCAAGATGGGGAGGGGGAAGGACTTTCAAGGACAGTGTGTGCTCTCTGGAGGGCAGTGATACCACCCCTCCTTACACCTCCAGCAAAGAGAGCCCCACACAAGGTGAATGGCGCTTGGGAAACACAGGGAAAGATGTGGCCTTTGTCCGGGCCAGGATGGGCTGGCTATAAGGAGGAGTGAGGTCAGGAGATGATTGGCCAAAGAAAATTGGACCTTGAAGGGACCATTTATACCAAACCTGCTGGAATCAAAAAGAAACAAAAAAAAAAACCTAGGAGGGGCATTAAACCTCCCATCGGGGATGGGATTGGGAGTTAGACGTTTAAGTCTCAAAGGACAAAGTGACATGCAGGAAGATGTTGCAGAGATGGAAAAGGAAGTATGAACAGGGAGCAGCGAGGGAACAGCCGTAAGAAACAGAACCGTGAGTGCCACAGCAACGCATAGTCAGAAGAGGCCTTAAGTAGCAAGATATACCAAAACCACATTTAGAATCTGTGAACTAGGAAACCAACTTAAGGAGTCTCATCCCCCTCCCCCCACCCCCCACCAGCTCAGAAAAAAATTAAAAAAGAAAAAAGAACATAGAAGAGAGAGAAATTATGAAACACAAAATAAACAGGAAGAAAATATGAGAATAAATAAGAATTTGTCTTCCAAAGGGGAAAAAAAACCCAAATTGAAAAGGAACAATCAAAGAAATAAAAAGAGAACTTTTTTTTTTCCAGCTGAAGAAAAACCAGATTCCATAGTTAAAGGATCTAATGATTTTTGGGCAGGAATGCTGAAAAAAGACAAACTACAGATAATCTGATGACACTTACAAGTGACCAAAAAAAAATCCTACAAGCTTCCAGACCACTCCCCTACCGACCGTACTCCCTCCGCCCAGAGAAGTCCCCCAAACAGCACCTGGCCAGAGAAAAGAAACCTGCTGATATCAGCCCTCTCATTTGCAAATAAAATGCTAGGGGGATTTGCAATAAAATGCTAGGGGGATGACAAAAGAAGTGGGTGGGGGGGGGGGGGGGAGCATTCTACAGCCTGGTGGTGACTCAAGCCAGGCTATAAAAAGATCTCTTCAGACTTGCCTGACTCAGAATGCACACGGGTCAGCTGTGCTCCCCTGAGAGTCCCTTCCCCAGTCCCCTCATCCTCTCTGTCTCGAACTCTGGGGGAGAAACCACTGTAACAGAACACCGCACCTCCCAAAGAAGTGTGCCAGCCTTCTCCAGGGGAAGGTTTGTATCCCGCCCACTCTCACCCACACTGTACCCTAGAGAAAAGTTCTCTAGATCTCTCAACACTGTCCTACTAAACCTCCCTCGGATGATGGCCTCTTCCGGCAACTATCCGCTCTCTCTCTCTCTCTCTCTCTCTCTCTTTCATCTGCCACATTTCTTGTTACTCTTATTCCTCCTCTCCACTTCCTGACTCTCCCTCCCCAGTGCCCTCTGGCTTCTCCAGGAAGGTGTGATAGCATCTGCCCTTCCTTACCGTACTGGCCTCACTGTTACACTCAGTAGGACCGCCCACCTTCTCCTTGAAACTTTCTGCTTGCTAGAAATCGGTGAATGGAATGCATTCATTCCCGGGCCTCCAGAGCCGTTTGCTCCGTTTTGTTTTGGTTTTGTTTCCTCCTTTCCCCTCTGCCTGACCTTAAATGTTCCTGTTCCCCAGGCTTCCTTCCCTCGTTGCTCTTTTCAGAGACTGTGTCCGCCTCGCTCATTTGTTTCCGGAATCAGAACCTCCTCGAGTAAAAAGAGGGGTTTGTGAGAAGGATCCAGGGGTATCTCAAAAAACCCAAGCACAGGAACCCCTGTGGTCTCATGCAGGTCTGGAATCCCTTGCTTTTTGTCCCTGCTTGGAGAACACTTATCCCCCTTCTGCCTGTGTTTCCAGGGCATGCGGGAATAGAAAGACAAATCTGAATGGCCAGGCACACATTCACAGGGTCACGTGCTTCAGTGGGTCGAGCCACGGGAGTGGGGGTAGCGAAGGGGGAAGGCTTGGGTTCTTTTTTAGGCTACTGGTTGGACTCGGAATTTCCCCCGCAAGCCCGGTCGTATCTCTGTAGGCACAACAGCACATGACCAGTCGCCGAACAGAGGTCCAGGACAGGGGATTGAGGGCCTCATGCCTTCTTCAGTCATGCTCTGTAATATGGCTTTTATCAAAGAAGCCTGTGCTGGGGTTTCTAGGGTACTGCACTGACTAATAGAATCATTATTTCCATGCATCCACAAGTGGATCTTCGTGTGCGTGCCCAATTTACCAGAACCTAGAAGACTCTTTCCCTAAGCAGCTCTAGTGGACACTGAATTCATTCTAGGACGGTGCGCAATGATGAGCTCCCAAAGGCCAGCACTCTGCTGCCTTCTCTTCATTGCCTGTGTCTGGCAAAGAGCCTGGGCCAGAGGCACAAGGTCAACGGTTAATAAATACTGGCTCAACGAACACCTCCGTAGCATGTTCCTTTCTTGGAAGTATTAACCAGTCTGCTTCTGGAACCCGCACACATCCTCTTCACCCGGCTTCAATCTTCCCTTCCTACAAACCCCAGAGGCCATTTCCAACTCATTCCCTCCCTCCTGGAAGAATCTCACGCATAAGTGTCAGTCTTTAAGCATTTTGAGATTTGGGGAAAACAAAACAGATATGGAACAATGTTTGCTCCTCAAGATTAATGGTGCCCTTTGCCAGTAAGGAAAGAAAAAAATCTAATGGAATTGTTTCATTGAGTTAGTTTAATTTGTACATTTATATAAGATTTATGATCAACTGGATGGAAAAAGGCTGGCAACCAGCTTTTTGTTCTGTTTGAGGCCTGTGCTAATAGCTGCCTCCCGTCGACAGAAATGGACCCACCAAGTGGGAGCATTGTTCCTTTTCCTGTGGAGACTGTTGCATTGTTCCTTTTCCTTTCTGGGCCAAGAAGAAAGCCAAGAGGGAGGGAAATACTTCTCTAGTCATTCTTGACTTGTATACCGTGTGTTTCTCTCCATCTCCATCGTGACGGATTTCAGCCACTGCCTTCCCATCAAGTATAAATGACCAAAGGTACCAGCCTAATCATTGGCCAGGCGACTCTGTCACCCATAGCTCTCATTTTTAAAGTCTACGCCAGAAGCCCACTACATGTCAAGGCATTTGGTCTCTCTGCCCAAGGGAGGACTTCCAGCACCAAGGACACATGAGTTCAGTTAAATGCTCACAGGGCACTTTCCGTGTCAGGTCTTAGCCTCAGTGCTAGGGATACAGAATCGAATAAGATACAGGAGCTTACGGTCTAGTGAGAAAGGCAGACGTCTTGTTGGAAAATGCCCGTGAAATGTGCCAAGTGACCAATTCCTCCACCTGGGTTCTAGACTTCCTTCTTCAGCGCATAGTCTCAGGAGCCCCAGGCTATTGTCCCTTTCTCTCCTAATTCTTCAGTCTCTCCTCTCTACCCAGCTCCTTCCCTTTGGCATTTAAACGTGTGCAAGCCTCTCCAGTTTTTAAAACTATAATTCTTTCTAAACTCACTATTGTCCCCCCCAGCAATGGTCCTTTCTCTTTACTTCCGGAAGAGTATCACTCTTTGTCTGTCCCTCTGTCTCTCTCTCTCCTCTCTTCTTACTTTCCACTGACCCCTCGAGCCACTCGAGATGAGTGTTGCCCTCATCCTCCACCAGGAATGTTCTAAGACCAGCAATATCTTCTACATCGTGAAATCCAAACGATGCTTCTCAGTCATCCACTTACTGGACATCTCAGCTCCACTGGCACCCTGGACAACGCTCCCCCTTCTGGAAAACTCTTTCCTGTGGCCTCCGTGGAAGCCTTCTTGACCCTAGGTCCACCTGCAGCCCCCCAGCTCCTACCAAACACCGTGCCTGTCCCTCCAGGGGGATCCAGGGCCTCAGCCACATCCCTGGCCTTCTCGTGTGAACTTCAGGAAGAGCCTCCTACTCTCCTCCTGCCAGCCCACCTCCAACCTATGCGGTATGTTACAGCTAGACGAGTCTTAAAAATGTCAGATGTAACCATATCTCTTCCCTGCTTGCAGCTCCCGATGATTCCCCACTTCTTTGGGGATAAAGTCCAAAATCCCTAGCGTGGCCTATCATGCTCATCCTGGCGTGTGCCTCCCTCTCCTGCCCTTATCTCCCACTGCTCACCCCGGTCTGGCCAGCGTGACACTCTTAGTTTTCCTGCTGTTCTGTGGACCTGTGCACTTCAGTTGTTCCCCCTACTTCAACATTCCCCCTCCCCATCTTTGCCTGGCTAACTCCCTCCCACTCCTCAGATTTCACTTGAAATGCCACTTCACCTGGAAATCTTTGATACCCAAAGTTTTGGTTCGATCCCACTATAAGCTTCCGTGGCACGGAGAACTTTTCATTTCTCCAGCTTAACATCCAGCACACCCGTTATTACTTATTCACTGCCTGTCTTCACGTTTGAACATTAACCTAAATGGGGGAGGGGGGCTGTCTTGTTTCCTGCTGTATCCCCAACACCTAGCATGGGGCATATTTTTGAATGAATGCACGCATGAATGAGAAATGCACTAGATGCTATAAAAACAACTACGCAGTCATCGCAGGTCAGGCCTTTTCCCAAACTATACTACTATGATTTCTAGAGGAAATGTAGTCGAAACCAGATGGTGGGTTCACAGAAAGGGCGAGATGTTTGTAAAGGGCAGGTGTGTTTACGGAAAGTAGTTAAGAGAGCATAATGGCTTTTAAGAGAACCACTGTTATTCTGAAGTTTTACAGTACCAAATACAAGATCTAGGGTGTGACAGTATCCAATAACTCTGCCCATGATATGGTTCATACTCTGAGGAAATACTTGTTATCTTAAATTCACGTCGCACATTTTCAGTTGAGTAAAGGCATGATAGAAACAAACAGTAGCTTCTGTGATGAGGTAGTTACAATGAGCTCATGTCATAAATCAACGTGGCCAGGACCTAGGGATCAAGGCTTTCTAAAAATAAAAATTTGATCTGGATAAGAAAGTAATCAAGCTTTTTAAAATCATAGATGTATAGAGCAGAAACGGACCCGACATTATCCAGCCCAAGCCTCCCACCCTGTCCTCCAACCCCTCCTCCATCCATGTTGTGGAATACAGGAAGCAGAGGCCCTAAGAGTTTAAGTCACTTCCCTAAGGTTAATGTCCTGTTAGCAGCAAATTGGGTAATAAAAACCAGATGTCTATGCCAGTGGAACTGAATGCTTTCCTCTTCTTGATTCCATAAACTCTAATTTTATGGAACTCATAAGCCTTCTCCAAACCATGGCCCGAAGAAATGGTTTTCCAGAAACTCTTATTCTCCTCTAGTCTCTAATCCTGATCCACTAAAGAGAATATCCTGAATAAAACAAAGTCTTTAGGTGCTGCTGACCCCAATAACACCTTCCCCTTTCCACTTACACTGCTCAAAGGCTTAGGATATAATAATAGTAGTCGCTGAAGAACTTTGAATAACGCCTTGACATAATATTCTGTCCTGAGGCATTACGTAACCTAGTGCCCTTTTGTCCCTTCTAAGCCCTGAGAAAATCAGTCTCCCTGCTGTCATAGAATATTTTGGAAACTTCTGTGTTTCCAAAAAAATCACTCAGGATGATCTGGCAATTCCATTCCTGTGTATACATCTAAAAGAATTTAAAGCAAGGAGGGACTCAAACGGATACTCGTACATCAACGTCCAGTGCAGCGTTATTCACAAGAGTCAGAAGGTGGAAATGACCCAAGTGGCCATCAACAGAGGAGCTGATAACAAAATGTGGTGTCTATATACACAATGGAATATTATTTGGCCAAATAATAGAAAGACATTCTGATAGGTGCTACAACATGGATATAACAGGAAAATAGTGTGCTGAGTGAAATAAAGCTGGCACAAAAGAACACATACTGTAGAATTCCACTTCTGGGAGATACTCAGAATAGGCAAATTGAGACAGTATGTAGGACAGCTACCAGGACTAGAGGGACAGAGAAACGGGCAGTCCCTGCTTAATGGGTACAGTCTCTGCTTGGGATGATGAAAGAGTTCAGGAAGCAGACAGTGGTGGTGACGTCGAATGCACTGTGCAGGATGCCGGTCTTGGTGGCCACGGTCAGGCTAGGATGGACCCCACTCTCTTGTGTTCTCGGCAGGGGCTTACAGGAAAGTCACGGTACAGACCGGCCCTGCTTTCTATGGACTGAGGAAGGGGGCAGGGGAAGAATTTTAATTAAGTTGTAGAACTACATTCTGCCCCAAGAAGCAGCAGGGAAAGGCGAGTTCTCTTGGTTTCCCATCCGAATTCAGGAACAGTTTCTTGAACTGACACCCTGATCTGATGCATAAGACGAGGAACCATCTAGCATCTGAATGAGAAAAGCGTTTCTCAGGCCTGAGAACTTTTTGACCACCCACCACCCTCCTCGTTTGTGCCTTCAAGACTGTGGCTCTGGTGGGGTGCCTGGGTGGCCCAGTCAGTTAAAGCATCGGACTTCGGCTCAGGTCATGACCTCATGGTTCGTGGGTTCGAGCCCCGTGCTGGGCTCTGTGCTGACAGCTCAAAGCCTGGAGCCTGCTTCGGATTCTGTGTCTCCTTCTCTCTCTGCTTCTCCCCCATTCATGCTCTGTCTCTCAAAAATAAATAAATGTTAAGAAAAAAATTTAAAAAAAAAAAAAAAAAAAGGACTGTGGCTCTGGCCATTACCTTCTTTCCTTATGAGGCCTGTTCCATTTCTAGTTTCCAAACTACCGAGAACTTAACGACTAGAACTCAATTATGTAACACGGGGAGGCAGGATTTTTTTTAGTTTCAAAGACGTAAGGTGCCACCGGCCAGGAATGTGGGTCTCCTGTTCAAATGGCCAGGTTTTGTGTCCTGGTTATACATCCAGAGGTTATAGCCTATGATGCAGTAAAGGCATTTCTAGCCACTCACCTTCCTACTGATCTTCCCAAGGACTGAGAAGACATTAAGAAGAACATACTAACTTTTGGGGGGGCCAATTTTGGGTCGGCAGTTTCGAAGGTCGTGATAAATATAAGGGAAACGATTTTGCATAGCATATTTCCTTCCGGGGAAGCTACAATAAACAAAGGGTATGTAACTGAAGAGTCCCTAGAACCAGACTCGTTTGCAGAGACAAATGTGTTACCCTCTATGATTCTGGCAGTTTTGATCTTCAGTTACATTTTTCTGGTGGGAGATATCTGGCCAAATGTCTTCCAGTCTGGAAACGAAGAGAATGCATTCATAGGGCCTAGGGAAAGTGGCGGATGGTATTTTCCAAAGACGGCCACAGCTTCCCACAGGCTGTTCTCACAGCGTGACTGACCTTCCTCCCACGGAGGTGTGTGGCATCCATGCTCCTCCCCTTGCATCTGGGCGGGAGCCTGTGACTGCCCCAGACAACAGATGCTACGTGGCTTCTGAAGCTTGGTCTAAGACACCACCTGACCTTCTCTCTTTTGGGCCTGTCCTCAGAAGCCAGTCCCCATTTATGAGGAAGCTGGGACAAATGAAAGAACCCCGTGGAGGCGTCTGGCAAGTCCAGCCAAGGGCTAAGCCGCCATCATTCCCAGGCGTGTGAGGGAGCAAGCTTTCCAAAGATTCTATCCCCAGCTGCGCCAGCCGTCCGGTGAGGCTCCAGACAGCACGGAGCAGACACAAGCTGTCCCTGGCGTGCCCTGTCTGAGAATGCCTGACCCACAGACTCTGTGGACATAATGAATGGTTGTTTTTATCGCTGAAAAAAAAATTGCTCAAGTCATGCTTAAATTAAGTTTCCGTTAGTATAAAATGAGAGCATGACAAAGCATATTGTGACGCTTAAAGGGTCGGTCACCGACACACAGCCCTAGCACCAACGGTATTAACACAGTGTGGCACACGGTCTGTTAGAGAAAAGTAAGAGAGCACGTAGAGTTCCCCAAACTCTCATCTCCCAGCATGGGCCAGCCATCGATGGTCCATCTGCACCAAGGCCAAAGTCCAGTAGAGCATGGCCAGCCTCTTACGGTAATCTGGGTGCACACAAAAAAAGGACCTGATCTCACACCACATTACACATTTGGGCTGCTACACGCTTACGTTGGCCTATGGAACACTTAGGTTCTCTAGGTCACGAGAAGTAGAAGGTGGCATCTCTGGGCCCAGAGAGAAGAGTAGGGAAAATGCATACGGAGGGCCCAATCTACACTGAAGGTCAAAGGTTGCAGACAGAGCACCCTGGAACAATCCAGAAGAGCCTCTGCATATCCAGAACGTTAACATCCACCGAAAGCCCTGCTGCCCCTCTGCAGACTAGCTCAGGCCAGCTCAGGCCAGCTCAGCCTGGCAGAAGGAGAGAGGAGCCCAGTCCTGTCAGACGTGTCTCCCATCAGACACAAAGGGAACCAGTGAGAATCTTCCCTAACCTTCTCTTCTGCCCTCCTCCCATCAAAACAAGATGGTCACTTGCACCCTTCACGTTGGCAGAATTTAAAAAAAAAAAACTTTTTTAATGTTTATTCATTTTTGAGAGAGAGAGAGAGAGAGAGAGGGGGGGGGGGGAGGGGCAGAGAGAGAGGGAGACACAGAATCTGAAGCAGGTCCAGGCTCCGCGCTGGTAGCACAGAGCCCAATGCGGGGCTTGAACCCATGAACCGTGAGATCATGACCTGAGCCTAAGGCAGACGCTTAACCAACTGAGCCACCCAGGTGCCCCTGGCAGAATTTTAAAGATGAGTAGTATTCAGTGTTGGTGGGCCCCCTGGGAGAGGTGTATGCTCATAACAAACACAGGAGTATAAAACAGTAGCTCGGCAGGGAAATTTGACAGTGTCTATCAAATCACAATATAACTATCCTCTGGCTGAGCAACTCTACTTCTATTTCAGTTTAAGTTTGTTTTTAAAGCAATACTTTAGCACGGGTACAAAGAGATGTCTATTGCAACAAAATACTGGAAATACCAATGGAGGAATAAGTAAGTAAATTTTGGCATATTCTTCTATGAAATACTATACAACAGTTATGAATAAAGTAGATTTATAAGTGCCAATATCAATAGGGTTCTACAACATAGTTTTGTCCATTTACGTTGTTTTGGAGTGTGTAAAAAAATGCCTACTTATAATTACCTTGGTTTAAAATTAACATCAAGTTTCTTTTAATCTTTTTTTTTAGTTTATTTATTTATTTTGAGAGAGAGAGAGAGAAAGAGAGAGAGAACGTGAGTAGGGGAGGGGCAGAGAGAGAGGGAGAGAGAGAATCCCAAACAGGCTCCATGCTGTCGGCACAGAGCCCAACATGGGGCTCGATACCATGAACTGTGAGATCATGATCATGACCTGAGCCGAAATCAGGTCAGATGCTTAACTGACTGAGCCACCCAGGCACCCCAGCATCAAACTTCTTAATGCTCCAAAATTGCACTACATGCAGATAGTGATATATAGTCATTTGCCAGCCGGTGAGGCTCAGAATAGATCAATTACATTGGAATCCCCAGAGCGGCTTAGAATCTAGAATCTAGGACATCATAGCTACTCAGCACTGTTTAATAAATTAATAAAACAGGCTAGCAGCTCCAAGGCTCCTTCTGGTTCTAGTTCTTTGATTCTAACTGGAGGAACACTGTCCTTTTAAATAAAATGGTGACGACAATGCCCACCTCACAGCGCTGCTGCGATGACAAATAAATCCTAGCAACTGTTGTATTGTCGGACTTCACTGGATAAAAATGACTTTTCTGTCAAGTTCAGAGACACACTAGATGTTTCAGAGAGACTTTTTCAATGTTTGGAGGAGGCGGGGGGAGGTGTGAAGGAGGGGACGGGAGAGAGGGTCAAACATTAAAAATACTACCATAGATGAGGGTGAAGAGGGGGATGATGGCAAGAGCCAAGCCCAGACGTGAGGCATGGTCAAAAGTAATGGTAATAGCGGGTGCCTGGGTGGCTCAGTGGGTTAAGCGTCCAGCTTCAGCTCATGTCACGAGCTCAGGTCATGATCTCACCATTCATGGGTTCACGCCCTGCATTGGGCTCTGCCCAATCCCAAGCGGGGGAGCCTGCTTGGGATTCTCTCTCCTTCTCTCTCTCTCTCTCTCTCTCTCTCTCTGCCCGCCCCCACACATGGGTGTGCATGCTGTCTCTAAAATAAAATTTTTAAAAAGGTAACAGAAAAAAAAGTAACAGTAATAGGAAGGGCGTTATACTTTTAAAAGCTTTGAGCATGTACACTAACAGGAAACTCCTGGAAACACTTGATTGGAGAAAGAACACAAGCAGGAAACTGCTGAAGTTGGGAGTGGCTCCAGAGAAGTTCCATTCTGGTCCCTGACCTTGATCACAATTGATGGGAAACTAGGCTTTCAATCTCATTGAAGCAGAGAGAGTGTGAGTACCGGTTGTTAGTTTCCCAGAGCTGCCCAAACAAGTTCCAGTTTAACCGGGTGGTTTAAAATTACAGAAATGTAATCCCTCATGGTTCTAGAGGCCAGGAGTCTGAAATCAAGGTGCCTGCAGAGCTGCTTCCTGCTGGGAGTGTGAAGGAGCGTACATGCCTTTCTCCTAGCTTCTGCAGATGCATCACCTCGGGCTCCTGCTCTGTGGTCACCTTCGTTCCGTGTCTCTCCTCTGTGTCTTTTCCTGTGGCTCTGCCTTTGTCTTTTCCTCTTGCTGTAAAGGCACCTGCTATTGGATTAGGGTCTACCTACATAATCCAGGATGATCTCCTCTTAAGATCCTTAATTATATCAGGGCGTCTGGGTGGCTCCATGGGTTAAGCATCCAACTCGGTATCAGCTAAGGTCATAATGTCAAGGTTTGTGAGTTCGAGCCCCATGTTGGGCTCCACTCTGACAGAGCAGAGCCTCCTGGGGATTCTCTCCCTATCTCTCTCTCTCTCTGTTCCTTCTCCACTCATGCTCTCTCTCTCAAAATAAATAAATAAACTTAAAAAAAATCCCTAATAATATCCAAAAGGTCCTCTTCCTATATTAGGTCACATTTGGAGGCTCCAGATAGACATATCTCGTGGGGGCAGGGCAACTGCCAACCTCCCATAGCTTGCTCGTGCGGTTTTGGCATTGGAAGAAGGCTACAACAACGGAAATATAAACTGAAGGGAAGTAAAAGCTAAAAATAAAAAATGTAAAGTTTCCTGGGCAGTTTCAAACCAGCAGATGTAAGTGGCTTGTGGTATCATCGTCAACACTTTCTGGCAGCCTCTTTAAAAACTGACCCAAGCCAGGAACATCGCTGAAATGGTCAGCACATACTTAATCACTAAAGCTGATCACCTTCCCAATTTCTTCCCATGGAATTTAAAACAAATACTCTCAATTGTCACGTATGGACATATATAATTACGTGAGAGACAAAAGCATAAATAAGGAGCCTAACAGAGTTTGAGGTACCATGTACTAAATTTAGATTCTGTTTCCAGTAAGGTGACGGGCTAATAACCACCTGAATGAATCCTCTTGTTAAAAACAACTAAAAATCTGACCATCTTGAGAGAGTCAATGAGCTGTCATGGATGTAAGGAATTCTCAAATCAGACACTGATTGCAGACAAGACTGTAGCCAGCCATTTCCCCCAAATAAGGAGGCAGGGTGGGGGAGGGAACACATAGAGGTTTGCATTCACGGGCTCCAATGGCTCCAGAGACACAGCCCAAAGAGCCTGTCAAGTTGGGGAGTCTAATTGGGATCTTCCCCCCAAAAGTGATCCCAGTGGGTGAAACAATCAATTTAACAATGAATGTAGGGGCACCTGGGTGGCTCAGCAGGTCATGATCTCACAGCCCAGAGCCTGCTTCCAATTCTGTGTCTCCCTCTCTCTCTGCCCCTTCCCCACTCATGCTCTCTCTCAAAAAAATAAACGTTAAAAAAATTTTTTTTTAATTTAAAAATACACATTAAAAAATTACATTAAAAAAAGAATGAATGTAGAAATAAACTGCTTTCTCCTCAATCCCCCACTCCTCCCATCCCAAGCCCAGTTCCAGGAGACAGGAAAATCTATTAGTTCAAATCTTAGTGTTAAGTGGATGGGAGAAAAAAAGGACAACCTGGCCACCATGAGTGTTTTCAGCCTGAATTCACACTAGCGAGGGGCACTGGACAAACCTCTTGCCAAACATTTAGTTGAGTAGCTCCCATGAACCTGGAAAAAGCAAATGCTGATCCCGTCTGGAAGGCTCCACTTCTAGCTCAGCTAATGGTAATTTGTGCAGGCAAAGTTCCAAAGCATCAGCAGCTCACAGCATGAGAAATTCAGAAATTCCATAATCTTACAGTTAGTTCCATTCTCTGTGCCTGAGGCTTGAAATATGTCTTTGTATACTTATGCCCACGTAATGTCTGTATAAAGGAGATCTCAAACTCTAACCAAGAGAACACTGACATAGCCGTATAAGCAATAAAGCATGTGCTAAGCAACAAATATTGCCAAAGTGAGTCATTTCATAAAGATAAGAGGACCAATTAGTCAGAAACCATACTTTTAAATTTACATGCACTAACAGCCTCAGGATATACTGCCAAAACTATAAGGAGTCACAGGCGAATTCAAAACCCCAGATTTTTAAATACTCTCAGTAACTGATTGAAGAAGCAGATAAAAATGTATTTTAATTCGTCCGGAGGGCGCAGGCGCAGCAGGCACGCCAACAAGTGATGCCGGCTCACCTGTGGGGACTCCTGGGGACTCGGGGAGGGTTTCCGGAGGCCCAGGGAGGTCTCCGGACTCCACCGGGGGACGCAGGGCTGCAGGAGGGAGGCTGCGGACGGAGGGGCTCCAGGGAGAGGCGCCAGAGTCAAGGGAACCCAAAGGAGCATCCACCGGAGGAGCCGGGCGGGGAACCACGTGGGAAGGGGTGTCACCTGCCCTGGGGGTGAGCAGGGACAACTCGAACTCGAGAAGCTTCCTCCGCGTCCCATTTCCTGGGGATAAGGCTCGCCGCCGCCCCCCCCCCCCGCCCCCCCAATCTTCCCACCGTGGCTCACACTGTGGGCGGCCTGGAGGCAGCTGGGAGCCCGCCCGGCACCCCCTTGTCACCCCCTCCGAGGCCCGCCAGTCCTGGAGTCGAGCGCCCCACGCGCCTGGGAAGGGCGCAGCGCTGTTTTGGCCTCCTGCCTCCCCCAGCACCCTGTGCCCCGCCCCGTCCCCACATACCCTTCTCCCCTTGCTCCCTTGCTCCCCTCACCCTGCGCCCCTGCGCGCGCCCCCACCCCCTTACCCGTGCCTGCCCTCCACTGGCCCCACTCTGCCCCGGAAAGGGCAGTACCCTCCCTTAGAGAGAGAGAGAGAATGTTGTAGTGAGATGTGTCCTGCTTCCAGACTGACTTGAGCCATTGTCAGGGAAACGGTAGCCCCCAAAGGTACCAATGCATGTTGGGATATGTCAAAAGCAGATAAATTAGTAAGGATGAAGAGGGTTTGAATATCACAGTTACCAAACCTGACCTAATGGAGATTTTTTTACACGCACACAAATGGCCAATGAACGCATGAAAAAGTGCCCAACGTTATCATTAGTCAGCAGAGAGATAGAAATTAAAAAACAAAAAAATGAGTAGGAAGCAAAAGCATTAAGAATGACTCATGTATTTCTACTTCTGGCCAAGTTCCAATAACAGGGACCAAATTTACCTTCCTGTTTGAAATAACCAAAAAAAAAAAAAAAAAAAAAAAAAGAGAGAGAGAGAGAGAGAGAGAGATACAGGAATCACAACATACCATTGAACAACTGCAGAATATACCTGTTTTTTTTTTTTCCTGCACATATGTAACAGTTACAATAACTGTTCATACATAGGCTTAATCTCAAATTTCAAAGGAATAATGTAGAGATACAAGATAGTATATATCACAATAAAACTAAACTCAGAATCAAAAACAAAATGGTAACTACTAAAATTCATCATTGAAAATTAAGCAACATATATTAATATACTATATTGGGTCAAAAATAAATCAAATCAGAAATTAAAACTAAATACTAACGAAAACATACATATCAAACTTGAGGGATTCTTTTGAAGCAGTATTTAGAGGGAAACACAGACATTAGAAAAGGAGGAAATCTGAAATTTAATGAGCCAAATATTAATTCCAAGTACTGTACTTAGAAAAGAACGGCAAAATAAAATAAAGAAAAAGGAAATAAGAAAGAGTGGGATTTTATAAAAAAGAAAACATACAATAGAGACCTATTCAAAATCATCTATTCAAAAGGTAGTTCTTTGAAAAGGCCAAAACAAAATAAAAATACCTCTAGTGATATTACTGGCCAAGGAAAAAATAAAGAGAAAGCCCGTGAGTCACCACTGTCAGGAAGAAGAGACTGTACTGTAGTCCTGCAGACATTAAAATAAAATAATAGTACTAAAATCTTTGTGCCAATAAACAAATATGTAGATGAAATGGATAAAATACTAGAAGAATATCAACTCCAGTATATCCCATCAAAATTCAATTATATAATATCAATCAAAACCCTGCATAAATAGCAACCCTAAAATATCCCGGGTCGGAAGTCTCTGTTGTTAACATGTCATTTCTCCCCACGTTGATTTCTTGACGCAACAGATTCAGTGCATTTCCAATCAATCTCACTAGAAGTTTTGTGGAGAAATTGACAAGTTTATTCTGGGACTCGTATGGAAATACAAAGGACCTAAACAGCCAAAGAAATCTTGAAAAAGAAGAAAGTTGGAAGACTTCGACTACCTGACTTCAAAGCTTATTATAAAACTACAGAACGAAGATAATGCGGTATTGGCAAAGGATTGAAAAATTAGATTGCGGTAGAATACAACCCGTTCGAAAACATAAACCATGATGAGATACCACCTCACCCCTGTCAGAACGGCTAAAATCAAGCACTCAGAAAACAACCAGTGTTGGCAAGGATGTGGATAAAAAGGAACCCTCAGACACTGTTGGTGGGAATGCAAACTGGTGCAGTCACTCTGTACAACAGAGTGGAGGTTCCTCAAAAAGTTAAAGTTGAAAGTAGGACAACCCTGTAACCCAGTAATCACACTACTGGGCAATCACCCAAAGAATACGAAAACAGTCATTCAGTGGGATACATGCAGCCCTCTGTTTCTAGCGGCATTATCTACAATAGCCAAACTATGGAAGCAGCCCAAGTGTCCACTGACTGATGAATGAATAAAGGTGTGGATATATGCACAAGGCAGTATTATTCAGTCACAGGAAAGAATGAAATCCTGCCATTGGCCACGACGTGGACGAAGCTAGGGTATATTAAGCTAAGCAAAATAAGCCAGGCAACGAAAGGCAAATACCATATGATTTCATTCATACGTGGCATTTAAGGAGCGAAACAAATGAACAAAGGAAAAAAAAAAAAAAAGACCAAAAACCAAACTCTTAACTAAATAGAATAAGCTGACAGTCACCAGAGGGGAGGTGGGTGGGGGGATGGGTGAAATGGGGGATGGGGATTAAGCATCCCCTGACCATGATGTGCACCGGGTAATACACGAATTGTTGAATCACTACATTGTACTTCTGAAACCAATATAACACTGTATGTTAACTATGCTGGAATTACAATTTTTTTAAATGAATAAAAAAGAAAAAATATTTTTAAGATGGAACAATGAAAACGAAACAAAGAACAGAAGCCCTTTGTTGCTTTTCAACAATGGTGCTAGAACAACTGGATGTTCATATGGGAAAGAAATTAATCTCTACATCGCACGATACACAACAATTAATCTGAGATAAACTTAAACACAAAACTATAAAGCTTTTGGAGGAAAGCATGAAGAGCAAACGCATGACTCGGAGGTATACAGGATTTCTTAAAATTGATACAGAAAGCATTACCCTAAAAAAGACATTAATAAACTAGGCGGCACCAAAATTTTGTTAAACTTCTGCTTAACAAAAGACATCGTCGAGAAAATGAACAGGCATGCTAAGGACGGGGAGAAAACATTTGCAAATCACACATCTGATGGAAAACTCCTGCCCACAAATACACAAGGCAAGAATTCCTGTAACTCAAGCACAATTGACAACCCAATTTTTTACAAAGGCAAAAGTTTTGAACGTTTCATCAAAGAGATAAACACACGCCAATGAGCACGTGAAAAAGTGCCCCGAATCATCACTAGATGAGGACATGTAAATTAAAACCGAAAATAAGTAGGAAACAAAAGCACCAAAAATGACTCCTGTATTTCTACTTCTCGCCAAGATGGAGAAGGAGGGACCAGATCTACCCCCTCTGTTGAAACAACCCAAAAAAAGGGGGGCGGGAATGAAATAAATGAAAGAACAGTGCTCAGACAAATGAGACAACAAAAACCAAAAGATCTCCAAGCGACTAGTGAACAGGGGCGCCTGGGTGGCCCAGTGGGTTAAACATCCGACTTTAGCACAGGTCATGATCTCACAGTTCGTGGGTTCGAGCCGCTCAGTGCACCGCCCACTTCAGATCCTCTGGCTCCCTCTGTCTTTCTGCCCCTCCCCCGCTCGTGTTCTCTGAAAAATAAATAAAACATTTAAAAAGAAAGAAAGGAAAAAAGAAAGAAACAAGTAAACAAATGAGGTGAGCAGAATGACTGCCCCCAGTTTAGTGTTTGGAGTTTCCAGGCCTCAGAGTGAGGAAGACACTCGCTTCCAGAAGTCTCTCCCAGTTGAGGAAATCACTGAGGGGCTGGAGAGTTTGAGGTAGTTAAGAGTTTGTCAACTGAGAAAGGAGACAAAACTGAAAAGGAACACAGGTCTTTATTTGGGGTCCCAGGACTGCAATTCGGGGGAGAGCACAGATTCCAGAATCACCAGAAAAGCGACCCACCTGTGCAGGGAAAGCCAAGAGTTTTTATGAGAAAGAAGGAAGAGGTAATTACAAGATTGAGATAAAGAAGAGAGGGGAAAAAACCCTGCTAATTTAGTGCTGACCAGTTGAACCAATGGTGACTATCTTATTGATTACTGATCGGTGCTATCAAGCGACATGATTCCTGCTAGATAATTAAGTTTCCTGTCCTCATATGCTCTGTCGGTGAAATTTTATGAGCAACGTTTGTCGTAACAATTGCTGCTTCCAGCCGAGTGGAGTTTCTAGGCGCCAGCCAGGCTCAAGGCACCTCCGATGGAGTGAGGGCCGGCAGTGACAATCTGATGGGGTTTCCTGGTCTCCAGTTTGAAGGTCTCTGGGGATCCTGTGTCTCAACGAGCGCTGTTGTGGCCATTTCTCTGAGGTTTATCTCAAGTCATCCAGCCTCAGTTTGCAGGGCTTTCAGGGGGAAAAAAGGCAGTTTCGGTTCCCGGTGATTCCAAGAGATGAAAATGAGAAATCTTTGTTTGGAGAATCACAGTCAGATATTCGAGGAAACCAGAAGAATTCGGGATCCAGCCCAGTTTTATAGGCAAACAGCAAACACTCAGAGACCGTCAGAACTAGAAGCTAACATCCACAACACTGTGTTACAGAAAGAATGCTTTTTTTCTCTAAAATCACCCTGGTCTCCAGCAAGGAGAACTAAAGTAAGATGAATTTGTTTGTAAAATAAGTCCAGTTTTAGCCAAACTTGGCCTAATTATTTACATAAGGACAGCAAGAATAGGCGTTGACCACATAGACTCTTTAAAACCTGCCTTACTGGAACTTTTCATAAAGAATCTCTAGATTGAACTTTTAATAGCCTCTCAAGGCCAGAAGCCAAGCCAGATTCTTGCCAACAGATTTGCCTGAAATACCCACATATCTGGGTTACTTCCTCCTCTCTTCTCAACGTCCCCCAAAGATCCTGAGTTTCCTGGGCCTGCCAGGAAGTGACCTTCCTTGCTCCCCTGGTAAGGCTGCTGGGAACCCTGTAAATTAGGGGACAGGGCTGATTTTTTTTCAAAGGGGCTTTATTGGCCCCATCAAGTCAACCCTAGTTCCTTAAATCTGTCTGTTGGTGTCTGAGTCTATGGATGTCTTCTCAAATATAACCTTCCACTCAAAGCCTTGCTGGTATAACCTTGTTTCCAATCCTATCCTGTTAGGAGGAGAAGCTTATGCAAATAACTCAATTTGCATGAAAATAAAAGTACTCACTGAGAGTTTCCCCATTTTGGAGGAACCAGGGAGAAAAATATGTTTCATATTTATTTATAAAGATATATTAAAAAATTTTTTTAACGTTTATTTTGAGAGAGAGAGAGAGAGAGAGAGAGAGAGAGAGAACTCAGGTGCCTGTGCAAGTAGGGGAAGGGCGGAGAGAGAGGGAGAGAGGGAATCCCAAGCAGGCTCTGCATTGTCAACGCAGAGTCTGACGCAGGGCTTGATTCCAGAGACCGTGAGATCATGACCTGAACTGAAATCAACAATCAGACGCTTAACTGACTGAGCCACCCAGGCACCCCCATTTTACCAAATTTCTAAAAGCCATAGATACTTTAAGAGAAAAAGTTTTCTTAAATCTGGAAGAACAAACATTAGGGAACAGAATGTTTCAAATAAGGGTCATAAAAACTATAATCACCTTCCTCAATTCATTCAGCCCCATATCATTAATGCTTATTCTGTTGGAATCCAGTCTTCCCTCCAGGCCCAGAAACTCTTACCCAGTTTAATTTTATAATCTTAAGGGTGTCAGAAACCTGCATTTGTCAAAAGTCCTCTCCATGAATCCCCTTAAGATGAAATACATTTGTAAGAGCATCAAAGTAAAATAACAGCTGTAAATGACAAAAGACTAAAACCTGGCTATGGCTAAAGATCTGATGAGAGTTTATTACAATGCAATTGACAAAGGAAATTTGGTTATTTCTGCGACACACAACAGTTCCGTAAGTAGAATTACAAGTGATAACATTATGCCGGGACATATCAAAACTTTAGGAACTTCATATAATTTCTGGAATAGTTATATTAGTAACATTCCCTCCTAACAATATAGCCTAAGAAAGTTTATTATCACTAATGACAATACTTCCCTTGTAATTGAACATACCAAGTAAATGAGTCTCATTAGTCAAACAGACTTCATTTAGAATTTCAACTGGGGGAAGCTTGTCAAAAATATCAGAAGGTTTTTAAAACAAATTTTTTTTAATGTTTATTCATTTTGGGGAGAGACAGCACGCAAGAGGGGGAGAGGCAGAGAGAGAGGGAGACACAGAATCCGAAGCAGGCTCCAGGCTCCGAGCTGTCAGCACAAAGCCCAATGTGGGGCTCGAACTCATGGACCGTGAGATCATGACCTGAGCTGAAGTCGGATGCTTAACTGACTGAGCCACCCAGGCGTCCCATACCAGTGTTCTTTAGATGGCAAATATATGAATACGCTGAATATTTTTAAAAAACATATGACTCCTCATAGCAAATTTCTCATCATGGCACAGAACCTATTTACTAACAGATTCCCAAATCTTTCGTTTCTAAGAGGAAGTCAAAAGCAGATAAATCTATGGCTATTAATTAATGTTTCTGTATTTTATCTTATTTGGAAAGATCTAATGACTATCTGTCATTAGATCTAAAATGACTATCTGTCACTTTATTTAAATGAGCAAAACAAAGGTTTTAAGTTACCTACCCCTCCAAAAAAAAATTGGGGAAACTAAGTAGACATAAATATTATTGAAAAGTTCAATTATAAACTTTTATCTTACTTCATTAATTCACTTGCTCTTCATCATTATGTTTAGATCAGTCATGAAAATTTCATGAGACGCTAAATAGCTGACCATCATCTCTAAGTTCTCTTCCCGGCTGACAAATTCTATGACAGGGATAACACGAGCTTATTTGACTTTTAGTAAACCTAAGTAGAATAAAAGTATTATATTTAATGCGAACAGCTCTAAAAACACACCTGTTTTAATTAAATGATCTTCCGTTCAGTGGTTTGATTTTTTTGGTTGCTTTTTGTTTTGTTCTGTTTTGTTCTTTGGGGGCCCTTGCTAGGGAAGCCGTGCACCTGCCCGTGGTGCGGCCAGGAGGCTGCTGGGAGGCCCAGGCCCCTGCTGCACCCCCGGCCCCCTGCGCAACTGTCCTTGCCCCGGGCAGAGCCCACTTTTGAGCCCTTCCACACTCACCCTGGGATGTTCTTAAAACCAGGCCAGACCCGGCCACACGATGACCGTCAACCACAGCTGCTCCTGGAAACGTCTTTCTTGAAACACACACACGTGTAATCTCCCGCGTTGACTATTTCCTCTCCCCTGGGCACGGGGAGGTGTGCAGAGACCCTGTTAGCAGTCTTCCTACCCTCTCCCACCCCAGCCCACCCTTCCGTCCCCACCCGTCTATCCCCATGCAACCCATCTGAACGAACCACTGTGTCATTTCTATCTTTCAGTTGCACAACCACTGCAACCAGACATAAGCCTATGGCTTGTGTCATCATGGGGCACCTGCTCCCCCGAGAAACCACGCCATAATCCACCAACTTATCAACCCCTGCCTATCAATTATATTTGAAAAGATAACATGTATTGAGGACTTTTGATAAGCCAGGTGTGTTCTTACAGTTTACATGTATTTTATCATGTAATCCTAAAAGCAACTCTAGGTAGCAGGTGTTAGTAGGTTTGCTTTACAGATGAGAAAAGTGAGACACAGAGCATATGACACGGCCACTGTTGCTAAGAGTGAGGTCATTCTTTATGCATTAACATGACTGTCCATCTTTCCACTGTGCCTCCATCATGATGGTTAAGATCCCAAGGTTTAGAACTGGGGGGGCGGCGGGTGGGGAAGAGAGCTGGTTCAAATCTGCCTCCTCCCCTTACGCAGTAAATGAGCTTCATGTCTGAGTTTCACTTTACACATCTGTGAGCAAAATAATAATGCTCACTCTACATAGTCACACATCACATTTGTTGAGTAAATGGTTGTTATGGCCATAATTATCTCTATAACACCTCCCAGCAAACCTAGTGGTTGCCCTACAAATGTTTGCTATGTGGTTTGTGGCACATAGAAACTAAAACATTTAGGGGCGCCTGGGTGGCTCAGTCGGTTAGATGTCCGACTTCGGCTCAGGTCATGATCTCGTGGTTTGTGAGTTCGAGCCCCGCGTCGGGCTCTGTGCTGACAGCTCGGAGCCTGGAGCCTGCTTCGGATTCTGTGTCTCCCCGCTCTCTGTCCTTCCCATGCTCATGCTCTGTCTCTGTCTCTCAATAATAAATGTTTAAAAAAATTTAAGAAGCTAAAACATTTACCATCACACCATACTGTCTCTGACCTCAGGTAAACTGAATAAATCCCCTCCTTGCTGGGGTAAAATATTTCAAGACACAGGTCCCCAAAACAAAGAGGACCTCTTATTAAAAACTTATCATAAATTACTTTGTGTGCTTTCTACCCTGACTTCTATGAGCAAAAAAAATGGAATGTCTTAGACACTCAAGAAAGAGTAAGCAACATGATCACATTTTTCTTAAGTATTTTATACAGTGTCCCAGATCCCCGTTGGGTCTGGCCATACAGCTGACTAAATTACAGAGCCTTGGAGTGGGTGGGGCGTCTCCGGCTCTAGTCCTTGACTCCAAATCCATTTTCCAAAATTGATTTATGTCTAATCAGCATGACCTATTTGACTGTGTGTATGACTCAGTAGATCATGAGACTTTAAAAACAAAAAAACCCTCAGAATTTTAGATGTCAAAACATGTAATACTCTTCAATTTAGGAACCCTAATTGCAAAAATCCTTTCATTACCTTAAAAAATTGGGTATTTGTGGGGCGCCTGGGTGGCTCAGTTGGTTGAGTATCTGACTTCAGCTCAGGTCATGATCTCGCGGTTTGTGGGTTCAGGCCCCATGTCGGGCTCTGTGCTGACAGCTCAGAGCCTGGAGCCTGCTTCAGATTCTGTGTCTCCCTCTCTCTCTGCCCCTCCCATGCTCATACTCTGCCTCTGTCTCTCAATAATAAGTAAACATTTAAAAATATATAAAAAGTACAAAAAAAAGGAAAGAAATTTGGTGTTTGTGATCACGCGAGCAAGGTTATTAGACACAAAGGGAAAAAAATCTTTTCTTGAAGATTTCTATATTATAAAAGCACATACATATTCATCATAAAAGGAAAAGTCTACAGGAGCACGTAAGCATGCTTTATCCCTATCACCCTAACCCCCAGGGGCAGTCACTGATGGCAGTGTGGTATTTCTCTTATGAGAAACAGACTTAATTTGATCTACCCCCTTATCAGTTTGACGTACATAGCCAACTGAAAATTATAGCCACTCTCTTTTTTTAAGTTTTCTACTACAGAGGGGTGCCTGGGTGGCTCAGTCGGTTGAGCATCCGACTTCGACTCAGGTCATGATCTCACGGTTCGTGAGTTCGAGCCCCACATCGGGCTCTGTGCGGACAGCTCAGAGTCTGGAGCCTGCTTCTAGGTCTCCCTCTCTCTCTGCCCCTCCCCCAGTCATGCTCTGTCTCTCTCTCTCAAAAATAAATAAACATTAAAAAAATTTTTTTTTAATTTTCTACTATGTAGAAACTCAAACACACACCAAAGTAAATAAAACAATATAATGGCATCCCATACGCCCATCACTCAGCCCAACAACCATCAACCCACAGCCAACCCACGCTCCATCCAGACTCCCATCCGCTTCCCTCCGTCCACTATTTGGAAGCAAATCCCTTACATCACACACTTGCGTTTACCTCTGCATCTCTGTAAGGAATGGCCTTTTTTTAGATGAAGCCATATGCCAGTATCACATCCAAAACATTACTTATTATTAGATATCCAGTATTCCAATTTTTACTTGTCTCCTGTCATAAATGGAGGTTTAGTTAGCATTAAAAAGTTCACCATCTAAACAAGCTTCCCACCTTACGACTGGTTGCTAGAACTTTAAGGTCTCTCCATGAATAGACTCCCTTCAGTCTCTCTTTTTCCCCTTAACAATTTATTGGTAGAAGAAACCAAGTGGCTTGACCCTCCAAATTTTTCACTGTCTGGATTTTGCAGATCGCATCCCTGTGGTATGATTGAGTATGTCCCTTGCACTTACTTCCTTTAGATGTCTTTAGAGGCTTGTTCAGATTCAGATTCAATTTCTTTTACAAGAGCTTTGCTTGTAATGTTTAGTTTCTTCTATCAGGAGGACTGTGATGTCGAGCACTAGTGTTCTTCTCTTCATATTTTTTAAAGGACTTTAATATACTAATTTTTACAAGAATTTAATATACTAATGTACATGATGAATCATCAAGAAGGAAGGGATAGGGTGTTCCACATTCCCCAAACTTACTTAAGATTAAAATAGTTTTTTGGCAGGATATTTAATAGACAATATTTAGCATAACCTGCTTTGAGACATGTTGTCCTATATTAATTGATGAAAGATTTTCACCCTACAGAAAAGTCAGACTTTCTCTCTTGTTTGTGATGTTTAAAACCACTGATGCTCAACACTGTGACCCATTATTTCATTAGGGGCTTGCAAGATGGCCTGATTCTACCATTCCCGTTTCATGCATTAATTGGAATCCTTTCGTAAGTTAAATTTCCCTTTCTGTACCACTTACTCAGTTGTGCAGTTTATCAAGGAAAGGGGGGGTGGTGGCATCATTTTCCCCTAGCCTCCAATTTTTTTTTTAGTGTCATTTTGAACTCAGTGAGTTACACATATTTGATGAGTTTGAATCCAATCAATTACCATTCTTTTTTTTTTTTAAACGGAAGTATAGTTGACAACAAATTTTATATTTGTTTCAAGGGTACAACATAGTGGTCTGGCGATTACATACATCACAAAATACCGTGATGAGTGTAGCCACCATCTCCAATAACAATCCTTCTTTTTTCCAGTTACTATTCTTACTAATGCTCAAATTGACCCATTTGGCCAGCGGGAATCTCTTCATATTGGCCTTCGCGAGTCATTTTGCGATGATCCTAATGGCATTTGAGAGCTCCTTGCCTCTTCTAGGACAACACATTCCACATTCACATTGCACTTTCCTGCTCCAGACTCCCAATCAGCTATTTTTCCTAAAAAAGCCTTGGTTTCTTTTGTTGAGAGCGTGTCTGGAAGCCACAGTCCGGGTGCTAGAGATATGACTACTCTGAAAAGATGCCAATTTGCTCACAGCGTTTGGATGGCGTAAGGAATATTTGCAAACTATAAACAGTCCTAAACACACTTGATTACTTAAGACTGGATAATCCGGATCTCTTCTTCTAATTGTCCATCTGTGTCCTTTCTGAGGCCAGGAGTTTGAGAACCATAACCCCTTCTTCACTGGTCCCTGACTCAAAATCTGTAGCATGCTAGGTTCTCAGAACATATTCAGTGAGTAAGAAAAATCAGGCTTTAGAGGCTGAAAGAAACTACCAAAAATGAGTTTCAGAACTATGAGGAGAAATGGCAGCATAATTAGAATCGCTCCATAGCCACTGGGGTCATGACTTGAACAGGTTCAGATTTGCTTGGATGGTTAAGTCCATGTATATTCCTATAAAAGAATCACTGCCTTACAGAGTATTCACTAGTTTAAAAAGAGCAACGCCATGAAAATATGCCAGGTCTTAATTTCTGTTTCAGTTCCTCCTGACCCGAGCATTTGAGCCTGAGATCATTGTCCAGTGGAGACAATCAGGGCTGAGGTAAGGGCTGATGCGTGTGTCCCCAGGACCCAAAGGAAGGAGAGCCCGTCCCTCCCTGTCGGCGAAGGGCATCGGGCGGGCGGGGCAGGCACGGGTGGCAGGTTGGTTGGGAGATAGGAGGCCTCTGCTTAGTAGATGGGGAAGCACACAATGAACAAGTTGCAGATTGACCTCCCACAGTTCAGAGCCTTTGAATGGAAAGGGTAGGACCTGAAGCAGAGGCCCCGGCAGGAAGGCCAATAAGGTGACAGAGTTGGATGCGGCCGTTGTGGGGGGCGGGGAATGGTTGGGTGTAAAAACTAGGCCTTTCTTCCTCTGTCTCCCCAGGATGTCGGCATCTAACTCCCAGCTGACCTTGGCTCAGGTAAGCCCGTCCTGCTCCTGGAACAGGGGCTCGCTTACAGCGCTTTCTGTCTCTCTTTCTGGCCGCTGGCTTCTTTCTTGGGAGCCCTTAACTGGCCACACGGTGGACCAGACCATGAGGGTTTCTGCTTGCTAACGGGGAACACCCGACCCTGGTTACCTCCAACACACGAGGAAACAGCTGGCTCTCTGCAAACCGGGAGGCACCTAGGAGAAGCAGCCTGGGAAATCGGCAGCACCGATTTCCCAGTGGGAGCTGGGATCGGGAGCTAACGGATCGGATCGGACCGCATTCCTGGCAGGCACGGCTTCGTCTGGGATGTTGCCGTTGGGATCAGCCACTTGTCAGAACCTCAGAGAGCTCACTCCGCCCAGGTCCCGGAGGAGGAAGCTTCTGGAGTGAAAGGCAGCCCACTGGATTTCCTCTCCCACCCACACTACGTGAAACAGAGCCAAGTACGGTAGAACCTTGGACCGCCAGTAACTTGTTCTGAGTGTTCCGCAAGACAAGCAAACTTTTCTAATACACTTTAACTTGATAAACGAGCGATGTCTTGCACTACAAGTCGTACATGAAGCCGAACATCACCTGATCACAACGGAGCCAATGGTTCTCTCTCTCTGTCTCTTGTCTCTCTCTCTCTCTCTCTCTCTCTCGGGGGTTGTGGGTGATCCTCTCCCGTGCTTGGAAGCTTGGTCTCAGGCCGTGGTGTTTGACAGAGATCAGTGACTTTTCAGAATGTTGGAAGGCGCTCACAATAGGCACTAGTGTATTTTTTGTCACTTCCAAGCACCTATGGACAGTCTTTTGCTTTTCCAGAAAGAGTGAGCTTAGGAACGCTTTGCTTCATTCTAGATCAGGCTGCCGGTGGATATAGACCCTTTCCTCCACTGCCTTATTGCCAGTTACATTAAATACCGTCTATGATGAGAGTTCATTAATACTGTGCTGTAGTCAACATCCATGAGAGCGTATACAATGGCCCCCATGCAGAGAAAGATTCCATTGAGCCAACAGATGGCAGTGATCCTGTTAGCATAGTGAAAGTCGTCCTACACAATAACCCTCCTCTCTCTTGTCTCCCTCACATCTGCCACGAAGGTTTTCAAAAGTAAGTTCAGGTTAATTTGTTTACTTTTCTTTATATTTTGCGTTTTACTATTTTACAGTATATTACAGCATTGTAATCATTTTTATATGAATATTTTTGGGTTGTGGAACAAATCATCTGAGTCCCCCCACCCTTTTTTTTAAGTTTATTTACTTATCTTGAGAGAAACAGACTGTGAGCAGGGGAGGGGCAGAGAAAGAGGGAGAATCTCAAGAAGGCTCCGCGCGTCCGCACAGAGCCCACGCAGGGCTTGAACTCACAAACCGTGAGATCGTGACTTGAGCCAAAGTCGGATGCTTAACCCACTGAACCACCCAAGTGCCCCGCCATTATTTCTTATGGGAAAATTCACTTTGAGATACAAGTGCTTTGGATTACGAGCACGTTTCTGGGACGAATTATGCTCGCAAAGCATGGTTTTACTGCATTCAAAATTGGCAGAGTTGTCAGGAAGAGGGAATGAATGCTGGTCAGCCAAAAAAGGGGTTTGTTTGGGATTTTTTTTTTTTTTACTCAAAGATATTACTTCTTATTTCTTTGAGAAATGAATGCGTGAACATGCAAACACAGTGCTAGAAAATATGGTAACCATAAATGCGCTGCTTTGATCAGTACATGGAGAGGTCTGTAACTCAGTCAGTGGATCCAGTTTGTACAGCAAGAGGTCAGAGTGCAAGGTCACAGCCAGACACAGCACAGGTGGATCTGGATCGAGGTCTACTGGCTTCCACAAACCATCGTCCCACACTGCCTCTCACCCCCCAGCCCCCCCCCCCCCCCACTGATTGCATTAACTTCTCTCTCAACTCTAACATCACTTTTGACACCACTTTATTTATCATGCTTTGCAATATTGATTTGGGCATGTTTCTTTCTCACTCATTATTATGATCATCACACCCACTTACCGATTCAAATTTTGTGATGTCTTTCTTGGACGTTTAAAGTCAATGCTTTTTGCTTATTAAAAAAAAACTTTTAAATCAAATTAAAGTGTCTGGTTTTGGTTTCGTCTCCTCCCATGAGTCAGCGACTTGAACAACAACAAAAAACTCCTCACCCCTGGATGAAGGCCAGGAGGAAAATTCTTTTATTAAAATCAGCCGACCTGGAGCTGGGTCTTCTTCCCACCCCTGCGTTCTCTTCAAGTTCTCTCCACCCCACCAGGAATAGCCAGTCATCAAAGCCTAACTTTCAACTTACTAAGGTAACGTGCTTATTCACGTAACATACACGATATGCAAAATACAAAATCGTGCCCGCCCGGGCAATGCTGCAGACAACAATAGAGTCAACTTCCGTGACCCAATCTCAACAACTCGTCTCTACCCCCACCAGCGCACCCTCATACACACTCACACCCACCCCTCACACTCTCACACAGCCATGCACACCCTCATACCCTCACAAAGTCACACACTCTCACACTTTTATACACACTCATATACACTCACACCCCCTCATACACTCTCACACCCGTACCTACCCTCACACACACGCACGCATTCACACACACCCTCACACCTTCATACAAACTGTTGCACACGCTTACACACCCCCTCACACCCACCCCCATCATGCACAACGACAGCCACACACACCCTCACACCTTCACACAAACTCTTGCGCACACCCACACGCCCCTTCACACCCGCCCCACCTGCATACCCACACTCACACACACCCTGACACACCCACACACTCAAGCTCACACACACCGTCCTCCCCACTGATCAGGGATTCTAAAGCCAACCCCAGGCATCGTGATTTCATCTTCTCATATTTCACTATGTATCTCTAAAATATAAGGGTTCTAGTAAATATAACTACAACACCATCACCGAATCTAACACGTTTAGTAAAACTGCCTTAATATTGCCAAATATCCAGTCAGCAGTCAAATGCCCCCAGTTGTCTTATGTATATTCTGGATCAAATCAGGATCCAAACCTGGGTTCAGACATTACAGCCAAATTTTTAAGGAGACACATACAAATGCCCACACTTTCACACTCTCGATTTTGTTGGGACACAGCTTTTTCGTTTCAATATTTTTTTTTAGAAATTAGATTCTGGCTGGCTGGTAGTCCACGCTTGTCTGGGCCCGGAAGCTGCCCTCGTCTGCACGTGTGACATGACTCAGGGTCCCTCAGCCCACATCTCCTATCTTGAAGTCAGCTAAGAGGAATTAACTAGGCCTTTAAAAACAAAGTGCTTTTAGTACTTCTCCTAAAGAGGTAGAGAAATCAGCAACTGTTCTTTAAAATGTAGAGTTTACTTATGGCGGCCTTGTTAGGATAACTTCAATTTAGAACCAAGCCAGATGTCCATCGGTCAGGGCTTGGCTCAGCAGGACACGTTACGTCCGAACAATGGGAAACCGAGCCACTTTTTAATTTTTTTTCTTGTTTTGTTTTTTGAGAGAGAGGCAGAGAGAGCGAGAGAGGGAGAAGCAGAGAGAGAGGGAGAAAGAGAATCCCAAGCAGGCTTGACGCCGGATGTGGGACTCAACCCCACGGACCGTGAAATCGCGACCTGAGCCAAAACCGAGAGTTGGACGCCTGCCTGACTGAATCACCCAGGTGCCCCCAAGCCACTCTTTAAAACAATGAGGTTGCTCTATATGTGATACAAAATACCAAATGCCAAGATATATTTGTGCACGAACAGGAACAATACGAGTAGTGGGACCCACGTTTGCCTAAAGAAATCTGAAAGAATAAGCCGTTTGGCATATACCCAGATTCCAGACTCACGGAAGAAAAGCAGGCATTCAGGATAAAGCATACTGTCTGCACAAAAGGCTTAAGCACAGTGAGTGGGCACCCTCCCCAAATCTAGGCTCCCAGTTGCTAGCCCAGGGCCGACCTCCCTCGTAAGCAGGCCTGTCAGAGGATACGGTTCATTCCTGCTAGGTTAACTCTTTCCGACCCAGCCAGGAAACAGGAGTCAGGTCTACAACAAACATAAAATTTGGGCCGCCTAGATAGCTCAGTCCGTTCAGCACCCAACTCCTGATTTCAGAGCAGGTCATGATCTCACGCTCCGTGAGTTCGAGCTCTGCATCGGGCTCTGCGCCGACAGTGCAGAGCCTGCTTGGGATTCTCTCGCTCCGCCCCTCCCCTGTGCACACGTGCTATCTATAAAAAAATTCATTAATTAAAAATAAATAAATAAAATAAGATAATATCAGCAGCCTCCAGTCTGTTTTCATGGTGAAGAGGGTGGAGCCAGTGAATTGTATCTCTTTCCCGGAAATGACGGTTTCCTTCCAGAGCCCCGGGTATACAGTGCACAGCAGTCACACTGAAGTGTCACACTTCAGGCCAGACGGCCGTTTGACATCCCCTCTCCGTGGACAAAGGCACCGCCCTTCCTGTCCCTTCCTTCACTTGTCACAGCATCTTCCGAGAAAGCGCAGGGCCGGCTCCAAACAGCCCGGTTTTCGCTGGCACTCCGGCAGCTCACATTCAAATGCCCGGTGCCAGGAAGGGCTTTGATGCGTTGGTCTAAGGTCTTTGAAATCCAGATTTGATTTTGAGCTCCGTGGTCACTCCCACGGTCTTGTCTTTGATAGTAACTTCCAAATCAGATGACTCGTTTAAGGAAGAACCTGGCCAAGGGCCCGATCACTCGGAGGGACCGGCCATTCATTCCCGCCTGACTTGCTATGCTTGTCCGAACAATGGGAAACTTGGGCAAACTTTGCTTAGGGGGGGCATAACTTTTGCCCTTTCTTTTTATGTAAAATGTTGCGCTCTGTACATCCAAGCATCCGCACTCAAGATACCTCGGACAGTGTTGGGTTAGGATATGCCCTCTGATGTATGTCATGCTATGTTCAGATGCACAGTTCAGCAATTTGAGGATCGTTCAAAACACTAGACCGACTTATCTCGTCTGCACGGATTTCTTTCACTGTTGGCAATTCAATCTCTACTGAAAATGATAGAAGTGGAGGGTTTGAACATCACTTGTTGCACTTACAAAATCTGAATAAAAATTGTAAAATTCAGCTTAGTTCTGGGACTACTTTTTTTTTTAATTTTTTTTTTTTTTGAGAGAGAGAGAGAGAAAGAGAAAGAGCATGTGCACGCGAGCAGGGCGGGGAGGGACAGAGGAAGAGAGAGAATCCCAAGCAGGCTCCACACTTAGCGCAGAGCCCAACGCAAGGCCAAATCCCACGACCCTGGGATCAGGACTTGAGCCAAAAATCAAGAGTCAGATGCTCAACCGACTGAGCCACCCAGGCACCCCTGGGACTATTTTTACATGTTTTACTTATAAACCTGAAAGCTTGTATTTCTCTCCCCAGAGCCACACCAACTTGTTATAGCCATGAGTCAGACATCTTCCCTCTTTGGGTTTGGAAATCAGTGCAATTGCACACCCACAAGCATACCCCCATGGAATGATACAACTCAGAGCAACATACAAAATTTGCATACAAATAAACAATACACTGGGGGGCTTCTGCGATCTTATGATTTCCCCTGCGTGGAAATTGTAGCAAATAGGTTGGGCAGTGTTCTCTTTCTCTGTTTTAAAATTTGTTTCAAATTTCTGTGCTCGGATTGAATAATCCACAAAGATACTCAATTACCTTAAATGGGTATGTAATTTCTACCCACGAGTGACTGTGAGACGGCATAGCAAAAATCTTTCATAAAAACAGAGGATTTTGTCTACTGTTTTCTTGATTCATTTTGTGATACCCTGCCTACTGCCTTATGATGTCTCTTCATCATTTTTGGACTATTAGTTCACATCAGCTTTGTTCTTTTATACCTCAGGCCTTTCTCTGCTCTCTTAAAGCTCCACAAAAGCAATGACTTTGTTTTTATTCACCTCTGTGTCAAGCCCAGTGTGGGAAAAGTCACTACTACTTACTAGCCTTTGGCTGAATGGGTGAACAGATGAGTGAATGAATCGCTCATAGGCTCCTGAGGAATGTGAGTCATCTATTTCAGTATCTCTGCTAGAGAAATGCTGGTTTTGCTAAAGGAGACTCTGAGAACTCATGCAAAAATTGGACATGTGGCTCTGCCATGTTGCTTCCCCACAATCAAAAATTCACAAGTAATTCTCATCTCTTAGAGATACATGCCAAAATATTTATGAATGGAAAGACTTAGCGTGTGAGATTTGCTTCGAAAGAACTGAGGAGGGAGTTGAAGAAACAAATACAAGCACAGCCCACACAGGATCAGCCAGGAGGTTGATTGAGGTGAAGCGGAGTGTATGTTTGAAAGTGTTCATCACATAGCCTCACAGTGGATTTCACAGGTGATAGAGTGGTTTCTGCTTATGGATGTTTATGCATGTGCCCATTCTAATATGTTATTTTCTCTGGGGAAAAGAGGCACTCCGTATTGACTACCGACTACAGCAAACATTTCTGCCAACTTTTTAACACCCTGGATATTTGGGGAATTTCACCCTAGTTGAGTCCCTGCCTTCCCAGTACAGAAGACAGAAAGCCACTTTCCAACCTCCTTGGTGTGGCTGGGGTAAAATATGGGACCTGGACCCTGTCCGTTAGCAGTACTCAGGGCATTCATCAGTTCAGGAGAATCACAAAAATAGGAGGTGCCAGGAAGAACTTTCTGGAAAGGGTCATGGGGAGGCTTTCAGGGTGCAGAGGCAGCTCTGGCCCGCCTGGCAGTTATATCCCTTGTCCAGGTCTCTGTCCAGGCACTGAAGCATTCAGTACTATACAGTTCTGGTCCTGGACCCTCATCCTCTAGGATTTTGACCCTTGGGTAGCCTTTAACAAATGTCCTTATTTGCTTGCACGAACTAAAGTAGGTCTGCATTTATTGCTTTTGCAACTAAATCCCTTGACTGGTGTCTCTACCTCATCCTGGGTATTCGATTTGGTATCTAACTCAATCTGGAAATTATAACCCATTGAGGTTTTAAAAGAGGGCAGGAACGATATTATGGACAACCTGGTTGGCCATGCGTGGGCGTTTGAAATTTATTTCGCGTGCAAAGGGGAGCCACTATATATTAAATGTGAAAAGGAAGTGAGGGGCCGCGGACACAGTGGGAGGGAAGCCTGAATTATCTCAGGACTTTCTCAACCAACACAGAGGAAACAAAAAGGAACAGCAGCCGTGCCCAACACAATGACTCCCCAGGGCCTCTGCAAAGCAAAGCCCCCCTTCCTTTGGCCAGCAGGGGGTACCCTAGCTCATGTCCCTGCTCCTCTCCTTAAGGAGCAGTGTGAGTGAGTGGATGTGTGAGTGTGTGTGTGTGTGTGTGTGTGTGTGTGTGTGTGTGTGTGAGAGAGAGAGAGGGCGCGAGAGAGAGCAAGCGAGCATGCCCCCGCCCACTTAACTGAAAGCCAACGGGCAACGCTCCCCTTTCCCATGGTGGAAACAGATCTGCAGACCACAGAGTAACGTCACTCTGATGACTTATGCAAATGGATGCCATCCTTCATTTGAGACATAAATGAGCCCTGGTGGTAGGCTCATTTGGTAGAACGATGGCCCCCACGGATATTTACGTTCCGACCCCTGGAAACTATGAATACATTAGGTTGGGTGGCAAGGGAGAATCAGCTTGCAGATGAAATTGCTAATCAGCTGACCTTAAGATAGAGAGATTATCCTAGAATGTCCAGTTGGGCACAGCGGAGTCATGGGGTCCATAAAGGTGGAAGAGGGAGGCAGGAGGCAGGCCAGACTGACCCCACGTAAGAGGCACCCCCCCACTGCTGCTGCTGATGTGATGATGAGGAAGGAGCCACCGATCAAGAGATGTGGGCAGCCCCTAGAGCTACAAGACGCAAGGGAACAGACTCTCCCCCAGAGCCTCTGGCAAGGAACGCGGCCCTGCCCACCCTTGATTTTATTCCAGGGAGACCCAAGCTGGACTCTAGCCTACAAAACTGCCAAGTAGTACATGTGTTGTCCTATGGTTGTGGTCATCCGTTACGGCAACCGTAGAAGGTTAAGATGGCCCCCAGGGATGAGAACCATCAGTGTGGGAGAAATACCGCCAAAAATACACCCATGATCCCTTGAAGGATGGCTGAGAAGAGAATTCTGCTCTGGGACGGTTAGATATTTAAGAAGAGTGATTGACGGCTCATTTCCATTCCCCGAGACACACTATAGGTCAGCAAGCACATAGGAAGAGACCCAACACCCAGTTAAGAAAAGATGGAAAGATGGACACGTGGCACGTGGTGGGGACCGTCCGCCCCTGTGAGAGGCACGGCCTCGCTACGAATCAAGTGAGGTTAACCTCTGCTCTGGTCAGCGCAGTGCTGCTGGGATTCAGTGAGGTGGTGTGAGTGTGCACGCAGTAAGTGCTACACACAAGTTACATTTAGGCTGTAGCTAAACCAATGGGGGGGCACCTAAGTAATCACAGACATTCTTCTATTTGGAGACCATCCAAGTGACATCATCACATCTGACACCGCACACTCGATAAATAGGGGGAGGCATACAGTAGGACGTTGAAGATGCCTCCGTGTGCTGCTAGGTGACCTACTTACGCTCCTCGTCTCTGAAACGTGAAGAACGGGGTTGTGAGACTCCAATGAGATCGCGTCAATAAAGCGCTCAGTGTGAGACCTACCACGTGTCTGGGACGTGGCTCAGCGACAGCCGTCATTACTCACGAGGGGCACTTATTCACATAAGGCATCCACGGCTTGTGAACGCGTAAATCACTTTTACCTAGATGATTTCATTTGATTAGCAAAGCACGGCAGAAAGAAGTGCAAGTTTATACCCATTTCTCAGATGTGAAAGATGAGGCACAGAAAAGAAACATGCATTGCTATGGTGCACGAACACAAGGATTAGCCTCACCTGAGAAGATTTAGGGGCCCTACGACAGGCACAGCAGTCCCAGAATAACTTCCTCTTGCTCGTACCAGTAATACTAAAAAGCGACCAGTAAATGAATAATAAAGATCTTCAAAATCGTTCATTTTTTAAAGAAATTTTAAGCGAGTGAGAGAGAGAGATAATGAGCAGGAGAGGGACAGAGAGAGAGGAGAGAGAGAATCCCAAGCAGGCTCTGCACCGTCAGCGCAGAGCCCAACATGGGGCTCGAACTCATGAACCATGAGATCATGACCTGACCTGAAATCAAGAGTCGGACGCTTAACCAATTGAGCCACCCAGGTGCGCCCCCAATCTTTCATTCTTAAATACCACTCAGTAGTAAGATAGTGGCATACGAGTGAAGAATTTAGGAAATGGAAATATTCTGCTGTAGGCCATTCAAAGGAGAAAGGCCAAACGAGGCAACAGTCCCCTGCCAAGTGTGTTTGGTGAGACTTTAGAGGACACACCGCAATTGAATCCACAAGAGGAGCTGGAGATGTGACAGCACACATGTCTGTGTATGTTTCTCGTCATCCAAGGGCCAAGCAGAGGAGAAACATAGACGTGACATGTAATCAACTCGCCATAAGACATTTGGAATGCTGCTCCCCGTGGCTCCTCCCATTACCTCGTGGCAAGTTTGCAGTGAGTTGTTTGGCTTTTCGTCAGCTAAAAATAATAAAAGTCAAACAAGGAGAAAAGAGTTGAAGTCAAATAATGAGAAAAATGTTGCAAGGAAAGAATGAACTATATTGGGAAGAGATTCTTTTTTTAAGTGTTTTACCACTGGATTGGAAAATGGACCAGAACATAGTATATGTCAACCAGATACGAGCATGGTGTGGATGACCATTTCCTTCTTCCTCTTCTTCCTTTCTCTCTTCCTTCCCACCTCCTTCCCTCCCTCCCTCTTCTACCTGTCTTTCTTTCCTTTTCCTGTCTTCCTCCCTCCCTTTCTCCCTTCCTTTCTTAATGAAGAAACTCGGCACTCTCTTATCATCAGAACTCAGTTCAAGCCCAGCCACCTAATCTGGGCAGCCTTTTCAGAAGCTGGTAGATATCTCCATGATAATCCTGCCGTACATCATTATAAGTGTTCTCTTTCATTCCACATAAAGTAATATATGCAACCTGTTTATCAGACAATATGAAAATAGATAAATTAAAATATAACCAATGCTCTATAACACTACTCCATAGTTTGATTTAAAAACAACAACCATGGTTTTAGAGAATATTTAATGTCATGAGGAAGCGTGAGGTGAAAAAAAACAGAATTTAAACTACACGTAGGGGCGCCCGGGTGGCTCAGTCGGTTGAGCGTCCGACTTCGGCTCAGGTCATGATCTCACGGTTCATGGGTTCCAGCCCTGCATCAGGTTCTGTGCCGACAGCTCAGAGCCTGGAGCCTGTTTCAGATTCTGTGTCTCCCTCTCTCTCTGACCCTCCCCCGTTCATGCTCTGTCTCTGTCTCAAAAGTAAATAAACATTAAAAAAATAAATAAATAAACTACATGTAATGTATTTGTACATGCATAGAAAAAAGTGGGGAAGGATACACACCTAATTCTTAATTATGGTTACATCTTGCAAGAGGGTGAGTGGTCAGAAAGAAGCAACTTCCATTTTTTACTTCACATGCTTTCAGTATTGGTTGAGGATTGTATTTTATTCTATTTTTTTCAACAAACATACACTGCTTTTGGATTTTAAAATCAAATTGCTAGATGGGGTGCCTGGGTAGCTCAGTTGATTAAGCATCAGACTTCGGCTCAGTTCACGATCTCATGGCTTGTGAGTTCGAGCCCCACATCGGGCTCTGTGCTGATGGCTCAGAGCCTGGAGCCTGTTTCGGATTCTGTGTCTCCCTCTCCTTCTGCCCCTCCCCCGCTCACACTCTGTCTCTGTCTCTCTCTCTCAAAAATAAAATAAATTTTTAAATAAAAATAACATAAAATTGCTAGAAAATAGATGAAAGAAAGCTCTTAGCATTTTAGCAAGTCGAATCGATCAATTTGTAAGAAGATAGTACGTCATGACCAACTGGAGTTTACCCAAGAATATTTGAAAATCAAACAATGTAATTTACTGTGTCAACTGAATTAAGGAGAAAAATCATATGATCATTTTAGTAGATGCAAAAAAAAGCATTTGACAAAATTCAATATTATTCATGATAAAATTTCAGCAAGTTAGGATTAGAAAGGACCTTCTTCAATTCAAGAAAGGCATCTGCAAAATACCTACAGTTAACATCATACTTAAAGATGAAGTAGTAAATGTTTTCCACTAAGATAACAAAATGGCAAGACTGTCTACTCTCTGCTTCTATTCAATGTTGTATTGGAGGCCCTTGTGCAATTAAGTCAGAAAAACAAATAGAAACATAAGAATCAGGAAGGAATGTATAAAACTATTCCTATTGGCAAATGACACTATCATCAATGTGAAAAAATCCTAAGTCATCTGCAAAACAACTACTAGAATAAATGAATTTAGCAAAACTGTAAGCTACAAGGTCAATATATAAGAAGCAATTGTATTTTTACATACCAGTTGCAAACAATTTGCAATACGTTTTTTAAATTCCATTGTCAATAGCATCAAAAAATGAAATGCTTGCATGGCACCTGGGTGACCTGGTAGGTTAAGTGCCTGGCTCTTGGTTTCAACTCAGGTCATGATCTTGCAGTTTGTGAGTCCGAGCCCCGCATCAGACTCCGCACTGACAGTCAAAGCCTGCTTGGGATTCCCTCTCTCCCTCTTTCCCTGCCCCTCCCCTGCTTGTGCTCTCTCTCTCTCTCAAAATAAATAAATAAACTTTTTTTAAAAAAATGAAATGCTTGAGGACAAATTTAACAAAAGATATGCAAGACCTCGACATCAAAAAACTCAAAAATATTACTGAGAGCAATTAAAAAGACCTACATAAATAGAGAAACCTATCTGTTCATATAAAAGGAAGACTCCATATTGTTAAGGTGTCAATTCTCCCCCAAATTTGGATCCAGTGTAATCCCAATCATAATCCTAGTGGGTTCTTTCAGGAAAACTCACAAGTTGATCCCAAACTTTACATGTAAATGAAAAGGACTTAAAATAGCCAAATAACTGAAAAAAGAACAAAGCTTGGAGGGCTAGTACTAGGTGTCTCCATGATTTACTATAAAGTATGGGATCAAAACAATGTGCAAGCATAAGAACACACTGATGAAGCAGAGCTTAGACGCAAGGCCATACTTATATCGATGAACTGATTTTCGACAACAAAATTTCCAAGGCAGTCCAATGGGAAAAGTCTTTCCCGTAAATGGTGCCAGAATAACTGAACATCCATATGGAAAGAAAAAGAAACATTGACCTTTACCCCACATTTGCACAAACGTTAATACGAAGTAGACCATAGGTCTAAGCATAAAGAATAAAACTATAAAGCTTATCAAGGAAAACAAAACAATACATTTGTGGCTTGGGAGCAAAGAAATGTTTCTTGGAAATGACAAAGGAAGCCATAGCTATAAAAGAAAAATTGATAAATTAGACCTCACCAGAATTTAAAACTCTGTCCATCAAAAGACAGTATTAAAAAATTAATAGACAAATGACAGACCAAGAGAAGATATTCTCAAAACTAAGATTTTACAGGGGCGCCTGGGTGGCTCAGTCGGTTAAGCATCCGACTTCGGCTCAGGTCATGATCTCGTTGTCCGTGAGTTCGAGCCCCGCGTCGGGCTCTGTGCTGACCGCTCAGAGCCTGGAGCCTGTTTCAGATTCTGTGTCTCCCTCTCTCTCTGACCCTCCCCCGTTCATGCTCTGTCTCTCTCTGTCCCAAAAATAAACGTTAAAAAAAATTAAAAAAAAAAACAACAAAAAAAACTAAGATTTTACATAGGACTGATAATTAGAATAGATGAGGAATTCCTACAACTCAATAAAAGGTCAAACAATCCAATTAATTAACAGGCAAAATATTAGAACACATGTTTTACAAAGGAAGATTTATCAATGGGAAATAAACACACGAAAAGATGTTCAATATCATTGATCATCAGGGATTAATGATCATGGTCACAGAGAAACACAAATTAAAATCACACTAAGATGCCACTACAACTCATCAGAATGGTTACATTTAAAGACTCTAACACCAAATGCTGGCAAAGATACAGATCCACCACAGTTCTCCTACATTACTGGCGGGAGTGAAATCCATTGCCACTCTCTAAAAGGTCTGGCAGTTTCTTATAAAACTAAACAGATGCTCACACTATAAACCAGCAATTCTCCTCCTGGATACATATCCAAGAGAAACGAAAGCACAGATCCACAGAAAAGAACATATAAAACTGCTCATACTATCTTTATCTTTGTTCATGAGAGCCTCAAACAGGAAGTAGCTCAGATGGCATCCATGAGAATCTAAGAGAATAGTTGAACGGTCCGCATTCACACAGTAGAAAACCAGCCAGCTGCAAGAAGGAAGGAACCACTAATGTGTTTAACAATGTGGATGAGTCCCCAGATTCCACTTGTTGACTGAAAGAAACCTCCCACGGAAGACCACATATCATCACTCATCATTAGGGAAATGCAAAAGCCCCCCCCCCCCACACACACACACAAAACCCCACCAGAAATAACAAGTGTTGGGAAGATGTGAGAAATTGCAATCATTATGTATTGCTGCTGGAAATATAAAATGGTGCAACTAATATGGAAGATAGTATTGTGGTTCCTCAAAACTTAAACATAGAATTCCCACATGACCCAGCAATTCTGCTTCTCGTCCAAAGACATCTATCCAAAAGAACTGAAAGCAGGGACCCAAACAACTATTTATATACCAATGTTCACAGCAGCATTACTCACAATGCCCAAAAGGAAGAAACAACCCAAATATTTAACAATGAATCAATGGGTAAACAAAATGGGGTATACCCATGTGATGGAATATTATGCAGCCTTTAAAAAGATATGAAATTCCAATACATGCTCAACCTTGAATTCTGAACATGGATGGACCTTGAAAATTTTATGCAAAGTGAAATATGCCAGACACAAGAAGACAAACATTGTGTGGTTCCATTTTTAAGAGGCTTCTAGAAGAAGCAAGTCCATAAAGAAGGTGGACTAGTGATTACCAGGGACTGAAGGGAGGGGAGAGAGGAGGTCAAGAACGGGACCTTGAACGTTACCGAATTAACTCCTTCCCCACATCATCGGCACACGACTTTCTTCCACTCTTATTTCACCTCATTGAGGCTGCTTACCAGTCTAGTCTGCCGATTCTGATGTACTCTAATGCTCTTTTGGAGGAAACAGAATAGGACTAGGAGGACGAATACAACAGGACTTACAAAAAATACAAAAAAAAAGCCCTTCGCAAGCACATTCATCGTGTTGGAAATCTGAAAACCGTGAAGGGGAATGATGAAGTTGTTGTTAGACCTGACTGTGCAGTGTTGAATAGTGTTTCCGAGAACACCTTGTTCTTGCCCAAAGTTCACGATCTCTGCATCAGGAAAGACATAACTAGAGATGGCTTTGAATTAGATAGAAAAAAGCACCGTATAAACATGACTTCTTACCATCTGCTTCACTCCCAGGTATTTGCAAGCTATGGAAACTTCAGGCTATAATTTGTCTTTATTAGTAGCTATATAATATCCCATTTTGCTATTCCCCTCTTGTTGAGTATTTGGCTTGCGTCAAGATTTTTTGTTAATATAAATAAGGCTACTCTTGCAAAATATATGTAAACATAGTTTAGCTTTACATACAGCATGGTCCCAAATGCATGTGTAAAAAACAATTCATACTGATGTACATAATCACCGTCTCCCGACATTCATTCCACCTGTTACCCTGGACAACAGCTAAAGGGTTTGATAAAACTGACAGCCCCCTCAGCCAATCAGAATAGTCCCATCCCTCTTGCCTTCTTGATTGGTTCAGATAGTCCAGATGTGGGCGAATCAGTGCAACGGATTCCCCTGCCACAGAGACTGATTTTGCAGTGAACACCTTCTCTAATTGTTATATAAAAACACCAGATTTTTGTACATTGATCTATCCAGAAATGCTATTGAAGTCTCTTACTGATTCTATTACTTTTCTGTAATTTCCCAGGGATTTTCTACATAATCATATGTGTGCAAATTAGGCAATCAATTCTCTTCCCAATTCGTACACATCCTATAAATTCACCACTTCTGACCTCTTTGCCCATTTTCACGCAGATACAACCCGACGGCACCTCCCTGTGACTAGGAATTTTCCCCGCCCTGGGAATTTGCTCAAAAGCACTCACATAACACACACAAACCCAACGTGTGGCAGGGTCAATGCTCCGGAGGAAATCCTTGACGGGTGCAGAACAGAGGTCATTGAATAAGTGCTTCCTCCGTGCCCCTTCCCCCACCCCCTAGATAGTTCTAAGATGCATTTCATGAGGGTTCTGAGAAAGTCCTGTGAGATCAAGCAATCTGTTACTGTGGCCGACACTTCCTATTTCTTTTTAAAGTCTCACTGCTTAAATTCTCTCTACAGGGTTGACTGAGGGGTGATAGAAGGCATGCTTGGGTTGTTTCTGACCGGCAGGAATGCTTCCAGTCAAGGAGGGCTGTGAATGGCTCTTGTCAAAGAGGCACAAAATGTGGCTATTTGTACCCCAGGCAAATGCTCACCAGTGGGCAAGCACTGTAGATGGACAAGATAATGTTCCTTGCGTTAGCCTCTTCTCCCAGACAAAGAGGGCCCATGATGGGGTCAACGACACGGGTTTCTCTTCTCCAACACTGACTACCACCATTACCGGATGTCTAATCTGCCAATAGCGGAGACCAACACCGACTCTCCAATACTGCACCATTTCCCAGGGAGAAGCCACCCACCAGATGGATTATACTGGACCCCTTCCGTCTTACAGAAGCAAGTGATCTGTCCTCGTCACAACAGACACTATTCTCAATATGGGTTAGATTTTCCTTCCAGAACTTGTAGTAGCCAGCACCATCAGCTGTGAAAATGCGGAAACCCTTACCCACCAGCATACCATTCCATACAGCACTGCTCCTCATCCGTTCATTCCACAGTGAAAAAAAAAAAGCAGCACAGTGGACTCTTGCCCACAGAATTCACTGGTTTTACCAGGTAACTCAAAGATGTCTGGAAAACAGGTCACGGTGACAAGCCTTGCAAGGTCAAGGTAACAGGCTTACTAAAAATGCAGCTATGAATGGTGCCAGTTGAGAACAGGAAAGAGTCTCTCAGATATATAGTAACAGATACACGGGGCTGTTTCTCCCACATTCTTCCTCTAACGACTCGGCTGGGAGACATTTGCTTCCCACCCTCACAGCTCTGAGCCATGTCGGTTTGGGGGTCTCAATGCCAAGAACAATGACTCCTTTTAATTGGAATCTGAATCAAGCACTTGACCTTTTGGGTTCCTCCCGCCCCTGAAAAAAGGTCATGGAAGGGGAGTGCTCTGTGGCCGGGGTGACGGATCCTGATACCATGTGGGTGGTGGCCAGGGGGCCAGCGAAATCCATGTCAGAAACCCAGGGGATTCTCTGGGCGCTTCTTCACTCCTCCAAGCCCAGTACTCGCAGCTGATGGAAGGTGTGGGGTGGCTTGGGAAGGCCCTACAGAGCCTGCCCGGGACCACCCTTCCCATCCCCTCCAGGGTCAGGGACCTGCCCACAGACGCAATGCTAGCGGCATCAAAGCTCCATGGGGAGAGCCCTGGGGGCAGGGCTGGGGCAGCCCAGGCCCCACCCCCACCTGCCCCCCACCCCTGCCACAGAAATTCACACGGGAAACACAGGAAACCACATCCAGCTAGAGGAATCAGATTGAACCTTTCCAAGCGACGGAGACACTCGCCTCGTACAGAGTCGCCCCAGTTGGATAGCCTGGCACCTCTTCCGCAAGATCTTATTCATAAGGCAGGACAAACTGGCAGTTTATAGGCTCAGGATCACCTACCTGGGAAGAGGTTTTTGGGTGTTGCCTTAAAATCCTCCTCAGCTAACAGAGATGCACAGCAGCCACGGAGGAAAACTCAGAGAAGCCAGAAAGGCATAAGGGAAGTCACAGTTCAGGCTCCGGATAGCTTTGTATTGGTTGTCGCTGTAGACGTGTTGGTCTTTCCCGCTTCCCCGCCTGTGGAAGATTCCCTAGGGTTTCCGTTTCAGGTGTTATACGTGAGAGGGGATATGAACTTCACCTTAACGGAGGCACAGCTGATCTTCAGCATCAGCCGCAGGGGCACTGAAACTCTGCCTGGGCACCGCCTCCCTAAAGAATTGATGGAGTTGATGGCCTCTCCCCCCCCCCACCCCCGCCAGAATCTGTCCTAACCCGCACCGGCTTCCCTTACAAACTCTTCTTTTATGGGCATGTGGTTCATCTGCCAATTAAGGAATCTGCTGGATGATTCTTCCAGATTCCCAGCACTGATTTCCAAGAGAGGTTAAATACACATCAGGTGTATTACCCTGAACAATGAGAAAGGGAAAGGGGGATCTCTACTCTACCTTCATTCAACTGCTGCTTCGATTCAGCAGTTACGCCAGCCATACTCCAACCTCCATTTCGTACTTGAAATCTGAACCCAAGAAATGCATCTTGAGACCTAACCACAAACTGGACTTTACACCTATTGGTCTAGGGTGTCAAAGGAAAAAGAATGTTCGGAATTGTGCGTGGCAGGACCGGGCTGCTTTGTCGGGTCAAGGACCACATGCAGACAATTGAACCTGAAGACAGGGGCAGGATGGCTCACGGGCTTCTCACCAAGGAAACGCAACAGACCTGGGCTTGATCGAATGCACTCTTAGTTCTTAAACATGGCAGGCTAGATAATTCTCACCGTACTCGAGACCTCTCCCAAACGAAGAAGGAACAGAGCATTTACAAAGACAAAATGGAAGTCCCCTTTCATGCCGACCCCTGGAGCAGCTGTGTTGTGTGACGTACGTCCTTCCCCAGCCATAGACGATCTTGTACTAATAAGGACTAAAAGCAGCACAACTGGAAAAAAAATCCGCTGCCAAATTAACTTTAAATAAGGATCCCTTAATCCTGGTCTCCTTCTGAGCTCTATGATGCAACAAAAAGAGTGTGAGTTTCTCTACCCTGTTTCAAATACCGCAGCCTCGGAAAGAAGCTTTTTAGAAAAATCTACGCACAAAGGCAGTCATCGGCAAGATAATACTGTGACAATTAGGAAATGATGGTGACCCAAGACACCAGTGAGTCCACTGGTTATCTCAGGAAATAAATGTGATGCTTTCTGAATACTATTCAAGGTTCTTTCCAAATAACATCAGTAGTGGCTTATACAGGACTAGGAAACACTTAGACATTGATTTTGGAACTATTCAACAAATGCAGCAGAATGAGAATTTTTCAGATCTGACTTCCGATTAGGATTTTACCTGTTGGCACAACAGATGAAATCCTGACTTATGTCCCAGATTCTTTTTCTGAGTGTACCTTCATGATTTCAGGTCACCAGCAGTGACAATCTCTGGTCCTCAACTCGAGCTGGTTACAACCCACCACAGCGGCAGGTGCAGTGATAACAGAAGCACGAGGTAGGGCAGCCAGAAAGGAGTCGGAAGGTGAGGCTTGCACAGGCTCCCCGGAGGCTTGCAGATCGCAATTCTGACCCAGCCGTGCCTTTTCACTTGTCCGCAGCAAGACCTACCACCGCGTGAGTTCTTTTCAGAGGTCCCCTACGGATCTGAGTGTAGGCTCCTGCCCTCTACCCCAGCATGGAGTTATTCAGCTGGACTTTGCCGGAGGAAGTTTTGAGACCTCTCCACACCTGACTTATAACTTACAAGATGTGGTCAGTTGCTTCTGAAAGTTTCTGAAAACTAACAAGATGAGGAAATGCACAGCCGAATGTAAGTTCTCAGGCATGCCCCACGGTGGGGGGGTGCATCACTGTATCAGTGCCAGGCAGAAACCCAGCTCCAGGCTCACAGATGCTGTAAAGCAAGTTTCAGAAGAGTTTTCAATGGAACATACACAGCCGAATTACACAGCATACATAATGCTCAGACTATCGCAACCCGCTGCCTTCTCGTCACCCATCAGAAACCGGACCTTTCGCAGAATGACATCCAATGGCCCCCGCTGACTCAGTTGGTAGAGCATGTGACTCTTGATCTCAGCGGTTGTGAGTCTGAGCCCCATGTTGGGTGTGAAATCTTTAGTAAAAAAAAAGAAAATGAATGACATCCAGTGAATGTCTCTAACTCCACACCTGATTTTCACCTTGGTTTTGCATGCTGCTTAAGGTAAGACTGCAGAGGGAGAAAGCTGGGGGATGTCTGATGCCAGCCAGTTCAAATGGAGTCTGAAGGCACGTTGTTTGTACTGTTATTCTACACCAAATTGTAACTTTTGATCTTAGAAGACAATTTTTTTAAGTTTATTATTGACTTTGAGAGAGAGGGAGCACGAGCAGGGGAGGGGTAGAGAGAGAGAGGTGTGGGGCTCGAACTCACAAACCGCAAGATCATGCCCTGGGCCCAAACCGAGAGTTGGACGCTTAACTGACTGAGCTGCCCAAACGCCCAAGAAGACAATTTAAAAAATAAAATTGAAATAGGCATACATCAGCAGGAAAATAGAAATTGTGCCACCACAAATAGTAATATACATTTCACCTTACTTTGAGCACCACTTTATAGGAAATATTTGAGAGCAGAAATGAGCATTTCAGATGCTTTTTTACATAAGACAGAATTTTCCCAATTTAAATTTATCATATTGGAATAAAAATGAAACACATAGAGAGAATTTAGGGGAAGATGGAAGCATAGGAGGATGCTGGGCTCACCGCATCCTGCTGGTCACTTAGATTCCACCCACCTCTGCCTAAATAACCCAGGAAACCAGCAGAACGGAGTCTCCGGAGCCAAGCGCAGACGAGAGGCCCACGGAAGAGGGTAGGAAGGGTGGCGAGGCGGTGCACGCTCCACGGACTGGCGGGAGGGAGCCGGGCCGAGGGGCGGCCCGCTGGCCAAGCAGAGCCCCCGAGTCTGGCTGGCAAAAGCGGAGGGGCCGCACTGCGTGGGTTCTGACAGCCAGTGGGACTTAACATCCGGAAGGTTCTAAGTTAACAGCTCTGCTCAGAGAGTGGGAGGGCTGGAGGACAACGGGAGGGAGAGTTGTGGAGCCCTGGATGACAGAGCGCAGCTTGGCAGGGAACAAAGGCGCTCACCAGCGCCATCTCCCTCGCCCATCCCCCAGCCAAAATCCCAAAGGGAACTGGTTCCTGCCAGGGAACTTGCTTGCTCCGCACAAACACCCAACGCTGTGCTTCTGTGGATCCATCCCTGTGGCGGCGGGTCTGACTCCCTCCCGCTGCCACAGGGCCCCTCCCGAAGTGGATCTCTGAAGGAAAAGCGAGCTGAGCCGGCCCCTCCTGCCCCTGTGCACCTTGCCGATCCACCCCAGCTAACACGCCAGATCTCCAGCACCACAAGCCTGGCAGTGTGCAAGTAGCCCAGACGGGCCACGCCACCCCACAGTGAATCCTACCCCTAGGAGGGGGGAAGAGAAGGCACACACCAGTCTGACTGTGGCCCCAGCGGTGGGCTGAGGGCAGACATCAAGTCGGACTGCGGCCCTGCCCACCAATGCAAGGTATTCAAGACAGCACAGGGGAAGTGCCTCTCAGTTGGGCACCACTCCAGGGACTATCCAAAATGACGAAATGGAAGAATTCCCCTCAAAAGAATCTCCAGGAAATAACGACAGCTAACGAACTGATCAAAAAGGATTTAAACAATATAACAGAAAGTCCATTTAGAATAATAGTCATAAAATTAATCGCTGGGCTTGAAAACAGTATAGAGGACAGCAGAGAATCTATTGCTACAGAGACCAAGGGACTAAGGGACAGTCAGGAGGAGCTAAAAAATGCTATAAGTGAACTGCAAAATAAAATGGAGATGACCACGGCTCCAATTGAAGAGGCAGAGGAGAGAATAGGTGAACTAGAAGATAAAATTATGGAAAAAGAGGAAGCTGAGAAAAAGAGAGATAAAAAAAACCTAGGAGTATAAGGGGAAAATTAGAGAACTAAGTGATGCACTAAAGAGAAATAATCTACACATAATTGGTATCCCAGAGGAGGAAGAGAGAGGGAAAGGTGCTGAAGGTGTACTTGAAGAAATAATAGCTGAGAACTTCCCTGAGCTGAGGAAGGAAAAAGGCATTGAAATCCAAGAGGCACAGAGAACTCCCTTCAGACGTAACTTGAATCGATCTTCTGCATGACATATCACAGTGAAACCGGCAAAATACAAGGATAAAAAGAAACTTCTGAAAGCAGCTAGGGATAAACGTGCTCTAACATATAGAGGGAGACCTATGAGACTCGTGACCGATCTCTCTACTGAAACTTGGCAGGCCAGAAAGGAATGGCAGGAGATCTTCAATGCGATGAACAGAAAAAATATGCAGCCGAGAATCCTTTACCCAGCAAGTCTGTCATTTAGAACAGAAGGAGAGATAAAGGTCGTCCCAAACAAACAAAAACTGAAGGAATTTGTCACCACTAAACCAGCCCTGCAAGAGATCCTAAGGGGGATCCTGTGAGACAAAGTACCAGAGACATTGCTACAAGCATGAAACCTACAGACATCACAATGACTCTAAACCCATATCTTTCTATAATAACACGGAACGTAAATGGACTAAATGCGCCAACCAAAAGACATAGGGTATCAGAATGGATAAAAAAACAAGACCCATCTATTTGCTGTCTACAAGAGACTCATTTTAGACCTGAAGGCACCTTCAGATTGAGAGTGAGGGGATGGAGAACTATTTATCATGCCACTGGAAGTCAAAAGAAAGTTGGAGTAGCCATACTTATATCAGACAAACTAGACTTTAAAATTAAAGGCTGTAACAAGAGATGAAGAAGAGCATTATATAATAATTACAGGGTCTATCCATCAGGAAGAGCTAACAATTATAAATGTCTATGCGCCGAATATGGGAGCCCCCAAATATATAAAACAATTACTCACAAACATAAGCAACCTTACTGATAAGAATGTGGTAATTGCAGGGGACTTTAACACCCCATTTACAGAAATGGATAGATCATCTAGACACACGGTCAATAAAGGAACAAGGGCCCTGAATGCTACATTGGATCAGATGGACTTGACAGACATATTTAGAACTCTCCATCCAAAAGCAACAGAATATACTTTCTTCTTGACTGCACATGGAACATTCTCCAAGATAGATCACATACTGGGTCACAAAACAGCCCTTCATAAATACACAAGAATTGAAATCATACCATGCATACTTTCAGACCACAATGCTATGAAGCTTGAAATCAACCACAGGAAAAAGTCTGGAAAACCTCCAAAACCATGGAGGTTAAAGAACACCCTACTAAAGAATGAGTGGGTCAACCAGGCAATTACAGAAGAAATTAAAAAAATATATGGAAACAAACGAAAATGAAAATACAACAATCCAAACGCTTTGCGATGCAGCGAAGGCAGTCCTGAGAAGAAAATACATTGCAATCCAGGCCTATCTCAAGAAACAAGAAAAATCCCAAATACAAAATCTAACAGCACACCTAAAGGAAATAGAAAGAATAGCAAAGACAGCTTAAACACAGCAGAAGAAGAGAAATAATAAAGATCAGAGCAGAAATAAACAATATAGAATCTAAAAAAACTGTAGAGCAGATCAATGAAACCAAGAGTTGGTTTTTTGAAAAAATAAACAAAATTGATAAACTTCTAGCCAGGCTTCTCAAAAAGAAAAGGGAGATGACCCAAATAGATAAAATCATGAATGAAAATGGAATTATTACAACCAATCCCTCAGAGATACAAGCCATTATCAGGGAATACTATGAAAAATTATATGCCAACAAACTGGACAACCTGGAAGAAATGGACAAATTCCTAAACACCCACACACTTCCAAAACTCAATCAGGAGGAAATAGAAAGCTTGAACAGACCCATAACCAGCAAAGAAATTGAATCAGTTATCAAAAATCTCCCAACAAATAAGAGTCCAGGACCAGATGGCTTCCCAGGGGAGTTCTACCAGACATTTAAAGCAGAGTTCATACCTATCCTTCTCAAGCTATTCCAAAAAATAGAAAGGGAAGGAAAACGTCCAGACTCATTCTATGAAGCCAGTATTACTTTGATTCCTAAACCAGACAGAGACCCAGCAAAAAAAGAGAACTACAGGCCAATATCCCTGATGAATATGGATGCAAAAATTCTCAATAAGATACTAGGAAATCGAATTCAATAGCATATAAAAAGAATTATACACCATGATCAAGTGGGATTCATTCCTGGGATGCAGGGCTGGTTCAACATTCGCAAATCAATTAATGTGATACATCACATTAATAAAAGAAAAGATAAGAACCATATGATCCTGTCAATCGATGCAGAAAAGGCCTTTGACAAAATCCAGCACCCTTTCTTAATAAAAACCCTTGAGAAAGTCGGGATAGAAGGAACATACTTAAAGATCATAAAAGCCATTTATGAAAAGCCCACAGCTAACATCATCCTCAATGGGGAAAAACTGAGAGCTTTTTCCCTGAGATCAGGAACACGACAGGGATGTCCACTCTCACCGCTGTTGTTTAACATAGTGCTGGAAGTTCTAGCTTCAGCAATCAGACAACAAAAGGAAATCAAAGGCATCAGAATTGGCAAAGATGAAGTCAAGCTTTCGCTTTTTGCAGATGACATGATATTATACATGGAAAATCCGATAGACTCCACCAAAAGTCTGCTAGAACTGATACATGAATTCAGCAAAGTTGCAGGATACAAAATCAATGTACAGAAATCAGTTGCATTCTTATACACTAACAATGAAGCAACAGAAAGACAAATAAAGAAACTGATCCCATTCACAATTGCACCAAGAAGCATAAAATACCTAGGAATAAATCTAACCAAAGATGTAAAAGATCTGTATGCTGAAAACTATAGAAAGCTTATGACGGAAATTGAAGAAGATATAAAGAAATGGAAAAACATTCCGTGCTCATGGGTTGGAAGAATAAATATTGTCAAAATGTCAATACTACCCAAAGCTATCTACACATTTAATGCAATCCCAATCAAAACTGCACCATCATTCTTTTCAAAGCTAGAATAAGCAATCCTAAAATTCATATGGAACCACAAAAAGCCCCGAATAGCCTAAGTAATTTTGAAGAAGACCAAAGCAGGAGGCATCACAATCCCAGACTTTAGCCTCGACTACAAAGCTGTAATCATCAAGACAGCATGGTATTGGCACAAAAACAGACACATAGACCAATGGAATAGAATAGAAACCCCAGAACTAGACCCACAAAAGTATGGCCAACTAATCTTTGACAAAGCAGGAAAGAACATCCAATGGAAAAAAGACAGTCTCCTTAACAAATGGTGCTGGGAGAACTGGACAGCAACATGCAGAAGGTTGAAACTAGACCACTTTCTCACACCATTCACAAAAATAAACTCAAAATGGATAAAGGACCTGAATGTGAGACAGGAAACCATCAAAACCCTAGAGGAGAAAGCAGGAAAAGACCTCTCTGACCTCAGTCATAGCAATTTCTTTCTTGACACATCCCCAAAGGCAAGGGAATTAAAAGCAAAAATGAACTACTGGGACCTTATGAAGATAAAAAGGTGCACAGCAAAGGAAACAACCAACAAAACTAAAAGGCAACCAGCAGAATGGGAAAAGATATTTGCAAATGACATATCGGACAAAGGGCTAGTATCCAAAATCTATAAAGAACGCACCAAACTCCACACCCAAAAAACAAATAACCCAGTGAAGAAATGGGCAGAAAACATGAATAGACACTTCTCTAAAGAAGACATCCGGATGGCCAACAGGCACATGAAAAGATGCTCAACGTCACTCATCATCAGGGAAATACAAATCAAAACCACACTCAGATATCACCTCACGTCAGTCAGAGTGGCCAAAATGAACAAATCAGGAGACTATAGATGTTGGAGAGGATATGGAGAAAGGGAACCCTCTTGCACTGTTGGTGGGAATGCAAATTGGTGCAGCCACTCTGGAAAGCAGTGTGGAGGTTCCTCAGAAAATTAAAAATAGACCTACCCTATGACCCAGCAATAGCACTGCTAGGAATTTACCCAAGGGATACAGGAGTACTGATGCATAGGGGCACTTGTACCCCAATGTTTATAGCAGCACTTTCAGCAATAGCCAAATTATGGAAAGAGCCTAAATGTCCATCAACTGATGAATGGATAAAGAAATTGTGGTTTATATACACAATGGAGTACTACGTGGCAATGAGAAAGAATGAAATATGGCCCTTTGTAGCAACGTGGATGGAACTGGAGAGTGTGATGCTAAGTGAAATAAGCCATACAGAGAAAGACAGATACCATATGTTTTCACTCTTATGTGGATCCTGAGAAACTTAACGGAAACCCATGGCAGAGGGGAAGGAAAAAAAAAAAAAGAGGTTAGAGAGGGAGAGAGCCAAAGCATAAGAGACTCTTAAAAACTGAGAACAGACTGAGGGTTGATGGGGGGTGGGAGGGAGGAGTGGGTGGGTGATGGGCATTGAGGAGGCACCTGTTGGGATGAGCACTGGATGTGGTACGGAAACCAATTTGACAACAAATAAAAAAATAATAATTAATTAATTAATTAATTAAAAGTGAAACACATAGGATTTGCATTTCTGGACTGTTACTAGTAAATCAAACACAAAACTAAAAAATGAAAACTATTGCCCTGTGTTTTTTAGCTCTGTTTTTATAACAGGTGTTACAATAAATAGTTTTGATACAATGAAAATCTCAGTGCTTCTGAGATTCTCCTTCACTGTTACTCTAAGTACCTCACAACTTTTTTAGCCTACAACAGTGTGGGATTTGTCGTTTTTATAAAGTGTGCCATTTTTCTCATTAAATTAAATGAATGACATCTTTTCTGCCCACAAATATGTTATTTCCTAAATCCAGTCGTTTTGATCGTTTCTGGTGTGTTATAACTGTACTTTTCACCTGCTTTATTCAGGTAATACAAGGTGAAAGGTAAGTAATTACTGGAAAGTTAAGTACTACAGAGTCTAATGTCTCCTAAAAAATTTTTAATGCTTATTTTTGAGAAGGAGAGACTCAGAGTGAGAGTGGGGGAGGGGCAGCGAGGGAGGGAGACAGAATCCGAAGCAGGCTCCAGGCTCCAAGCTGGCGGCACAGAGCCCGACGTGGGGCTCGAACTCATGAGCTGTGAGATCATGACCTGAGCTGATGTCAGGTGCTTAACCAACTGAGCTACCCAGGTGCTGCAGTAGATTTTAACATTATATGCCTTGGAATGACAAAGATTTTTGGAAGGCGAAGGATAATTTTTTCCTAATTGTTTCTTATTATTTACATAAATATGAAGACAGTAGCACTTAACTTCCATAAGTATTTTCAGAAGAATTTTTACCTCTATGAAGACCTTTGTGCTGATAATTGAACAGAACCTTGGATATATTTTTAAGTTTGTGCAACAGATAAAAACTTGGCTGCTAAATGCAACCATTGTTCAGCTGCCATCAGCGGAAAGGTTGGTGGAAAAACTGCATCCAACAAGGAAAGGCAAGGTTGCTGAGGATGGAAACCTTCCAAAATAAAGGTTGGGGTCACCCTGTCCGGTGAAGGATCCGGGCAAGCTGAGGTCACAGCTGAGAATAAAAGAAAACACAGAACGGCTTACGGAAGAAGGAAGTTTAAATATCAACTGTAGTTCTTTCCAGGTTGTCTCATTCTTCTTGAATTAGTTTAACAGTAACTAATCTTAAACTGATTAAAATGGATTCGTTTTATATTTTTCTAAATGACACTGCCTTTTGTGCAAGTTTTCAGATTTATTGACAAAATGATGGGACAGTGGCCTCATGGTTTTGCAAGTGTGACTGTATTTGTAGTTACACCCATTTTTCATCCCTAATATTGTTTATTTGGGCCTCTCTCCTTTACTCATCTTATTAGGAAATGGCTTATTTTATCATTTTCTGTCTACAAATATTCAATTTTTGATCATCTTTATTGTTTGGTTTTCTAATTCTTTATTTTCTACTCTTTATTACTTCTTTCTTTTTTCAAATTTTGTTATTTTTTTTAGAATTTTATTTTTAAAGGTTTTTGTACTTTTATTTATTTTTGAGAGAGAGAGAGCAGGGGAAGGACAGAGAGAGAGGAAGACAGAGGATCCAAAGCAGGCTCCACACTGACAGCAGACAGCCCAACGTGGGGCTCAAACTCACCAACCATGAGATCACGACCTGAACCGAAACTAAGAGTCTGATGCTTAATCAACTGAGCTACCCAGGCGCCCCTATAATTTTATTTTTGAGTAACCTCCATCCCCAGGTGGGGCTTGAACTCATAACTCCGAGATCAAGAGTCACAGGCTTCGTCAACTGCACCAGCGGGGCACCTCTTTTCCTTCTACTCTAAGTTTACCCTTTCATCTTTCAATAGCTTCAGGACTGAAAACCTTCGTTTCTTTACTTCCAGATTTTGTTATTTTTAAAAAATGTATATAAATTTATGAATGTTCCTTTGACTTAATCTCACAAGTTCAGATCAGCAGAACCTTTGCGGCCCTTCAGGTATACATTCTGTCATTTCCACTGTGGTTACCCTCGAACCCACAACTATGCGGCAAGGTATTTGTAAGTTTCCAAACATTCAGATTCTTGTCGGCGCTTTTACCACTTATTTCTGATGTGATTATTGCAATACGGTCAGATAATATGGTTTATCTAACTTCGATTCTTACAAATTACGACTTCTCTGCTACAGTATAAATTAGTCCTGGAGATGTACTGTATGGCGTGGTGACTATATTTAACAATACTCTGCTGTCTATTTGAAAGTTGTTAAGGGAGTGAATCCTAAAAGTTCTCATCCAAGGGAAAACGATATGAAAATTACATGTGTGATGGATATTAGCTAAACTTATTGTGATAATCATCTTGCAACGTATGCTATTGGAGCCGAGGGCAGGCTCCACGATGCAGCTCTTAGGCATGAAGATTATTTTGAGCTGAAGGCAACTGAGACAAGAATTCCTGTCCCCTTCCAGGTCCTTCTAGCTGGACTAAGAATCCCAGTGACATACAGAGAAAGACAGATACCATATGTTTTCACTCTTATGTGGATCCTGAGAAACTTAACGGAAACCCATGGCAGAGGGGAAGGAAAAAAAAAAAAAGAGGTTAGAGAGGGAGGGAGCCAAAGCATAAGAGACTCTTAAAAACTGAGAACAGACTGAGGGTTGATGGGGGGTGGGAGGGAGGAGTGGGTGGGTGATGGGCATTGAGGAGGCACCTGTTGGGATGAGCACTGGATGTGGTACGGAAACCAATTTGACAACAAATAAAAAAATAATAATTAATTAATTAATTAATTAAAAGTGAAACACATAGGATTTGCATTTCTGGACTGTTACTAGTAAATCAAACACAAAACTAAAAAATGAAAACTATTGCCCTGTGTTTTTTAGCTCTGTTTTTATAACAGGTGTTACAATAAATAGTTTTGATACAATGAAAATCTCAGTGCTTCTGAGATTCTCCTTCACTGTTACTCTAAGTACCTCACAACTTTTTTAGCCTACAACAGTGTGGGATTTGTCGTTTTTATAAAGTGTGCCATTTTTCTCATTAAATTAAATGAATGACATCTTTTCTGCCCACAAATATGTTATTTCCTAAATCCAGTCGTTTTGATCGTTTCTGGTGTGTTATAACTGTACTTTTCACCTGCTTTATTCAGGTAATACAAGGTGAAAGGTAAGTAATTACTGGAAAGTTAAGTACTACAGAGTCTAATGTCTCCTAAAAAATTTTTAATGCTTATTTTTGAGAAGGAGAGACTCAGAGTGAGAGTGGGGGAGGGGCAGCGAGGGAGGGAGACAGAATCCGAAGCAGGCTCCAGGCTCCAAGCTGGCGGCACAGAGCCCGACGTGGGGCTCGAACTCATGAGCTGTGAGATCATGACCTGAGCTGATGTCAGGTGCTTAACCAACTGAGCTACCCAGGTGCTGCAGTAGATTTTAACATTATATGCCTTGGAATGACAAAGATTTTTGGAAGGCGAAGGATAATTTTTTCCTAATTGTTTCTTATTATTTACATAAATATGAAGACAGTAGCACTTAACTTCCATAAGTATTTTCAGAAGAATTTTTACCTCTATGAAGACCTTTGTGCTGATAATTGAACAGAACCTTGGATATATTTTTAAGTTTGTGCAACAGATAAAAACTTGGCTGCTAAATGCAACCATTGTTCAGCTGCCATCAGCGGAAAGGTTGGTGGAAAAACTGCATCCAACAAGGAAAGGCAAGGTTGCTGAGGATGGAAACCTTCCAAAATAAAGGTTGGGGTCACCCTGTCCGGTGAAGGATCCGGGCAAGCTGAGGTCACAGCTGAGAATAAAAGAAAACACAGAACGGCTTACGGAAGAAGGAAGTTTAAATATCAACTGTAGTTCTTTCCAGGTTGTCTCATTCTTCTTGAATTAGTTTAACAGTAACTAATCTTAAACTGATTAAAATGGATTCGTTTTATATTTTTCTAAATGACACTGCCTTTTGTGCAAGTTTTCAGATTTATTGACAAAATGATGGGACAGTGGCCTCATGGTTTTGCAAGTGTGACTGTATTTGTAGTTACACCCATTTTTCATCCCTAATATTGTTTATTTGGGCCTCTCTCCTTTACTCATCTTATTAGGAAATGGCTTATTTTATCATTTTCTGTCTACAAATATTCAATTTTTGATCATCTTTATTGTTTGGTTTTCTAATTCTTTATTTTCTACTCTTTATTACTTCTTTCTTTTTTCAAATTTTGTTATTTTTTTTAGAATTTTATTTTTAAAGGTTTTTGTACTTTTATTTATTTTTGAGAGAGAGAGAGCAGGGGAGGGACAGAGAGAGAGGAAGACAGAGGATCCAAAGCAGGCTCCACACTGACAGCAGACAGCCCAACGTGGGGCTCAAACTCACCAACCATGAGATCACGACCTGAACCGAAACTAAGAGTCTGATGCTTAATCAACTGAGCTACCCAGGCGCCCCTATAATTTTATTTTTGAGTAACCTCCATCCCCAGGTGGGGCTTGAACTCATAACTCCGAGATCAAGAGTCACAGGCTTCGTCAACTGCACCAGCGGGGCACCTCTTTTCCTTCTACTCTAAGTTTACCCTTTCATCTTTCAATAGCTTCAGGACTGAAAACCTTCGTTTCTTTACTTCCAGATTTTGTTATTTTTAAAAAATGTATATAAATTTATGAATGTTCCTTTGACTTAATCTCACAAGTTCAGATCAGCAGAACCTTTGCAGCCCTTCAGGTATACATTCTGTCATTTCCACTGTGGTTACCCTCGAACCCACAACTATGGGGCAAGGTATTTGTAAGTTTCCAAACATTCAGATTCTTGTCGGCGCTTTTACCACTTATTTCTGATGTGATTATTGCAATACGGTCAGATAATATGGTTTATCTAACTTCGATTCTTACAAATTACGACTTCTCTGCTACAGTATAAATTAGTCCTGGAGATGTACTGTATGGCGTGGTGACTATATTTAACAATACTCTGCTGTCTATTTGAAAGTTGTTAAGGGAGTGAATCCTAAAAGTTCTCATCCAAGGGAAAACGATATGAAAATTACATGCGTGATGGATATTAGCTAAACTTATTGTGATAATCATCTTGCAACGTATGCTGTTGGAGCCGAGGGCAGGCTCCACGATGCAGCTCTTAGGCATGAAGATTATTTTGAGCTGAAGGCAACTGAGACCCCGCGGGCTCAAGAGAAACTTTGGCTCCTCCCTTCACTACATAAGAATCTAAACTGGGGGTCTTTCCCAGAATAAGAGTAATTAGCAGGGATAAATTTTATCTGGATGACCTGTCTGTACGGCAGGGCAAATGTCTAATTACCAAACACTTGCCCTGTGAAGTGCATCCCTTCTCTTCAAACTCCCACACCCTTACCCCCTTCTCTCTAGTTCGGGATGACATTGCTACCTGGTTTTGCTGGGCTGTCTGGATTTTACGTGCGTGGATTCCCCACATGCACACTATTAAGTTTTATTTTCTCCCGTTAATCGGTCTCATGTCAATGGGATTCTTAGTCCAGCTAGAAGGACCTGGAAGGGGACAGGAATTCTTGCCCCCCGGCAATTCATATATCAAATATATCAAGTTATGTTGTACACCTAAAACTAATATATTGTATGTCAATTATATCTCCATTTTAAAAATGATAACTTCTTTGAAGTGAAGACTTCCTTTATGACCACGTGCATAGAGTGGAAGAGAGTGTGGTAATATTTGAGAGTTGAATTGGGTATGATTGAAGTTTTGTTCCAATATTTTTTAACGTCTATTTATTTTTTGAGACAGAGAGAGTGAGAGTCGGGGAGGCGCAGAGAGAGGGAATCACAGAATCTGAAGCAGGCTCTAGGCTCTGAGCTGTCAGCACAGAGCCCGACATGGGGCTCGAACTCATGAACCATGAGATCATGACCTGAGCCGAAGTCAGACACTCAACTGACTGAGCCACCCAGGCGCCGCATGGTACTACTGAAGTTTTAAACCAAATGGACCTTTAGGAACCAAGAGTTACTAAATATGTCCAAGATTTCATCAAGGATCAAGAAAGGGGTATTTTGACAGAGGGTGACCAGAAGCCATGATGGGGAAAAAATAAAATTCTTTCACACTTACATTCTCCATGGAAGCAAGACTATTTAATAAGCCACTATAGTAAATCCTCAATACATATTTGCTGGGGGGAGGGGGGGAGATTTATCCAAAAGCCCACATCTTCCCCAAAAGTCTTTGCATTCAGATTCTCTTTTGCTTAATTCTCCCCAATCTAGAGGACTTTTCTTTCCTCTCTTTTGTTTCTTTTTCTTCAAAATCTTGATCTGTTTTAATTCCCAGTTTAGTATAGCTTCTGAGTAAATAGCTCTCAAAGAAGCACGTCTATTTCTGAGGTCTGGGCTTTCCTATTTTCTGTGGGTCCCCTGGGTTCCCCAGGGGCCGCCCTGCTGGCCTGAGTGCCCCAAGCACTAGTTTCTGCCTCCCTCGTCCTCGCCAAGCAAGCGTCCAGGGGCTGAGCCGAAGAAAAGCCAGCATCTCTGGGGGCTCTTCACTAACAGGCCACCGGGTGTCAGCCCCGAGCCACGTTGTAGGAAAAAGCAAACCAGGAAAGGAGCAAACTGGAGAATGAGGAGGAAGTAACGTTTGAGGAGATAACAAAGTCCTCAAAGATCACCCATTTTCAGCCAACGTAGGGGAAAGAGAGCATAGCAAGAGTCAGAAGAAATGAAGGGGCCACCACAAATTTGAAAAATTGCCCAAGGTGCTTAAGTAAAATTGCTACAAATGTTCTTATCACCAAGGTAACAGGGTCCACAGTGAGCAGAATGTTGGCCAAAGGCGACCCTGCGCTGCAGGGGAGGCTCCAGCACTGATCTGCCCACCGTTCCCAGGACTGCAGATAAATCCCTAGGACGGCCTGTCACCACCCCCCCCCCCCCAACCTCCGCTCCGCAGCACCCTGTCCCCGGATCAGTCCTGCACCTGCTGTAGCTGAGACGGCCTCGCCGGAGGAAAGCACAGCCACGGCACTTAGTGCTGTCGCACAAATGCATCACCTTTCATCTCCAAAGGATCCTCTGCTTAGCCTGTCGAGCCTTTGCCCCTTCCAGGAGGTCTGTGTGTCTCACTCCGTCCTCCCGCCCCTTTCACTCTTCCTCTCCCCTCCCTCTGCCTTGGCCTGGAACCCCATCCCCTCAGCTCTGTCCCCGCCACTGATCCCACCCCACCCACAGAGAGGACACTGAGTCCGTGAACCCCGCCCGCCCCCCACAAATACACTGCCGTCCGGTCTCCTCTTCCTTCTCGCCCATTCTTACCTCCTGCCCCACCGGTGGGAGGGACTGAGACAGCCATCCTCTGGTCCGCCCCGAGTCTCTCCCAGCACTCCGCCTGAGGAAGCCATCTCCGTATCTCTATAAACCCTTAATCCCCAGGTTGCCAGCGAAACCACCCGGAGAAAAATTGAATTCTCTTAGCAAGTGGCATGGAAGTTCCTGTAATGACTGTCAGAAAAACTGAGAAGCCTGTAGAGGTTGAAGGTGACACCTTGCAGGGGCCTGTGGGAGGTGCCTCAGCTCTGGACAAGGAAAGTACTGAAAGGAGTTCCTCCCTCTAAGGAAAGCAGGAGGGACCTGGGGAGAGTGAACGGGAGCCAACGGGTGACAGAGGGCAACGTGGTTTGCAGGGTGAGCCCTCGCCAGGAGCACTTTCAGACCTTAAAGTTTCTTCACTTCTGCCACCTGTGACGAAATGGCTTACTATTAACACGAGCGTGTGCGTTCGTGTAGAAACCGGTGAAAGGGCTGAGAGTCGCGCCGAGGTGACATGAGCCTGAGACCCAGGTGTGGACGTGCCAGTGGGCAGAAGCATGCGCGAGTAAGTTCTCAGGAAGTCACTTGAAATCAGCGCAGGGAGCCCCTCACGTGGCTTTGGACCAAGTTCACCTGCGTGTCTGAGAGGCAGGTGTCTCCCATCCTCAACAAAAGCCTCTTCAGCCCTTTGTAGCTCCTTCTCGTGTTCTCCTTCTTGAAAGTATGGTCTACACTCGTGGTGGCGGCTTCAGCGCCTTCTCCCATCGGCCAACGACTCTCGCCGAGGTCGGAGGGAATGACCTCATGGAGAGCACTGTCCGTCCTCAGTGTACAGGACGTCTCTTCCACATGAGGCACCATCGGTAACGTTCCTGGTGTCTTTTCCTGGAGTTTTGTCATTTCAGGTCTTACACTCAAGTCTTTAACCCACTCTGAGTTGATTTTGGTGTGCGGTGTGAGAAAGTGGTCCAGTTTTGTTCTCCACGCGGTAGCTGTCCAGTTGTCCCAGCACCGCTTATTGAAAGGACGGCCTTTCCCCCCTTGTATACCCTTGCCTCCTTTGTCATAAACTCACTGATCACATAAGTGAGGGTTTATTCCTGGGCTCTGCGTTCCACTCCACCGATCTATGTGTCTGTTCTGGGGCCAGGGCCATGTTGTTTTGATCACTAGAGCTTTTCTGGTAGAGTTTGGTATCAGGGAGTGCGATACCTCCAGCTTTGTTCTTTCTCAAGGTTGCTTTGGCTCTTTGGGGTCTTTCATGGTTCCCTACAAATTTTACGATTCTTTGTTCTGGTTCTGTGAAAAATGCCTTTGGTATTTTGATGAGGGTTTGAATCCATAGATGGCTTGGGGTAGTATGCATATTTTAATAATATTAATTCTTCCATGTGACTTAGTTTGCATACCCTCTAGGCTTATACATGTTATCATAAATGGCAAGATTCCATTTTTTTATGGCTGAGTAATATATATATATATATATATATATATATATATATATATATTTGTATATATATACACACATATATGTGGATTATATATATATATGATATAGATATATAGATATATATATACACACACACACACACACATATATATATACCATATCCATACATCTATCAGTGGGCACTCGGGCTGCTTCTGTATCTTGGATATTTTAAACAATGCTGCGATAAACATATGGGTGCATGTATTTCTTCACATTAGTGTTCTTGTTTTCTTTGGATAAATACCCAGAAGCAGAGTTGCTGGATTGCACAAAATTTCTTATTCTTATTAAAATAAGAAACATGATTCATTTTCTTGAATATATTCCAGAATGAAACTTTTTTACCCTGAATTCTAAAATAGGACCGGTAGAATTACAGTGAAACTCTAGCAGAGTCACGCGAGTGACATCTGAGTGAGGACAAGCCTTTCCAAAGAAGGGTCGTATGCCTAAAAGGGAGGAAAATCTGGTCCAACAAACCGGGTAAATAGAATAGTGGAAGGCTCTGTTGTGTTTTATTGCTGATGTTCATCTAATGCTGACTGATTTTCCCATTAGAATGTCATGCAAACATAATCCGAATGCTTTTTGACAATGAAGACTAGCACAGCTAATAAAAAGAACGCCACTCATATTTCACAGATCCAGATGGGTTGTGATAAATGGCTGCATAACACACACCAAGCAGAATTTATGTAGACAGTGCTTCCCATTCTTTCTTCATGTTAAGGAACTATGGTCCCTTCTATTAGGGGCCCCTCGGTGGCTCAGCCAGTTAAGCGTCTGACTCCTGATTTTGGCTCAGGTCGTGATCTCACAGTTCGTGGGTTTAGACCCTGCAACAGGCTCTGCGCTGACAGTGTGGAGCCTGCTGTGGATCCTCTCTCTCTCTCTCTCTCTCTCTCTCTCTCTCTCTCTCTGCCCCTTTTGCTCTCCCTCACTTTCTCTCTCAAAAGAAATAAATAAACTTAAAAAAATAAAAATAAATCGCACAAATATACAATGTATATATTGTATACGATATACATTATATCGACTTTCTTACACCATACACAAAAATAAACTCAAAGTGTATTGTTTTACTTATTTGTTTTTTATGTATTTATTTGAGAGAGCAAGTGAGTAGGAGAGAGGGGCAGTGGGGGAGGGAGAATTTTAAGCAGGGTCCACACTCAGCACTGAGAGGGACACTGGGCTCAATTCCACAACCCTGGGATCATGACCTGAGTAGAAATCAAGAGTTGGACACTCAACTGACTGAGCCACCCTAGTGCCCCCAAAGTGTGTTACAGACTTAAATATAAGACCTGGAACCATAAAACTCCTAGAAGAAAACATAGGACGTTAGTCTTAGTAGTATTTTTTTGGCCCAGTCTCCCAAAGCAAGGGCAACAAAAAGCTAAAATAAACAAATGAGGCTACATCAAACTAAAAAGCTCTTGCACAGCAAAGGAAACCATCAACAAATTGAAAAGGCAACTTGCTGATGCTGACAAGATATTTGCAAATCATACATCCAATGAGGGGTTAGATCCAAAATATATAAAGAACTTACACAATTTGATATCAAAAAACCAAATAATTTGATTAAACATGGACAGAAGACTTGAAAAGACATTTTTTTTTTCCCAAACAAGATATACAGATGGCCAACAGGCACATGAAAAAGTGCTCAGCATCACTAATCATCAGGGAAATGCAAATCAAAAGCACAAGATATCACTTCACATGGGTCAGATTGGCTATTATCAAGAAGACAAAATAATTAAGCGTTGATCAGGATGTGGAGAAAAGGGAACCCTGGTGCACTGTTGGTGGGAATGTAAATTATTGCAGCCACTCTGAAAACCGCATGGAGGTTCTTCCAAAAATTAAAAACAGAACTTCCATACAGTCCAGCAACTCCATGTCTGGGTATAGAGCTAAAAAAACCAAAAAGACTAATCCAAAGAAATATATGCCCCTTTATGTTTACAGCAGCATTATTTACAATAGCCAACGTATGGAGGCATCCTAAGTGGCCATCCATAGTTGAATGGACAAAGAAGATGTGGTGCACACACACACACACACACACACACACACACACACTCACTCACCCAATGGAATATTCCTCAGTCATAACAAAGAATGAAATCTTGCCATTTGTGACAACATAGATGGACCTAGAGGGTATCGTGTTAAGTAAAATACGTCAGACAAAGGAAGACAAATAACATAAGATTTCAATTACATGTAGAATCTTAAAAACAAAACAAAACAAAGCAGACGCATAGATATGGGAAACAAATTGTTGTTTACCAGAGGAGGGGGAAGATAAAGGAGTACAGACGTAAAAACGGGTAAAGGTGAAATATGTGAAGGGGATTAATAAGTTCACACTTCCAGTTTTAAAATAAATAATCCACGGACTTGTAACGTACGGTGTAGGAAATACAGTCAACATTGTAATAACTTTCTATGGTGACTAGACTTACCATGGGGGTCATTCGCAATGTATAAAAATATTGAATCGTGTATCATGCACACTTGAAACTAAATAGGATATTGCGTGTCTATTCTACTTCAATAAAGAAATAGTCAAATTTTAAAAATAAAGCAATGCTGGTAGGAGAAAGAAAGAAGATAAATCAGAGGAACCGCCAGAAGAACTGATCTACAACATTGACACACTTGTTCTGTAGTCCCATGATGTCCAACACAGTGGCCATAAATTTAAACGTAAATTCATTAAAATTAAATAAAATGAAAATTTCAGTTCCCCGGTTATACCAGCCACCCTTCAAGAGCTCAGTAGTCACATGCAGCCACGTCATTGGGAAGTACAAACATACAGCATTTCCATCACTAAATAAAATTCTACTGGGCAGCATTGTCTTAGACACACACACACACACACACACACACACACACACACACACACACTCATCAGTCAAGGACCCTGGTAAGAGAATTCAAGTTTCAATGCCATATTCTTCTCAAAGCTAGACCAAACAATCCTAAAATTTGCATGGAACCACAAAAGACCCCAAATAGCCAAAGTAATGTTGAAAAAGAAAAACAAAGTGGGAGACATCACAATCCCAGACTTTAGCCTCTACTACAAAGCTGTAATCATCAGGACAGTACTATATTGGCACAAAAACAGACATGGACCAATGGAATAGACTAGAGAACCCAGAACTGGACCCACAAAAGCATGGCCAACTAATCTTTGACAAAGCAGGAAAGAATATCCAATGGAAAAAATACAGTCTCTTTAGTGAATGGTGCTGGGGGAACTGGATACCAACATGCAGAAGAATGAAACTGAACCACTTTCTTACACCAGACATAAAAATAAACTTAAAATGGATGAAAGACCTCAATGTGAGACAGGAAACCATCAAAACCCTAGAGGAGAAAACAGGCAACAACCTCTTTGACCTCAGCCACAGTAATTTCTTGCTTGACACGTCTCCAAAGGCAAGGGAATTAAAAGCAAAAATGAGCTATTGGGACCTCATGAAGATAAAAAGCTTCTGCACTGCAAAGGAAACAACCAACAAAACTAAAAGGCAACCAACAGAATGGGAAAAGATATTTGCAAATGACATATCAGACAAAGGGCTAGTATGCAAAATCTATAAAGAACTCACGAAACCCCACACCCGAAAAACAACTAATCCGGTGAAGAAATGGGCAGAAGACATGAATAGACACTTTTCCAAAAAGGACATCCAGATGGGCAACAGACACATGAAACATTGCTCAATATCACTCCTCGTCAGGGAAATACAAATCAAAACCACACTCAGATACCACCTCACACCAGTCAGAGTGGCTAAAATGAACAAGTCAGAAGATTATAGATGCTGGTGAGGATGTGGAAACGGGAACCCTCTTGCACTGTTGGTGGGAATGCAAACTGGTGCAGCCTCTCTGGAAACAGTGTAGAGGCTCCTCAAAAAATTAAAAATAGAATTACTCTACAACCCAGCAATAGCACTACTAGGAATTTTTCCAAAGGATACAAGAGTGCGGATTCGTAGGGGCACATGTATCCCAATGTTTATAGCAGCGCTTTCAACAATAGCCAAATTATGGGAAGAGCTTAAATGTCCATCAACTGATGAATGGATAAAGAAGATGTGGTTTATATATACAATGGAATACTACTTGGCAATGGGAAAGAATGAAATCCTGCCATTTGCAGCAAGGTGGATGGAACTGGAGGGTGTTATGCTGAAATAAGTCAGAGAAAGATACCATATGTTTTCACTCATATGTGGATCTTGAGAAACTTAACAGAAGACCATGGGGGAAGGGAAGGGGAAAAAATAGTTACAAACAGAGAGGGAGGGAGGCAAACCATAAGAGACTCTTAAATACAGAGAACAAACTGAGGGTTGATGGGGGTGGGGTGCAGGGGAGAGGGGAAAATGGGTGATGGGCATTGAGGAGGGCACTTGTTGGGATGAGCACTGGGTGTTGTATGTGAGCGATGAATCACGGGAATCTACCCCCAAAACCAAGAGCACACTGTATACACTGTATGTTAGCCAACTTAACAATAAATTATATTTTTAAAAAAGGTTTCAATTCCATATACCAAACTTTGGCGTTTATTCCCTTGTTTAATTAATTTGATTATCAGATTTTCTTATTAAATTAATATATGCTATTAAGATTTTCCCCCTCGGGGTGCCTGGGTGGCTCAGCCGGTTAAGCATCCGACTTCAGCTCAGGTCACAATCTCACAGTTCGTGAGTTCGAGCCCCGCGTCAGGCTCTGTGCTGACAGCTCAGAGCCTGGAGCCTGTTTCAGATTCTGTGTCTCCCTCTCTCTGACCCTCCCCTGTTCATGTTCTGTCTCTCTCTGTCTCAAAAACAAATAAACGTTAAAAAAAAAATATATATATATATATGTATATATATATAAAGATTTTCCCCTTCAGTGGTCAATCACTGAATTAGTTACTAAGAAATGTTATATCCTTAAGTAAAAAATAATTTGGATACTGCCCCTCCTGGAAGGAGGGACATAGTTATGAATTGGGGCATGGATTTCGTTCAAATGAAAGACTGATACACTGAGCAAAACGTACAATCTGTAAACAGATTGCTAGTATATTTGCACTTACTAGATCCTTAAGTGACGGCTCCCAAGCGTATGCCAGTACAGAAGTCACATAACGGTCCTGAGGCTCAGTTTCATTGGTTGCACAAAGAGACTTCTAAGAGTCCAGATTTTGGGGTAAAGATTTAATGAGATAGCGCATGGAAAAGTGTAGACTGCACAGACATGAGCAAGGAATGATTAACATTAACCACCCATGATGGCAAGTCAGGTAGGCGTGAAAAATTTTAACGACTTCTGCACCTCGATCTAGATAGCTTTTTCCACCACAGGACCGGAGGCTTGCAGAAAACCCCACCTCTTCCTGCAAAGAATGCAGAGCAGAGACCCGATTCACAAATAATCGGTAGTGCGGTGTATTTTGTGAGGATGTGATTTTGTGATTGTAAAAAGCTGCCTGTGATCTATGCTTACTACCATCGGCTGGCAGACGTCACTTCGGGAGGGACGCAGCTCTTCTATTTTCAGGAGGAGGGGGGCACGGAGAGGCCTTAATCATGCACATCAGGGCCCAGCCCTGCTCTGAGGATAATACAGAAACCTCTTTTCGTGGTGGGTGGACACTGCTGAGCAGCGCCCTGCCGGGGCCTGGGGCTGAAGGGAAAATGTGCGCCCCTAAGACACGCCTAACGTACCCTCCGGTATCCTGACCCATTGGCAGGAATTAATAAAAGCGCTACAGTTTTAAAATACGGCCATACGTGAGCCCAGCACTGCCCCATCCGTTCACACGCCACGGTCACCCCTCAAGCACCCACCTGCTCCGCGAGGCCAGGACCCCCCGGCTGATCGGCACCCGCCGTCCCTCTTGCACAACGACGCGAAGTCATGCAACACACGGCCTGTCTTTATTGGAGCTTCCGGTGCTTTGTTCATCATGGACTTCTGCATTACTTATGATCCTTTTTTTTTTTTTTTTTTTTTTTAATTTTTTTTTCAACGTTTTTTATCAGAGAGAGACAGAGCATGAACAGGGGAGGGGCAGAGAGAGAGGGAGACACAGAATCAGAAACAGGCTCCAGGCTCCGAGCCATCAGCCCAGAGCCTGACGCGGGGCTCGAACTCACGGACCGCGAGATCGTGACCTGGCTGAAGTCGGACGCTTAACCGACTGCGCCACCCAGGCGCCCCACTTATGATCCTTTAAATACTGCCTTAAAATAGTGTGCCTCGTGCGACCGAGTTTTCCGGAGGCTCCTTTCCCAGGTCCGCCTCGGCGAGCACTTCTCTGGCTCACCCGAGTTCCCAGGCTGCGGCTGGAAGACGGTCTCGCGAGGTTCACTGGGATTCTCGCGCGGCGGGAGCGATGGGCCTGAGGACCCCGGGTCGAGCCGAGCGGAGGCCGGGCGCCGCAGGAGAGCGGACCCAGGAGCTCGGGGTCCCGCGTGGGATGCGGGCGGGGAGTAGGGGCAGGTGGGGGTGGGTGGGGGGACAGAGATGGCTCTCCGGAGAGGGCGCGCCTGGGAGGCGGCGGGAGCCGTGCACCTGAGAGCCGACCCAGGCACGTGGCTCTTGCCGCGTAGGTTCAAGTCCTCGGGAAGGGACCTTACGCCCTAAGGCGCCTCTTTGGGGGCGTGAGGAGGGGGCCTGGCCACCGGAAGAGGGACGAACTGGCCCGGAGAAAGCCGTAATAATGAAGGAAGCAGTTGCTTCATCCCCAGATAAATGTGAAAATAAAAGCAAAATATCTTGATACTGTTCCAGGCAGGAGCGCCCTGGCCAGTGATCGAGATGGCAAATCCCGCAGGCCCCTGAGCTCGTGCAGAGACTGGAGCTGATGGCAAAGCCAACACCCTCCCCCCCCCCCCCCCCCCCCGCCCCCCCAACCGTGGTCGTTAGACACCTGGGCCCGCCAAGCTCTGGAGTGAAGGAAGAGGTAGCCAAATAGAAAAAGAAATTCCTGGGATTTACCAGATAGAATGGGCTATAATAGCTGGTGTCTAAAATCCGATTCTAGGGGCTCCTGGGTGGCTCATTAGGTTAAACATCTGACTTCGCCTCAGGTCATGATTTCAGGATTGGTGAGTTCTAGCCCCACGTCGGGCTCGCTGTTGTCAGCACAGAACCCGCTTGGGATCTCTCTCTCTCTCTCTCTCTCTCTCTGCCTGTCCCCCACTCACACTCTCTCAAAAATAAATAAAACATTTAAAGAAAAATAAATAAAATCACATTCTAAATGCACAATTACGTGGCGTTTGAAAAGTGAAAACATGAGAAACATCAAATGTCAGATTGATGTGACTTGAAGCATGTTTAAGGTCCTCAGTGTCCACAGGCCAGCATATTAAGAATAACTGGAAGACTGGATGACACTCACCCAGCTGAGCCTGTATATTGCACAGGATACACAAGAAAAGTCAGTCGGCGATTGAGCTAGTGGTTGTTGACATTTAAATTGTGTTTCGGAACTTAAGGAAATCAGTATCAGAGGAAGCTAATCTATAGACAAAATGCATCTGGATAAAAGTCATTGTAGGAAGACTTTAGAAGACAGAACACACATGGCGTGACCTATAATTCACTTAGAGAAATGTTCATAAGTTCAAAGACACTTGTTAAGTGGAAATGAAAGCTTGCTGTATGTGTTGCTTAGGCCCCTTAGAATAGAGTCCATCTTTTCTATTTATCCAGAAAGGGAGCCCAGGAGAAGCTGGGTGCAGCCACGTGAGGTGAGAATGGAAAGTATATTCCTGGGGAATTTGTACAAGTGCTTGTTATTCAGAATGTGGGCGCCTAGATCCCCGCGTCCTGAGAGTGGCTTTGGAAAGCCTGAACACACGAGGACGTAGATTGCATGTACAGTTGTTATTAGAAATCCCAAAGACCGCGTCATCGTTCTAGGACAGACGCATCTGCTGTATGTGAGAGAATAAGTAGCCAACACAGATCCTGGACAACCAACAGGTATCTGGGAGCCAGAGCAGAGCAGAGCAATTCCCCGGACCACATACAGTGAGCGGGCACTAATCACTGGAAGACGGGTGTGTATAGTTTGTGATATATACATTCATGCTTCAGATGAGTGTGGAGCAAATTGTACCTCCTTGTGTGTTCAGTTACTGTCAGCGAGTGACAATAAAATAAAATTCATAAAATCCTGAATTAAGGAGCCCTTCTGGGGAATGCTATAAAAATGACACCTTCAGCTGTCAGCATCTCAGATTCTAGTGCTTAGAATGGGCAGACCAGTTGAACAGCATAGACCCACACAAGCACAGGCTACTTGAATCAGAACCATCTAGGGGTGCTTGTTAGAAACACAAATCTTTAAGACCCATTCCAGAGCCACTGAATCTGGGTTTAGGGATCTGCCTGTCAGCACCTTCCCCAGATGGTTGTGAGACGGTCGACCACGGGCAGAGCTTACATTTCAAAACAAGTAAACGAGGACATCCCCTCTATGAAAGATCCAAGACTCCTGACCTTTCTAAAACGGGTGGGGCAGGAGCCTCTGTCCTGGATCCTGCCCCTGTGGGGTCTAAGAGCTCCAAAACTGACCTTTGAGGACCACATGATGCCTACGCTCTTGAGCCAGACGTGCATTTTCTCAACTAGGTGGGAAAAAGGGCCTCCACCACCAGATGGCCAGATGGAGGCCCCAAGAGCTCCATTCTTCAGATTTTAACCCCCGCCCCCAAGGGACTCCACAGGCAGAATGCTACGCAAATTGTCCTGATCACTCACCATCCACCCCACCGTCCTGCAGGATTGGAACTCCCTCCGGGACCCCAAGCACCCCTACAGATTTATACCTGAAGATGTCTGGGGACGGAAGGAATACTTCAAATACTGGAGGATATGTCTCGCTCTGGGGTTTGTTTTTTAGAACGGATGTAACAGGAACACCTAATTATTATGTGGAAATTAAAGATTGGCCTTTCCTGTGTCTGTGATGGAACCACTAGCCTGCACACCAGCTGACTCCCCAAGCAAATGTGTTGAATGTTAAAAAATAATATATCGACGTCAGTTTCTTAGTTTTGACAAATACTCCACGGTGATGTAGGAGGTTACCAGTGAGGGAAATGGGTGAGAGGTATATGCAAACTCTTTTCTTTTTGCAATTTTAAATCTGGAATTATTTTAAAATAAAGCTCATTAAAAGTAAATAAGCACAAGAAAACCACCTGCTGGAGCCTGGGGGGGTGGGGAGTTGGTGTTGGGGGGAGCACAGGTGGGTGTATCTCAGACCCTACCTTCCTTCAAGCCCCAGCCTCTCTAGAAGAATCTCAGCTTCCATGACTTGGAGATTGTCTCATTTCCGCATCCCTTAGGATGGTGTCTCAGCAGCAGCTTTCCCTTCCTGCCGGGGTGACATTTTTCATTTGCAACCTCTACTTAATCTTTTTCGACAACCCACCCAAGCCACGCAGGCTGCTTCCTCCTGTCCCTGCCAACCCGCAGCCCCACCCCTAATTCCATCTAGTTAAGACCATAATATTGAATGGTGTGGAATTAATTTGCCTACCTCTAAGATTTGGCTTGAAATGTATTTCCTGTTTTTTGCACATGTAGCTGGTTGAGACTCCTACCAGGCACTGCGGTAGGGGTGAGAAAGAGCAAAAAATTGGGGGGGGTGGGGGCTTATCAACTTTACTTGGAATACTTCATAAGGGCACAGTTTTTTTCGGAGCATTGAAATTGTGGGCCACCATGCTTATTTGCAGAGGTAACTATTGGGAGGGACAATTAAAAAATTTTTTACGCTGAGCGTTGGGCCCTTTGAAAACTCCCAGTTAAAAGAATGTGAGGGAAGCCGGGGAAGTGTTCTCTTTGTGAAGAACTCCGAATGGAGCGCATTGTGTGAGGCCAGACAAAAACTTCATTTGGGTAAGATTCGAATTGTATTCTTCTTTCTTGTGCTGGAGAAGCTGACAACCTATATTTTGCTGCTCAAAAAAATTAATAAAAGGCTTAACTTGTTCCCGATGCAGAACTCAGGGGCTCCAAAAAAAAAAAAAAAAAAGGAATGAAACGTTTCCTTTTTACGTTCTCCTCTTTCAAAACTGTTAACCCACTGTTTATTCGGAACCCCTGGATGTGGCCTGCCGAATCCAGGACCGCCAAAGCTGACCTTTTATTTATCCGATATATGAAGCGCTCGGCTTGCCTCAAGCTGTCAACGCATGGCTCCTACCTAAACTACGGTCAGTGTAGAATTACGACAGATGTTACGATGCCTTCATTAGGAGGCAGTGATTCTAAGCTGGGGTCATTTTGCAGCATCTGGAGGCAATGTTGGATGTCACAACCGCAGGTGGGGACAGGGAATGCCACCACAGGCCTCTAGTGGGTAGAGGCCATGGGATGCTGTTAAACGCCCTACAATGCACAGGACGGCCCAACGAGGAAAATCCAACAGGAGGCATGCAGCCCAAAATGTCAATAGTGCCAAAGTTGAGCAACTCTTTGAGGTTTCTTCATGGCTGAGAAAGCCTTGTAATGTCATTAGTATAGTGGTGTATATGTGATACGAGTCAGGTGTACCAGAAGAGCAAAGAAGGAAAGATCACACCCATTTGAGATAATCAGAGATTTCAGTAATCTTTCAAGTGGGCTTTTCTGTGGCTCAGGGCTCCTCATTTTCCCATGAGTCTCTAAGACTCATTTCCCTTGAGTCTTAGAGATCATCCAGAGTCCCCAAATATTGTAGTTCTATATTTTAGCCAATAAGTAGCTGGTGAAAATCCTTGCTTGGCCAAGTAACTCAATATCTCTGTGTCTCGATTTTCTCCCTGGAAAGTGGCAGGTAGGATTTAGAAGCCCGAAGGTCCCTCCTGGCTTTGAATAAGTGACAGTTCTCACTCTAAATCTCTATCTAGTGACACTATATCCTCACAAAACACGATTCTCAGCCTTCTGTGGTTAATGCACCCCTGTGAGTATCTGTCTCCCCCAACGTGCATGTAAATGCAATTGCTTATAATCTCAGGGGGTCGAGAAGCCCTTCTCTGGAACCCAGCTGTGTTTTCGAAACTAACAAGCTCTCTCTTGCATGATGCTCTCTTCTGTGTCTTGTTTTTCCTATCATGGAATTCTTTTTTATTTTGCTACCGCTGCTCAACCAAGTTATTTTGGTTAATCTCGTGGTCGCCAAAATCTGACCGGCAGAGCGGTTGCACTAACCCACCAGGATGGGCCATCACCACTTTCTCTCAGTATTAGAGAATGTTTCTGGTGGCTTCCCTTAAGGTAAGGGAACTCCAGTGAATGTGTCCCTGAAGCCCTTAGGGAGACGATCCTGGCGGAAAGAAGCTTAAGAAAGACCACTAGGGAAGTCTGCTATCAGCCAGCAGAGTGTAGGAAAAAAATCACGTGAATGCACAAGAAATGGCCTGACTCTACCCACAAGAGAGGTGCCAAGAACCGCTTCGCCACCGTGAACAGGGCCTGAAGACCCTGGGACTATGCCGTCCAAGAAGGTAGCCACACGTGGCTATTGAGCACTTGAAATGTCGCCGGTCCAAGTTGAGTTGCGCTCTAAGTGTAAAACAGCACCAGCTTCTGAATACTTAATACGGTGTAAACAAGGAATATAAATATTTCATTAATGGTTTTTATATTGAATGCATGTTGAAACGATGATCTTTGGGATATATTGGGTTAAACAAAACACATTATTAATGTTAATTTCACCTATTTCTTTTTACTTTTTTAGTGTGGCTACCGGGAAGCTTCCTATTTATTACACTTGCTCCTCGGATTTAGGCCTGCGTTATGTTTCTATCGGCCTGCGCTGCTTTAGAATCTCATGGCGTCTCCTTTGAAGGCTGGTTTTAACCTTGTGGAGATTCCTTTTTTATAAGATGCCTGTGAACTGCTGTTTCATACTGAAGAACCAGCCCAGATACCTGGAACTTCTTAGGTGAGGCAAAGGCTCTAAGATCTGGAATATACTTTTACTTGGTTAGTACGTGGTCCCTTAATGAGTGCTATGGATTGAATATTTGTGGCCCACCAAAATTCATCTGTTGAAACCTGATGTCCTGTGTGATGGTGTCAGGAGGTTAGGCCTTTGCGGGGGGGGGGGGGGGGGGGGTGGGGATAGGTCATGAGGGTAGAGCCCTCATGCATGGGAATAGTACTCTTGTGAGACTGAGCCCACAGAACTCCCTCCCCCCTCCCACCACGTGAAGAGATAGAGAAAGGCAGTTGTCTAGGAGGAATTAGGCTCTCATCAGACACCCAATCTGCCAGGGCCTTGATCCTGGACTTCCCAGACTCCAGAACTCTGAGAAATAAATTTCTATTTTTAATAAGCGACTCAGATTATGGTATTCTTGTTACAGCAACCCAAATAGGCTAAAACAATGGGAATTACCAGTGCTCATGCTATGACCATAAACCCTGAGACTGAGTAGCAATCGTTGGTGACATTCAGGCACACTTTCATTGTTAGCCACGGTGTGCCCCAGCAATTCACTCTCAGTGGTAGAATATAGAGGCCGAGACTGGGATTTTCAAGACCGGTGTCTTTGGTGATGCCTGACTTTTCCTTATTGACTTGCACACAAGGAATACCCTGACATATAATGGGCAGAAGCCCAAATATTTTATAGGAAAATACCTTGAGGCTATGTAAGTATCCAATTTTTTACCTCCTAGTTTTAGCATTCATTGATGTTTCTTGGCTCAATTCATTATTACATCCATGGTTGCCAAATAGTGCTTTTCAAATTCTAACATTCCTTCTGTTTATTATTTGGAATTCTGTAAAACAACATAATCTAAAAAATTTATTTATTTATTTATTTATTTATTTATTTATAGCAGTGTAGACTCAAGGATTGCTAGTTTATGCAATGAGTTACAATTTGTTACTTTCATTTATTTTGAAGATCAAATTGTCCCAGATTTCACCAGTAAAAGCTCCATTTAAACTAACCCTAGTGTCCTTTTTGATACAGTCCCACAATTCTTGGAGCATTTCCTTACTTCCTGGAGCAAGATGTCCCAGGATCATCTTGTACTTTCCCTTCCCCAGCTGTGGAGTCAACCATTTCTATATAAAGCCCTGGTTCATTTTAGTGAAGAGTGGTATTTAAATACCAAATGTGGGCACTAGGTGTGCTCACGGCTGTTGGGATGTTGCGGCTGCTTCTAGGCCCCGTCAGTACACAAAGCTAAGGAATATACGCGTGTATCTACATGTTACACGGATGCATGTTGACGTCTATTTCTACATCTGTATGCTCAAATATATTTTGAAAACCTTGTGTCGACACTAACTCCAATCCCACCCACAGCACAGATTTGTTCCAGTTTTTTCCTTTCTCATGTTGATAACTCCCTTCTCCCACAGTGAGAAACTTGGCTCCCGTTGTCCTCAATATATTGACTTGTTGGCTCATCACCACCAACCACCCAATACACTATTAATCTCCCATTGGTGCTGCCACTACAATCCCCCGATGTCATGTGAACAAACTCCTAAACCCACTTGGGTTCCAAAACCCTACACGAGTCCACTGCCACCGACCCCCATGCAGGTGTTTTCCTTCCTCTAAGTCAGCTCCAATATTCCGCACTGGGTTGCTGTGGACCCCATCACCTAGACAGGGATGCTTTGCTCCCTCCACCCCTGCACAGAGGCCTACCTCATCCTGCATTTCGTCATGACTTTGGACTGCATTCAAGAAGTCGGGCAAGCAGGTAGGCATGAATCAATTAAAATATCTTTGAGACAACTTGGAGCATAAGCAGACCTGATTTATAGCTTTTTAGGACAGCCTCAAAGGCTCTTCACAATTTCATCCTGTCTACCTATAGTGGAGTCAGGTGAGCGCCTTGCAAGAGGGTGCTTGCTCTTGGTGTACAAGGATATACTCCCAATTTGCAAGAGGAGGCCTTCATCGGGAGGGTCACTGTGAACCAGAATATTCATTTTCAATGATACATGGCTTTGTAAAAAGAGATCTTCTCTGTTTATTGAAGTCAACACTATGTTTGGTATCTAAAGTGCTTTTTTCAATATCATATCCTAAAATGACCTGAGAGTTCAAATCCGAGTAAAGATGGACGAATCTCGCCAAAAAGGCCTGTAATATCATGGAGCAGTTGGGTAGAAAGTATTCCTTCTCCCGAGTGAATTGCAGTGTGAGGTAACAGCATCTCTAATAGAAAAAAACATAAACAGTCTCAAAGCACCACTGAAATATGGAAGGCATTAGTCAGGTGGAAAGATATCAGAAAGAAGAATTCAAAATGCAGTGTCAAAACCTGCAACTATTTCAGGATAATGGATATAATAACTCTGGCTGTGGTTGCCCAGCATATACATAGACCAGGCAAGATATGCGGTTCCCCAAAATGCAGGGAACCTGTGAATATTTTAACATATACTAACTTAAACTAGGAGATACAGCATTAAAAATACTAGTTAAGAGGTTTTCCTCTGGCTATCAAAGTGACCTATATTCACTATAGAAAAATATAGTAGGGGCGCCTGGGTGACTCAGTCGATTAATCATCTAACTCTTGATTTTGGCTCAGGGCATGATCTCATGCTTCATGAGTTCGAGCCCTGCTTCAGGCTCTGTGCTGGCAGTGCAGAGCCTGCTTAGGATTCTCTCTCTCCCTCTCTCTCTCTGCCCTTCCCCCACTCATGTGAGCTCTCTCTCTCTCTCTCTCTCAAAATAAATAAATAAACTTAAAAGAAAATATAATGGGGGGGGGGTGGCGCCTGGGTAGCTCAGTTGGTTAAGCATCTGACTCTTGATTTTGGCTCAGGTCATGATCTCACAGATCTGTGAGTTTGAGCCCTGCATCAGGTTCTGTGCTGACAGCATGGAGCCTGCTTGGGACCCCTCCCCTGATTGTGCTCTGTCTCTCTCAAAATAAACTTAAAAAAAAAAAAAAGAAATACAATAGAGCACAAAAGAAAAATGAACAATCACAGACACTCAGCTCTCAGATTTAATTCAATATTTTGGTATGCTTTCTTTAGATCATATTGTTTGCTTGTTTTTAAAAATGAGATCTTATTAAAAATTATTTTTTATTTTTTATTTATTTTTGAGACAGAGAGAGACAGAGCATGAGCAGGGGAGGGGCAGAGAAAGAGGGAGACACAGAATCTGAAGCAGGCTCCAGGCTCTGAGCTGTCAGCACAGAGCCTGATGCGGGGCTCAAATTCATTGGACTATGAGATCATGACCTGATCTGAAGTCAGACGCTTAACTGACTGAGCCACTCAGGCTCCCCATAAATATGTAAATCAATAGGATATGCAAAAAGGAGTAATATACTTTCCTGAAGTACGTGACAGTTGTTTAAAAAATTTTTTTTGGTGGGGGTGCCTGCGTGGCTCAGTCAATTGGGCAACTGACTTCGGCTCAGGTCATGATCTCACGGTTCGTGGGTTCGAGCCCCGTGTGGGGCTCTGTGGTGACAGCTTGGAGCCTGGAGCCTGCTTTGGAATCTGTATCTCCCTCTCTCCCTGCCCGTCCCCGACTTGTGCTCTGTCTCTCTCTCTCTGTCTCTCAAAAATGAATAAAATATAAAAAAAATTTTGGGGGTGTTTATTTATTTTTGAAGGAAAGAGAGAGTGTGAGCAGGGGCAGGGGTGGGGGCAGAGAAAGAGGGAGACACGGAATCCGAAGCAGTTTCCAGGATCTGAGCTGTCAGCACAGAGCCTGACACGGAGTTCAAACTCATGAATTGTGAGATCATGACCTGAGCTGAAGTCAGTCACTTAACTGAGTGAGCCACCCAGGTGCCCCGACAGTTGTTTATAAACACAACTGATACACTATTTAGCATATTGCTTGGACTGTGTGCCTAATAATCCCTGGGAAAATCAAAGAACAAACTATCTCCCAATCATCTTAAAAAAGCAGGATTGCTAGTTTGATCCTGTTCCAAGAACTTCCCTTGGCTTTTGTGGTAATAAAGAAATTATTGCCTCATATCTCACTGGCAGAGCTAACAGTGAAATATTTATTTTGGATTATGTGCCTTCTCTCTGGAAGGGATTTGGAATTTTAAAATCTTCTCAAAAATGTTTCAGAACCACAAAATACAATAAGCTGTGAATTAAGTATTAATTGGGCTTTTCTTTTCCCTACTGTTTGATCAATTTTTTAAAAGCAAAAAAAAAAAAAAAAAAAAAAAAAAAAGTGCTACGCAGAATACAATGAAAGCTTGGTCTCGAATAATGTTTTGTATGCTGTCACCTGAACGTCAGAGACTGACCAGATGACCCTCTGGGTAGGTTTCAGCTCAGCAAATCCAACTTGTGTCTTCAATGAGCTCTAACTTGGAGAACTATCACCCACTGCTCAACCAAGCCCTGTCCTCTTTACCACACGTTTTCTTTGTGCTTCAATTTTCCTTTTATCGTCCCAGAGGGTGTCTGCCAGCCCTCCATGGTCATAATTATGGCAGTGGTTTTACATTAACGTTAGTCTAGAAATGCAGGAGACAAAGCGGGGCAAGGCCAATTTCAGTAATGCTTAGACAGTCATAAGCATGGAACATTCTTAGAGCAGTAACAGAAATTTTAAAGTCTTGGTTTCCAATCTGTTCTAATATGATTATGCTTGAGAGTACAAGAAAATTCTCAAATGCTTAGGCTTTAAAGCGCAAAGGAAAAACAGTGCTTTTTTTGTGTTTTTAACACAAAACCTTCTGCAGAAAGATGAAAGGAAAATCATCACAATGTTACACACTATGTATCCTCTCTGGTTCACTGAACTATATAGTTTTATAATTTAACAAAATTCTTGTTTTCTATATGAGTTTATAGCTCTAACATACTGTGTAAATGATTTATGTTCACTGGCTTGATTAAGCTTTTGTTCCTGCTGGGGTGTGTGTGTGTGTGTGTGTGTGTATCTATGCTGAGCAGTGTAATGGTTACCTGTGGGTTGACCCCTGATATCTCTACCCCACTTCCATTTGGAGACCCACTGCTATCCTACCCCCAACTCTCCCACCTCAGAAATGGAACTCATGACATGCATTGGACTAAAGAAGACATCTTTTTGCATTGGTCAGAGCTGAGGTCAGAGCTGGGCCTATGGTCAAGGCCAACAATGGATTTCAGGACTTTTGGTGGCCCTCCTGGAACACGTTTCTTTTTCTTCCTGCGTGGTAATGGAATAGTAGGGTAGAACTGTTACTGTTACTTTGCCACCACAGAGGATGCTAACCTCAGAATGAATCCAACACACAAAGAAGGGAAAATGGAAAATTAAAGAGAAATTCAACCCGGATTAATCCACACCTGGAAAAAAATTCCCTTTGTTGGGTAACACAGTTTAAATTAAACTTTCTGTTACTTGCAATTGGAAGTGTCTTAACTGATACAGAATCTCAGAAGTGGTTAGGCCTTGGGAAGTATGGAGAAAGCCACATGGTTCTGGCCTTCTTCAGGAATAATGCCTTCTAGAGGAAGGATGTTCTTCTCTAGAATGTTCTTCTCTAGATCAATGTCTGTTAAAGAAGAGATGGAGAGGAAGTATGGAGAGAGAAGCTGTCTCCTGGAGAGCAGACAGCTGGGTTAGTCACATGGTTAATCTCATGTGACAAGTTAATTAGGGTAAGGAATCCCCAGGTGGATGGTAAAACATTATTTCTGGGTGTGTCTGTGAGGGTGTTTCTGCAAAAGATCAGCATTTGAATTGGTAGACTGAGTAAAGATTGTCTTCACCAATGCAAGTTGGCATATCATCCAATTTGTTGAAAGCCTGAATAGAACAAAAGGTAAAGGACATTTCCTCTTTGTTTGAGGTGGGACATCCATCTTGCCCTGTCCTCAGATATGAACACTTCGGATTTCAGACCTTCAGATGTGGACAGGACTTACACCATTGACCCCCACTAATGCACCCAATTGTTGGGCCTTTAGACCCCCCCTTGGCCTTTATATAATTGGCTTCCCTGGTTCTCAGGCCTTTGACTCAGCCTGAATGTCACCAACTTTCCTGGTTCTCCAGTTTGCATATGAGATATATATATATATATATATATATATATATATATATATATATATGTTAAAAATGGATGAAAATGGATTATACACACACACACACACACACACACACCATTGGTTCTGTTTCTCTGGAGAACCCTAATATACCCACATATTTTAGTTTCATTTATCATTACTATTGTTTTGCTTAGTTGTTCTATCAGTTACTGGGGGAGATATATTTACCTCTCTAACATTGATTGTGGATTTGTCTATTTCTGCTTTTAGTTCCATCAGATTTTTGCTTCATGTATTTTGAAGCTCTGTTATTAGGCACATATATATGTATAATTGATATATTTTGCTCATGTACTGACATTTTTATTAGTATGATTAGTACATTTTATTAGTATATTTTTATTAGTACATTGTACTAATCTCTAGTACCTCTTTGCATTTAAAGTGCATCTTTTGTAGGCAATTTACAATTGGTTCTTGATTTTTTTTTATCCAGTCTCACAATCTCTACCTTTTGATTGGAGTGTTCAGTCCAGTTACATTTAATGTTTCAAGGAAACAGTTAACACTGTACATGTTTTATTAAATCATTACTTACCTCTATAGCATTGCAGTGACTCTTGGTCCTATTATAAGAACTAAATGTGCTGCAATGTTTACATGGTTACTAGGTAATGATGTTATTATATACACCTAAAGCAGTCTCTGCCTACTTTTTCCCTATGTTCTCTGTGTCTCCTCCAGGCATGCATGATATAGCTGGTAAACCCATCCAATGAGTTATTTTTTTTTAATTAAAAAAAGTTATCAGAGAGAGTGTGTGAGTGAGTAGGGGAGAAGGACAGAGAGAGAGAGAGAGAGAGAGAGAGAGAATCTCAGTCAGGTTCCATGCTGAACTCCAACACAGGGCTTGATCCCACAACCCTGGTATCATGACCTGAGCCAAAATCAAGAGTCTAACACTCAACCGACTGAGCCACTCAGGTGCCCCAAGTTCTTAATTTTGTATATTATTTTCTTCTCTTATAGAATGTCCATTTGATTCCTCTATTATAAATTTCAGTTCTCTTCTATTTTTATTCTTCATCTTTTTATTCTTTTTATCCATTTTCATCCATTTTTAACACACTAATTGTGGTTGAAAAAATCAATGTCTGCTAACTCCAACATGAGACTTATGCGTGTTTGTTTTTCTCTTGATTTTAAGTCACATTCTTCTGCCTTTTCACATGTCTAGTAAATTTATTGTATTCTGGATGATGTGTATAGAGGCTCCAAATGACGCCTTCCTCTGAAGAGTTTCCATCTTCTTCAGTAGATAGGGTGAGACTGATTACCTCAGTCCAACCAGAGATTGGGCTGGGTTAGATAGTGCTTTCACTAAACTAAATCTTCTCTGGTTCATCTTTGTTTCTTAGGCATGGTCCTCCAAGCCTTTTAATTGTGAACCTAGCAGTCTTCGTTAGCTCCAAGAGAGTGCATTCTGCTCTGCTCTTTGAAGATACTGAGCTATTAGCCTCCTCTCTGTACATTCAAATGTGGCAGATGCCTTAAGGGGGAGACCAGCTCTATATCTGAGGCAGACTCCTTCCTTCTGGCTAGGGTTTGCCTCCTGAGCAATGCAGAATTTTAGATTTTATTCTGCTTTTCTGAATCCAGCCTCTCAGATTCCTTTACATAGCCCAGAACTCAAGAAATGTCTCATGCCCAAACCAGCCACGTTTGTAGCTCCCCAAATTTCCAATCTGCCATGCCAGCCATGCACAAAACTTCACTTGTTTCTCTTTCTTCCAGCAGAGCCCCACTGCATAGGCTAAGCCTGGTCCACACTCTCTGCCTAGATTCAGCAAATGCCTTAAGGAAGAAAACAGAAAGTGATCATCAGCTTATTCCAGGAGGGCTCCTCCTTCTCCGGAATTCTGGTCACCTGGTCTGCATTGCTCTTAGAAGTCTCTGGTGACTAAAAAATGTGCTGATGTAATTTGTCCAGTTTTTCTGATTGTTGCATGGGAGAATTGTGTTGACATAACCTATGTTATTCTCTTCAAAAGTGGAAGAGCTCTTGTGTGCAACCTCTTAGCCCAACTGGTATTTTGTGTGGTAGCTCCAAGAAGTGGTCTTGGAATTCTACCTTACTAGCTATTTGACCATGGAAAATTCACTTAATATCCTTTAGGGATAATAATGGCTACTTCTTTGGGTTCTTATATGGATCAAGCGAAATACTATTTATGTGAAGCACTTTTAAGTTACTAAGTGCTTTAAATAAAAGGCAGTCTATTTTTTTCCTGATTTCTTTATCCATTCAAAGACATTCATTGAACACTTAATATATACCAGACACTTTGCTAGAAGGTAGTTGGGGAAAATGAATGAATAAGACTTGGAGACATGGTCTCACGAGGAGCTCACCATTCTAGTGGGAAATATATAATTCATTAAGAGAAATCTATTCTATAATTATGATAGGCAGATGGTAAAATGGCATAGAGAAAGGAATAATTAATTCCTTTGATAGGGTAGATAAGTTATGGAAGATTTCTCAAAGACAGTGAGTGACTTACAAGTGAAAATTAACCCATTGCTGTAGAGATTACCAGCTGTCCACCTGAACCCATTATCCATCTGTCCCACAAAAGAGAGTCATAGTTGGAGAAAAAGCTACATAGCTGGAGAACACAGTCAAGCCTCCTTTGCACCTAGGTATGATATGGCTGTGTCTAAGTTCTCACTGAGATGAAAATAAGTAACAATCGTCATGTATGCCTCTTGGCCTTAAAACTTTGTAGACAGTATACCCCATGCTTCTTCCCTCTGTCTGAGAGCCTGAGCACAGGTATTCCTACATCCAATTTAGCCACGCAGACAAGGACAGCAATGTATGAAATGGCTGAGCAACAAGATGGAAGGAACCCAGGTCCCTGAATGATCACGTGCAACCCAGCCATCCCACTAACTTGGAGTGCTCACCTCATAACTCTCATGTGAGGGAAAAAAGAACTTGTTTTCTTTAAGCCATTTTATTTTGGAAACTTTTTGTTATACTATCTCAGCTGTACCATACCCAATTGCCTTGAAGAAATACTTTTAAAGTCAGTAAGAAAATGATAAGCCAGATCGAAAATGGGCAAAAGTCACGAATAGGCAATTTATGAAGGAAAAAATAGATATCCAGTAAACACATGGAAACATTCAAACAAACTTACTAGCAATTAAGAACCTGCAAAAAAAAAAAAACCCGTTCGACTAAGACTAATAAGATGCTTTCTTGCTTATCAACTGATTTAATGTATATGCTTATATATTATGTATATAATAAATATATATCTTAGCAATTGACTTATAGGCATTCATTTTAAAGAATTATTTTTCAGCATATGGGAATACATTTAGAGTTGTTAAGTTATAATTTATGTAAACCAGAATAGAAAGTAATTTATATCCTTTAGGTTATTGGGTTAAATAAATCTGAACATAAATAATATTCCATCGTTTAAAATGATTAGTAGAGGCCTAAGAGATGTCACTTGAAGTGAGAGTTCCTGGCTGGCCAGGCAGTCATGGGTGAATAAAAGAACTGTGGACCCTAGTCCTGGGAGCAGAAAAACATTTTAAGTGACCAAGCCTAGCACAGGAATCACAGACAGTTTATCATCCTTTTCCAAATCTTCGTCAGAGGTACAGTAATCTCTCTAGAAATTGTGTATTTATTTACACACAGGAAGATCTTCACAGTTTATGAAGGGGAAACATTACTGTATGAGCTTGTGTTTCATCTTAAATTTTTTTTAATGTTTATTTCTGAGAGAGACAGAGTGTGAGTGAGGGAGGAGCAGAGAGAGAAGGAGACACAGAATCCGAAGCAGACTCCAGGTTCCGAGCTGCCAGCACAGAGCCCAACATGGAGCTCAAACTCACGGACCACAAGATCGTGACCTGAGCTGAACTCAGACACTTAACCAACTGAGCCACCCAGGTGCCTCTATGAGCTATTTTCATAAAATATATTGTGGAAGTATAGAAAAGGAAACTGGAACAGATACTGCTTGCACAGCAGGATCACCTGGGGAGATTTTATTTATTTAATTTATTTTCTTAATGTTCATTTTTGAGAGTGTGCGTGCAAGCAGCAGAATGGGGGTACAGAGAGAGAGGGAGACAGAGGATCCCACACGGGTTCAATGCTGACAGTAGGGAGCCCACAGCGGGCTCTAACCCAGGAACAAGACCAGAGCTGAAGTGTACCGCTTAACCGACTGAGCCACCCAGGTGCCTCTCACCTGGGGAGATTTTAAAACTCCAATGATCAAACCCCACCTCCGACCTCATATCCACTAAATCAGAAACTCTGGGTGGGGAATCCCAGGCTTTTACTTCAAAAGCTCCCCACGTGATTCTCACTACAGTCAAGGTTAAGAACCACTGGTTTAGAAATACACGCGCGCGCGCGCACACACACACACTGGTGTACTCTTGCATTATCTCACAGGCACGCACACGCACAGTAGATCCCCCTGTGATGTGGGTTATGGGAGATTTTATATTCTTTTTGCTTACCTGTGTTGTCTGCAATAAACATGGATGTTTTCAAGTGTACAGGAATGAATATAACTTTCGAAAAGCAATATACATAGGAAGGAAGGAAGGAAGGATGAAAGGGGGAAGGAGGAAGAGAGGAGGGAAAAACCAAAGGAAGGGAGGAGAGGTTTGAGATGAAACTTGACCTTACATCAACTCAGCAAGGGAACGGGGACAGGAAACAAGTGGTGTCCTGATGCTTGAGGAGCAGGAGGGAGTGAGCTGCAGGGGCAGCTGGCTGTGCTTTATCTTTTATCCTATTCAATCCCATTACCTGCCCTGCAGGGTTCATAGGTCATCGTCTTTCTTTTACAGGTGGGGAGATGGCCCCCCAGAGAGGTGAGGTGATTGCTGATAAAACTGTAGGAGCCAAAGCACTGCCCCAGTCCTAACTAAGCTCACCTTCTGTGGTGAGGAAAAGAAGGTAGGTGGGCACAGGGTAATTGTCCTTTGTGTCTCTAATAGTTCTTAATCTTTCTCGCTTTTCTTTTTTTCTTATTTTTAGGCAGTGAGAGACAGAGAATCCCAAGCAGGCTCCAGGCTCAGCACGGAGTCCGATGCAGAGCTCTGCCCAGCCCTGGGATCATGACCTGAGCCAAAATCAATAGTCAGGGGTTTAACTGACTGAGCTACCCAGGCACCCCTTGTTTTTCTTTTTCTCTCTTGTGGAGAACTGACACCTTTTCAAAGCTTTTTAATGTTTGTTTTTTAATTTTAAGTAGGCTCCACACCCACCGTGGGGCTTGAACTCACAACCTTGAGATTAAGAGTCACAGGCTCGCTTCCAATTCCGTGTCTCCCTCTCTCTCTCTGGCTCTCTCCCCTTCACACTCTCTTTCTCTCAAGAATAAATAAACATTAAAAAATTAAAAAAAAAAAAAAAGAGTCACAGGCTCTACTCGAAGCTTTTTAGATACTATTTCTTCCACCCAAGCCCCACCTCCTGTGGCTTGCCCTTGGATGACCACAGATTCTTTACTTGCGTGAAGTTACACAAATAGCTTTTAGAAGAGTTGTCTTGACCTTGTCACTGTGTGTCGAACGCCCACTAATTTTGCTGTCCACTCGCATGATTTGACAGCCGCCAGCAGTAGATAATCCACAACAGAGAGAAGAGCCATCTAAGCGGCCAAAGTTACAGGAGCCAGAGAGAGTCAGGCAAGAGAGAGAATTTAGATGCATCAGCTCTAATAAGTAAACTCATCATTTAAAACAATATGTCAGTCCAGTTTTTTAATAAGTGACCCCACCCTCTTTTCCAGTACGTTTTAGTGCTCCTACTGTACATCTAGGTTTCGGTAATATTTTTCTTAGATTGAAGGAAAAGTTTTAAGTTTAAAATAAGACCATTCTAACGTCTTCCTAACTTTGTTCATCACTTGCTTCAAGTTCCCCTTGGACAAAACCAAATACAATTACAATTCACCACATTTGCTGCTTTGCTGTATTGAATGATTGGGAACTCCAAATAACTTAGGAAGAGTGTCCACAAAGCCCAAATAACCTCAAATACAGGGCTGGTTGACTTGTTGAAACAGTCCCAAATGCTCGAGATGGCTCTTTCCCCCAGCTGGCCTTCCCTCTGACCCCATTGAACACGTGTCTTGCAAGCATCTTTCCTTGAACAGGATGGTATGGAAGAGACCACATTGGCTCTGGTGTCGGGTTGTTCTGGGTTCGAATGCTGACACTATTTACTGGTTATGTGAGCTTGATATCATTGTTTAATTTCTCTGAGCCTTAGTTTCTACAGTTTCAAAGTTGGGATAAAACTCTTCCCCTGCAGGGGAGGAACCAAGATGGCGGAACAGCATGGAAGTTTTTTGTGTGTCTCCCGTCCATGAAGTACAGCCAGACCAACCCTAAACCATCCCGCACACCTAGAAAACTGATTGGAGGATTCGCACAACAATCTGCACGATCTGAACCACAGAATTCAGCAGGTATGTGGCGCGGAGAGGTGAACTTGGGGAGGGAGAAGCTGGCGGTGGACGGGGAGCCACCTTTGCAGGTGGAGAGAGGACAGGACTGGTGGGGGGGGGGAGAATACGGGAAAAGCACCCCTCCCCAAAAGCAGCTGGAGAGAAAGGGGAAAATTGGAAACGGCCGCAGGGACTAAACTAAAAAGGGGAAAAGGAGAAGGGTTTAAATTCCATTAAGACTGTAAACAAAGGGAGCGCAAAGGCTGCAACTCCGCAGCTCCATACCTGGCGGTGCTCTGGTGGGAAGGGCGAATCCCCGGGAGCAGAGTGGGGTCCAGGAGGTTCTGAGGCCACACAGGGAAAAGTGGTTCCACTGCTGGAAGGACATTTGGTAGAGGCTGTGAGGCCACCTGGTCCCGGCAGACCCCAGAGAACGGCCACATTCGCTGCTACTGGAACAAGGTCTTTGGGGGTGAAGCCTGGTGCCAGATGTGTGTTGTGGTTTTCCATAATCCCTAAAACGCTGCTGCTACACTGTCTTGCGAGCTTTTTCTGGGACGGGCAGGCACCTAGCTGCAGTCTCGGGGCACCGGCAGCAGTAGGGTCCAGCGGGCGTTCCTGGGTGCAGCCGACATTCCGCCATTGCTCGGTGAGACCCTCCCACAGGGGGTGGATCGGGTCAAAGCCGCAGTCCTTTGGTAGTAAGGGGCCGGGGAAAACAGCCACATCTGAGACAAAACTCGGGAAAAAGGTGCTGCCCGGGGCCTGGTCACGGAGAGTGAAAAAGCGGGGAGTGGACGAGAGCTGAGGACAGAGGACGGGTGCGCGATTGCTGATCCGGGAGAACAGACTGGGTGGCTGGGCGGTGCCATTTTGACCGCTCCCGCGCATGCGCATACACACCTACGAGCACCACAACACTCCACCCTAGTAGGCTAGCAGCGCCATCTAGTGGAGAGTGGAGCCATTACACTGAGCCCCGCCCAACTGGGCCAACCTCTCTCTTCAAGAACACAAGTCTCACCGCCTACTTAGTTTATGGACCATAAAGTACTACATAGTCTGACTTCTAGAGGAAAAGGAAATAATTTCAGTCCTATTTCAATCTGTCAGCAGGTCCATCTACTCAATTTTCTTTCTTTCTTTTTTTTTCTCTTTTCCACTATCTTTTTCTTGAATACAGAAAGAGAAGAAATTCATTTTCATTTTCAATTTTTATTAAAAATATTTTTCTTTAATTTTTTTACTGTATTTTTTACTTTTGTGTAAATTTTTTCAGATTCTATCTTACTTCCACCATTCTATTTTAGTCTACTTCAGTGTATTCACCTTTTCAAATTTTCAAATGATTTCCTTGTTTTCTTTTTTCTTTTTCTTTTTTCCCTTTTTAGTTTCTTTTCTTTTTCTTGAATGAAGAAAGTGAAAAACTTCATTTTTACTTTCAATTTCTTTTAAAATATTTTTCGTTAATTTTTTTACTATAGTTTTTGCTTTTATGTAAATTTTTTCAAATTCTGTTTACTTACATCATTTTAGTTTACTACAGTGTATTCACTTTTTCAAATTTTCAACCTATTTCTTTTTTTTCCTCTTTTTTCCTTTTCTTCAATACAGAAATAGAAAAAAATTCATTTTTATTTTTAACTTTTATAAAAATATTTTTCTTTAATTTTTTCTACTATATTCTTTACTCTTGTGTAATTTTTTTCAAATTCTATTTTACTCCCATCATGTCATTTTTGTGTACTTCAGTGTTTTCATTTTTTCCAATTCCCAAATGATTTCCTTCCCTCCCCCTTTTTTTTCTCTCATCTCTCAAACCACTTTCAACACCCAGACCAAAACACCCATAAGATCTAGCATCATTTATTAGATTTTGCGTGTGTGAGTGTTTTTTAAATTTTTTAATTTTAATATTTTTTTTAATTTTATTTTTTTATTTTAATTTTTCTACCTCGTTAATTCCTTTTCTCCCTTCAAAATGACAAAATGAGGGAATTCACCCCAAAAGAAAGAGCACAAAGAAACGACAGCCAGGGATTTAACCAACACAGATACAAGCAAGATGTCTGAACCAGAATTTAGATTCATGATAATAAGAATACTAGCTGGAGTCAAAAATAGATTAGAATCCCTTTCTGCAGAGATAAAAGAAGTAAAAAATAGCCAGAATGAAATTTAAAATGCTATAACTGAGCTGCAATCACAAACGGATGCAGCAGCGGCAAGGATGGATGAGGCAGAACAGAGAATCAGCGATATAGAGGACAAACTTATAGAGAATAATGAAGCAGAAAAAAAGAGGGAAATTAGGGCAAAAGAACACGATTTAAGAATTAGAGAAATCAGTGACTCATTAAAAAGGCACAACATCACAATCATAGGGGTCCCAGAAGAGGAAAAGAGAGAAATAGGGGTAGAAGGGTTATGTGAGCAAATCACAGCAGAAAACTTTCCTAACCTGGGGTAAGACACAGACATCAAAATCCAGGAAGCACAGAGGACCCCCATTAGATTCAACAAAAACCGACCATCAACAAGGCATATCATAGTGAAATTCACAAAATATTCAGGCAAGGAGAGAATCATGAAAACAGCAAGGGAAAAAAGTCCCTAACCTACAAGGGAAGACAGATCAGGTTTGCAGAAGACCTATCCACAGAAACTTGGCAGGCCAGAAAGGAGTGGCGGGATATATTCAGTGTGCTGAATCAGAAAAATATGCAGCCAAGAATTCTTTATCCAGCAAGGCTGTCGTTCAAAATGGAAGGAGAGATAAAAAGTTTCCCAGACAAACAAAAACTAAAGGAGTTAGTGACCACTAAATGAGCCCTGCAAGAAATTTTAAGGGGGACTCTCTGAGGGGAGAAAAGATGAAAAAAAATTTATATATATATAGATTGATCAATCTATATATTTATATATATAGATTGATCAATATATATAAATATATATAAAACATATATATAAATATATATATAATTTTTTCTTGTGGTTGATCAATTGATCTATATATATATAGATTGATCAATATATATTTATATATATAGATATATAGATTGATATATATCAATCAATCAATATATATCTATATATATAGATCAATCAATATATATATTTATATATATATAGATTGATCTATATATATAGATATATATAAAACATATATATAAATATATATATAATTTTTTCTTGTGGTTGATAAATTGATCTATATATGTATAGATTGATCAATATATATTTATATATATAGATATATAGATTGATATATATATCAATCAATCAATATATATCTATATATTTAGATTAATCAATATATATATTTATATATATATAGATTGATCTATATATATAAATATATATAAAACATATATATAAATATATATATAATTTTTTCTTGTGGTTGATAAATTGATCTATATATATATAGATTGATCAATATATATATATATTTTTTATATATATATTTATAAATTTATATTATATATAATATATATTATATATTTATAAATTTATATTTATATTTATATGTTTATATATATTTATGTATATTATATATAATATATATTTATAAATTTATGTTTATATATATCATATGTATTTATATATTAATATATAATTATATATCATATACATTTGTATATTTATATATATTTAAATATATATTATATATTTATATATAATATATATTTATATATATTGATCAATATATATATACAGATATAGATCAATTGATCAACCACAAGAAAAAATTATATATGTATATATATAATCAAAAGCAACAAAGATTAGCAAGAACCAGAGAACACCACCAGAAACTCCAACTCTACAAGCATCATAATGGCAATAAATTCATATCTTTCAGTACTCACTCTAAACATCAATGGACTCAATACTCCAATCAAAAGACATAGGGTAACAGAATGGATAAGGAAACAAGATCCATCTATATGCTGTTTACAAGAGACCCACTTTATTTATTTATTTTTTCAATATATGAAATTTATTGTCAAATTGGTTTCCATACAACATCCAGTATTCATCCCAAAAGGTGCCCTCCTCAATACCCATCACCCACCCTCCCCTCCCACCCACCCCCCATCAACCCTCAGTTTGTTCCCAGTTTTTAAGAACAAGAGACCCACTTTAGACCTAAAGACACCTTCAGACTGAAAATAAGGGGATGGAGAACCATCTACCATGCTAATGGTCAACAAAAGAAAGTCAGAGTAGCCATACTTATATCAGACAATCTAGACTTTAAAATAAAGACTGTATCAAGAGATGCAGAAGGGAATTCTATCATAATCAAGGGGTCTATCCACCAAGAAGACCTAACAATTGTAAACATTTATGCGCCAAATGTGGCGGCACCCAAATATATAAATCAATTAATCACAAATATAAAGAAACTCATCGATAGTAATACCATAGTAGTAGGAGACTTTAACACCCCACTCACAGCAACGGACAGATCATCTAATCAAAAAATCAACAAGGAAACAATGGCTTTGCATGACACATTGGACCCGATGGACTTAACAGATATATTCAGAACATTTCATCCTAAAGCAGCAGAATATACATTCTTCTCCAGGGCACATGGAACATTCTCCAGAATAGGCTATATATGGGGACACAAATTAGCCCTAAATAAGTACAAAAAGATCGAGATCATACTGTGCCTATTTTCAGACCACAACGCTATGAAACTCGAAATCAACCACAAGAAAAAATGTGCAAAGGTAACAAATACTTGGAGAGCAAAGAAAATCCTACTAAAGAATGAATGGGCTAACCAAGAAGTTAAAGAGGAAATTAAAAAGTATATGGAAGTCAATGAAAATAATAACACCATAACCCCAAACCTCTGGGATGTAGCAAAGCTAGTCATAAGAGGAAAGTATATAGCAATCCAGGCCTTCCTAAAGAAGGAAGAAAGATCTCAGATACACAACCTAACCTTATGCCTTAAACAGCTGGAAAAAGAACAGCAAATAAAACCCAAAACTAGCAGAAGACCAGAAACAATAAAGATTGGAGCAGAAATTAATGCTATCGAAACCAAAAAAAAACAGTAGAACAGATCAATGAAACCAGAAGCTGGTTCTTTGAAAGAATTAACAAAATTGATAAACCACTAGCCAGTTTGATCAAAAAGAAAAAGGAAAGGACCCAAATAATTAAAATCAAGAATGAAAGAGGAGAGATCACAACCAACACAGCAGAAATAAAAACACTAATAAGAGAATATTATGAGCAATTATATGCCAGTAAAATGGGCAATCTGGAAGAAATGGACAAATTCCTAGAAACATATACACTACGAAAACTGAAACAGGAAGAAATAGAAAATTTGAACAGACCCATAACCAGTAAGGAAATCAATTTAGTAATCAAAAATCTGCCAAAAAACAAGAGTCCAGGGCCAGATGGCTTTCCAGGGGAATTCTACCAAACATTTAAGGAAGAGTTAACACCTATTCTCTTGAAGCTGTTCCAAAAAATAGAAATGGAAGGAAAACTTCCAAACTGTTTCTATGAAGCCAGCATTACCTTGATTCCAAAACCAGACAGAGACCCCACTAAAAAGGAGAACTATAGACCAATTTCCCTGATAAACATGGAGGCAAAAATCCTCAACAAGATATTAGCCAACCGGATCCAACAATACATTAAAATTATTCACCACGATCAAGTGGGATTTATACCTGGGATGCAGGGCTGGTTCAATATCTGCAAAACAATCAATGTGATACATCACCTCAATAAAAGAAAGGACAAGAACCACATGATCCTCTCAATAGATACAGAGAAAGCATTTGACAAAATACAGCATCCTTTTTTGATAAAAACCCTCAAGAAAGTAGGGAGAGAAGGATCATACCTCAAGATCATAAAAGCCATATATAAACGACCCAACCCTAACATCATCCTCAATGGGGAAATACTGAGAGCTTTCCCCCTAAGGTCAGGAACAAGACAGGGATGTCCACTCTCGCCACTGTTATTCAACATAGTATTGGCAGTCTTAGCCTCTGCAATCAGACAACACAAAGAAATAAAAGGCATCCAAAGTGGCCACGAGGAGGTCAAACTTTCACTCTTCGCAGATGACATGATACTCTATATGGAAAACCCAAAAGATGCCATCAAAAAACTGCTAGAATTGATTCATGAATTCAGCAAGGTTGCAGGATATAAAATCAATGCACAGAAATCGGTTGCATTCCTATACACCAACAATGAAGCGACAGAAAGAGAAATCAAGGAATCGATCCCATTTACAGTTGCACAAAAAACCATAAAATACCTAGGAATAAATCTAACCAAAGAGGTGAAAAATCTATACACTGAAAACTATAGAAAGCTTATGAAAGAAATGGAAGAAGACACTAAAAAATGGAAAAAGATTCCATGCTCCTGGATAGGAAGGACAAATATTGTTAAAATGTCGATACTACCCAAAGCAATCTCTATATTCAATTCAATCCCTATCAAAATAACACCAGCATTCTTCACAGAGCTATAACAAATAATCCTAAAATTTGTATGGAACCAGAAAAGACCCCGAATAGCCAAAGCAATCTTGAAAAAGAAAACCAAAGCAGGAGGCATCACAATCCCAGACTTCAAGCTATACTACAAAGCTGTAATCATCAAGACAGAATGGTGGTGGCATAAGAACAGACACTCAGATCAATGGAACAGAATAGAGAACCCAGAAATGGACCCGCAAACGTATGGCCAACTCATCTTTGACAAAGCAGGAAAGAATATACAATGGAATAAAGACAGTCTCTTCCACAAGTGGTGCTGGGAAAAGTGGACAGTGACATGCAGAGGAATGAACCTGGACCACTTTCTTACACCAGACACAAAAATGAACTCAAAATGGATGAAAGACCTACACGTAAGACAGGAAGCCATCAAAATCCTCAAGGAGAAAGCAGGCAAAAACCTCGAGGAGAAAGCAGGCAAAAAAAAAAAAAAAAAAAAAAAAAAAAAAAAAAAAGATCCAAGCTCTGACTTTGGCCACAGCAACTTCCTTCTCAACACATCTCTGGAGGCAAAGGAAACAAAAGCAAAAATGAACTACTGGGACCTCATCAAAATAAAAAGCTTCTGCACAGCGAAGGAAACAATCAGCAAAACTAAGAGGCAACTGACAGAATGGGAGAAGATATTTGCAAATGACATATCAGATAAAGGGTTAGTATCCAAAGTCTACAAAGAACTTAGCAAACTCAACACCCCAAAATCAAATAATCCAGTGAAGAAATGGGCTAAAGACAGGAATAGAAACTTCTCCAAAGAAGACATCCAGATGGCCAACCGACACGTGAAAAAATGCTCAACATCACTCATCATCAGGGAAATACAAATCAAAAGCACAATGAGATACCACCTTACACCTCTCAGAATGGCAAACATTAACAACTCAGGCAACAACAGATGTTGGCGAGGATACGGAGAGAGAGAGGATCTCTTTTGCATTGTTGGTGGGAATTCAAGCTGGTGCAGCCACTCTGGAAAACAGTGTGGAGGTTCCTCAAAAAACTAAAAATAGAACTACACTACGACCCAGGAATTGCACTACTAGGCATTTATCCACAGATACAGGTGTGCTGTTTCGAAGGGACACATGCACCCCCATGTTTATAGCAGCACTAGCAACAATAGCCAAAGTATGGAAAGAGTCCAAATGTCCATCGATGGATGAATGGATAAAGAAGATGTGGTATATGGGGCGCCTGGGTGGCTCAGTCGGTTAAGCGTCCGACTTCGGCTCAGGTCATGATCTCGCAGTCCGTGAGTTCAAGCCCCGCATCGGGCTCTGTGCTGGCAGCTCAGAGCCTGGAGCCTGTTTCAGATTCTGTGTCTCCCTCTCTCTCTGACCCTCCCCCGTTCAGGCTCTGTCTGTCTCTGTCTCAAAAATAAATAAACGTTAAAAAAAAAATTAAAAAAAAAAAGATGTGGTATATATATACATATATACATGTATATATGTATATATATATACACACATACATATATATGTGTATATATATGTATATGTATATATATATATACACATATGTGTGTGTATATATATATATATATATATATACACACACACACACACAATGGAGTGTTACTCGGCAATCAAAAAGAATGAAATCTTCCCATTTGCAACTATGTGGATGGAACTGGAGGGTATTATGCTATGTAAAATTAGTCAGTCAGAGAAAGACAAAAATCATATGACTTCACTCATATGAGGACTTTAAGAGACAAAACAGATGAACACAAGGGAAGGGAAACAAAAATAATATAAAAACAGGGAGGGGGACGAAACAGAAGAGACTCATAAATACAGAGAACAGAAGAGACTCATAAATACGGAGAACAGAAGAGACTCATAAATACGGAGGGTTGCTGGAGGGGTTATGGGAGGGGGGATGGGCTAAATGGGGAAGGGGCACTAAGGAATCTACTCCTGAAATCATTGTTGCACTAGATGCTAACTAATTTGGATGTAAATTTAAAAAAATAAAAAATAAAACAAGTAAAAAAAAAAAAACCTCTTCCCTGTGCTTCTTAGGAAAATTTCAAGACTGAATACATATCAAGTGATTGACCCAGGGCTTAATATAGGGGAGGCACTTGATGAATGTCAGTGCACGCCCACATATGATTACCATTACCTTTGTTCCCAACACACTCTTGCCTGCCAGGTAGTATTATCAAGATGGTGATTCTCTCTGGATATTACACGCTCCTCCAGAAGACTCCATGCTCACCAGAAGACAATGCCCGGTCTTTGATAGAGATCACGTACGCCTAAACTCTAGTGATGGGTAATCGCCAGTGTGCGTGGCTAACCAGCCTTTCAGCCAGGCGTAATTGGGGTGGATGGTTAGACAGGTGTTTATCAGTATCAATTGGCTATCGATACACTCTGTTCAGAAAACCTGGCCGTGGCTGTTACATTTTGTAGTTCGAGCAAAGTAATTTCCAATATCCCGTAAAAACATAGAGCTCTGAACCATTCAAATCAATACACACTGTAAAGCAACGTTTGAAAGCATCCCCTCTGGTAAGACAAAGAGGCATTTAAGAAAGCCTATTAATTTTGATTTGTAAACACCTGGGGCCCAGGCTACCTTATAGGACTATGCTGGGGGGCCCATTCCTAGATGAGGCTACCATAAAAAAAAAATGTTTGATGCTGTCTTGGAAGGGATCCAAGACAAGTATGCCTTAGAGCAAGCTGCCTCTGAGTCTGATAGTCTTCCAGATGCAACATGTTATTTTGCAGTCTTGGAAGTAATTTCTGAAATATCTGTCAACTGAAAAATGCTCACTGATCTATAATATAAAGCTGTGTGTGACTTGAGGGAAAGATCATGCTTGATTCACCTCCGTCGCCTTTGTAGATCAGAGTAGACACCACGAATTCAGTAAGTGCTACATAACCGTGAGTTGAATTGAACTGATCGGTGCTGTATGTTTGAGGGCAGGAAGAAGAAATACTTTGGTTCTCCTATTTTGATTGAAAAAAAGTGATTCTCGTGCCTTTTTGTAGCTGGAAGTCACTCAGCAGCACAAACTGATTTCTTGCAAGGCTGGGGTCATTTCCACCGGTTATAAAGCTTGCTAATTATGTGCGAAGGTTTGGATACAGTTGGGCATATTTAGAACCAAATTCCTCCTAAATATTCTCACCTATGAATACCTCTCACCCAAATTTGGTCCTCTTCAATTTCAAGCATTTAAAATAGAAACAGTGTTTAAACCAAGCTACAAAATTTAAACTATAGACTGGCATTTGGAAAAGACAGGCTTCTGCGCTGAAATAATGGAATGATGGACCAACATTCCAAAGGGGAGTCATCACCTGTTTGGAAGATCGCTTTAAGTAGTTTGCCAAACATCCCATGCAGTGAACTGATCAAGTGGCAAACTAGATATCTTGCTAATTACTGTGTTGTCCGGTGGCTGAAAACCAAAGCCAGGAGCGAGGGACTAGTCACTGCGTATTGATTTAACAAAAATGTGGAAAGCTATGATGTCAATGGTCTTCAGTAAAGCTGGCATTCTCGGGCACTGCTGACAGCCACAAAAATGATGCCTTTCTGGAAAGCAATCTGGGAAGCCACAAAAAAGTTCCTAGCCTCTGATCCAACTTCTAGAATTTTATCCCGAGAAACTTGTCCAAATCTGAACAAAAGCTATATGCACGAAAACATGTCAATTGCAGCATGGTACATACTGGAAGAAAAATGAGAAGTGTCAATACCACAATGTTTAAAGAAGTATAGTATAGCTCTTCTCTGGAATGTTGATTTCAAGAATGACTATAGGGGCACGGGGGTGGCTCAGTCGGCTAAGCATCCGACTTCAGCTCAGATCATGATCTTGCAGTTCGTGGGTTCAAGCCCCATGTTGGGCTCTGTGCTGACAGCTCAGAGCCCGGAACCTGCTTCAGATTCTGTGTCTCCCTCTCTCTCTTTCTGCCCCTTCCCCACTTGTGCTCTGTCTGTCTCAAAAATAAATAAAAGTTACAAAAAAATTGAAAAAAAAAAGGAATGACTATAAAATCCATAGCATCTAGAAAAATTCTTGGAGAGTGTCAAAGAAACAAAAATTGTAAAATATGAAGTTTTATTGGGTTATAGCACATACAAATCCATAGCACATGTGATCAGTGCACATATTTCAAAAAGAGAAACCAAAGATACACTCAAAATGATGACAGTGTCTTTGTTAGAAATATAGCACTGTAAAATTATCTTAAAAACATTTTCTGTATCCCAAATATTCTATGTTGTGGTCATATTTGATAAGTAAAATATGCAAAATATGGCCTTCAGAGAAAGAAAGGAAGTATCTTCTCCTATTTCTTGCTCCAGTGAAGTCATAAACTTAAGGGTCAGTAAAATCTTCCTTAAATCCAACCTGCAATTCTCATGCTGTGGCATAAGTATAGTTTCTCCTGCTCTCCTGTAAAAATTATAATTTCCATCCTCTGTTATTTTGGCCAAGAGCACTAGAATTCCACATTAGGCTTTTTTTCAGTCCTTGTTTTCCCTAGAGGTTGCATGCAGGTGTGTGTGGAACAGGAGGTTTAAACTATAAATACAGATATGTTTAACCCAATACTTGTTGGACCACTGGCTGGTTATGCAGGGATCCGATGGATGTGTGCTTTAATTTCTAAAATTCTGTAATTGTTATCTGGCCTCCTTCTGGAACTCATCATTTTAAAACTGAAAGTACAAAAAAAGTCCCACATAGGATTAGACCAGGGCCGTGGCCGTACTTGTCTTTGAGGGCCCTTCTCAGCTCCGAGCTGAGTGAACAGGTGTTATTCAGCTTTCCTTATGTGATTAAAAGAAATCAACACTTCATGGCTGTCCGCTGGAACGTCACCAAGTTCCCACTTTCCTTTCACGTTCTGGAAACTTGAGCTGCATTTGGGCAACATAAACAAATAAATCAAACGTCCAAGGTCGTATTCTTTTGGAACCCATTCTGTTGTCCAGGGACGTCTCTTTAGTTCAAAAAACTTACCTACCAGGATGGTTGAAGATGTTTGCCTCGACCTTAACACGCGCACTAATATTGCATAGTTAAGAACCGGGGTTCGGGGACTAGCCCTTTCACTCACTAGGTGCGTACCTTTTGTCAACCACAATAAAACAAGAACCTCACTTCCTGGTATTTATTCGTAAAAGTGCATAAGGACCCTAATGAGGATGCATTTTTAAAACGTGATCATGAATTTTGGTGGTGTTGGGTTTTTTTAACCCCCAAAGCGCTCCCTGATGTAAATTCTGAAGTGCTCTAATGACGTAAAATGCGCGTGTGGTTGTGTGTGTACATTAGTGTGTGCATATCCAAGACTTTAGTAATACAATGATGGCTGTACAAATTGGTTGTCGAGGACATATGCTTGTTCAGCTTCGCTGTGAGCCAGCCCCCGATCGTAAACATCTCAGCAACTGCTGACTCTGAATCTCTGGGGTCATGGAAGGTGTGAATTCCTTACCGCATTCCTTTCTTGAACAGCATGTGTCAAATTACAGGAACCTTCAGCCTAGAGCGTCTCAAGTGCCACACAGTGAATACGTATCAGGTGTGTTGACATCTTGACGCCCCTCGGCCCTCGGGGCAGCCAGGCAAGGCCCGGGGATGTGCCGGGCCGGGGCCTTCAGGGAGACCCAGTCTGATTGAGAGCTGCCTTTTCTGTTTATGCCAGCGTGCTGGACACGTAAAAAGGGGACAGGGAGCCCTGCAGTGAACGCTGGTCTCGTTGTAGATCCCTTGTTCACATCAGTAACAAACTTCTTACGCTGGTCTTGACGTCTCATTGGCTCTTTTTCTAGCTTTTTCTCTTTGTTGCTTTAAATGATTTGTGCGTTTCCCACAGACGGCGCTGCCTTTCCCAAACGTGGGATGTCCAAGGCCCGGAGCATCTGTAAATGAACAGCGAGGTTCCTGGCAATGTCTCTATCTGCTCGGAGGTGTCATTTACGTGACCTTACGATTGTGCTAGAGCTGGACAACACAAGAGGGAAAAGTGGAATCCACCCAGGTCTCGTTTAGGAAATGCGGACATTTTTCAGAAGAAAATGAAACCTTCAAGAGGTTATTTTAACCTAACCAAAAACTTAAACAACCTGGGTGAAATCGCCAAACTCCACCAGCCTTGACATTTATGGACTACATCCCTTGGTCTTGGTGGACTGGGGCTGCGAGCGTACCCCACGTGGAGGGAATGGCTTTGGGGTCTCCTGTCTGCCCCCGTGCTTGAGCCCTCTACCAAAATCCCCAGTATGATATTGGGAAGACTTTCTTGTTTCCTTCTTAGAAGTAAACTAATTGGGGGCGCCTGGGTGGCTCAGTCGGTGAAGCGTCCGACTTTGGCTCAGGTCATGATCTCGTGGTTCATGGGTTCAAGTCCCACGTCGGGCTCTGTGCTGACAGCTCAGAGCCTGGAGCCTGTTTCAGATTCTGTGTCTCCCTCTCTCTCTCTGCCCTTCTGCCACTCACATTCTGTCTCTCTCTCTCTCTCAAAAATAAATAAACATTAAAAAAAAATTTTTTTAAAGAAGTAAATTAATCGTGGGGCACCAGGGTGGCTTAGTCGGTTAAGCCTCTGACTCTTGATCTCAGCTCAGGTCATGATCTCAGAGTCATGAGTTCAAGCCCCACATTGTAAAAAAAAAAAAAAAAAAAAAAAAAAAGGAAATTAATCCTGAAGACTTGAATTAAATAGAGAAGTGTCCTGTTTTTTGTTTTTTAAGGTAGAAAACTAGTGGTGATCTTTTGGGTTTATATTAATAAATTGTGAGTAATATGGCACTCGAAGTATTGTCATGTTTAACAAATTTTTGCATGTATTATTTGGATTATCTCATAGATTATCACGGCGTCCCAAACCTACAATGTGACATGTCATCATCAATCGAGACTTATTTTAGGTTTCAACAAGATGGGGAAATTGAGACTCAGACCTCGGGGAAGTGTTGTGAACTTCCCGTAAAATTCTGCCGAGGCAAACTCAGCAGGGTTTTTGAGGGGTCACTGAGGACACGTGGAGGAAACATTGTCTAAAAGTAACATCACTAGTTATCAACAGGGTAAGGCCTAGAACATACCCACTGACTCTCAAGTCAATAGTACGTTCCTGACTAATTCCCAATCGGGTTTTCTTTGCTTTCAAATTCATTCTTTCTCTCTTTCTTTCTTTCTTTCTTTTTTCTTTTTTTGTGCCTTTGTCCACTTTTACCTTTAGTGACGTCATTTACGGAGATGCATCCTGTTCTTGGCACCAGGCAAGTATCCCACAGCACGAGGTGTGGGACAACTTGCCTGATGGCGCCCAGAGCTCACATGGTATAATGACAGACACAGAAGCAGATGGAAATCCTGATCTTGAATGATTTCCTTTATCTCTCTGCACCTCAGTTTGTCTTTCTCTACAACGAGTGATAATGATACTATGGCAAGGGGGCGCCTGGATGGCTCAGTCAGTGGATCGTCTGACTCTTGATTTCAGCGCAGGTCGTGATCCCAGGGTTGTGGGCTCGAGCCCCATGTCGGGCTCCGCACTGAGTGTGGAGCCTGCTTGAGATTCTGTCTCTCCCATTCTGTCCCTCTCTCCCTCTGCCGTTCTCTCCTACTGGTGCTTGTGCTGTCTCTCTAAAATAAATGATAATAATAATATCTCAAGAAAAATCACGTAAAGAACATCACACAGTGAATTAATACAAATGTATGTAATCATGTGAATGAATCCTAGTGAGAACAAGGAAGCTGAACACCTCCCAGGATGCTGAGTAATCCTCAATTTCTGACCAAGCAGAATAGAAAGATCTTACCGGGGCACCTGGGTGGCTCAGTGGGTTAAGCGTCCGACTTTGACTCAGGTCATGACCTAACGGTTCGTGGGTCTGAGCCCCGCGTCGGGCGGGCTCTGTGCTGACAGCTTGGAGCCTGGAGCCTGCTTTGGATTCCGTGTCTCCCTCTCTCTCTCTCTACCCCTCCCCCACTCATGCGCTTTGTCTCTCAAAAATAAATAAACATTAAAAAATTAAAAAAAAAAAAGTAAAGGATGCTGTGAGTGGACCAATGATGATGACATATCACCAGCCAAAGGTTATCATTGACTTAATTCTATGCACTTGAAGTCAGGGCAGGGGGGGTGAAGGGGAGGAGTCAAAAGGAATACAGCGTATATGGAGAGTAACTTTCTAGAAGTTGAAACTTCTAGAAGATGAAAAAGGGCCAGTGTGGCCGACACATAGAAAATCGGCAAGATGTTAGGGCACCTGCCTGGCTCAGTCAGTAGAACACTCGGGCCTTGAGTTCAAGCCCCGGCTGGAGTCTGTTTAAAAAAAAAAAAAGAAAAGAAAATCAGCAAGATGTGTCTCTCAGGGCAGACTCTCGCCGGTCAATCCAACAGAGGCAGTTGTTTAAACAAAAATGCCCAGTTATTAAATCATGCTGTGAGATACAACAGCTGTCTGCTTAGGGCATTCAGAGCAGGGATGGGAGCGGGGGTGGGGGGCGGGGTACGAGGGCAGACTAGCCCTCATTCAACGTTGGCTCACGTCCCTTTTATAACTGGAAGGTTCTGCGCAAGGTAGCACGAGCGTTTGTTTTCCATATGGAGAAATTAAATAGAACAGGCATGATATTGTGAAAAGAACACTGGAAGTGAGAATTTTAGCTCTGCCAATAGCCAGCTGAATGATATTGGGCGCGTTATGCTCTGCTGTAGATGGGGATACTGGAGCTTTCCAAGCTGAGTTCCACGAAACACAAGCGCTCTTGGAGGTGCTGATAGGGGCTCACCGAAAAGGAATTGTGGGGTCAGAGAACGTTGGGAAATGCCACATCCTCCAACACCCCCTAATGCACGGCCGCGTGTTCGATGCTCTGACGAGCTCCATCGTGAAGAAACCGGTGGAACTTTATTTATTGCGTTGTTTTCTGAAACTTATTTGTCCACGAGACACTGTTTTATCGCCCTCTTTTGAAATAGGACTTGGGAAACACTAGCCAGGATTTCTCAGGTCCTTCGGGTTCGAAAACTGAGATTCTTTCTTTAAAGTTTATTTATTTTGGGGGCGCCTGGGTGGCTCAGTCGGTTAAGCGTCTGACTTCGGCCCGGATCACGATCTCCCGGCTCGTGAGTTCGAGCTCCGTGTCAGGCTCTGTGCTGACAGCTCAGAGCCTGGGACCTGCTTCGGATTCTGTGTCTCCCTCTCTCTCTGCCCCTCCCCTGCTCACACTCTGTCTCTTTCTCTCAAAAATAAATAAACATAAAAAGAATTTTAAAGTTTATTTTTGGAAAAGAGAGGGAACACACAAGCGAGTGGAGGAGGAATAGAGAGAGAGGGAGAGAGAGAATCCCGAGCAGGCTCCACGCTGTCAGCACAGAGCCTGACGTGGGGCTCGATCCCACAAACCGTGAGATCATGACCTGAGCCAAAATCCCAAGTCAGACACTTAAGCGACAGAGCCACCCAGGCACCTCTGAAACTAAGATTCTTTCTGAAACCGATACAGTGCAAATGACAGAAGTGGATGTAAACACCGGGGTGAGTCTCAGCTTCTCAACCGGCCTACAGCAACGAAATGTGAAATGTGTGCCAGAAACATATCGCCTTGTGTAGAGGTATCCTCCATAATATTTCTGGAGTCGGTTCTTTGCGAGAGTTAGAGAACTGTTTGGGAGCTCGTACCACCAAAAATTCCCCTGGGATCTTCCATTCACACATTTCACAACTTCTGAGCTCCTACTCTGCGTCAAGCTCCCCTCCAGACGCCAGCTCGACACACGGCCCTAAAATCGCTCCAAAGCGTGGTGTAACCAGATCAAGGGCCGGTTGCCTCCGCTTTCCACCAGCAGGTGGCAGTAGTAACCACTTCGTAAGCAGCATAACGGATACAGGAAAAAATCCAAGTGAATCTACCATCAGAACTACTCTGGAGGGTATCATGCTAAGTGAAATGAGTCAGTCGGAGAAAGACAGATATCATGTTTTCACTCCTATGTGGAATCTGAGAAACTTAACAGAAGACCGTGGGGGAAGGGAAGGGAAAAAAAAAAAACAGTTTCAAACAGAGAGGGAGGCAAACCGTAACAGACTCTTGAATACGGAGAACAAACTGAGGGTTGATGGGGGCAGGGGAGAGGGGAAAATGGGTGATGGGTATTGAGGAGGGCACTTGTTGGGATGAGCACCGGGTGTCGTCCGTAAGCGACGAATCGTGGGAATCTACTCCTCAAGCCAAGAGCACACTGTATATTCACTGTGTGTTGGCCAACTTCACAATAAATTATATTAAAAACAACAACAACAACAACAACACTACTGTGGTGTTACTGTGTGACCTCGGGACGGCTGTTTCGCCCCTCCGGAGCGAAGTTCCCCTGTCCGAATCATGGAGATCATAAAACACCTGCTTCTTAAATTGTCTGGAGCATTAAAGGAGGAAAGGCACTTCAAGTGCTCAACGTCAAGGAAGGTCTCTGGAATGTTGGTTTCCATAGGGTTGATACTGTTCTCAGGGTACCTGACAGCATGTCCCCTGAGCAAAGTAGGAATAAAATCGGATGGCCCAAAGTAGTATTTCTTCCAGAGCAGTGACAGTATTGAAAGAAAAGAAGGAGATGTACATAAGTGAAATGTAACATGGGACGAGATACAAGCTCATGGTAATCATTGGAAAGAGAGCAGGAGATTGGGCGGGGTTTCAAATTGCTGGTTTTCCCATGGTTAGAATATCTTGGTTGTCTGGTGACTTCCCGGTTGTACTAGCTCAAAGTCAGGGTGAATTATCTGTGGATTTCCTCCCCAGCAGAGGAGCTTGCCGACAGAGTTCCTAGCTCGATAGCCAAGGGAGGTGCGGGGCCAGTAGATGGGAACAGTTTTTAACAAGCTTATTGTTTGCGGCAGAAAGCAGACCTCCAGGATGCCTCAGTTATAATGCTCCAGAATTCAGAGTGAAAAGCCTCAGGGTCAGCTTAGCTTGCTTCTAGAAAAGACATGGAGGGGCAAAACTGGGGAACGGAGGTGGGGTTGAGGGGTGAGCAGGTCGAGGATCCTTTTATAGGCCTTCCGGCATGGCTCACACAGCCCAGCTTCCGGGAAACAGCTACTTCTAAAGATAATCTAGATGTGCAAATATAGGTATTTATTGAATACATTCATTTATTCGGGAATGACTAAGGTGCTTCGGGGCGTAGATGATTTCAGCGCAGTCTCAAGAGTTCAGTTAGAGAAGCCAACCGGGTTTCCGTTGGCATTCTGGAACATCCACGCTTTTCTCTGGTAACAGACAGCGGCGTGTCACAAGGAGCCCTACCCTCCGGGGACAGCCCCGAACTGAACCGACGAGCAGCTGAGCCGCCCTGTTCTCACTTTGCTAAACATTCGTGTGCTGAGACTGGACGAGGGAGAAATAGAAGACGGAGGTGAGCAGCGTCCTGACGAATGTCAAGGGCTCGGCGGATCGGATGGCAGGCGTCGTCGCTGTTCTTACGTCTCAGATGACCAGACGTTTCCGAGGCGGTCTTGACTTTTCACGGCAGTTTTTGGTTCACGGCAAAATCGCGTGGAAGGTGCAGGGGTTTCCTACACGCTCCGCGCCCTCACACGCGCACGACCTCTCCGGTTATCAGCATCCTGCGCCCGGGGCGAGACCTTGGCTACGTTTGATGAACCCACGCGGACACCTCACTGGCACTCAAAGTCCCCAGTGTACCTCAGGGGTCACACTTGGTGTTGCACATTCTAAGGGTTTGCACAAACGTGCAGTGACACGTACCTCCCATTCTGCTACCCCACAGAGCGGTTTTATTGGCCTAAAAATCCTCTGTGCTCCACCTGGCACCCCCCGCGCCCCTCCGGTCCCTGGAAGCCACCCATCCTTTTACCCTCTCCACAGTTTTGCCTCTTCCAGAATGTTACAGAATTGAAATCATACAGTATGTCAATGTCACCTTTTCAAATTGGCCCTTTTCACTTAGCAATATGCATTTAAGGTCCCTCCACGTCTTTTCACGGTTTGAGGGCTCACTTCTTTTTAGCCCTGAATAACCTTCCATTGTGCGGATGGACCACACTTTATGTATCCGTTCATGTCCTGAAGGACATCTTGGTCGGTAGAGTCTTAAATTAGAGAATTTGAAAAAATTTCATGAACTGCTATCTTCTCTTTTGACTTAACTTATGCCTAACTCCCGGGTCAAGGCCCCTTCTTTTTTTTTTTTTTTAATGTTTATTTTTTTATAATTTTTTTTTAACATTTATTTATTTTTGAGACAGAGAGAGACAGAGCATGAACGGGGGAGGGACAGAGAGAGAGGGAGACACAGAATCGGAAGCAGACTCCAGGCTCTGAGCCATCAGCCCAGAGCCCGACTAGGGGCTCGAACTCACAGACCACGAGATCGTGACCTGAGCTGAAGTCGGACCCTTAACTGACTGAGCCACCCAGGCGCCCCTAATGTTTATTTATTTTTGACAGAGACAGAGTATGAGCAGGGGAGGGGCAGAGAGAACCAGAGACACAGAATCTGAAACAGGCTCCAGGATCTGAGCTGTCCGCACAGAGCCCGATGCCGGGCTCGAACTCACAGACCGCGGGATCATGACCTGAGCTGAAGTCGGACGCCTAACCGACTGAGCCACCCAGGCGCCCCATGTCAAGGCCGCTTCTTGAAACGGTTTCCAGTGTCAGGTTCCAGATGTGATAAGCAAAATAAAGGTTAATCCTGAGTGCATAGATATTAGTCAAAAAGAAAAAGAGTGTGAAAACTACTTACATTCATTAATAAAAAGTTTGGTATCCTTACTTGATTTTGTGATGTATCATTATGCTAAACACACACACACACACACATACCCTGAAGTTCGGTAAAGCAAAGCAAAGCAAAACAAAATAAAACAAAAACAAGTGTTTTTGTCAGCAACCACGACACAATAATTTGCTGAAATTCCCTCTTAATTATTTTTCTCTAAGTTTTATGCCCACTTTATTAGGGTAGCAGAATTCTAACATCAGCCCCAATGACCCCTGCCTCGTCTACTCCCTCCTGCGGTGTGTGGAACCACCCGTGAATCAGATGCCACATCACTACCACGATTGGGTTATGTTACACAGCACAGTTGACTTTAAGAAAGGGAGACTGTACTTGGTGGGCCTGACCTAACTGAGTGAACTCTTAAAGGACTTGAAACATGAAAGGGATTTGATGCAAGAGAGACTTTTGCTGGCCCTGAAATGGAGGGGGCCATGTGCTAAGAAATGAGAACAGCCTCTAGGAGCTGAGAATGAGACATGGCTGACAGCTATTTCCCCAGAAATGGAGACCTTGGTCCTAGAAAGAATTAAATTCTGTCAACATCCTGAGTGTGCTTGGAATCAGATTCTTCTCAAGAGTCTCTAGAAATGAAAATCCCTAATAATATATTTTAAAACTCTGAGAGTTCTTCTGTCTTCTCTGATTTCTAAGATAGAATCCCCAGGGATTCTTTAGTTTTCACGGATGCAATGATTGTTTTTTTTTTAATCTGTCTGATGGTATAATTATAGATTTTTAAAATCAACCTTATCATGCCATAAACTCCCCACAGTAACGTGCATCCGTTTTAGGCGTGCGGTTCAATGAAGTTTGACAAGTACATACACTCTGTTCCTTCAGCCACAGTCAAGGTATTGAACACTCTCATCAGTACAAATTGTTCTCTGTGCTTCTTCCCAAATACCCGCCAGCCCCAGGCCCCAGGGAGCAGCCGATCTGCTTTTTGTCGCCGTAGATCAGTTTTGCCTTTCCCAGAGTTTTACATGAACGGCGTCGGTCAGCCTCTACTCTTATGTGTTCGTGTTGTAATTACGCTGCTCAGCCTAACGCTTTTGAGATCCATTCTTCCCTTGCTGCACGTAACATGAGCTCACTGCTTCCTATTCTGAGCACTCTTCCTCTGTGTGAATACGCTACATTTGTCTATTCCATTGTATACCTTTTGTCTTATTTCAGTTTGGGGCTGTTATGAATAAAGCTGCTACAAACAGCTTTCTTTTTGTAAGAAGAACATTCTTTTTTGTTAAAGTAGGCTTCACGCCCAGTGCACAGCCCGCCAGGGGCTTGAACTCATGACCCTGAGGTCAACACCTGAGCTGAGATCAAGAGTCAGACGCTTAACTGACCGAGACACCCAGGCGCCCCTGCTATAAACATTCTTGGGTAAGTGTTTGCGTGGACATATATCTTCATTTCAACTTAAGTGAACGTAGAGGAGTTGCAGGGTTGTATATCCAACATATGGTTAGCTTTGTAAGAAACTGCCCAAGTATTTTCCAAAGTAATTGTATAATTTTACATTCCTACCAACAACCTATCAGCGTTTAGTTACTTTGTATCTTCACTAACAGTATTGTCTGCCTTTTTTTTTTTTAGTGTTTATTTATTTATTTATTTATTTTGAGAGAGAGACAGAGTGTAAGCAGGGGAGGGGCAGAGAGTGAGAGAGAGAGAGAGAGAGAGAGAGACAGAATCTGAAGCAGGCTCCAAGCTCCGAGCTGTCAGCACAGAGCCTGACACGGGGCTCGAACTCACAAACCGCGAGATCGTGGCCCGAGCTGAAGTTGGATGCTTAACGGACTGAGCCCTCAGCCGCCCCTAAGCCTTTTTATTTTAGCCATTCTAGTGGATGTGGTGGTATCTAATACGGTTTTAACTACCATATCTATGGTGATTAGGTTTTATCAACTTTTAAAAATTATTTGTCCATTTTCGATTTCAATGATTTCTGCTCCAATCTGTGTGATTTCCTTCCTTCTACTTACTCTGGGCTTCCTTTTTTTTTTTTTTTTCTAATAGCCTCTTAAAGTCTTCACTGAATGTCTGGGATGAGAACACTCAGCTCCCCCATTTTAGCTGGTCTGAGAGCTCAAATACCACTTTGTGTTGTGTGAGGCCTAGGGGAAGCTGGGTTTGAACCCCCCCATTGTCTATCACCTGGCCTTGTAGAGTTTCACCGGATGTGAGTCTGACCTAGGGCTCAGCCAAGTCTTGAGGGATCCCCTCTGTGGATTTCTGGAGCCTTCTTCAATCCAACTTCCCCCTCCTTAGAGGTCTACCTTCCAACATCCGCTGCCTCTGGCTCTCTAAACTTCATCTTCGCCAGACTCTGCACAGGATCCCCCTCTTTGCACCTGCCATCCAGTTATTCCCAGGCAGATAACGGGCAATCATAGAGGTCTCTTTCTTTGTTTCCTTTCTTTCTAGGATTTCACGCCTGTCCTATCTGATGCCCGATATCTGAAAAATAGTCGTTTCTTATATTTTGTACAATGTTCTAGTTTTTGATGAGAAGGAAGGACCAATCCTTGTTTTTCCACGCCGACCAGACGCAAAACTTCCTTCACTATAGATCCTTAAGTTTTCTCTTGTCCACGCACCCTTCGTTTGTTGAGGTCTCTTGCCTTTGTGGTAGAGGCTTTCCCCACATATCAGTGTTCCTTGGGTGTCCATAGTCAACAATGAAGCGTGACAAAACTGATCTGAAGCTCTGCATGGACGAGCAGGGCTGATGGTGCTCAATTTAGGGTGATGGATGGGAACCCGACTTTTTCATTGGCAAATCCTCATGTATCAGTAATGCACGGCGGTTTCTTTTAAAGATCGCCAATAACGTAGGCGACGAATTCTCCAATCTTCTGTCTGAAATTATAAGCCTTGCTGCTGCTAGACTTAGGAAGTAGATTTTCTATAAGTTTCCCTCTTTTCAGTATGGTATGACTTCTCACTTTTACCCTCCACTGTCCCAAGACTCAGTTCTTTTTTTTTTTTTTAAGTTTACTTATTTATTTTGAGAGGGAGAGAGAGGGAGAGGGAGAGGGAGAATCCCAAGCAGGCTCTACACCATCAGGGTGAAGCGAAACATGGGGCTCGAACCCACCGACCATGAAATCATGACCAGAGCAGAAACCAAGAGTTGGACGCTCAACCAACTGAGCCACCCACACACCCCAAGACAATCCTTTTGTTTCACTCTCCAAAGAGTGAGCCTCCAGTCTTGGGCAGCTGGAGGGGTTGGTGGGGGTGGTAGTTGACCTGCTGCGTGAGTTTGGAGGAGGGAATCTGAGTGCTGAGTATCAACCCTCCTGGTTTTTCTTGCTTTCTCATTCTGCAGTTTCTGCATGCACACATAATTTGTTTCTGGTTCCTGAGATTTTTCTCGGGGTCTGCTATAGATATTACCTTGCTTTTTATTTGCTTTCTCTCTGCTGGTTTAGAATTTATCTTTCTTTGGTCTGTTAAGTCAGTTACCATTCCCCCATTGGCTTCCCCACTTTGCAAAATGTTGAATGTTCTTATTTGCTACCAACTCTTATTTTTTTGTCCTTGGGGTTTTATGCATTTTTACGTAAATTCAGAGACTATTTTTAAGAGCGGTTTTAGATTTGCAGAAAAACTGACTAGAAAGTACAGAGTTCCCATATACTCCCTGTGAAGGAAAAAAAAAATGGCTTTCCTCTTTTTGTGCAAGGGAAAAACCCGGTTCTTCTCTACTGGGTCTTTCTTATTTTTACAGGGACATTTCATTTCTGACACCACCGGTCACCGAATGCATAGGATTCTCCCTACAGCAAGCAATTCCTGGGTGTCCTACAACGTAATTCAATTCTGACCTGTCTACCTGGAGATCGTTTGGATCCCACAGGTTAAGGGCTCAGTCCCTTAAGACGATTCCCGTCCCACTTCGGATGCCAATCACTAGTAGGTTCCCACGTTACCTATGACTGCTGTCCAGTTTGGCTACAAATCAGAGATTCCCATGATCCCCTTCTCGTGTTCAATGAATTTGCCAGAGCATCTCACAGAGCTCTCACAGAAACACTTACATTCACTAGTTTATTAAAGGGTGTGATAAAGGACACAGGTGCACATACAGGTGAAGAGATACACGGGGTGGGGTCTGGGAGGCTCCAGGGAACAGGACCTTCTGTCTCCGTGGAGTTGGGGCGCGTCCCCCTCCTGGTGCGGGTATGTTCCAAACTCCATACTACTGGGATTTTATGGAGGCTTCCTCACGTAAGTATGATCAATGATTAACTCCCTTTCCAGCCCCTCTTCCTTCTCTGGAGGATGGGGTTGGGGTGAAGCTGGAAAGTCCAGGCTTCTAAGCATGGCTGTCTTTCAGGTGACCGGCCCCATCAAGGAGCCACCAGGAACCTGCCCAGAGTCGCCTCATTAGAACAATAGATGCTCCTGGCGTTCTTATCACTTAGGAATTTATGAGGGTTTTAGGAGCTCTGCCTGACGGACAGGGTCAAAGACCAAATAGTAGAACAATAGATTCTCCTGGCTTCTTATCACTTATCACTCTAGGAGATCGCTGGAGTTCTAGGAGTTTAGTGCCAGGAACTGGGGGGAGAGACCAACTTACACATTTTCTATTCTCTCACACCCCCTCACTCTCCACCCACGTAATTTCCCCTACTGTTAACATCTCACATTAGTTTGGTACATTTGCTACAACAGACGAGCCAATATCGATACCGTATGATTAACCAAAGTCCACAGTTTACATTAAGGACCCATGTTTGTTTGTTTGGTTTGCTTCTCTTCCAAGGCGCTGGGAAGAAGCAGCAGTCTATAAACACAAGAGTTAAATCCTCTTGTGTTCCACAGAAAGTCCTCTCTCTAGCCTTCTGGCTACCCCAGTTCTGGAGTTCCCTGCATCCTGCTTACTACCCCTTCTTTACCGATTCTTACTCATCAGCCCGCCGTCATTGATCTTCTTCCCTCATTAGTTTACTGAAATCCATCTCTCCAAAGAAAACAATTCTTCCCTTACTGCTAAATGCAGGTAATACGCGTTATCCCTTATCACACTGGACTGTTCACAGCACAGGACACTGTTCCCCCTCGCCCCTTGCTTGAAATATTATTTTATCACGTCTTCTCGCTTTCTGGTCTCCGGCTAGTTCTGTCTGCTGGTTGCTACTTCCCTGGCTCTCCGCTAGCCATTTTCTGAGATGTCCCTACCGATCCCTGCCCTTGATATCACACAGTGAAGTCGCTTCCCTCACTGACCTGGATCGATCCACTGATCCAAGTGGCCAGGGGAATACAGACTGCTTCGTGAGGGTTCCACGAAGCACCCACATAATTCACCATTATATCCTCTGACAAACAGAAAGTGCTCACATTTGTTGAATTTGCCGAGGCTCCTCTCCTCCCTGTAGGGCTCTCCTCCCCCACCCTCACCTCTATGAATTTCTATGGCACTTTACTGGACCCATCATCTGGCACTTAACACGTTTTGCATTTATTTTTAGTATTTTCTAAAATTGTTCAATTCTATTAGAGTCAATGAATTCAGACCTGCTATGTGGCTGGCACCAGACTCCTTGCAGGGCAATCAAAGGTCACCGTAACCTTCCTCCTGGAAAGCGGGCACCTTGTGGGCGGGTGGGGACAAGCCCTGACTATCTGTGAACTGCCAACGGCACACAGACCAAGAGCCTGGTCAAGTGGTGGAGTGAAACCAACCCTGGCCTGCAAATATCAAATTCTAGGTTCGACCTTTGACTCTTACAAGCTCTGTGACCTCGAGCAAGTCACCCCACAAACCTGAACTTATTTCCTCGTTGCGATAAAGACACAGTCATTACAGTTTCTAACCTGTCGGAGGTCATCAGTTGTTAGACGCACCATGGATTCCAGAGCAGATTTTGTGCTTGTGTTGGGTGGGTGGGGGGGTGTGTGTGTGAGAAGCACGATGTTCACTGTCTACGCCAATTATAAAATGCATTCGGATTTCACGAACATTAAAATGAGCAAAAGTGCTTCTTTGAATCCAGGCAATAGTAGGTCCACGGAAGCGATCAGGTGTTCTGAATATGGAAAACCACTGTGTACCTGTGAGCTCTGACTATGGCACACTAAAGAGGTATTTTCTGAATTAATGGCTGAGTTGCTTTTTCCTTCTTGCTTGCTCAGTCTTACCTGTGAAGGATTTGCTGGGATCATTATTAAAATTTCAAGCATACATAAAAGTGAGAGCAATGAGCTCCCCTGTACCCGTTACCCAGAATCAACAAAAATCAGTACAAATGCACACTTGTTTCATCTGTAGCCCTATTTAGTTCTCCACCCCGCCCTGCCAACACCCCCTTGGATTGTTTCTTCAAACCTATCATTTACAGATACTTTTTAAAAGTTTATTTATTTATTTTGAGAGAGAGAGATAGCATGAGCAGTTGGGGGGCAGAGAGGGAGAGAGACAGAATCCCAAGCAGGCTCCACACTGTCAGCACAGAGCCTGACTCGGGGCTCGATCTCATGAACCGAGAGATCATGACCTGAGCCAAAACCAAGAGGCAGACACTCAACTGACTGAGCCACCCAGGCACCTCCCAGCAAGTGCCCTCCTTAATGCCCGTCACCCATTTAGCCTGTCCCCCTCCCCATCACCGCTCCAGCAACCTTCTCTTAATCGAGGCGGGGATGAACAGAAGTCAAAGGACAGTTTTGCTGAGTTTGCAGCATCGGAGGGGCGGGTAGAGTTTGGTCAACAGGCACCCACTCCAGAATCAGACATGCATTCTCTAAGCTGGCAGGGGACATTTGCTGCTCGCCGGCTTACGCAGCATTATAAACCAGGCTCCTTGGAGTTCTCCGCTTGCTATTCTGACACATATTTGAGTTTTATACCCAAGAAGTAAATGATCTCCAAAATCAGCCAGTCATTTCTGAGTAGCGAGAGAAGAGATTCATTTGAATTCATGCCTTTAAAGACGTGGGAGCCAATCGACACCCTTCTGCAGTGAAAAAACAAAAACAAAAACAAAAAACAAAACCTGATTCTTTTCCTGAAATCCCAGCTTTCTTTACAAGATGCTGAGGAACGCGGAATTAGAGGACTGTGATACAGCCTTTCTTTTATTCTTTCCACCACCCCAGGCCCCGGCGGGGGAGGAGAATCTTTTGTCTTTATTTTCACAAGTTACCACCTGGTTTGGAACCTTCAGGGCTATTTCTGAAGCTCCATTGGTGCCTGCCAGAAAAATCCTCTTGAGCACACACAGTTGAATGGAAGATAGTTTTGAGATGTTAATTTACATTTCTTACATAAAAAAGATACTGCATAAAGGCAATGTCTAACTTAAAGCAAGTTCCAACTTTTGAGACAAACATCAACGAGCGTGAGGCCACAAGCTTTAAAGCCAATTTTGCCCAAAACACTTATTTTGCACAAACGTGTTAAGGAGGTCTAAAGGTCTGAGATGAAGTCCTGCCCTCAAACTGCCCACAGTCTAGTTGGACAGACAAACCCAAGCTCAGGGAACAATCCAAGAGTGAAAGCGCAAGTCTGGACAAATACACAAGCCATGAACGAAGGCACCGTATGGCTGGGCTTACAAAAGTGTTTCGGGTAATATGTTCTAGTGGTTTTGAATGGAGGGATCACAGTGCTCTGAAAAACCCTGAAAATCGTCACAAGGAAGGTACACATTGGGCTGGAATCGAGAACGTAGGTACAAATCAGATAACCTTAAGGGGAAGGGGAAAGCAAGTAGCCTTGGAGAGAGTCCGCTTGGGGAGGACAGAGGTTAAGAAACGTGGCGAAGACAGCCCTGGGAAATGCCTTCACGGTGATGCCAGGCTGAGAGGCCGAAGATTACTCTCGCGGACCCAAGGTCCACAGCAGGATTTAAGGCTAGGGGGTTCCCTTTCCTCCCTCTCCTCTCTCTGTCCTTTAAAAACAGAGCCTGATTTGACACAGGCATTCCCAGCTGCCAGGAAAGAAAGCGGCAAAAGGAGGGGCTCAAGAACGTTCCTGGCCCCAAAGTGGTCTCTCTGGGGGTGGAGCCCCGAGAGGTCGGAGGGGTCAGGTAGGATCACAGCTCAACGCAGCCTCACTCGGGCTTTGGCGACTCTGCCCGGGGTGAAAGGAGGTTCCGCAGCAGGTGAAAGGCTTTTTCCAAAGCGCCCCCTTGGATTCCAGGGTGCTGAGATTGCTGACGGCGCTACGGGGCGCCCGCCGAGCGCTCTCTCTCGCGCTCGCTCTCTCTCTCTCTCTCTCTCTCTCTCTCTCACACACACACACACACACACACACACGTGTCTTCTCCCCATATGGTTAGCGCTTCCAGGTTTCGTCTAGCTCCTGCTCACCAGAAATAGAAAATTAATCACGCCGAAGAACCGACAGCGGGGCTCAGGGAGGGCTGGGAAGGGAAAGTGCGCAAAGGGGGCCCAGAGAGCAAGCTGTCCGCGCAGACGGCTCTGCGGAATCTGCGCGCACCCGCAGTCTCGCGTTCTCCGGAGCCCGCCGGGAGGTGGGGACAGGGGACCCGGGGGCCCAGGCACCCCCGGCTCGCCTTCCGCGCAGCCAGCAGATGGCTCCCGGGCCCGCGCTCCCCCCCGCTCCGTCGCCCCTTCTCCAGACGCAGGGCCGGGGCGGTCGGGGAGGGAGGCCGCAGGGAGGGGCGCCCGCCCGCAGCCCCGCAGCCCCGCAGCCCCGCAGCCCCGCAGCCCCGCAGCCCCGCAGCCCCGCAGCCCCGCAGCCCCGCAGCCCCGCAGCCCCGCGCAGCGGCCTCCTCCCCCGGGCGCTCCGCGCAGGAGGCCGGCCCGGGACGCGTGCGGAGGCCGGCTCTCGCGAGGTGAGGAGGAGCGCCGGCGGAGGCGGTGGAGGAGAGGCGGGAGGAGCAGGAGCAGGAGGAGCAGGAGGAGGGCGAAGAGCAGGAGCGGTAGGAGGAGGCGGCGCAGGAGCAGGAGGAGCAAAGGAGGAGGAGCAGGAGGAGGGGGAGGAGCAGGAGCGGGAGGGGGACGGAGGAGGTGCGGCCGCAGGAGGAGGCAGAGGCGCCGGGGGAGGAGCAGCAGGAGGAGGGGGAGCAGGGGGAGGGCCGGAGCCGCCCCCGCCCAGCCCGGCGGGAGCCGAGGAAACCCCGGCCCCGCCGCGGCGCCGCTCCGCCCACCCCCTCCGCACGCCTTCCGCCTTCACCTAGGGCCGTAGGTGCGGCGCGGGGCCGAGCGGCAGGAGCGGCGCCGGGAGCCGCAGCCGCAAGCCGCAGCCGGAGCCGCGCGCCCGCCCCGAAGCCCGCGGGTCTCCGTTCCGCCGCCGGCAGCTGCGGGGGGGCGTCATGTAGCGGCGGACCCACCTCGGATTTGCAACTCTGTCTCTGTCTCTCTCTCTTTCTGGAGGGGCGGGGGGCGCGGCCAAATTGTATCTCCGCCCTCGCTCTCTCGCCTCCCCCGGGTGCAGGCTGCATCCGCCTCTAAAAATTGAGGGGCTCGGGGAGGGCGGGGGGCCGCGGATCGGCGTGGGACCGGCTCTGCCCCCGCGCCCGGAGGGCCACCATGACCGACGAGAGCGCCGAGGTCCCCGGGGAGCTGACAGGTAAGAGCCGCGCGGCCGCCGGCCGCCGCGCGCCCCTCACCTCCGCCGCCGGCCCGCGGGTCCCGCGAAGTCGCGGCGCCCCCTCAGGTCGCCGCCGTGCCGGGCGGGGCGCCGGCAACTTTGCTCGCGTCTCGCCGCCCGGGAAGCCGAGTCCGGGGAGGGCGGCCGTGGGCAGCGGCGGGGGCCCCCGGAGCCCCGGGGCGCCTCCCCAGCCGCGGCCGGTGGGGGTGGGGGTCGAGGTCGGCGGAAGCGCGGCGGGGGCGGGCCGCGCGGGCTGGGGAGTCCTGGAAGCGAGGAGCACCCCTGACGGCCACCAGCTCACTGCCCCAAACTCGGGGAAGTCCGGGAACGGCCAGCACGGGGGGCGGGGGGCGAGCGCACGGCGGGGTCACCTCCCGCACCTGCCGGGCACCCCCCACTGGAGCACCCCCCCACCCCCCGCCACACGCACACGCGGGGAGGGGGCGCTGCTCTGGGGTGCGCCCCGAGCCCGGCGAGGCGTGGCTTCGCCCAGCCCAGCGGCGGCGAAGGGGTTACAGGACTGACGCAAACGCGGGCCGAGAAACTGAGGGTTAATGACTCCAGCTTATTTTCATAATAGTTAACCTACCGATTCTGCCCATCCCGGAGCCCTGGGAACCTGTGTGTAGTGCCCTGTGCAAGGTGACCTATTGTTTGGGTCCCTTGAGTGTTTTTTTTTTTTTTTTTGATCGGCGAGGGGGTGGGGGGCTTTGGGCTGGGTTCCACCTCTTGGGGTTTAACTTAATTATGTGGAGGGTTAAAATGGCAGAACTAAACTGAGGTGAGACAGAGTGTTTTTGAAAACCCACCGTTTAAGCGTGTGTGTGTGTGTGTGTGTGTGTGTGTGTGTAGCGTGTTGTGTTTTAACCAGGTATGTGTGTCTGCGCGTTTTGAGCCCCTGTGGCCTGTGCTCCTGACTGTAGGATCCTTGGCGCACTGCAGGGAAGGATGCTGTTTAACGGGTGCTGACAGCAGGAGGAAGTTGTGCCTGCCTGTTCATGTGCACTTGAGAAACTCGCCCCTCTGTGACTCCTTTTAGCCGGAATGCTTCGGAGGAGTTTCTGTGCTTTTCCATTGCTCACTTAACTCAGCAGGTGAAACTTGATGTGAAGGAGCTGTTGCTAGGTTTGTATGGATGCTTCTGCTTTTGTTGAATTAGAAAAAAAAAAAAAAAAACCAAACAAACCTCAAAACGCAAACGTAATTTCTTACCCAAACTTAGGACCTGAAGTTACCGGGCCCTTCCCCCACTCTGGCCTCTCCTGTCTCCCCAACCCTGTGGAGTCGGCTCCTGAGATAAAGCATCAGCTGCCTTTGCTGGAGCGAGTGGCCCATCCGGTTCTGGGAGGCTGAGATCTTCCCAGCACCCCTCTGGGAGGAGAAAACCAATGCCCACAGTCTCTGAAGATGCCTGCAGAGGTCCTGAGAAAGTTTGGGGGAGGGCTGGCCTCCTTGGCCAGGGGACGAGGGCAGTTAAAGACGTTGGTGGATTTGTGAGTTAGTTGTCCTTGAGCCTGGTAATGAAAAGGTTAGGTAGTTACTTAGACGAGGGAGAGAGAGAGAGCGAGAGAGAGAGAGAGAGAGAGAGAGAGAGAGAAGGGAAGGGATGGAAATAAGATACCTGGTTTATGTTGATGGTTCTCAAAATAAATCCTTTGGTATGTTTTAAAAGTTGATTTAATCCTTATCTAGAAATGGAATGTGTGCTTATTGAGTCTTGCCCAGCTCACATGTCTTTCAACCAAGTGACACATACTTTTGTGACATGCCCAGTATGATTTTTCTGGGCCTCTATACGGCCCGATTCGTCTGGGATGGGGGAAATTCCTAGGAAGAAGCACTGCTTTCCTCTCATTGCAAGTGCTGAGACTTCCGTTGCCATCGAATCAAAATGGCAACTGTGTGAAAACCTCAGCTTATTCCCTTAAGCTAATCCCCGAAGGTGTTTAAAAAATGTACTGCGTATCTCTCTGATTATGAAAGAAATACGGGCTTGCTATAAAAAAATTTAAACGCTGACGAGGATGAGAAGACTGTCCTCGGCCGTGGTGCCTCTCCGAGGTGGTTGCTTCTGACCTTTTGGAATCTAACTTTCCAGTCTCCTTCTGTTCTGAAGTCCATTTCTGACACTCCTCTCCCACAGGCCTCTTGTGGGGGGGTGGGGGGGGGGGGAAGAAGTCTGATCACACCCAGAGCTGGCTGGAGAGCTCCCAGGGCACAGAGGTTCCCCACTTGTCCCCTTTCCTCCCTAACATCCCAGCTCCTCTTTGTCAGTCCCTGAACAAGCTGCATTTTCCCTTGTTTCCTGCCCTTCTTGCTGTGGGCACAGCTCCTCCCTCCTCTTTTTTGCTCTTTAAAAAAAAAAAAAAAATTAAAAAACAGATTTATTTATTTTTGAGGGAGTGCAAGCCGGGGAGGGGTAGAGACAGGGGGGACAGAGGACCCAAGATGGGCTCTGCACAGACAGCAGAGAGCCTGATATGGGGCTTGAACCCATGAACCTCAAGATCATGACCTGAGTCAAAGTCAGATGCTCAACCGACTGAGCCACCCAGGCAACTGGTCCCCTTCTTTGCTCCTATCTAACTTGGTGGCTCTAAACTTTTGTGGTGGGTTTCCAATAAGGATATTTGATTACCCCTTCATAAACACGTATTTATTAAGCTACATACATACTTCATTTAGCATGTATAATTTAAAGTTTATTTATTTTGAGAGAGAGAGAGAGAGAGAGAGACACACAGCATGAGTGGGGGAGGGGCAGAGAGCACAGGAGAGAATCCTAGTCAGGTCCTTGCTGCCAGTGCAGAGCCCGACTTGGGCCTTTAACTCATGAAACTGCAGATCATGACCTGAGTCAAAACCAAGAGTCGGACGCTTACCCGAGTGAGCCACCCAGGCACCCCCAGCATGTATAATTTAAAAACATAAACTGAAACATTGCAAAGATAAATAAAACTTCTGTGTTCTTACTGCACCTCGGTGAATTATACATTGCATTTTTTTAAATTCTTTTTTTTAACGTTTTTATTTATTTTTTGAGAGAGAGAGAGAGAGAGAGTGCACGCACACAAGCCGGGGAGGAGCAGAGAGAGAGAGGGAGACCCAGAACTTGAGGCAGGCTGCGGGCTCTGAGCTGTCAGCACAGAGCCTGACGCGGGGCTCGAATCCACGAACCATAAGATCCTGACTCGAGCTGAGATCCAGAGTCGGATGCTTAACCGACTGCACCATCCAGGCGCCCCTGGACACCCTGCTTTGGACCAGTGGTGTCTTTCCTACTCTTTCAAGATTCAGCTCAGGAGTCCCCTTCTCCCTGAAACCTTCATGAACCTCCTTGTCTGTGATCTCATGGTAGCAAGTGCAGATTTTTCTAGAGGCGTCTGTCTGCGGCCTCTAGACCGTAAGCACCTGTGGAAGGCAGGGCCCTCTCTATCCCTGCATCTACAGAACATTTGGCACGCGGGAGCTATTCCTGTGGACATATATTTTGGATTGAATATATGAATAAGCCTATACGATTATACTGTAGAATACAGAGCTATGGGAGTATAGAGGAGGTTGCTATATTTTGAGGTACACTAACCGGGAGAGGAGGGAAAGGGCATCTCAGGAAAGGGAATAATACCTACAAAATCCTAAGGGCGTGCAACATGGAGACGATAGGGATGGAGAGTCGGGTTGCTAAGAGATTTCTAGCTTCATCAGTGGCCAGAGGAGGGGTGGGGGAAGAGAACGAGTGTGATTTGGCACCTGTTCCATTTGGAGTACTCCCTGGAGTCCCAGGAAGACCTTCCTGCCACCGTGCCCATTTTGAAGTCTCCCCTCCTCTCTCAGCTCCTCCTCTTTGCTCAGCATCTGAGCACCCAGTATGAAGCACATAGCAGGTGTTCATTAAATACGTGGTGACTGATAGCTATCAGCCTTGTTACAATAAGCTAAACAACAACAACAATAAGAACAAACAAAAATACTCCTTCGAATGCTCTCTCCTCCCCAGTGCCTTTTTTTTCTTACCAATAAAAGACTATAACGGAACGATTCTCTCCTTTCAGAAAGCATAAAGGACGTTATTGGCAGAAAGATAAAAATTGCAGTGAAGAAGAAAGTCAAGTTGGAAGTTAAGGGAGACAGAGTTGAAAACAAAGTGCTGGTAAGTATTCTCGTTTCTTAAAACGTTTGGAAGTGAAAGTGTTTTTCCTCTTCATTGTTTTGATTGCTTAATTTCCAGGCAACTCAAGTGCTGTGATTCACATTTAGTTCGAAAGTTCTGAGGGCCATTTTGTCTTGGGTTAATTGGAATATCTGGCCATTGAAAGTGAACGGTAGGGCATTTACAGTTTCGAGATTGCAGTGTTGACAATTGTATTTGTTAAAATTATCACAGTCACCCACGTTGAGGTCATCTACAGCCTGTTTTCCAGTTACTCAGTTTGATGTGAGCTGAAGCTTATTTAAAGTTATCCTTGCTGTGGCGGATTGCGTGATTTTATTTGTGAGGACTTAGGGAAGCGTTTAAAAAATTTGTGTCATGTTAGTTGAACTACGTAAGTGTTCTCAGATGTGACGTGTGAGTCACTGTTACTGGAAAGAAAACACCTGTCATTTCACATGGATGTTTGGTATTTCGAAGGGAGCTGCTTGTGGCAGGCGGTATCCGCCAGCACTGAGACTGAACTTGGGGTCCCCCCAGCGTGTGGGGTTGCTGCCGGGGACCCGGGGATTGGACCGTGTGCTGGTCAGAGTGGGGAGGTCATTGTCAGTGACTGGGCTGTACCTTTAGAGAAGCGAAGAGCCCTTTGTGGTATTCTAGTGGCTTCTAGGTTGAGACTGTGGGGAACCTTGATTTAGCCTTGGGGGAATACATGTTGTTTGTGTTTTTGTCGGAGAGAATATTCTGTTTCTCTTTTTATCGTAGGAAATTCTCCAGCCCCGTCTTGTTTATCGACCACAGTTCCCCCCACACCTCTTGGAGTATTTTAAAACAAATCCCAACCACGTGTCATTGGAAAGAGAATACTTTTAATATTCTGTTTCATTAGTTGAAGTTGCCACAGAAAGAACGTGAAGTGTCTTTCTGATAACATCTGTCTTGAGAATCTTCTCGAATATCTAACTACCTTCCCTGTAGATGGAAGGATTATGCTCTTGATGGGTGACTTCTCTTTCTCTGTGGGCTACGTGTATGAGTTGGGATGGCAGAGAAACTGAAGGGGGAAAACTTGATTGAGTGGCTTTGGCCCTGGTACCCAGTGTGTTCATGTAACCTGCATAATTAGAGTTACCCATAGCAGAAATGATTGGGGCCGTTATTCTGACTTATTTTGCTTTAATAAAGAGTAATTTTTGGGGGCGCCTGGCTGGCTCAGGTGGTAGAGCATGGGGCTTTTGACCTTGGGGTCATGAGTTCAAGCCCCACGTTGGGTGTAGAGATTGCTTATGTAAAGAAACCGACGAAAATCCTTTAAAAACAAGAGTAAAAGAGTACATTTCCTCAGAGTGTATTTTACCTGATGTCGTAGGATAGTGGTACTTTGGGGGGTTGGGAGTGTGGAGAGAAGAAATTTTGTTTCTGCTCTTTGTTGTTTTATACGTTTAAAGTACATCTTTACAAGACGGATCCCCCTTTATAGGATTTGAGGGGTAGTCGTCCAGTGGTCCTTGCTACAAAGGTCTGGCATTATTGGGTGTGGATACCGTTCATGTTGAGAACGAGTGCACGCCATGAGGGAGATCTACAAAGTGAAAATTTCAAAGACAAATTTAAGTGTCCAGTATGACAAGATTGGGACCTTTACAAGCAGTTATGATTAAGTACCTGATGTGGAGACCACCCCCCCCCCCCCCCCCCCGATCTTAACGTAAGCTGGTTAAGATTCTAGCCAAATTACACGTCTTTGTAAGCATTTATCTACCCAAGTCAGGAACTTAAATACTTTCTGGTAGCTTGGTATAGACTTGTTTTAGCTGTTCCTTACATGCATGGGCAGGAATTATTAATAGAAATAGAGTCTGACAATCTTAATGGAAATATTCAAGTTTGAGCAAGATGGTCAGCGACAGACCTTGACGTGGTTGACTTTGGAGTGTCTGAATTTAGAGAAATTCAGTTACGTACACGAAAACACTGGGGGGAATCTCTTTATCGTTTTCATTTCTGACTTTTGTCTGGCGGTCAGTCCGCTAACATCGGTAACCAGTGAGTTGGCTTTGTAGCTTCAGTGTATCTCGAGTTTTGTTTCTTGTTCTTAGTGTCCTTCCTCAAGGCTGGGAGTTCTACGTTCTACGTTCCTTAGTTCCCTCTTTTTACCGTTGGAGACTTTATGCTCTCTGTAGCTTGTTTTCTGGAGAAGGTTTATCTTGATCTTTCTTCTCATGGTCGTGACGGCTGCTATTCACCGAACACTGACCAGGTGCTGGGCTCTCTGCTGAACATTTCATGGTGCATCAGCCGTCGCAGCCCCGAGAGGTGGGCACCCTTTACATCTCCCTTCACATTCGTAGAGGCTCCGTACGCGGCTTCGGATCGTGCGGCTAGTTAACGACAGAGCCGCGGTTTGAACCCAGATCCGCCTCCCTCAAAGCCTGTCTGCTTCACCATTATTATCAAAATAAACAGAAAACATCTTCTGGCTTGTTGAATGATTGCACCCTTTCACCCAATGGTCAGAAAGATCGGGACTCTTGCGTTTATCTGGTGGACGGGCTGAGTTGCACGTAATTTCCTGACTTACCGAGCACGTCGGTATGCCAGACGCATTGTATGTACCGGACTTCACGTAGCCAGGCCTCACCGTCCAGCTGGGGAGATAAACGTGTCAGTGGGCAGTGCTTTGAGCTAGGAGCGGGATGACCGGGATGGGGGACTGTCACGGCACATCAGAGGGACCCCAGACTCGGACTAGAAGGTGTGGAAGCCTAAGCCGACTCTTGATGTCTGAGTAGGAGTTGCCAAGGGAGGAGAGTAGAGACACGTTCTGGACAAAGGGGACAGAACGATGCCTGGAAGCCGGAGGTGTTTACGTGCCAGAGAAGCATCCAAAGTGCGGCTGGAGCACGTACGGGGTGGACAGCGGCCAGGCAGTGAGTTGACTCCTTCCCTTGCGATGGGGATATCAGGTAAAGCCGGACCGCTTAAGTAGGTCTCTTCTCACCACCTGTTTCTAATGACCTGTACCTGAACTTTATCCTCCTGTCTCCAGGGAGGCATAGGGCTCAGTGGATAAGGACCTGGCCCCTGGAGTCACACCTGGTTCAGACGGCAGCCCAGCCACTTTATAACGTTGTTAAGCTCAGTTCCTTTCTCCAATGAAACAGGTGTTCTCACAGTATCTGTTTGTAAATGGCTGCTTTGAAGATTAACCAGGATATGTCCCAGTGCTGCTTGGTGCCATGCCCAGCACGTGATACACACCCAACCAGGGATCAAAGGAGAGGAGCCAAGGGGTGCTACATTGTCTTCTCAGTGGCCCGGACGATGCCACCCCTTCTGGTGCCCGCGTGTCCACTGCCTTTGTTGAGAGGTTGTGTTCCCTGTTTGCCGGGAGGCCCGGGAGAGTTGTTTCTGGTCTGTGTCCCCTTTCCAGCAGGATGGAGTGCTGACCAGATCCCAGATTGCTGAGCAGGCTCTGCTCACATGGAAGCAGAAGTGTTGGGAGTGCAGGAGGAAGGGCGCTTGGTGGTCAGATGCGCTTGGCAGTTGGGGCGTTAAGGACAAACCAGTGTCTTTCCTGCACGGCTACCAGAGCCACTGATACATCAGTGAGTGCCGTAGAGGCCTGAGAAAGAGATGAAGTGTGTGGTCTTTCTCAGACTTCTTTGGCCAGAGACCCTACGGACCACAGGCCAGAGAGCCTACCAACCACGGGCCAGAGAGCCTACCGACCACGGGCCAGAGGCCCTACGGACCACGGGCGAGAGACCCTACCGACCACGGGCCAGAGACCCTAACGACCACGGGCCAGAGGCCCTACCGACCACGGGCCAGAGAGCCTACGGACCATGGGCCAGAGGCCCTATGGACCACGGGCGAGAGACTCTACCGACCACGGGGCAGAGGCCCTACGGACCACGGGCCAGAGGCCCTACCGACCATGGGCCAGAGGCCCTACGGACCACAGGTTAGGAAACCAGCCCAAGCTGGTGCCTCTTGGGGCAGTCAGAGGAACGGGCTGTCCATCCTGAGGAGTGCTGTTTGCAGTCAGGTCCTTACGCCCCGTACTTTTTACATGGTGGGCAGGTCCCCTGAAGGCCACGTGCTGGCACATGTCATCTGTTGCCGTAATACATTTCTCTCTTGTCTGTAGGACATGCCATTAGGAAGTCATTCTGTCTTACGCTGTTATTTCATTTCCTCATTTGCTAATTGAATCTTCACCCGATTTTTGCAATACCTGGACTTTTAAAAATATGTTTTAATTTATGTAGTTTTAATTTTTATTTGTTTATTTAAAAATTTTGAGTGTTTATTTTTGAGAGAGAGAGAGAGAGAGAGGGGGAAGACAGAGTGTGAGTGGGGGAGGGGCAGAGGGGGAGGGAGACACAGAATCCGAAGCAGGCTCCAGGCTCCGAGCTGTCAGCACAGAGCCTGACGCGGGGCTCGAACTCGTGAACCGTGAGATCGTGACCTGAGCCGAAGTCGGACACTTAACCGACGGAGCCACCCAGGCGCCCCAATTTATGCATTTTAAATTAAACTTTTCATTGATTGTAGATGGTTGTAGATTTTAACAGTTGTCAGAAGTCAGGTCCCTGGTACCCTTCATCCAGTTTGTCGTCTGTTGCAGAATTATAGCTGCGACATCACATTCAGGATATTGCCACTGATGCTGCAAAGGGCAGAACATTGCTGTCACCTCAGGGATCCCTCATATTGCCTTTCAGAGCCACACCCGTGTATGCACTTCTGTGGCCCCTGGTAGCCGCTAAGGCGTTCTCCGTTTTTATAATTTTGTTACTTCGAAAATATTACACATACGTAATCGTGTGGTATATGCCTTTTGGGGGTTGTTTTGTTCTTGTTTTTTTTTTTTTTTTTCCACTTTGGATAATTCCCTAGACATTTACCAAGGTTGTTGAATAGCATAGCCACTGTGCCTCCCCGCGCCCCCCTCCCCCACTCCAGGGACTGTTCCATGCTATGGATGTCCCCTCACCTGTTGAAGGACCTGGGGGTTATTTTCTGTTTTGGGGTTGTTATTTGGGGAATAAAATGGAGGTAAACACCGGGTTACAGACTTCCGTGTGAACACGAGTCTTCGTGTGTCCCCGGTAAATGCCAGGGAGCACAAGTGCAGGCTCATACTGGCATTGCCTGCTTAATTTTACAAGAAGCTGTCAGCTGTTGTCCCAGTGGCTGTGGGACACTGGAGTCCTGTCAGCGAAGAGTCAGTGAGCCAGCGGCCCCAAGTCTTTGACAGCATTTGGTATTGCCTCAGCCTCTCCCCTCCCCTCCCTCCCCTTCCCTCCCCTCCCCTCCCTCTCCTTTTTCCTCTCATCTTTTTCTCTTCTCCTTTCTTTTCTTTTTTTCTCTTTTCCTTCCTTTTCTGTTCTTTTCTTTTCTTTCCCTTCAGGGCTGATGGTTGAAAGAAAAACATTGTCAGGAGGAAGCAGGGTCCTTGGTGACCTCTTTCCGTCCACGTCCCTGATGCCACTTGCCTCGGAAGAGGAAGGTGGTCTCCCATCTCCCTGGTGGTGACTCTGAAGCGTGTGGAAGGTTCACCGCTGGTCTCAGCCTTGCCTTTTCTGTTTCGTTTTGGAATTCTGTCACCTCTGCCAGCCCGCTGTTCTTCCACAACCCTCACCACACGGGCCGGAAGAAGCGGGGCAGGCGGGAAAAAGCGTGTCTGCAAATGTCAGCTTCCCCGTATGTCACCTGTTCCCTCTGGAACAATTCATCCCTCGTTCTCTTACGTTCTTTTGAAGAGTCAACCCGGAATCTCTTGAATATATTTTCTTTTTGACTTTTTCTGTATAACTTCTGAGCATCTTAGTTAGGCTTGCTTGGAATAAGCCTGCGTGAACCTTGAGCATGTTGAAAAGCGTGAGGATGTTCTTTTGGGTAACGTGTACCCCTAAGATATTTTATTTATTTTTTTTTTATTTTTAAAAAAAAAAAATTTTTTTTTTTTAACGTTTATTTATTTTTGAGACAGAGAGAGACAGAGCATGAATGGGGGAGAGTCAGAGAGAGAGGGAGACACAGAATCTGAAACAGGCTCCAGGCTCTGAGCCGTCAGCACAGAGCCCGACGCAGGACTCGAACTCACAGACCGCGAGATCGTGACCTGGCTGAAGTCGGACGCTTAACCGACTGCGCCACCCAGGCGCCCCACCCCTAAGATATTTTGCTGGCAGGCTGTCTTTCAGTAACTCAAAACATACTCGACTGCTACCTGTTTGTTTTAAAAATACTTTCAAAGGGGGCCTCGCTCTCCCCTGAAAATTTTGTAAGCGTCTGGCCCACGTTAATTCTTTCCAATGTCAGGTATTCTCTGATACGGTAAGCAATGTTCCTTGAGACTAGGCCGTGTCCATTTTGCACGGCCAGACCGTGTACTCTTTCCCTCACTCCCCAGTCTCTAACGGCTGACTTGATTCAGCACGGCCTGTGGCACGGTCACTTCTCAAACATCCACTCTGGAATTTGTGTTTCGCGGCTACTTTTAGGCGACAGCAGCCTCGGCCGATGGTGTCCAGACTTTTCTTTTTTAAACCAGTGGCACCTTTTCAAAACATGTAATTTTCCAAAGAGCTTGTAAAGTCGAGACACCTTAGGAGTATTTTTTTTTTTTTTTTTTTTTTTTTTTTTTTGCTGGTTCGTAGTTCAGTCCGAAATAGCATAAACCCGATCAGTGATCTTGGGGAGTGGTTTTGATGAACGTAAATTAGAAATAGAAGGGGAGATTGGATTCTGTTCTGGCTGCACATTTCAGAGGGACTCCGCATTCACCAGCTAAGTGGGACAGCTGTCACGGTGTCTAAAACAGCCACAGCCACGGTCTCAGGGTGCTTTCCGAGGGAGACAGCAGGAGAAGCTTTGTTCTTCTGGAACGCGGTGTATGCTGACCGCACAGCGTACCTCGGCATTGATCTCTAACAGGCTGAACTTGGCCTGACGCATCGGGGCCCGTGCTTGTGCCTTATTCCAGTAGTTAAAACAGACGGAGGGACGGAGTTCACGTCCGAGGTCTGTAGACCGCGGCGGCTTCCGAGGAGCCCTGCCGGGGACAGCCGTTGTGCCAGGCCTCTGGCGTGCCCCCCTCGCAGGAGGCTCTGTGCCCGTTTGTTGGGGGAATTTGAACGCCGGTCCCTGTGGCACCACGAGGAGTGTCGACTTTTCGGGATCGCTTACCGTTCAGCGCGTGGGTAATTTTCAGAGCACCTGGGTGAAGTTACACGACCCGAGGAACTCGAGCCGTAGAAAGCAGCGGGCACACCGAAACCACCTTCAGGAGGGGGTATCGGAGGGCACGCGTTGTTGCCAGGGGGCCTGGCCGAAGTTCTGGGACCTTCAGAGTAAACCCGCATTGCAGCGCTTCCGAATGCCCCCCGCTCAAAGCTGGAGGCGGCCCCCCACTCGTCTCGGGGCCCCGGGGGTCGGAGGCAGGCGCTGGCTCTGGGCATGTGTTTCCAGAAGCCAGCTCTGGCCAGTGTGAACCTGTTACCCGAGCCGCTTCCACGTTCTCCGGTCTCCTCTGCCGCTGCCCCAGTTCCTTCTGAAGTTAGGAGAGGAGAGTCCGGTGACCTGGGGCAGGAGCCCTCGAATGTATACCAGGCGTGCGGGAACTTTGTTCTTAAAAAGACACTCTTTTCCAGCCTCTGGGATTTCACCACCCTGGGAGCTGGGCGCTCAGGCACACCCCGGGGCGCGGGGAGGCAGGGGTGTATGTGAGCCGCGTGAAAGGGGCATTGTGGAAATGCAGGAGCCAGGAGATCTGTACAAAATATGGAATGAATAGGGAGAACCCTGTTTTTCAGAGTTCCAGAGAAAACAAAGCCTTCAGTGAAGAGTTCCCGTAACACCGTTTCGTTTCATTGGAAACACTGTTAGTGTCTGTTGTTAAAACAGATTGAGAAATGCAACTTTATAGAATGTGGCGAAGGGCAGAAGATTCCACCGCCCCACCCCCGTCATCCTCCCTTTCTGAAATGCTTGTTGTCTTTGAAGAGAGTGTAAGAATTTGGGCTGCTCTGTGTGGGGCATATTGTCTGGATCTGTTACTCTGCCCTATTTCTCTCTCTCTCTCTCTCTCTCTCTCTCTCTCTCTCTCTCTCTCAATAGATCACGTCCCCCAAGTCTTTGAGAAAAGAGAGGTAAAGGCGGGAAAAGAAGGATGCTTCTGGGGTGTGTGTGTGTGTGTGTGTGTGTGTGTGTGAATAGTCTGTTCACTTTCACCCACTGAGTCCTGTTCCTCATACTTGTTTTTTGGGAGAGAGTTTTTCTCTCTCGAAAACATTATGTCTTGGTGAATCTGGGCATGCAGGTGTCTTGTTCTCTTTAGCTACGGTGGGTGTAGGGCAGGTCCTCTGAGAGGTTGGGGCGGGGCGGACGCGTCTCCTGAACTGTACTTGGAGCATTTCCAGCCTGTGGCGAGAGCTAGCGATGAACGCGCTTAGTCCCGCTAAGGAGGCAAATGTGTCTTTGCCTGCTGATTCCTGGGCCTTGGGGGTCTCAGGAGACATTGTGGGGATCGAGTGGGGTTAGTGGTCTTCCTGGTCTTCCAAATGCCAGCAGGTCCGGAGGACCCGACCCCAGCCGACTCTGGGGAAGTCTGCTTGGATCTTGGCGTCCTTGATCGCCGCCCAGGGGGTCTTGGGCCTGGAGGACTCTTAGTGGCCGTCTAACCACGGGCCCTAGCCTGTGAGAAGTTTCTTCTGTGACATCCCTGGGTGTCCGTACGCAAGCCAGGTGTCCACTTTGTGCTTCAGTACTTCCAGAGATGGGAAAAATGAGAGTCCCCAGAAAGCCCTTTGTTAGTTTGGGCTGGAATCTGCTTCTCCGTAACTTGTCTGCGTCTGTTCCTGCCGGGTCTGCTGGGACCTCACAGAACCCCCTCCTTGCCTCAGTGCTGTTCAGGCATTTGAAGGCAGTCGTCATCTTTCAGCCCTTAGGCTAACTATGCTCCCTTCCTGCAGTCTGCCTGGAGGAGGATGCTGCTTTCACAACGGTCCCAGACCTGCTCACCTGTTTTGGAGTCATTCTTCTTAGTCCATGAGCCTTTTGAACCGTAGACGTTCGGGGATTGAACTGTAGACGTTCGGGGATTGAACTGGTCGGTGTTTGGCGATTGAACCGTCGGCGTTTGGCGATTAAACTGTAGACCTTTGGCGATAGAACTGTTGGTGTTTGGGGATTGAGCTGTTGACGTTTGGCGATTGAACTGTCGATGTTTGGGGATTGAACCGTCGACCTTTGGCAATTGAACCGTCAACGTTTGGCGATTGAACTGTAGACCTTTGGCGATAGAACTGTTGGTGTTTGGGGATTGAGCTGTTGACGTTTGGCGATTGAACTGTCGATGTTTGGGGATTGAACCGTCGACCTTTGGTGATTGAACCATCGACATTTGGCGATTGAACTGTCGACGTTTGGGGATTGAACCGTTGACGTTTGGCGATTGAACCGTTGGTGTTTGGCGATTGAACCATCGGCGTTTGGCGATTGAACCATCGACCTTTGGCGATTGAACTGTCGACGTTTGGCGATTGAACTGTCGACGTTTGGCGATTAAACTGTTGGTGTTTGGCGGTTGAACTGTAGACGTTTGGAGATTGAACTGGTCGGTGTTTGCGGATTGAACCGTCGGTGTTTGGCGATTGAACCATCGGCGTTTGGCGATTGAACTATGTTTGGCGATTGAGCTGTTGGTGTTTGGGGATTGAGTTGTTGACGTTTGGCGATTGAACTGTCGACGTTTGGCGATCGAACTGTCGATGTTTGGTGGTTGAACCATCGATGTTTGGCGGTTGAACTGTAGACGTTTGGAGATTGAACTGGTCAGTGTTTGGGGATTGAACTGGTCAGTGTTTGGCGATTGAACTGTCGACGTTTGGCGATTGAACTGGTTGGTGTTTGGGGAGCACCAGAGTTTGGCACACTCTGAAGCTGAATTAAACAGCATGTCTCAGAGCCTTCAACAGTGGGCTCCTGTGGATTGCGCCTCTTGAAGGGAGGATGTAGAGTGTCATCACAGAATTGTCCCTCCAGGCCATGTGGGAAACATCCAGGTACCGCAGTGTGACGAGTGGAGAACACTGGCTACGCATTGCTGGGGCGCTGAAAACGATTTCTCTTTTTTTGTTGTTTTTAATTTTGAAAGCGTCTGTGTTATTTGTATTACTAAGATGTTACATGGGAAAGTAAAACTCTCATCTAGGCGATCAATTCAGCAGTGACCCCTGAGGGGGCACCTGGGTGCCTCAGTTGGTTAAGCATCGACTTTGGCTCAGGTCCTGATCTCACGGTTTGAGCCCTGTATCAGACTCTCTGCTCTCAGTGCAGCGCCTGTCCTCTGCTTCCCTCTCTCTCTCTGCCCCTTCCTCACTTGTGCTCTCTCTCTCTTTCAAAAATAAATATTAAAAAAATAATAGAGACCATTGGAAAAATTGTAAGTATTCTTTCGTATTTTTCTACACTAATGTACATAGAAGTGTATGACATTTTAAAAGTGGAATTATGAATACTATTTTGTACTGTACTTAAAAAATTTAGTATTTAAGGTCAAAGTTTTCCATGACAATAGCATGATATATTATATACATATCAATACTGTATATGTATAGCGTATATATTGAATAACACATATCTACGTTTTGGACTTCTGCATGGCACTTCATTAACGGCTGTAATTTATCTGGCACTTTTTGTGAGATATTTAGGTTGCTTCCAATATTTTGCCTTATAAATGAGTACATCCCCATATTTATTTCTCTTGGATGAATTCCTGGAAGTGAAACTGCCGCCTGACAGGCTTTTTAAAGGATGCGTTTCTCACCTGATTGTTATTCAGGAAGTCTCAATGGAGAGTAATTCCCCTACCGCATCAATTTTGTTGTCTTCAAAAAAAAATCTATTTAGCAGCCTGGCTCCTTCTCTTTGTTCAAGTTCTTGTATTTCTTAGGCCAGTGCCCCTTGGACTCCAGCTCCTGGGGCAAACTTTTAATTTAATTTAATTATTTAATTATTTGTTTGGCAATTTAAGGCCCTTTCAGGTCCACCCGTGGGATGCGTTGTCTTCTGTGGTATATTTGCAGGCCTGGGGTCCTGTGGTTCTTGTCTTTTCTGGTGCCTGCAAATGGGTTTCCAGGGTCACAGCTTTTTTTTTTTTTTTTCCTTTAGCTTTATATTTTTGGTTTTTGTTAAAAAAATTTTTTTTTAATGTTTATGTTTTGAGAGAGACAGAGGACAAGCAGGGGAGGGTCAGAGAGGGAGACACAGACTCCAAAGCAGGCTCCAGGCTCCGAGCTGCTGCGGCACGGAGCCTGACACGGGGCTCGAACCCACGGACCGCGAGATCGTGACCTGAGCTAAAGTCAGATGCTTCGCTGACTGAGCCAGCCAGGCGCCCCTCCTTTAGGTTTTTACAAACGTTTTTACTGAAGCGCAGATGGCATACGCCGTTACCCTAGTGGCCGGGGTGTGACACAGTGCGGTTCCACCGTCCCGAACCTTATGCCGTGCTCACTGGGGTGAGTGTGGTTCCCAGCCAGGATCACGGCCCTGGACTGTCCCCGTGCCGGCTTCTGCTGAATCAGCCGCAGTCTTTTCCCGAGCTGGACCCGAGCTCGTGTGAGGCCGGACTGCAGGATTTAGACCTTTGATCTTTGTCCCACTCATGGGACTTTCTTACCTCGGGTCCCCGAATGCTCTTTATGAATGGTGGTTCCGCAGATCTGCGAGTGATAAGGCCCAGGCACTTTCACGAGACCAAGCGCAGATGAGAGGAGTCCCAGGCTAATGGGCACGTACAGCTGGTCCTGTGTCTTAGAGGATTCTTCTAGTATCGAAACGAGAGGACACATCGCTTCTTCTCCCCGACGGCGGTGAAGGCAGTTTATTTACGTCACCTGCGGAGCTCCCACGGACTCTCTTGAGTTGCATGGCCGTTCGCTGCTCCGTCTGTGGCTTCAGAGGGGTCTTCTCTTCTGTTCCACTTCCCTTCCCCGCTTCGTCACCCCTCTCCTGACCCCCGCGCCCCCCCCCCCCCCCACCAGCCGGGGCCGGTCCGGGTCAGGCCCTGTGAGCTCCCCCCAGGAGCCTCTCAGCCCCTCAAGGTTCAGCCTGCATGTGTCTCCTTTCATAGCTGCTCGCCGGCTTCCACTTTGCTTGTGGCACCCTGAGGTTCCCTGGGGAACCCCGTAGAGAGCAGGCACGCAAGACCCCCTCCACCTTCAGGGCTGCGTTCTTAGCGGCTCTGTGGAATCGACGGGAGCACGAGCGCCCGACGCCGGGCCGTTGCGGAGATTTCGGGAGCAATGCGGGCGCCTGTAGGACATCTCTGTGCCCCTGATTGACGCCCGCCCCCTGAGGCCTGCCCTCTGCCCTCCCGCCCGGCGGTCGTCTTGTTGCGGGTGAGCTCAGGGCGCGGCCAGTGGAGGCCCCGGCTGCTTGGTGAGGCCCAGCGGTGGTGTTTTTGATTTCCTGACTCCATTGGTTCTAGATTGTTCATCGCTGGCAACCGGACAAGACTTATCCCACGGGAAGAGAAGGAACCGAGACCCGGAGAGGAGCCCCCGGTGCCTGCTTTCCTGCTGCCTCTGGGACAGCTGGGTTTGGCTCCGGGGGCGGCCAGCAGCTTCCCTTTTCGGTCCTGGGGGCCCCGTTCCCCTTCTTCGCCCGCATCCTCGGGGTAGCAGAAGGGCTGCAGCCGGGCAGCTTTCTGCTCACTGCCTCCCAGGCACGGCTGGTGCGGCTGAAAACCCACACTGGCTGCGGACGGTGACCCGGCTCGTGTGTGGATGCTTCCACTCTGGGGCGGCCCGCTCCTTCCCAGAGCGTCTGTCCCCTCACAGGCCATCGTGTGTGACCGGACCGGGAGCCGGTGGCAGCCGTTTCCTTTTCAGCAGTTTGCTGAGGCACCCTCTCATGTCCCATGTCTTCAGTGTGGCCGGGCGGGAGAGGGTGGGCCAGCCCAAAGGAGAGGCCACGAGCACCTTGTCACCTAGAGTTTCTGAGGCATTGCTCTCGCTGCAGAGGTTTACTGAAGGTGACATCCGTCTTTATATCTGACGTGAGTGCAGGAAGCCTTCTGTGCTCAGTCCCTTTCTGTCTGGCTCTCTGGGACTAGCCAGCCTCTCTGTCCATCAGAGGAGGGCTCTGCTTTTTGATGTTCTGGAGAGGCATGCTTGTGGTGTACTTAGCCTTAACTCCAGGGGTGGCTTTTTTTTTTTTTAATGTTTTTATTATTTATTTTTGAGAGAGAGAGAGACAGAAGTGCGAGCAGGGCAGGGACAGAGAGAGAGGGAGACACAGAATCCGAAGCAGGCTCCAGGTTCTGAGCCATCAGCACGGGGCTCGAACTCACGAACTGTGAGATCATGACCTGAGCCGGAGTCAGACACTTAACCTACTGGGCCACCCAGGCGCCCCGCTCTGCTAGATTTTATGTAAATACTCTAAAAGAAGGATCTCTAGTCTGTATCTTCTCCTGGTCCTGTGCAAGATACTTGTCTTGATGTTTCCTCCGCTCAGAGCTGTTTTAAGCCGGTATTGGTGTCTCTACAGAAACAGGTTTAGGAGTTTTTCACTCTGCTGCTCTTAAGGAAGGTGCACCGTTTTTTGAGACTTTTTTCCTCTAAGAAAGGGTTTAAGGAACATGTCTCTGAAGGCAGTCGTGTGCCTTTTCTGTGGGTTTCTTTTCTCCCCTTCTTTTTGCTGCAAACCCGGATGTGTTCAGAAATGGGCTTCAGCCCTTTTTTCTCTTCCACGTGAGTCAGGTTGCAAACAGGACAACAGCTCGCAAACGTCAGTGGTTGGCTCTCGCTCGTCCCCATAGGGCTTTGTTGGCCCGCTTGGGGCACTCCCGCCTGTTCTCGGTGCCTGACTCAGATTGCTTCCTCCTGGGTGCCAGTCAGGATTGCTCTTTGTTTTACGGCAAGGGGTGTTATTTGGACTCCTTGGCTTGAGGGGCTCTGCTTTTCCACATTAGAGCATCTCTGGGCATGCTGGTTTCAGAATCTCCGGGCCCTGCGGGATTCTTACCTCCTCAGCCACCTGTGCTGGGGCACAGGCGACCCCTGTGCTGGGGCGAATCAGCCTCAGCACTAGATGTTCGAGACCAAGTAGTTCCATGTTCAAGGGGGCTGCCTGTGCATCACAGGTGTTGAGTAGCGTTCCTGGCCTCTAGCCACTAGCTGCTGGAGGCATCACCTCCTTCTCCCAGTTAGGACAATTAGAATGTCTTCAGACATTGTCAGATGTTCTCTGGGCATCAGCATTGCCACTGAGTTGAGACCCACTGGTTTCGATCAGTCCCTAGTCTTACTTAGTTTATAGAGCTATATCGGAGTCAGAAAACGTACGGTCGTATAATATAATTATGATTGACTTACCTACAAACCCATAAGCATTAAAAAACACTTTTTTTGAAGTATTTAGATGTTTAAATCTGTACAGTCTTTTAACGTTTGTTTTTTTTTTGAGAGAGAAAGAGAGAGAGAGAGAGAGACAGAGGATCCAAAGTGGGCTCTGTGCCGACAGCAGAGAGCCGGACGCGGGGCTTGAACCCCCGAACCGCAAGACAATGACCTGGGCCGAAGTTGCACGCTTAACTGGCTGAGCCACCCAGGCGCCCCCATACTTAGATCTGTGTAAAACAAAATAACAGGCTGCACCGAGTGGAAGTTTGTCTTAAGACACCTACTAGGTGGTTTTCAGTGGGTGGCTCCAAGAACTGCATATTGTAGCATCACCTGGGAACTTGTTAGAGGCGCAAACTCCTGGGGGTCCCGTCCAAAGCTATTGAATCGCACACCCTGGGAGTGCAGCCCAACAGTCTGTTTTCCCAAGCCCTTAGGATGATTTTGATCCGGACGAAACTTGAGAAACACTGGATTAGATTCCTAAGTCCCAGGTAGAGACCTATGGAATAAGTCTTCGCGAGAAATCATCGTAACCTATCGTACACAGAATTTTAGAGTCTGCTTAGGGAAACGACTCAGACGAGGCACTTAGGTGCGAGGTGTCGGCTGCCTCTGAGACCCTGCCATGCCTCCGGTTTCCTTCTGAGGGTTTCCTTTCCTCAGCAGCCCTGTGCTTGGCACAGGAAGCCCCGCACCTTGGCCGCAGCCGATCGAATGAGGGGTGGTTGTGCCTGACCCCCAAGGCCAGCGTCTGTAGTCAGCCGTCAGCCTGTGCCTCGCAGGTGTGTCCACCCAACAGGGCTGATCTGTATTGGACAGAAATTCTTCTTGTTGGAGGAGAGAGAGAGAGAGAGGCAGACAGACAGACAAAGACAGAGGAGGGAGAAGAGAGCGTAAGGCACGAGGCAGTAAAAGCCCTTGTATAACAGAATCCCTGGCTGTTAATGAGCCAGTTGTGTGTGGTGAGAAGAGAGAGAGCGGGACGAGGGTGACGGAGCCTGAGATGGCTGCTTTGGAAAGAGCGAGCCTGAAGTTGAGTGCGTTGAACTCTTGAAACTGACATAGCTAGGAACGGTAGTTTTTCGTTTTCTACGAGACCCTACTGGGCAGCTGCGGATAGGGTTTCCTGTCTTCCTTCTCTAAATACCCTCATGTTAGACCATCGGGAACTGAGACATCCTCGGTGTATGTCTACTTTTTGTCGCCTGCGGGAGGCCAGCAGTAGAGACCTTCTGTTGGAGGGCTGAGTGGGTTGTGCAGGCAGGTGCCTGGCTTGCTTCTTGTGTCAGGCGGGGACTCCCGGCCTGGCTGTGCAGAAGCTTCGGGGTAGCCCTGCCTCGTTGCTTGAACACAGTCTCTTCGTGAGAGCCTCACGTGTCGTCCGAGTCAACGCTGCAGGAAACTTGCCCCGAAGAAACCTGCGCAGGGCGTGTTTCAGAAAACCTTGGACCTGGGTCCACTTCCTTCAATCAGACCAATGATCCATTGGTTTCACTTTCGTACCATTTCCTCTTAACGTTTCCTGCTTAAGGACTCTCAGTGCTTTCTCTTTTGAGGGAGAGTTAGAGCCTTAAAAAAAAAAAATCATTGGAAATACAGGCAGTCGAGTGTTGAAATCAGCCTTGTGAATCGTTTTCTAAAAGTTCAGTGGACGTAAAGAAATGTCTTTGCAGCTCAAATTAGTGGCCAGGCCCTGCTCGGTTGGTTAGTCCCTCTCTTATTATTCTGCTCATCCCTGCCTCCCTCCCTGTCTTTCCCATTAAAACCTGGACCAGAATGCAAGTATCCTCAAGCTCATTCACTGGATTCTGTCCCACAAATGAGTCCAGAGGAGGAATGAGCAGAGACGAAGGTTCTGTTTCCGGTTGCTCACATGGGGGTCAGATTCCCGGAATTGAGGCCACTGCTCGTCTTCAAGGCCAGTTGAAAAGATCTGGGGCCCGACTCCGCATAATCAGGATTCTCCTCTTACCAAACTAGTATCCTCGGGGACACTGAACGCTGCTCGAGAGCCCAGGACCGCTTCCTTGTTGTCTCTCTGTGTCACGCAGCCCCACCCCCTAGTGATCTTCTCGTGGGTTGTGGGTATATTTGCCTAATAGACGGGCCAGGCCCGGAGTACAGATCTCAAGCCCGAACCGGTCTTCTCAGGGTCCCTTTGTTCAGCGGCCTTGTCTGACATCGCCCGTCTCTAATTCAGCGTCCTGCAGGGCGCGGGGACCGGTGACAGTGGCGTGGGCAGCTACGCATACTTGAATTGGGCTCTGTGCTCTGGTCGGTGATGAGAGCCGTGGAGAAAGCCAGTAGACGCTCCCTGACTACTTCGTTTGAGCTCCTGCTCAACGGGTGCCTGACCCGGGGCCCCTGGGACGCTCAAGGAGAAAAGCTGCTGCAAATCCCACCCTGTGGTGCTGGGCGGCGTGGGCGAGCCCTCGTGCAGATGACTTGCTTTTCTTCTTTCTGCTTCTGCACGCCATTTCGGAGAGAGCGAGTCCTCTGCTGGCGGCATAGGCTTGGTTTCGTCGCGTCCGTGGCACAGAGACGGCGTGCCCTTTCAACGTTCAACTGGCTGCTGGCTCTTCCCTTCCCGGGGGAAGATAATCCTCCTTTCCATCGTGAGAGTTGTTCTTGACGGTTCAATGGAGAGATTCCTTAGGCTCTCAGAGGTGACACGTCGTTTCTTTTGTGTGATAAAATTCTAATGCGTGATTTTCTTACTTTTAAACAAGCGAAGCTGTCACCTAAATTTTCACCGACGGTTGTCGGAAATAGCCCAAGAAAGCGCCTGGTTTCCTGTCGGCCCCACGAGTCATCCGTTTTGTCACATAAACCAGAAGACATCTTGTGTAGCTCTGGGCCTCTGTTTCTCACACTGAGGAACAGCCCATAGCATGGGTAGGAAGAGCTGTGCTGGGAGGGAAGTGACCCTGCCTGATAACTTGGACTCTGCACTTCCCAAACTTGAGCGTGTTTCTCCATTTCTCCTTTCTCGGAACCTTTAGCGTTCTTACTTAATATACATTGCACGTTTCATAGGGCACGAGTGTCCCGTGGAACTCAGGGAGAAGGCGACAACTTATCTATTCCAGTTTTTTTTTTTCTTTGACGCAAAGGGACTGTTACTAGAATTCACGTATCCCTTTAAGACTATTGTTGCATCTGCTTCTGACGCTTTATAGATTAGCCAGCTGGAACAAAAAATACGTCAAGAAGAGACACAGTGATCCCTCCTCCCTTTAGGGAGACCATGGAGATGTTTCATTTACCAAATAGTTGTTGTGTCCCTGGCCAGGAGCTGTGTTTTGAAGGAAGCAGTGGCCTGGGAATTGAGTGGAGTGAAGTCAAGGAAGAAGCCCTTTCTCCAGGGATCTCCTCCATTGGGCTTGGTTTGAGAAGACATTCAGTCTGCTTCTTAGAAGTGTTTAGGGGGGGGCACCTGGGTGGCTCAGTCGGCTGAGCATCTGACTTAGGCTCAGGTCATCATCTCACGGTTCGTGGGTTCGAGCCCCACATGGCACACTGTGCTGACGGCTTGGAGCCTGCTTCACATCCTCTGCCCGTTCTCTCTCTGTCCCTTTCCCACTTGAGCTCTTGCTCTCTCTCTCTCAAGATTAAATAAAACATAAAAAAAAAAAAATGTTTAGGGTAATTTCAGAACACTGTGCTTTAAGAAGAGCATTGCGACATGGGGCAAGGAAAGGTTCCTTAAATACAATGAGTCTCCCGGATCGTGTGCAGTTTGTATTAGGCGGCTGCCTTCTCCTCAGGGCTGAGCCGCCCGCACGGACGGGAGAAGAGGACAGGATGTAGATTTGTTGTGTAGGTTCCTGAACTGAGAGCAATGGAGAAAATCTACCGGGGACAGAGGGTGTCTTGAAACTCAGAAAATCTCCCCAGCAGCCAAGAGCCGTGCAGTAATAAATATGCTGATGCGTGTGCAGTGCGGAGGACGGGACTGAGTTCCTCGGAGCTGGACAAGTTCAGGTGTAGGTGGCTCGACCTCTTGACTAGGATGCCCCAGAGGACATTTAAGTAGGAAAGTGTATCCCTTGATCTAAGGTCCCAGGATGCCGTTTTTCACTGCTTATATGTCAAGTAATTTATGTTAGAGCGTACTAAACATCACTATTTTGCCGTTACGAACTTGGGACACGGCGGTTGCCGAGAACCAGGGAGTCTCGCAGGGGCTGTGGGGATTGGCTCTGTGTTTCAGCAGTGAATGCGCTCCGTGGCTTTGATGAGGTTAAAAAGCACACTGGGAAGGCGGGCCCTTCGGCCTCTGGTGGGTTTGCTGCTTTGAGTTCCAGTAGAGATGTGAGAGGCTTTTTGAAACAGGTTTTTCAGGGGTAGATTTTGACACATTTTAACACTTCCGAATCTTACCCTGAGCAGAGTTCTCTGCGTGCTGCCCTCGTGGCAGAAAACAATGGACATCGTCTGTCTGTCTAGATGAGGAAGGGTGCACGGGCCTGCAGACAGCCGTTTTGTTTTTGAAAAATTGGGAATCAGGACACCTGAGGGTTAGTGCTCCCCCCACAGCTCTGCTCTTTCAGTTCTTGATGTGGGGATGGTAGGAGCTCCTTATAGAGTGTTGTGAGAGCTGGTGGGAAGCAGAACTGTTCTGTACTTTCTTTTCTTTTCCCTTCCTTCTTTCCTTCCTTCCTTCCTTCCTTCCTCTCTTTCTTTTAAATTTTAATGTTTATTTATTTTTGAGAGAGAGGAGAGAGACACTGTGAGTAGGGGAAGGGCAGAGAGAGAGGGAGACACAGAATCTGAAGCAAGCTCCAGGCTCCGAGCCATCAGCACAGAGCCCACCGCGGGGCTCGAACTCACAAACCGTGAGATCACGACCTGAGCCAAAGTCGGGATGCTCAACCGACTGAGCCACCCAGGCGCCCCTTATTTAATTTATTTTGAATGTTTATTTTTGAGAGAGAGAGAAAGAGAAAAAGAGAGAGCGTGAGCAGGGAAGGGGCAGAGAGAGAAGGAGACACAGAATCCGAAGCAGGCTCCCCTCCAGGGGCCCCTAAGTGTATTCACGTACTTTGACAGAGCCCGATGTGATGTGGGGCGTGAACTCGTGAACCATGAGATCGCGACCGAGTCAAGTCAGCCAGCTAACCACCTGAGCCGCCAGGCGCGTAGGGCCCAGCCAGTTCAACCAGGGATACTTGGAGAGTCTCGTTTCTTCGCATTTCCAAAGGTGAGCTAATTCACTGGGTCCTCCCTCCCAACCTCAGGTGGATCGGGGAGCTTCCCCTGAGTATTAGCGTTGTCTTCACGGACTTGAATTTTGTTGAGTGGTTGAGGCAAGTGGCAGTCGAGGAGCAGTGACTCTTGTTTCTAGCACCTGGCTGCCGCTGTAAGAATTGTCGCTCTTAGGCTCAGCTTTGGACCTCTCAATTTGCTTAGTGAGTTGTATCCAGTGGAGGCCGTGGATAGTTTTTTATTCCGAAGTTGTTTTCTGTAGGTAGTGCCTGGCCCTTGGCTGATAGTGTGCAGAATAAAGGAATACAGTGTTTCTCTCAGGGGAACGTGGAAAGTCGTTGCCATCCTTTGTGAATACTGAGCCATTGTGTAGGTTAAGGACCCAGGACTGTCTGCTGCAGGACCGTCAGGAGGGAGGCTGGTGCCTGTCTCTGCCCTGATGCCATCATGCTCACTGAGCTGTTAGCTGTCTGCCCAGCCATTCAGTTTTTTCTTTTTTACTTAAAAAAAATTATGCTCAGGGGCGCCTGGGTGGCTCAGTCGGTTGAGCGCCCGACTTCGGCTCGGGTCGTGATCTCGCGGTCCGTGGGTCCGAGCCCCGCGGCGGGCCCTGTGCTGACGGCTCAGAGCCTGGAGCCTGCTTCCCATTCTGTGTCTCCCTCTCTGCCCCTTCCCCTGCTCATGCTCTGTCTCTGTCTCTCAAAGATGAATAAACATTAAAAAGGAAAAAATTACGCTCCAATACACGTGACCTAAAACGTAACCATTTTCATTGGACAGTTCGGTGTGAAGTATATTCACAGTGCCGCCAACACCACTGCCCATTTCTAGAACTTTCTCACCGTCCCAAACAGAAATTCTGAACATACTAAGCAGCAACTCCCCATCCCTCCCTTCCCTCTGCCCTGGAAACCACCATTCTGCTTTCTGTGTCCCCAAACTTGCCTGGTTTAGGTAGCTCCTACAGGTAGAATCGTACAGTATTTTCCCTTCAGTGTCTGGTTTATTTCGTAACAATTTTTTCAAGGTTCGTCCCCATCGTAAACTGTATTGGACTTTTTCCCTTTTTCTGAGTACTGTTCCATTGCGTGGATATACCACATTTTGGTTGTCCATTCATTAGTCGTTGGATACTCGGTTATTTCCACGTTTTGGCTGTCGTGCTGTGAACACTGACCTACTAGTCTCTGTTTTCAGTTCTTTGGGGATATATACCCCGCGGAGATTGCTGGTAGTTTTATATTTAACTTCTTGAGGAGACACCAAGCTGTTGTCTGTAGTGTCCTGGCCATTAAAACACTGGACAGTCATACCTGTGCTGGTAAGAAGAGTTCTCAAGTGTTTGTACTTGAGTGTATTTGAGAGTGTATTCGTTAGCACTTTGATCGTGTCATGGGATTTATTATTCGTCTTCCTTGACTGGGGACCCGTGTTCCTCCCTTCATTAGACATTCCCTGACCCGATCTGCATCTTTTCCGTCTATGGCCATCTTTTTTGAACTTTATACAGCAATCGTTGTTGGTGGATACCTTGGTTAGAGGTACAGCATATTCTAAACCGTCACTGTAAAAAAGATCGGTTTACAAGAAATACGTTCGAATTATTTCCGGGTTTTGTTGTACCAAAGTTAAGATCTGATATTATTTGTCAGGTTCGCTTGGTTGCCGAGTGGGAAGTATTCCTGCTGTGAAAAATAAATGGGTGAGGGGCACCGAGGAGGGCACTTGTTGGGATGAGCACTGGGTGTTCTATGTAAGCGATGAACCGCGGGAATCTACCCCCAAAACCGAGAGCACATTTTTTACACACTGTGTGTTAGCCAATGTGACAGTAAATCATATTAAAAAAGAAAAAAATAATAATAAATGTTAAAGAAGAAGATGGTCAAACAGAAAAGTATTTAGATACTGGGGAACAGCTCCCACGGAGGGCCAGACTAGTGTGGAGAGAAAATACCATTGGGGGGTAGTCCTCTATCATGTTATTTTGTTTAGAGACTGCGTTTCCTTTGGCCACTCTAGAGGCATCTAAATCTGAAGTTTGAAGCCTTTTTGGGGGGCTCTGGGGAGCGGGGTGAAAGGTGGGTTTTTGTGATTATTGGTTTTAGTTTTAATAGACAACCAGAAGGTTCACCTCTTGGGTCTGAATGTGGTTGCCCACTTCTTATTTACAGCAAGCTGGTGGTGTCCTGGCAGGTGTGGCCGTGGACGTGGGCACTTAAACAGACCCTGATAAGACCTGAAATGAGGTAGCCGTCCAGCTATGCTCAGGCTGAGAAAAATGGTTGTGTGTGGATCAAGCTACATTATTTAACGCTAATGTAAAACTTTTATTTTTATTAACGAAAGACTGCTTTTGTGAGTTTTAGTTTCCCTGAGCCTTTATCCCAGATCTCTTCTGGCCGTTAGCCGTTGTCCATGGCTGAGCTGCACGTGTACCTCCAGGGTTCACTGAAACAGGCAGGTCGAGGTCACGGGGGACTGCCAGTGCCTCTGAGCGGCTGGTGCCCCACAGCCCCCTTCTCTCCCTGAGCCAGAGAATGCTTGTTTTATTTTTTTTATTATTTTTTTTAGTTTTTTAATGTTTATTTATTTTTGAGAGACAGAGCACGACCAGGGGAGGGGCAGAGAGAGAGGGAGACACAGAATCCGAAGTGGGCTCCAGCCTCTGAGCTGTCGGCACAGAGCCCGACACGGGGCTCGAACTCACAAGCCCTGAGATCATGACCTGAGCTGAAGTCAGATGCTTATCTGACCGAGCCACCCAGGCGCTGTACCCCCTTGCCTTTTAAAAAATTTTTTAAAAAATATTTTTAACCGAGAACGCTTTTATCAGCAGGATTTCGTGGGAGGTTCTGTGCGACAGACTGTTGCACACCTTTTTCTTTTGGGAACATTGGAACAGGAGAAAATGTTTTTCTCTCTCCGGAACACCCCTTTCGTTTATAGTCAATCGTAAAGGATGTTGGACTTTGGATTGTCTTGTAAGTGAAAGTGGAGGTCAGTTAACAGGAATGAGGCCCGTGTCCTTCTCGGAGCGGTTGGCCTCCCGCTGCCTCGGGAAGGAAGCGGCTCCCTCACTGGGAGAGCCCGTCCGATCACGAGTCCATTATCAATTCAACAAATGCACGTGGAGCCTTCCCTCTGTCACACCCCGGTCTTGTGCTAGAAGCAAGGGGTAAAGGGAGACCGAGGCAGATTTTACTCCTGCGTGTGCAACGGGGGCCAATTCCCAGGCCTAGGTTCCTCCTTTTTTTAAATTACGTGTAATTTATCGTCAAGTCGGCTAACGTACAGGGGGCTCTTGGCTTCGGGAGGATTCATCGCTTACATACAATCCCCAGTGCTCATGACTAGATTCCATTTTTTTATTACTTATTTATTTTTGTAAAGATTTTATTTTTAAGTGATCTCTACACCCAACATGGGGCTTGAACTTACAACCCCGAGATCAAGAGTCATACGCTCCACCGGCCGAGCCAGCCAGGCGCCCCTGGAGTCCTCTTTTTTTTTTATTTTATTTTATTTTATTTTTTTTCTTTCAATGTTTATTTATTTTTGGGACAGAGAGAGACAGAGCATGAACGGGGGAGGGACAGAGAGAGAGGGAGACACAGAATCGGAAACAGGCTCCAGGCTCCGAGCCATCAGCCCAGAGCCTGACGTGGGGCTCGAACTCACGGACCGTGAGATTGTGACCTGGCTGAAGTCGGACGCTTAACCGACTGCGCCACCCAGGCGCCCCTGGGGTCCTCTTTTTTAAACCATTTCATTAGAGATCTGTTTCACGTGAGCATGCAGCACACTCACTGGAAGTACACAACTCTGTGGTTATTGGCGGACGGGTGCATCTATCGCCACGATCAACTGCTTATTCTTCGTCCCCCCCTCCCGCGCCATGACACCCCCAAACCTCCCATCCTCCTCAGCTCCTGGCGATCGGCGATCTACTTTTCTGTCTCTGTGGATTGACCTATTCTGGGTATTTTCATATAAAAGGAATTCTGCAGGACCTTTTGCATCTGGCTTATTTGGTTTCACATGTTTGCAGGGTTCATTTGTGTTGAAACGTGCATCAGCACACCATTCCTTTCCGTGGCTGGATAGTATTCCACCGTGTGGATGTGCCACGTTTTGTGTGTCCAGTCATCCATCAGTGGACACGGGAGTCGTTTCTGCCTTTTGGCTGTCGTGAGTCCTGTCACTGTGAACATGTGTGTGTACTTTTTTTTTTTTTTTTTGAGAGAAAGAGCGTGTGAGCAAGGGAGAGGGGCAGAGAGAGAGAATCTGAAGCAGGCTCCAGGATTCTCTGCGTTCAGGGTAGAGCCCAGTGTGGGGTTCCATCCCATGACCCTGAGCCAAAATCGAGGGTCAGACGCTCAACTGACTGAGCCACCCAGGCGCCCCGTGTGTGCATATTTTACGTGGACATACATGTTCACTGGTCTCAGATCTGCTGGGTCTCCTGCCGGCCCCACGGACCGAGGCTGTCGTCCCACAGGTTAAAGCAGAAGAGCTGGGTATCATGGGAGCATAGGGGAGAAGGGGCAACGCTGACTTAGGGAGGCGGGGAGCCTTCCCCTGAGGACATGGTGTCCAGGCTGAGACTTGAAAGGATGAATAACAGCGTCTTCAGACAGGAGGCCGTGACCCACGAGTCGGCTGTGAAATCGGTCTAGTGCATCATTTTTAAGACCCGACCGAAAATAGAATAGTCGATCTGGGAAAACGTGTACGCATTCTGCGTCGTGGGAAGTTTATTTTTGTTAGCTCCATGTGAACCTAGAGTGACTTCAGTGTAAAATGTATTCTGGACTCTGTAGGTTGCAGGCAGAAAAGTAAGAAAGCCTCCACCCTAAGGATTTTCGAAAGGGGGATCGGATTAGTCATCTGGTGGTTTACGTACACTGTCACTAGAACAGGCAGGGAAACGGCTAGAAAAGAGGGTAACCTAGAGGTTCTTTAAAAGCTTAAGGATCTGTGATCTTTATGCTTTAAAATTACTCATGCACTCAACAAGTATTCATGACGGGACTGTGCTAGGTTTTGTGAGGAAACACGGTTTGTAGGATCCCTGTCTTTTGGGACTGGAGAATCTGGCAGGGGGGACCTGCAGGGAGAGAAGCAATCACAGTGACTCCTGGTAAAATCCAGTGCACATCCTGGTCCTTCCGAAACACCTCTAAAATGAGAAAACAAAGGGATACAGAAGATACGGGCCCTGCAAAGATAGGAGAGTAGGAGGGGGACCCCAGCAGGTAAGAGCATCCCCAGGTTTTCTGGAAGGAGGGGTCGCTAACTTGGCTGAGCAGAGGCGGGGGGGCCTCTGGGGTCTCAAAGAGCGGTGCCAGTGAGAAGTGAGTCAGTTAGCACCACGGAACCCCAGACGGGCCCGGGACCTGTAGCCAGGGCAATAGGTCTGGAGCCGAGAAGAAGGGCTTTCAGTGAAGGTCTATGAAAGCTGTTAAACCCCAGCTGCACCCCCCACCTGTCGCAGTCGGGTCCCTCCCCTCATCCCAAAGAAGGTGCCAGGTTTCTATGGTGAGGCTGTAAACCATTAGCCACCACGCCCCCCAAAGGCACACGAAGGATGTGAAACTCACACCCACCAGAAACGATGGCACCCTTAGGCAGTGATTCTGGGCTGGGGTTGGGGAGAGGGGAGGAGGGAAGGCAGCCAGACCCCTGTGGGTTCCTCATAATCTCAGAGGGCAGGGCATGTGTTGTTTGGAAAGTTTCTCCAAGGTGATTCTGAAGACACCACTGTCCCACCCTCCCCTCGCTTCCCAGTCGCGGCTTTTCTTCCAGGAGACCTTCGCTGCCCGTCAGACTACAGGCGCGTTATTTTCTTCTGGGTCGGCGGGAGGAGTGTGAATGTCCGTTGTGTGTGTGTTGTGTTGTCTGGCTGTGCATGTGCTGTGTCTTGTGGGAGGTCGTGACGAGAACCGGCCATGCCCCAGAGAACTTAAAATCTACCCCCAAGTGATTAAATACATTCTAAGTTACAGACTCTGAAGACGAGTCTTGTCAAGGTGAAGGGTAAAAACCCTTCTCTGTGCCCCATCCTGTCCACACCTCCTCCCACCCCCTTTCCTTTCGGGTGTGCCCAAACCAGTTTTATAGCACCGAAGATTTACAGCGCCCCTATAGCTGCCTCACCAAGGGCTCACTTCCTGTTTGTAAAAAAAAAAAAAAAAAAAAAAAAAAAAAAAAAGTGTTGAAATGTTGTTAGACTGCTTTAGTACAAGGATATCTGTCCCCCAAGACAAGGGCCTGAGAGCCAGTTTTTCAGTGGTTAGGATACCAAGCCTGACTTCCAGATTTTAGGCCTCCTTCTCCTCATTCTGTCCATTTTTTTTTTTCCTCCTGGGAAAACAGCCAAGATGATTGCAAAACATAAGCGTTTAAAAAGACAAAACTTCATGAATGTAAGAATGTACATTGATGGCCACACCCGTAATAAATCTGGAATTTAAATTTTAATTCCTAACATGTGTTTTTGCCCCTCAAAGGTGTGATAAGCCTCTTTAACGGAGGATGCTTTCTTGCTCGGGACATTAATATTCTGATATGGAAACTTTCTTTTTTTTTTAAATTTTTAAAAAATGTTTGTTAATTTTAGAGAGAGCGCACAAGTAGGGAAGGGGCGGAGAGAGAGGGAGACACAGAATCAGAAGCAGGCTCCAGGCTCTGAGCTGTCGGCACAGAGCCCGCTGCGGGGCTCGAGTTCATGAACCAGGTCATCGTGACCCGACCTGCGCTGAAGTCAGATGCTTCACTGACTGAACCACCCAGGCGCCCCTGATGTGGAAACATTCTGTTTGGAGTTTAGGTCTTTTTTTCCAGGGGGATAGTCTTATTATTGGGGTAGCATTCGTGATTCCCACCCCCACCCCCCTTTTGCAAATTACTTTTGTCTTCTCTAAGAAATTACTGAAGACAGTTGTTGGAAATGTTGGGCTGGAAGGAGATTTGCATCATTTGAGCAAATAGCTAGCAATTCCCTGCGGTGTCCCACCTCTGAAATTGCCCTTGCGTGACTCAGTAAGAGAAGGCCAGGGGAGGGGAAGGAGCGGAGGGGAGAAGAAACCCTGATTTCCTTTTGAGTTGCAAGGGCTTTTATGAAGGTTTTCATTTACTTGCGCCTGCTTCCTTCAGCGGATCGCAGGATCGCAGCGTGTGATGAACGCAGAGAAACCCTCCTCCCAGACGGGCCTGCCAGAGCTCCGTGTGTGAGCTGGCCTTGCCTCCCACAAGTTTTGGGGAAACATTTTTCTTTTTCAATTAATGATCAAAGTTCTCTCTTGCAAGGCGTGGGGATGATTAATTTCAGAGGAAAACAAACTGTGCTCAGATTTGCAAAGTGAGCGATCTCAAACTTTGCCGGGAGGGAGAGAAGGGTCCTTTTCCTCCCCCCCACCGCCCTTCCTGTGCCAGCGCTGTTTTGGGACCAGGATGTCTTCCCCAGGGACGGGACGGCCGCCTCCCCTGCCCGGCTGGCCCACGGGCCTGGCTCCCACAGACTGGCTTCTTTGCCGGGTCAAGTGGCTTCTCTGATCATTTTCTATTTTTAGTGCCAGTGTGCAGTGTAGGGGGGTCCACGGCTGCAGGTGCAGTGGACAGAGGGTGCGGGGGTGTGGGCACTCGGCCTGAGGCCCGCCTGGATGGGAGAGGGCTGGAACCGCAGGGGCTGGGAAGGAGAGTGTCGCAGCCTGCCCACGAGGGGCAGGGCTCTCTGCCCACGGGCCCACCTCCAGCTCGTTAGTGGCCCCATGAAGGGTCAGGACAAAGAGCTGCTTGTGCTCCCCAACAGTGTTGGCATTTCTCAGATCTTTAGATCTTCACCCAGGGAAAGCACTTCTGTCTTTTGAAGGTTATTTGGGAGAAACCAGAGTAGTGTGTGTGTGTGTGTGTGTGTGTGTGTGTGCGTGTGCGTGTGTGCGCATTTTTTTTTTTTTAATAGAGGCTTTGAACTTTCAAATAAATGTGTTTTGGGACTCCCTGATTTGGAGGTTGGCCAGTCCTTCTCTGACTTCTTTTCAACGATTCCTTTCACCCCTCGGAGCAGGCGTCAGGAACCGAAGGTTGTAAAACATGGACTGAATTTTGCTCAAATAAGTCCCAGTGAAAGTTGGAGGGGAAGAGATCCTGAAGCTTTGGGTCTGGTGAGATGTAAAAATCACGTGTTCAGCTATTCTGTGGTTTCTTTCCACCCGATCTTTTCCCATTTACAGTGGTTCAGACATTGGAACGTAAGGAAGACTATTCTAGGTCAAAGGCTGTAACAGATCTAAGAGGGAAGCTAAAGCATTAGGTCTTTTTCTGCCTGATTTAATTAATTAATTAATTTATTTATTTATTCATTTATAAAATTTGTTCTATATTTATTTTTGAGAGAGACAGAACATGTGAGGGGGAGGGGCAGAGAGAGATGGAGACACAGAATCTGAAGCAGGTTCCAGGCTCTGAGCCGTCAGCACAGAGCCCCACGCAGGGCTGAAACCCACGGACTGTGAGATCGTGACCCGAGCTGAAGTTGGATGCTTAAATAACTGAGCCACCCAGGTGCCCCTTATTTTTTTTTTTTTAATGTTTCTTTCATTTATTTATTTTGAGAGAGAGAAAGAGCAAGTGAGCATGAGCATGAGCGGTGGAGGGGCAGAGAGACAGAGAGAGAGAGAGAGAGAGAATCCTAAGCAGGCTCCATACCGGCAACATGGAACCCGACATGGGGCTCAGTTCCACGAACCATGAGATCATGACCTGAGCCAAAGTCAAGAGTTGCACGCTTAACCGACTGAGCCACCCAGGTGCCCCTTTTTCTGCCTGGTTTTAAAGCCAGCTTCTGTACGAATTTAATGTGAGCATATATGTTCACTATTACAGTCAACCTAATTTTTGCTGTCCCTCTCTGTCAGCATCTCTGATCTATCCGTGCTGTTTTCCTGGTATATCCAGCCATTTCCTTCGTGGAAACTGCTCCATTCTTCTTTTAGCTATTTACTGACAGTTAAGCACATACTTGGCTTTACTGCAGGGACCGGCTGTGCTACAGACAGATGCACTATATATAAATATCCCCAAATAGCTTTTATTTTTATGGCGGTTAGATTTTTTGCCTATGTATTTAAGGTTTTGCTCTATGAACTGGTTTGCTTTAGAGTCAGGAAAATAGCAGCAACGTCTTGGACGGGACTGAAAAGTACCACTGAATCATAGAGTGTTTGGAGGGAAGGGTCTTCAATTTTTTTTTTTTTAGTGTTTATTTATTTTTGAGACAGAGAGAGACAGAGCATGACCAGGGGAGGGGCAGAGAGGGAGACGCAGAATCCGAAGCGGGTTCCAGGCTCCGAGCTGTCAGCACAGAGCCCGACGCGGGGCTCAAACCCATGGACCCTGAGATCATGACCCGAGCTGAAATCAGACGCCCAACAGACTGAGCCACCAGGTGCCCCTGGAGGGAAGGGTCTTCAGAGGTAGCGGGCATCACTGCTCTGTTGAATGGAGAAGAAAGCCAACTGGAAGCACCTCCCATTCGTTAAAGGCTCCCTGTGTCCCACTGCTCTGTGCAGTGGCTACTTTAGTCCTCTCGGTGACTGAGGTGGGCTCCGTGATTATCTCCGACCCGCCGGTGGAAAAACCAAGGACTTTAGATGGTCTCCCAGGCCCGCGGTGGAGACAGAAGGTGGACGAGCCCCATGTGTCGCAGACTCTGAGGACAGTGCTCGCTTTCCATGCCTGAAGGAGAGTTTTCTAGTCTGCTCGGTCTGGTCCTAGGAACCCAGTGAGGTCGTGAGGTTTTCCCTGCACACTGGTTGCAGCCTCAGCCTTGATCCTTTGTTCGGGGGGCGGGGGGGGGGGGTGCGATACCTCCCTCTTGTGGTTCACTGCTCACCGCGTGAGATTGATCGGCGCTCTTGAGTTCTGAACATCCCCCGTGTGGCCACAGCAGTTTGCACGCTGTTGGCCTCTCCGCCATGCACCCCGAGGGCTCCCTGGTGACCCGCCCCGTGGTGGCCAGAGCCAGCCTGCAGCCTGAGCGGGCCACGACTGCACACAGCGTCCTCAGTTCTACCTGCTGCCTTACCTCTCTTCCCCCATCCTCCACTCTCTGTCTTCCTTAAGCAGATTATTTCATTCCATCGCAGGTCATGCCTGCTGCTGTGGCAAAATGCATTCTTCGTCTCCCACCTCTGACACACGAAGGAAGGTAGCCCTTCCCATACGCTGGGATCGCTGGGACCTGAATCAGCATTCGGAGTTCTGTCGTCCTTTATTATTGTAACGTGTATTTCCCCGTCACTGTGCTGGTCATTGGATACAACAGGATTCAAAGGAACAGACTCTATGTCTAGCCCTTGCTACTCCAGTTGTGGTCCCCGGGCCAGCGGCGGCCCCTGGGAGCCCAGGGCAGAGCCCTGGATGGAGCCCACGTTCGTAGCAAGGTGCACAGGTATGGTGAGCAAGGAGCACTGAGGAGACCCTGTGAGTCGGCTCTGTTGTCTTTCCTTTCTGTGTAGGGCTAACTGTTAAGACTGTCTTGGCCGGAAGCCTCCAGTGTCCTTGTCGCCCGGGACCAGTGAGATTTGTGGCGGACATTGGGTTGAGACGTATTTCTTGACGTAAGTGGAGAGCTTATGATGGAAGGAAGATAGCATTGAAAGCAGCCTTAATTAATTAGTAAGGGATGACGGGCAAACAGTGACACTCGCAGGGAGTGCCCGCTGCCTGGCGTGGCTTTGCGCAGGGCCAGGAGGACTGGTCAGGAGGTGTGGCCCTCCTTGTCCTCCGGCCTGGTGCACACCTGTCCCCCGGGGCCCGCAAGGGCTCAGTTCTGAATGGTCTTTCGTGAATCTTTGTGCTGCTATCCTCGAATCCAGTTAGGTTACTCCTTTCCTGAGGTCACATTTATCAGTAGGTCCTTAGGTGTTTTTTTTTTTTTTTTTTAACGTGTTTTTATTTTTGAGAGAGAGAGAGAGAGAGAGAGACAGAGCACAGTGGGGGAGGGGCAGAGAGAGAGGGAGACACAGAATCTGAAGCGGGTTCCAGGCTCTGAGCCATCAGCACAGAGCCTGATGCGGGGCTCAAAATCACGAACTATGAGATCCTGACCTGAGCCGAAGTCAGATGCTCGACCGACTGAGCCACCCAGGCGCCCCCAGTCCTTAGTTTTTCATCAGAAAGTTGAGTGGAGGGGAGAGGCTTGACGACTGTTTCCACAATGTAATAACTGAAAACGGGGTCCAAGAATTTGCCTTTCCAGCCAGTCCCAGGGGGTGCTAATGCTGCCAGGCCCCTCACTACACCCTGAAATTGAAATAGCAGCATTATGGTCCTGATAGTGAAACTCTAAGTTCACATGGTAACAAGACGGATTTTGGTTTTGTTAAAAAAAAATAAAAAATAAAAACTAAAATCTGTCTTTGAGGACACTGACCGTCTTATTCTCTGGTGCATGTTGCCCTTAGGGCAAGTTCCTCTCAGAGTTTATCAGGAACTTTTTTTCTACATACTTCCTTTTATGAGATAATGATAATAAAGGGGCCATAACTCACAGTCTGGTCTTCCAGAAGCCCCTGCGTTTACTCTGTACTGGGAGCACCCCTGTACTTATTGGGGCTTCTGATTCTCCTTCTGTCTTTTCCTTCTGTATTTTAATTCTTGTCTTAATAACTGAGTTTGTTTTTTAGAATCGGCATTTTACTTGAAGTCGTCTCATTCCTTCTGGGAGTAGCGAGGGAACAAACATCTACTCAGAGTAACTACACGAAACAGATGAAAGCCTGGGAGCCTAGCGGGTTATGTCTCGGGCTCCCTAACTTCACCTGGCTACCCTGTGTCCCGAATGCCACACTGTGGGCTGGTTCTGTGTCGGACTCTCTGATTTTGTTCTGTGTGAACTGAGGGGGCTGTGTGGCTCTGGGCAGGGAAGAGGGGTCGCCTGGGAAGACCTCAGGCAGGTGCATGGGTTGGAAGGGAAGCAGGGTGGGGGCTGTCGCTTGGGTGGCCGCGTGGGTGGTCTCAGGCTTCTGCATCTGCAGTGAGATTGGGAGGTGGGGGAGGGGAGATGGCCGAGACCTTCCGGGGACACAGACTGATCTGGGCCATCCTTAGGTGCAGAGAGTAGGGAGAAGGGAACAGTTTGTGTGCCTGTGTTTATCAGGCTTTGCCTTTGCCTTGAGAAGAGCCTCTCCGGATTGTGATGTCCTTAGGGGAACCTGATAAACGAAGTCTTGGGCCAACCGAAGTTTTGTTTTTGTTGTTTTTTAATCCTTCTTGTCATAAGTCCTGTGGAAGTGAAAAGTGGCCGCAGAGGGCACCTACCTAGCCTTGTCTGTTCCCTTTTTCTGCCCCAGACCTCCGGTCCTCCAGCACTTGGCAGTGGGATGGGGTGACTTCCTGAGCCACACCTGTCTCATTCCTTGGGAGCCCCCTTTTCTAATATGACTAATCCGACCCGCAGGTAAGTGTTGCACACGAAGCATCAGGCAGTGTCTCCGAGGCAGTCGCCCAGGGCGTTCTGCGTGGGGGGCCGTGTCCCCTCTCCTGTGGGGAAGCTTCTGGGAGTTCAGTTAGGCAGGCGGAGGTTATAGCAGATGGCAGTCCTGTGGTGCCCGGATGTCAGCCCAGCCCGGTGGCCCAGAACACCCTCCTGTCCCCCGAAGGCTGTTGTTTACCCGGGTTTGTGAGGTGCCCAAGAGGGACACCGGTGCCCTCACAGGGGAGGTTGAAATGCTTTTTCTTTTGACCTGAAGTGCGGTCTGGTCACACCCACACTTAGGAAAGGCTTCCTCGGTGAATACCCAAATTTGAAAATTGTGTTCCTCTGAGGTTGGACTCCTTGATTCCCATTAGCTCTTTCCTCACGAGGCCGCATGATGCTGTCACAGGGGGTAAGTCAAATGGGAAGGGGTTGCTGTGCTTGAAGCAGGGCAGACCGCAGGCTCCTTTGAAAGGGTCCTGCTCTAGGACACCTGTAGCCTTGGTTTACAGGGCGGAACCAGAAGCCTTGGTTTACAGGGCGAGTAAACTAATTAGATTAATTATGTATCCTTCTGATTTATTCATCAGAGGTGGCCTCTGCTTTGCAGCCTGTCCTGGGCTTCTTGTTGTGACTTCTGTGAATGTTTGCGAGGAATAAAATGACTTTTTAGAATTCTGGCCTTAAAAACTGAGCCTGGGGAGCCTGGGCGGCTCAGTCTGACTTCAGCTCAGGTGGTGATCTCGCGGTTCCTGAGTTCGAGCCCCTCGTGGGGCTCTGTGCTGACGGCTCAGAGCCTGGAGCCTGCTTCCGATTCTGTGTCTCCCTCTCTCTCTGTCCTTTCCCCGCTTGCACTCTGTCTCTGTCTCTCTCAAAAAGAAATAAACTTTTAAAAAAAAAGAAAAGATAAACCTGAGCCTGAAAATTTAGGTAAGGTTTTGTTGTGTATGGTAACATGCGTACTTCTAATCTGTGCTCATTGATGCTAAACGTTATGCTAATTTCAAAGAGCTAGAGTTCCTTAAAATGAATGGAGCCAAATGGGAGAGCTCCATTAAGGGAGGACGGTCGTCCCTTGGCAACCTGCGGGTGCCTTTAGGTTGTATCCGCGCTGACTTTCCTACTCCAGGGCCCATTAATGTTCTGGAAAGTGCTTGCAAGACTTCATTTCGTATTCATCTTCCTGGGGCCCATACCTTTCGTTAGATTTCCATGGGAGGACATAACCCCTGAAGAACTGGAATCTGTGCAAAATGTTTTCTTCTTTTTCTTTAATGTTTATTTATTTTTTGAGAGAGAGAGCAGGGGAGAGGCAGAGAGAGAGGCAGACACAGACCCCGAAGCAGGCTCTGGGCTCCGAGCTGTCAGCAGAGAGCTCGACGCGGGGCTCGAACTCACGAACTGTGAGCCGAAGTCAGACGCTTAACTGACTGAACCACCCAGGTGCCCCTGCAAAATGTTTCCTTGAAGGAGACAACACCGTTACACGTTTGAGAACTATTGAATCTCATTGCCAAGGCTCTCTGAGAGCAGGTCAGTTGATTCCTGCTTATCTAGCAGCAAACCCCCCCATACATGTTATGTTCAAACACTCGTGTAAGAAGATTAATCAGTGAGGCTCGGGTGGTGAGCACAGGCCATCCTGCTTCAAAGACCCAAAGTGAGGGGCGCCTGGGTGGCTCAGCAGCTGAAGCATCTGACTCTTGATCTCAGCTCGGGTCGTGATCTCACGATTCATGAGTTAGAGCCCCGTGTCGGGCTTTACGCTGTCAGTGCAGAGCCTGCTTGGGATTCTCTCTCTCTCTGTCTCTCTCTGCCCCTGGCCTGCTCTTTGTTTCTAAATAAATAAATAAAGACCCAAAATGTACCTGGAATATGATATTATTTCTATACACTTACATCATTGTTTCTAAAGAGAAAAAGTGCTCGGATTAGGTTAAATGGGAACATATTCTCCCTCCTGCCAACCCCTCTCCCTGGTTACAGGTAGATTTTTGGAGGCGGGGTGGGCACCCCTGGGTGATTTCTAGCGGGGTGGATTTGCCACATCGACCTTATAAGCAAAGGCATTGCCTTAAACTTACAGAGGAGGGTGTTCTGTGTTTGTTTTAGGGCCGTGATTTCTCAGATCGATTCATTTGCTCCTGCTCCTGAATAACGAAACAGTGGACGCTTCAGAGGACAGGGAGAATAACTGTCACGAGATGTCACGGTTTACTTTGTTCCCGCTAGATAGAAAACACATAATGTTAGTAGCGAGCGAGTACCAAGTGTTCGCCGATTGCCAGGAACTGTTTCTAAGCTTTTTATGTATCAAAATTGCCGGGAACTGTTTTTAGGCTTTTTATATATAATATATGATTCCCCCCCCCAACCCCCAAAATTGCATAGTTTGTCTAGGTCTTGTTCAGAAATGAAACAAAGCCGTGGAGTGGGTGATCTCTTCCTGCACGCCAGTCGGCTGTTTGGGGTAACGTTCCTGCCCGAGACTGTTAGGCATTCGTGGGCAAAGTGCTGGATTGGGCCCTGGCATGCAGTGGGGGGTGGGGGGGGTGGGTACTCCCTTTTCAGGACCCTCAGGAAAGGGAGGAACCTTACAGACCATCTAGACCTTCCCGATCACTGCACCTGCCTGCCTCTGCCCACGCCCAGCACCGACTACGCAGACTGGTGGCCTGGCCAGTGCCCGTCTTTCCTGTGGGGTCTAGAATTGAACCTCTCCGAGGCTGTCCGAGGATTTACGGCACGTCATGACGTATTATGGAGCAGTTGGTCACTCAAAATGTGGTCATCAAACCTGCTTTCAACTTTTATTGGGCCCCCACCCCCTGGGTTGCAGGTACTGAGGAGATTTTGTGGCCACACAAGGCTTTTAAAAGGTGTTTGCGCTCATTTGTTCCCAGGCCCGCAGGACAGACAGGTCACCTAGGTGCTCTGGTGGCGAGACACGGGTGCCGCGTGGGCACGCAGAATGGGCAGAGCACCTCGAGAGGGTCTGAGTCAGGCTGGATACAAAACAGGGCAGACCGGGGGAGGGGCGCAAGGTGGCATTCGAACGAATGAGCGAATGAACGGAGACGCGTGCTGTCACCGAAGCCCCAGGGACCGTGCCTCCTGTAACGCTTTACGCAAATGGGAAAGGTTGAAGTGATTTTCCAAATAGAAACCAAAATGCCTTGTAAAAATGGGGATAACGGGGTCCTCGACAGAGCGCTGTATTATGTTACGTTGTGTCGTGTTACATCGTTGGAAAAGAAGTTTAAGTGTTTGATACTGTTTCTTGTGGTTAACTTGGAAGACACCTGACGCTTCTCTGTCAAGGAGCAGATAGGCTGGTGGGTAAAGCCCTCGGGACTGCGCACACGCACCCCGCTCAGGCCGCATGGACGTGTGCGTGTCAGCGATGCTACGCGAGATTCTCATCCTCCCGGCCTGCTGGGGGTGGGTTGTATGTCATTAGGAGTCGAAGTGCTTTTACCGTCTCTATGTGACTTTTGTAAATGTCGGATATATTCCAGAGCAACAAGAGCCCGTGAGGAAGAAGCACGAGATAGACAGTCTTTTTCGGTTTGGCCGGTGCGGTTATTGGAGTAAAACCGATGCTTCCACGGGCATCCACGTGCCCATTCCACGGGCATGCCACGTCCGGTGGCTTCCACGGGCACCGAGAAGCTCCTGTTACTTGTTTTACTTGCAACGCCGGCCTCAGGTCGGCGCGTACGGAGGGGTGTTTCTTCTCCAGAAAGTAGCCGTTTCCACGAAAGGGGTTGGCGGCGGTGAGTGGTCCTGCCACCCGGTCTCAGGGGAAGGGGATTCCCGGGCGAGCTGGGTTGGTCCCCAGGCCTGTGGACGTCCCAGAGGTGGGAGCCGTCGCACCCTGCACTCAGCACGCCATACGGTCCGGCGTCCTGTGGTGAACACTCGAGGGACGGGCTTCTCTCTGCTTCTGCTACCAGAGGGCACTTCCGTTTCAGTTACCAGCAGAGGAAAGAGACAATCAGCTTATTCTCTCCCTGAAAACGAACACAGGAAAATGCCAGAAGTACAATGAAGCTGCCTTCAGTCTCCTTTAACTCCTTCCTCAGCCCCACCCAGGTGCTCCCTTTGGTGCCCTTGGTGGTCGCAATCTCCCGTTTTCCGTGATCTCACACCCTCTGCTTTGCTGACCCAGTCTCCACATCATAACCACCTGCTTGCTGTAGGGGCACATTCCTTGCTCCAGCTACATTTGGAAAGGAGTCACCTGGTGGAGAAGCTTAGACTGAAGCTCTCTAAAGAGTTTCCGTTAAGCTCGGGTGATTTGTCGGTGTCCCGCAGGCCCCGTTTTCCCGTCTCTGCCCTCCTCATCCACGTGGAGAAGGTTCTCAAGGCCTGTCTGCTGAGCTTAAAGCCAGGATCTGTCTTGCAACAGCTCAGCCTCGCACACCTTCCAAGGCCAGTGTGTCTGGCTGGTTGCTCCGTTCCGTTTTGGAGACGACACGATGACCCGTGGTCCACGTGTACCCAGGGAGGAGACCCTGGGGAGGGCTGAAATTGTGGTGGCTGGATCAGTCCCCGGGGGCACCCTTTCCTTCTGTCCCTTTGGTCACCTGTCGACATTCCAAGCGATTCCAACTGTGTCCGGAAGGACTCTCTCCCTGTAGCCCGCTGGCTAGGTGGCTCTTGAATTCCAGCCGGTGGGAAGCAGAGACGTGGAAATCGGCCGGGTGGAGGGGATCAAAAACGACTGCCACCTGGGCATCTGACCTGGACTGGCATTTGGAAAAGCATCGGTAGAAAGAGAACGTTCTCCATGACGAGGGGGAAGGATGGCTAGAGAAATGTGCACTGAAGTCGGTCGGCCGTCTCAGTCGAAGCTGCCCTTTAGGGCTTTGTAGATGGTTGAGGAGGTTTCTGAGAGTGAGACTCGTTCTGGTGTTACGGCTCGTCTCACGTCGCTGCGTGAAACCTGGGGGATTGGGCCTGTCGCGTGGATCTTAACATTCCCCCCTGAGTACCGCGTCGGTTTTTTTCCTCTCAGCTGTCCCTCTCCCGTTAGTGGTCACATTTCAAGAGGTCAGAGGATGGCTCAGGATTTCGGGCATTTTGGTTTTGAAGCCCGGACCAGGAAGAGCAGAGACCGGTTGCAGAAACTGTCTTGGCAGAAGGAAAGGAAGGAACAGAAGAACGGGACAAAAGACACGACTATCGGGCTGGCTTTGCAAGGCTTCGAGTGAGCAGTTCGGGCCCCGGTGGCTCGGATAAGCCAGGGAATCGCGAGTCCTGGTAGTCAGGCCTTCTAAGGCCCTGCACGGGGCCCGGCCGTGGGGACGCTTTCGTCTGCAGCGGCCACAGCGAGAAGCGAACCCCATGCTGGGCAGCGTGGAGAATTTGGTCACCGTGGGGCGGGGGACACCCTGGCCAGCGTCCTAGCATTCCTGACGCGAGGTACTATTTATGTTGAGGAGTCTGATTCTTCAGGATGCAAAACGTCATTTTGGCTCAAACACGTACGTCCACTGGGAACAGCGCTCTCTCGGATCGTAAACGCCGTGGTCAGAAGAAAGTAAGTTCCTGGCGTCGAGAAGTGGAGGCCGGTTTCTGCAGAACGTGTAAGTAGGCATAGCGGTCCTGAGCGTCAAGGGTCCTGGCTGCTCGTGTTCTGTAGTTTAGTGCTTCCTGGGACAAAGGACGTTCTAGGCGTTGGGAATATGGCAGCAAGCAGCACGCGTTCCCAAACCCTGGACTCCAGAGGAGGCGATGGCCAGTGACCCACTGCTCCCACACAGGTGAGGACCCTAGTAGCCGTCAGACCCGGGAGGGGGTTGCGGATGCTGGTGTAGGTGCGCTAGCCAACAGGGTAGAGGATGTCTGGGGGAGCCCCTGAAGTGAGGGTGCAGTCTGCCCGGCCGGGGCGCAAGTGTGCCTGTAGGCCGTGAAGTGACGTGCGCTTGGCCCGATCAAGGGCAGAAGCCCACGTGAGCCCCGAGGAGGCCGCGGAGGGGAGGGCTGGACCGCGGCCAGGCCGTACGGTGCCTTGTAGGCACACAGCGTGCCCAGTGGTCTCCTCCGGGTCCGTGTTGGACTCTTAGGCCTTTTGTGGCCACGTTACTTCTTCTTCTTTTTTTCTTTTTTAAGTTTTTTAATGTTTATTTATTTTTGCGAGAGAGACAGTCAGAGCACGAGCAGGGAAGGGGCAGAGAGCGAGGGAGACACAGAATCGGAAGCAGGCTCCAGGCTCCGAGGTGTCAGCACAGAGCCCGACGCGGGGCTCGAACCCACGAACCGTGAGATCATGACCTGAGCCGAAGTCGGATGCTCAACCGACTGAGCCACCCAGGCGCCCCTACACCGAGTGAAAATTCTAGAGGACAGTCTAGAACTAGTTAGTTAAGGATGAGATGGTCGGGGCTGGGTTTGCTAGGGAAGGGGGCTTCGATGGAGGGCAAACAGGTCTGGTTACAGAGTCGCAGGAGGCGAGAATGTGAGGGGTGGCAAGAAATGTAGCCGGAAGCCAAAGCAGCAGCCGGGAAAAGCAGATAATAGGGTCTCATGGGCCAGACCAAAGAACATGGAGTTTTTCTGGAAGGCCTCTGGGAGGTCCTGGGGAGTTTTCAGCAGGAAAAGTGATAACGGGCTGAATTTTTAGGAGAAATATACTAGCAGCTCTGTGATGATAGAATATCGCTGCAAACGCCCAGCATGTTCTATTTTACTTATTCCTTGCTCGGTAAATATTTGCTTAATGAGCCAGCACAGAGCAGTTCCTTTCTCAGGGATCAGAGAAGGGCGGACACTATTTTGGGGGCGGGAGGTACAGGTTCCTCTGAGCGCTGTGTTAATTTGTTTGATTTATTGCCGAGTCTCTGTGCAGACCAGTCCCCTGAGCCGAGCCCCGGGATGAGGTTTCCAACATCCCTGTGGGGGAAAATTAGTTGGAACTTGAATATTTGCCATTGTGTGAGGCAGGAATATATGTTCTGTGAGAGGGTGTTGACATATTGTCATATACCATGAGCTGTTTAATCTGGAAGTATTTGTAGAAGTGTCATCTGGTGGGAAAGCTGATATTTAATTATCTTAAAAAAAAAAGTACTGGAAAAGACAATCTGCTTCCAGATTTCAGGGTTCTGCTGTGGGTTTGTTTTTGTGGAAATGATTTGTGTTCAGCAGCATTTCCACCCCCCTCCCCCCCCCACCGCTCTCATATGGTATTGTTTTGACTCGTTTGGAAAATAATTTACTTATCTTAAATAGACTGATTCAACTACTCTGGGAAGTTTGTTTGCTTCTGTGAGCTAGAAATGTGAAGCCACTGAATGCTTCTGTTGCCAGGTTCATATTTATTCATTCGTTTGTCCATCCGTTTATACAAACGGAAACGGTGCTGTGTCACAGACACCGTGCTGGGATGGGACAAGTAGGACGTTACTCGGCTGGTCTAGCCTTCTAGGCGGTGAGGGACACAGAGCAAATGTGTACCCACATATATGCACCAATTGTGGCAAAGCTAGTAATTTTCGAGAAGGGTATAATGGTAGGGAACTTGGAGTGGGGTGAGGGGTCTATGTGGGGTAGTCAGATGAGATGTTTTTGTGATGTTGACTTTTAAGATGAGGCCTGAAGGAAAAGTGAAGGGTGCAGGGAAGGGGCTTCTAAGCAGATGGGACAGAATGTGCCAAGGCCCTGAGGACACTGTCCTTTGGGGGAGCTCAAAGGACAATGAGGCCAGAGCATGGTGGATCGGAGATGTCATGCTGGACCACATACATTGCAGGAACTAAGGAGTTTGGGTTTTATTTTTAAGTGGAGAAGTAACATAACCCAGTAGGCTTAAATAAAATGACTGCCAAGTCTTCTTCAGCAGAGAATTAGTTAGAGGGAAATGTGGCCTCGGGAGAGCCTGTAATTAGGTGTTGCTGTGCAACGGACGTGAGAGAGAAAGGCTTGGTGTAGGGCAGGGGTTTTCAGAGTGAGGTCTCAGGATCGGCGGCTCTGGGTCACCCCTGCACTGGTTAGTGACGCACCTTCTCAGCCCTGGGGCTGCTGTTTCAGAAACTCTGGGGCTGGGGCCCGGCAGTCTGTGTTGTAGTAAGCCCTCCCGATGACCTGACTCACAGAAAACCCGATGGTGTAGAGAATGCAGGAGGAGAGCAGTGCGGGGCAATGACATAACTTTTGGATGCACTGGGTTTGAGATGCCTTTGCCACGTCAGGGTCCCGTGCAGATGCTGAGCTGTTGCTAATGGCAACGTGAACGCACAGCCCAGGAGAAAGGTTTAGTTTCAGGAAAGACTCCGTACTTGCCCCAGAATACAGGAAGTACATAAAGCTGTTGGAATAGGTGGGGTCCCACGCAATGGGGAGAAAGAGAGAGCGACAAACGACCAAGCCGGGAGGAAGGCATTCAGAGGAGCATGAGGCAGCAAAGGGGCAGGGAGCAGGGAGAGCAGCCTGGTGGGAAGAGAGAACCAGGGATATTTTGGGGGTCGAGCGGCCAACTGTGTTTACAGTTCTGGGTTCCCTGCAATGAAGCCAGGGCTTGGAGCGCAGAAAGCCTTAACGAGCATTCGATTTGGGTCTTCAGTGAAATGGAACTAAAAGTTCCAGCATCAAGTTGATTGGCTCCGGGGATTTCTGTTTACTGACTTTCCAACCAGGGGTTTCCTCTGGCTCCCCTGGTTCCCCTCTGGCGGCCTCTGGGTGTACACAAAGAAACTCTGAATGAGCATCTTGTAGTCCTGGAAAGGAGCAGCAGACAGGCTTTCACAGCCGGTCATATTTTCTTTTATTACTATATTTAAAACCACTTCCACGATTTGGAAAAAAAAAACGTCCTGGCAACTAACATAACAGGCTGCGGTAAAAATTATTACCGGCTGTTGATACGGGTTACTGGGTGCCTCATGTTGTGCTTTTGAGTCCCACATTTTGTCATCTGTCACTCAGCAAATTCACGTCCATGAGTATGAAGAAGAAAAAGATTTAGAACGTGTGTATCTCTTTGAGCTTCTGTGTGGTATGGTCAGGACTTGAGAATTTTCTGCTCTTGATGTTTGGGGTCCCAGGCTGTAAAGTGGTGGGGCTTGTGTGGGTGGCGGGGGCTCAGGGGCAGGAGTGCCCGTTGGAGCACCATTTATGTTTGGACCCTTGAGCTTGGGTCTTTATGTTTGTTATTTCATCTTGTCCCCACTCTGAGGGAGGTGGTGTTTCCCCATTTGCAGATAAGGGAATGAGCCAATAAAGAAAACTCCTGTTTAAACCCAAATCTGTAAAGTGAGACTTTGTCCTGTGCCCCGGCCACGGGGTGGACTTGCGTGGGGCTGGATTTGTGGGGACGGGGCTCACAGAACGGCATCCGGATAAGTCAGAGGCGTATGAAAGGGATAAAGAACTAACAAGGGGCGCCTGGGTGGCTCAGTCGGTTAAGCGTCCGACTTCGGCTCAGGTCATGATCTCACGGTTCGTGAGTTCGAGCCCTGCGTCGGGCTCTGTGCTGACCGCTCGGAGCCTGGAACCTGCTTTTTGGATTCTGTGTCTCCCTTTCTCTCTGCCCCTCCCCCGCTCATGATTGCTTGCTTTCTCTCTCTCTCTCTCTCTGTCTCAAAAATAAGTAAACATTAAAAAAAAAAAAAAAAAAAAAAGAACTAATGAGAGACTTTGAAGGGGACCGAACCACCACAAGGCACGTAAATTTAGTTTTATGGACAAGAATTGCACCAAACAGAAGGGGCTCTTCAGATGCCCGGCGTGGGGCGTGGTCCCTCAGGACTGAGCTGTGGGTTTTCTAGATAGCGCGGTGAGTCTTACAGAAAAGCCCCTTCGGGCTTGCCATTGAAGGCTTCCTCTCTATTTGATGTCATTTCTGTCCTCATCTGCATATTTAATTTATTTACCTCTTTCCCCTGTGCACCTGGCAGACGTGTTTCTTTCCCGTAGAAGCTGTGTGTCTCTGAGTCACCTGCCACCCCCGTCTTCTCCACTTTTCTGTTGGGTTCCTTAGCTCGTGTGGGTCTTTGGAGCGCTGCCTCAGGGACCCCATCTGCCTTCACCCGGTCCCTGTGGAGACGGTGGCTGAGGTGATGACACTGATGAGGAAAGAAGGCTCCCGGATTGATGACCCCGACAGAGCTGTGAGTTCCAGGACGCTTCCCCAGCTGTTGTTGAGCACGGGCCTCGAGTCTTGGGCGCTACAGTTGGTGCCAGCCTTAGGAGGCTCATGTCAACTTCCAGTCACAAAAGACCTTTCTGTCCTGTGGAAGAAGACACAAGTTCGAAAGAACCGTTGGGCCGTTTGAGACGACAATGGGTGGCTTGGACCTAAAGCAGATGTCACAGGCGAGTGGCTTGCAGTCTGTTCTAATGTGGTTTCAGTATACAGTGTTTAGAACAATGACGGTCGGTTGCCAACATTTCCAGATTCGGATATTTCCGTCCCAAGTCTCGACTCCAGCCTCTCTTGGAGACTTAGACGTTGGCGCGTTAGGCCTACGTTTGTGCCGAACGAGCCGGAAGAGCCAGGAACGGCTTTTCAGGGGAGGTGAAGCCACCTTAGTGCTAACTGCCCCTGAGGCTCAGCGTTGGCCGCCATTTTCGGTGTCCTCTAAGTTCTTGGTCTTCTGTCCAGCCTGCTCTGCCCTTTACTCCGTGGCCTCTGTTGACCTAACTGGCCAGGACATGACACATTTAGAAGCTTGTGTTTTCCTCACAGAAGCAGAGATGAGGGAAGTCTTCTTCTCTCCTGAGAGGCATTGCTGGTGTTCGGAGGTGAGGAAGGGGAAATGGAACACAGAAGGGATCTTCTAGAGAAGTCGAGCGAGAGATTGGATTACCTCTTCAGCCGTGCCTGAAGTGCAGATTCCTTCTTGTTTCAGACAGAATTCTTCAAAGGTACTGAAAGTGTCTTGCGATTGTATGTGTGTGTTGGAAGACGGGGCTGAGGAAAACACCGAGACGAGAAACAGGGATGTCTGTACCCCAGAGTTGTTCAGGCCGTTCAGGCTGTCAGAGATATTTGGGAAGTTTCAGTCTCTAGTCTGGCGCTCATTCATTATTATTATTATTATTATTATTATTATTATTATTTTGAATATTCTTTTTTTTTTTTAATTTTTTTTTCAACGTTTTTTATTTATTTTTGGGACAGAGAGAGACAGAGCATGAACGGGGGAGGGGCAGAGAGAGAGGGAGACACAGAATCGGAAACAGGCTCCAGGCTCCGAGCCATCAGCCCAGAGCCTGACGCGGGGCTCGAACTCATGGACCGCGAGATCGTGACCTGGCCGAAGTCGGACGCTTAACCGACTGCGCCACCCAGGCACCCCTGAATATTCTTTTTTTTAATGTTTACTCATTTTTTGAGAGAGAGAGAGAGAGAGAGAGAGAGAAAGCGGGAGAGGGACAGAGAGAGGAAGACACAGAATGTGAAGCAGGCTCCAGGCTCTGAGCCATCAGCACAGAGCCCAGTGCGGGGCTGGAACCCGCGGACCGTGAGATCATGACCTGAACTGAAGTCGGACGCTTACCTGACTGAGCCACCCACGCGCCCCATCATTCGTTTAATATTAATCGAAGCAGATGGTCATCGGTAGGAGTTGCTTAATGACAGACTCGCGAGGAGCATGTGATGCTGTTGAGCGTGGGGACGTGATGGCGAAAATAACCCATTCGTGCACATCGAGGTCCTGGGGCAGGTCAGGGGCAGAGGAGAAGCAGAGAGTTTCGTTCTGCAGTTAGTTCCGAGCTGCTGATGGAACGTGGGAGATGCGTCCAGCCCGTGCTGCTGCTGGGGTGTGAGGAAGACGGAAGGTGCCCGACGCTCACAGAGCGTCTCAGGGTCACGTGATGGGGCTGCCATCACAGCCTGGCCCTCGGCCTTAGTCCTGGGTTGCAGGGAGGCGCCCCCAGGAGGGTGATGCCTCGTGGAGCCTTGAAGGCCGAGCCGCCGGTGGCCAGGCAGGAACAAGTGGGGATGAATTCGCGGCACGAAGTACAGTTGGGGGATGGAGTTTCTGCATCAGCGAGGGCTATGCTGATGCCCGGGGAGCCCGGGGAGCGTAGGCAAGATTTACGTTTGACCACAGTGTGGACACTGGATTCCAGGACGGCAGGGGTGCCAGGGAGGAAGTTGGCACCGGGTCGAAAAGTCCTTTTTGGTTTGCAGAAGCACGGAGGGGGACCTGGAACGGCCTGGGCCGCGATTTCCCTGCCACCGCGGGTGAGATCCTCCCCACAGGCGCTGGCCCCGTGCCACTTCGAGGCCTGGCCCAGGCGCGCCCCATAGACCTGCGGAGACCGAGCGGGGCCCGTTGGCTGTATCGTTTTGCCGAGCTCTTAGATTATATTTTAGGTTTTGAGTTTTGTTTTGTTTTTGTGTTTTTGAGGGGAGGGAACTTGTAATTTTGCTAAAACTCTTGCGGAAGTGAATCACGTTTTGCCGAGATAAATTTGCTCCAGAAGTTTGTTTGGTTATCACGTCGTTTCTGTGGGAAATCACTCAACAAGAAAGCAGACTTCCGGGGAGGATCGGGCGGCGGAGGACCCCAAGGAATGGAGCAGTGCTGTCCCTCCCCCTCGGGGACGGGGTAGCTGGGCCCCGCCACCCTCCTGCCGTCACGGCAGCTCTTTGCAGCTGCTTTTCATGCAAGGGGTCCGGTGTTCTGGGCTGTAGGCAGGGCTCTCGGCAGTGGGTGAGGAACGGCCCCCCACGGAATATTCTGGGTAGGGATCGCGTGTTCCCCGGGCAGCCTCTCAGCAGCAGGCGCAGCGGTGCCCTTCAGGCTGTCGTCCTCGCTCTCCAGGAAGACTTGAGCGGCCTGCTAACCAGCCCCGTGGGCTGCGGCCCCGCTCGGACCCACTGTCTGCACAGCTCCTGGAGGGGTTGGTTGTCTGAGCTCAGATCCCGTGTGTCATTCCTGCCTCACATCCTTCAGCAGGTCCCCAGGGCTAATCCGGGGAGGCCCGAGGCCAAGCACACTCTTCTGTCCGGCCCTGCAGCTGTGTGCTTCCCACTGGGCCTCACAGCCTGCGTCCCCGTGTCCCCCTGCCCCTTCTTGTCGTTAGGCCCCTACACGGCCACCTGGCTGTCCCCCTCCCCCGAAGAAGCACTTCTTCACTACTTTAAATTTTCACGTTGATGCGAGAAGCCTCGTGCGAAGGACGTGGCCACGTTAGAGGAATTACCGGTTCATTTTCTTACTGCGTTTTACATAGGGACCCCTGAGTTTTTGTACGTAAGGACCCCTGAGCGTTTGTGGCAGGAATAGCTCATATGCCCAAATTGCTGTTAGCATTTAGTGCCAGGGAAAAAAAACCCCGACTGTTCTCATTTAAAAAACCTACATGTGTCCTTTTAAAAACAACCAGTTAAAATCATCCTGTGTTTGTGTTTTGCCTTTGTCACCAGGAGCCCCAGCACCAACATTTTCGGTCCTAATCATGGCAGGATTCTGGGTAGCCGCTGAACGGGGGCATCTGCTGGTGGTGTCTGCCCGGCCCAGCAGCCTTTTCCTGATCGATCTGTCTGTTCGCGAATATTTATTGAGTGGTTGTCCTGTGTGGAGGCTGAGGCCTCGGTGGGGGGTGGGGCCGGGGGGGGGGGGCCAAGATGCCAGTGGGTAGATGTACTTGTCCCGCGGGAGGCAGGGAGGTGGCAGAAGGCTGGGTGCAGTCAGAGGTGCCCCCCGGCTTTGGGGGTGGGTGGGGGGCCACGTGGTGGACCGGGTTGGGGAGAGGGTGGGAGCAGAAACCCTGCTGGACTTGTTCGTGGAAGTGCCCGCTGGACGTCCAGGAGGAGGTGACCTTTAGGTGGGCTGGTGCTCAGGAGAGATTCTCCCCTCCTCCTCTCTGTCTGTCCCCCCCACACACGTGTGTACACACTGCTCCCTTTTAGGGGATCTGTCTTGCTCACTGGAGCCTGACGGTTCTGTGCCTGCTGGGCGCTGAGCCCCAGTCCCTCGACCACAGTGATTACCCCGGGGGTGGACGTTCGACCCAAGCAGGGGTCCTTTATTGAAAATACTGCCCTGGAGAGAGAGAGGCCGTCTCTTTCGGATGGTGGCCCAAAGCTTCCTGTGCCACGAGGCCTGCTGCGTGGAGGAAGCTGCTGTGGACGGGAGAAAACAGTGCCCTGGCCCAGAAAGGCAGAGATGAGGCGGCCGTGGACAGCTCGCTTCCCTGCCACCTGCCCCTTGGAACGCCAAGGTTCCGAGGTGTTAAATGGAAAAGGCTTGTTTGGCCAAACAAGTAGAAAGAAAGAGAAGTTCTTGACAGCAGAACTTGTCAGAATCTTTAATGGTGAACATGCTTTGTGCTTCTTCAGGACGAGGACTAGTATCCGGTATTTCCCAAATTTATGTGCATGTGGATTTAGTAAAAGAGACGGGACACCTATAAGTATCCCGTCTTTGCAAACGAGGAAACCAGGTTCCGCGGAGGTGAAGATACTTCCTAGCGTCACACAAACGAGAGCTGGTCCGGAAGATCATAAACTCGGGTGCCTGTGTCTTTTCCGTGCATTTCACTGTCCCTGTGCGGGTTTATGCTTCTTTCTTTCTTTGACACATGGGAAGGCCTGTCTCTCTGTAATCACATGCATTGGTCCGTGTGCGTGTTTGTGTTCTAAACTGTATTTTGTGTTGCAGCTTGTCATTCTGGTTCTTTTGTTACTGAGGCATCCGCTGGAGGTGGGCAGTTAACCCGTGAGAGCACCGGAAAACATGCTGTTCTGTTGACGTGATTTCCTTATAAGATACGACATTGATAATCAGTCTGGGTTTCGGGCTTTAAATTATAGGGATGTGTTAAATTATGAAAATGATATGAGGTCTTTGAAGATTCTGTGTTCTGGAAAGTGTCATTAAGAATTTCCATTTTGACGCCAGTCAGAGTGGCCAAAATGAAGAAGTCAGGAGACTATAGATGCTGGAGAGGATGTGGAGAAACGGGAACCCTCTTGCACTGTTGGTGGGAATGCAAACTGGTGCAGCCGCTCTGGAAAGCAGTGTGGAGGTTCCTCAGAAAATTAAAAATAGACCTACCCTATGACCCAGCAATAGCACTGCTAGGAATTTATCCAAGGGATACAGGAGTACTGATGCATAGGGGCACTTGTACCCCAATGTTTGTAGCAGCACTCTCAACAATAGCCAAATTATGGAAAGAGCCTAAATGTCCATCAACTGATGAATGGATAAAGAAATTGTGGTTTATATACACAATGGAGTACTACGTGGCAATGAGAAAGAATGAAATATGGCCTTTTGTAGCAACGTGGATGGAACTGGAGAGTGTTATGGTGAGTGAAACAAGCCATACAGAGAAAGACAGATACCATATGTTTTCACTCTTATGTGGATCCTGAGAAACGTAACAGAAACCCATGGGGGAGGGGAAGGAAAAAAAAAAAAAAAGAGGTTAGAGAGGGAGAGAGCCAAAGCATAAGAGACTGTTAAAAACTGAGAACAAACTGAGGGTTGATGGGGGGTGGGAGGGAGGGGAGGGTGGGTGATGGGTATTGAGGAGGGCACCTTTTGGGATGAGCACCGGGTGTTGTATGGAAACCAATTTGACAGTAAATTTCATATATTAAAAAATAAATAAAAAAAAAAAAGAATTTCCATTTTGAGGGGCGCCTGGGTGGCTCAGTCGGTTGGGCGTCCGACTTCGGCTCAGGTCATGATCTCGCGGTCCGTGAGTTCGAGCCCCGCGTCGGTCTCTGTGCTGACAGCTCAGAGCCTGGAGCCTGCTTCAGGTTCTGTGTCTCCCTCTTTCTCTGCCCCTCCCCTGCTCATGTGTTCTCTTTCTCTCTCTCTCTCTCTCTCTCTCAAAACTAAACATTAAAAAAACTATAAGTAATGTTTAAAACAAGAATCTCCATTTTGATGCAATGCCTATTTAAAAAAAGATGTGTTTTGCAAGAGTGTGGTGCTGCTGCTTCTTGATCTTTGTAATGTTTTTCTGAAGTTTGCTTGATTGTGAACAACTGTTTGAGATAAATGAAGAAAGGAGAGAAAGGAGCATTTTACGGATTCTGACACGCCCCCCGCTGAGAAATGGTATTCAGACGGTTATCTGGCAAGGAGACTTACAGTTCAGTTCTAGCCTGATGAAGAACTGAGCATGCGAGTGGCCACGTGGGCTCTCCCGGGTCACCTGCCGTCGAGTGGCACGGTGGCCGTGAAAGCCACGCTCCAGGGGGCCGTGCCGCACGCACTTTCTCTCTCCTTTGCTGGCATCTGTATTTTTACTTATCATGCCCAGATTTCCGCGTCACCTGCGGGCCATGAACGTCGTTCCGTGTGGAAAATGCACACCTTTCGTATGAAGACGTGTTACTGGCGGATGCCCCGTTCTGCTGTTGCTGTAGTCGTGGGTCGCATGTAATCACAGTCACGTGACCACGCCACCAGCCGGGTCCGGATACACCCTCTCCCGAGTTGTGATAATCACTGCCCAGCTTGCCTCCTTGCTTGCCGCATCACCCCTCCTTCCACTCTCCGCCTTCCCGGGAGGAAAAACCCTTCATGGACGCCCTCCCCCCCCCCCCCAGCCCCCCGCCAGCTCCCCGGTGGTGGTTTCTGGCCTCTGCCCCCCTTCCCGGCCGCGTTTCCTGCCCCGTGTTGCACGCATCCTGTGGTCCAGATTTAGGAACTACCTGCTCGGTGGGGGATAAGAGGTTTCAAGCCAGCCTCTTCCCAGGTCGTGCCCTACCGATGACTGGAATACCCCGCTCTGCCCCGTTCGTCCAGTTCATCCTTCTGGACTCCGCTCCTTGCGTTTCTTTAGGAAGCCCTTCCAGACACAGGCTCTCCTTACCACCCTCCCCCCAGCCTGTGAGCAGCTAAATATCACATGATAGTGAAGGGTGTGGGCTGTGATCTGCCGGCCTTCAGACCCCTGCTCTACCAGCTCGGTGCTGTGTGACTTTGGACAAGTCGCTTAACCTCTCTGTGCCTCAGCTCTGTAAAATGGAATTAATTTATCTTCTAGGGTTACTGTAAGGATGAAATGAGTGAACACAGGTCAGTCAGTCATGAGAGGGCCTGTGAGTCCTATTAATTATTATTTATATTTTGAATCTTAGTAGTTTTTATTAAGGATTAAAAAACTAGTCCAACTCCGTTTCTATGTTCTCAAGCTCCTTTCAGAGTGTATTGTATACTGTAGGCACTCAGTACTGCTTCCATAAATGAGCGAACTGAAATAACCAGTAAACACGGAGTACTCGGTGTTTGTCGAGTTATGCCCTGCCCCGTTACAGAAAAGGATTTATCTTCACCATTGTAGAGGTGCCCTTTTAGGAACAAAGCAGAGATATAAACTAATATTTATCTCCCATTTCAAACTCAGGAGCCATTCAGAATTTCATTTTAAAATTCTGCTCTTTCAGGGGCGCCTGGGTGGCTCCGTCGGTTAAGCGTCCGACTTCGGCTCAGGTCACGATCTCGCGGTCCGTGGGTTCGAGCCCCGCGTCGGGCTCTGTGCTGATGGCTCGGAGCCTGGAGCCTGTTTCCGATTCTGTGTCTCCCTCTCTCTCTGCCCCTCCCCCGTTCATGCTCTGTCTCTCTCTGTCTCAAAAATAAATAAATGTTAAAAAAAAAATTAAAATTCTGCTCGTTCAGTAGCAATTACGGCTTGGGCATGGCTGTCCTTTAAAAGACAGTGTGTGGGGGCGCCTGGGTGGCTCAGTCGGTTAGGCGGCCGACTTCAGCTCAGGTCATGATCTCGCGGTCCGTGAGGGCTGTGAGTTCGAGCCCTGTGTCGGGCTCTGTGCTGATGGCTCGGAGCCTGGAGCCTGTTTCAGATTCTGTGTCTCCCTCTCTCTCTGCCCCTCCCCCGTTCATGCTCTGTCTCTCTCTGTCTCAAAAATAAATAAATGTTAAAAAAAAAATTAAAATTCTGCTCGTTCAGTAGCAATTACGGCTTGGGCATGGCTGTCCTTTAAAAGACAGTGTGTGGGGGCGCCTGGGTGGCTCAGTCGGTTAGGCGGCCGACTTCAGCTCAGGTCATGATCTCGCGGTCCGTGAGGGCTGTGAGTTCGAGCCCTGTGTCGGGCTCTGTGCTGATGGCTCGGAGCCTGGAGCCTGTTTCAGATTCTGTGTCTCCCTCTCTCTGACCCTCCCCTGTTCATGCTCTGTCTCTCTGTGTCTCAAAAATAAATAAATGTTAAAAAAAAAATAATAATAAAAGACAGTGTGTGGATCAGATGTAAAAACACCATGTTTAGGGGCATCTGGGTGCCTCGGTCGGTTGAGCATCCGACTCATCCGACTCTTGGTTTCGGCTCAGGTCATGATCCCAGGGTCGTGGGATCGAGCCCTGTGTCGGGCTCTGCACTGAGCGTGGAGCCTGCTTGGGATCCTCTCCCCCCGCCCCCCCACCTGCCCCTTCCTTTGTGCGTGCACACCTGTGTGTGCTCAGTCTCAAAACAAGCATTAAAACACCATGTTTAAATAAATGATATGTCTGTTGTAATAAGTGAAGTGCTTCCTTGAACCAGCAGTCATTACGCTGCATTATGATGTCAGGCTTAAGGAGTCACATGCTTATCAACGCTGTGCTTAAGAAGGATGTATGGAGATAATCCAAATTCGTTTCTCCGCTTCCTCATCATACATCACCGCTGCTGAGTTAATGAATGTCTGGGTGCGGGTCAACCCTGCCTCTGTTCAAAGTTCACGCGTTGGTGGTTCAGTTTCCGGGACCTGCTCCGATATATTTGCGCTCGGTGTCATTTCTCAAGAACTCTTTAAAGCCCAGATGACACTGACGAGCTGAGAGACTTAGTGTCTTTATTTTCACATTTATTCGTGTTACAGTAGTTGGGTACATTTCTTCTGACCTTGATGATCTCACCTCTACTGTAAGGAGGTTGGAAGGAAGCTGAGCTCCAGACCAGCTCTGACGAATGGGACGTCGAGTTCATTGTCTAATCCTACAATGGTATAGCCAGCCCACATCCTCTGAAGCTCCCGTGGCCACAATGGCATCATTGACATCTGAACTGTATGGAGTTGTTCTCTGAAAGGTGCCATAGAGAAAGCGTGGTGTGAGGGGTGGTGGTGGCCGTGCTGACTTCGAATGAACTGAATGAGGCCAGCCGGGAATGGGGACGACACCGTGAATGATGCTTTTGTTACCCGCCGAAGTGAAATCCTAGAGAACGTTCTTGTAACAAAGAGTGTTGTTTGGCCAGAGTGGACACGATGGAGTGAAGAGTTTTTGAAAACTCGCATTTAGTGACTAATATTTTGACTCCGTGAAGATACTCAGAAGACGCTTCTTGACCCACAAGGCCTTAGAATGTAAAGAAGGATCCCGTAGCCACGCTCAGCAATGTTAATGTGGCAGGAGAGTGTTTCTCTTTGCTGCGACTGCATGGCTAAGGTCTGTCCCCAGAATTTTGTTCCATGATAGACTCTCTCTTGCACGGTTACCCGTCAGACGAGTCTCATTTTCCGTGCGTCTGATGGAAGAGCGTGTGGACTGCGTCTTCCACTGACTTTGTGCGTGTCTTTATGTATTAGTTTTACTGAAAAAAAGATGGTCCTTCTCTGTTTGTCGCCTGGGTTTATTAGGGGAGCCTGTACTTAATGGCAGCAGTTCTGCCATTATGTCATTGCCTCTGAGCGAGTAGAAATTGCTTATTTTAGGGGACCAGTTCAGAAACTTTCTTTCTAATGAAACCTTTGTATTTAGCACTTTTCCCATAAGTGGGCCATTGACTGGGTTTTAACAGCTGTTTTGATGAATGAGTTGCTCTGTTATGAAAGGATTTCACACTTAGTTTGCATCTTGGGTTGTGCTATTTTTGTCTTCTGAAAGTTACTTAAAACGAAAAGAATCAGCACCTAAGCGTTAGAGGCTGAAAATTCAAGAATGATCCCATTCTTTCAGAACTGGAGTCTCCACCAGCCTTGACCCTCCCGTGGAGGGTCCCTAAAAGGGTATATGAGTTTTGGTTGAATTTGTCTATTCCATGAATGCAAAAAAACCCACCAAACCGTAGAAGTCATCTTTTGTGATTCCCACCCCCCCAGCCAAGTTTTCGTGTATTCCCTCAACAATGTAAAATAGACTAAAACTAGCACAGCAGACTGATGGAGGTGAGCATCAAGAAACTGCTACTTGTGTCCTAGGAGGGGGTCCCGCGTCCCCACGCACGAGGGCGTGAGCCTGGCTGGGCTCAGGGAGGGGACCCTGTTTCCCCTCCTCATGCATCTGAACCCTCTTGGGAAGTCTGGAGCCTGTGACTAGCCGGCTTCTAGCTGGCTTCTGAGGGTGGGGCTAGGTTTTCCCCACCTTCACCTCCCTCTCCTGCCCTTCGGTGGGATTTGTGGGGGGGCCAACGAGAGTCTTCCCTGCCGCGTGGTGATTCTCTTCATGTAGCGGAGGGGAGGGAAACCCTTTCCCTTTGATGAATCCTGCCTCTTCCTTTTCTGGGCTCCCTTTGCGTTTTGTCCTGGAGTCTGTCCAGTTGCCAGCACTCTGCCTCGAGTGGTGGACGTGCAGTAGGGGGTCTTTCAGTTTTCAGATCTTCTTCCTCGAGTGGAAGGGCACCTCCCGGCAGCAGGTTTGTGGCCTCTGTGACGGTGGTGTCCAATGCCGGCAGAACCACCAAATGGAGCTTTTCCTTGTCCCCGGAGCTAGGTCTGTCCTGGGCTGGGAGGTAGGTGGCCAGGGGCAGGGGGGCCGGTGTAGACGGAGGGCAGGCATTGCGGGCGTGGAGCGACTTTGGACCTCGTGCGTGTCCTGCCTTGATAACTTCCGCCCCGGGGGTTTTTATAAAGGCCAGGTGTGGAGAGCACTCCTAGCACGGGCATCTCCTGGCGGGTGACCAGTAAACAGCGGAAGCGATGGTGATTTTGTGAAGGAAGAATTGACCTCGGACTCCCCTTCCCACCTTCCGGGGTTCTAGCATCCTGCCCATTTTGTCCCGATCCTAGTCAGAGACCGTTTTCCAACTAGAACCAAAATGGAAATTTGAGGATCGGAGGCCGACGCTGCCCAGTCAACCCAGGTGGGCAGACCTTCAGGACTGTCATTTATTTCACGAGCCGAACGGTGACGGAGTGGAGTTTCTGTTTCCTTCTAAAGTCCATTTCCATTAAAGTCTTAAGTGTTTAGCGTGTCGCTTAATGTCTTTTGAAACGATCGCGATTTCTGAACTGGTGTGTATGTCACAACATTTTGAGTATAGAATACGCATTACCTGGCAAATCCTCCTCTTGGAGGACTTCACAGATAACGGAGAACAATCCATTAGAATGGATTGCTTTTGGCTGGAGGCCAAGAGTATTGGCTCATTCATTTAGGGTGTGATCTTTAAAGAGGCCAAAGACCAGGGGTTTAATTCCCAGGTAGGCCAATTAGTGTAACTGTGTTCTAGGAGATCAGGTTGAACCTCAGACCCCGGCCATCTGTCTTTTAAAACATATGCCGTTGGCCACGGGGGGACATTGATCGCAACGGTCAAAGTCTGGATGCATCAGCCGAAGACCGTGGACCGTTTACTAGGGGGAGAGATTGAGGCACCTCCTGGGAGCAGGATGGTGGGTCGTTCGAATCAAGCTAAGGCAGTGCATGCTGGAGAAGACTATCCAGGAAGCTCTGAGGATACTGAATAAGAATTGCTAGGTGACATTCGAGTCCAGAAGTCAGGGAAGTGAGGAAATTCTCAGATACTTTAGTTCTGACCATGCATTCGTGAAGGATTCCACCACGGAAGACAAAGGGAAGGTACCCAAAGGAAGGAGCACGGCAGTGTGGCAGTTTGCCAGAGACTTAGGTCTTGGAAGGAAGCGCACCGAAGACAGAGGGCGGACAGTCCGGGGACGCGGCGGTAATCGTGGCTCCCAGTTACCTACTCTTGTGTCGGGCTCTGTTCTCAGCCCTCTTGTGTGACCTCACTATAACTTTATGTGACGGGTGCCATTATTACCACTCCACAGATAAGCAAACGGAAGTGTTCCGAGCCAGAAGGAAGGGAAGTCGCTACGTCCGAATGGCCAAGATGGAAGGTGTGGAGAGCGCCAGAGCGTGAGCTCTCAAGAGCTGGCTGTCTCTTACATACACGTTAAAAAACCCAGAACGTTAAACGTACGTTGGAGAAGCGTTAAGGAAGATCTGGTTTCTCTAAAAGAATTGAAGGTCCGTCGCCTAATGGAATTCCTTCCGGGGGCCCCGGGAACACTTGGATAGATGTAGGGTTCCGCCATCTTCATGGTCTTGGAAGAAGCACCCGGAAGAGAAATAATGCTGGGAAGGTGGGGCGGGGACAGGTGCGTGCCTTGGGTGTGGACCAAGCGGGGGAGCTCTGTTTAAAAGAGCTTAGTATATCTTTAAATATTTCTTTAAACATTCAGAGCGCACCGTGTTTCCAGACTTGTTCTAAGTGAGCCCGTACTATAAAACTAGAGTCCAAGAAAGGATGTTAAATGGGGACAGAGTTTAATTCTCTGACGTTTAAGTTTTCTTGCTGCTTAGTGAAGGACCCGCATTTGGAGGAGCTCGGGGATATGGGTGGGGCTTTGGTCCCTGGACCCCGCAGCTGGGGCGCACACCCAGGGGGTGAGCAGGCCATCAAGGTTTCCTCCAACCTGTTTCTGAGAACGCAACCTGCTGTGTAGGAGACCAGACCAGAGACTTCTTTGGCCCTTGGCTTTTTCCATCTGTGAAGAGGTCATTGAACCTCCTCTGCGGATGAGGAGACTCAAGTTCAGGGAAGAGGGGAGAGTGGGATTCCCACCTGCGGTCCGCTGTGTGGTGGACAGAGGCAAGCGGGGCCGCTCGGCTGGGCGCCCGTCTGACCGCGGCCCACGTGTGCTGACCAGTGCCTCCAGGAGGCAGAACAGGGCTGAGGCTCACCCAGGTCCACGTCCCGCCTCTGCCCTGTGCGCCGCAGCTCTCGGTGGCTGTGTTGAGTGCCCCCCCGAAGACACGGTGAGGTTGTTGTGAGGACCGGGTGTCTAGGAAGTACTGAGGCTGTGTGATTAGTGTGGACATCTGTCGTTACCGTACTGACCGTCGGTACCCGTGCACACTTCCGGTGAAAACCGTCTCTCTCCAGCTGCTCGGTGCTTGCGCCCCTGTAGCCCGTTGTGCCGGCACAAAGCCACCGCCACCAAACGGATAACTTTCCCAGCGTCTCTCAACGCAACACGAAGCAGTGGCATTTTTGCCGCCTCTTTCCCTTGCGATGATGTGAAATTTTACAGGGGTGTTTTTCGTTCTGGTGTCTCTGGACGTGAAGGCTTTGCATCTTCTGCGGCAGGTGGGTGTGGGATCCTCCAGCAGAGCCCTTAGCAACCCTCTCCAGCTCGGATGGAAATCGTGGGCTCTATTCTTCTTGAGGAAGATGCCTTCTAACTTTCCTCCTCCTCCAGCTGCGGGGCGTGCGGCCGCTGGTTGCCGTGGTAACCGTACTCTAATAATCCTGTCAGGAAATATGATGTAACGATGTGTCTAATCTTATTTTCCAGACGTAAAACAAGCGCACGCAGCTCCCTTCTAAGAAATCTTCTCGAGCCGTCAGGTGCCGAGCGCTCTTCCCCTTCCTCCTGATGTCCTCTAGGATTGTGCTCCCGGCCCGGTGCCCTTGGCGGGGTGTTTCCGTAACTTATTGAGCGTTTGCAGCCCCCAGTGGCCTGTGTGTCACCGCGAAGGCTCACGTGCTGTCGTGCTCCTTCTCCAGCCCTGGAGGAAATTTGGAATATTCTGAATTGTAATTGACAAAAGTTCAGAATTGTGGTCTCTGGAGGCTTTGCGTTTATCTTGGACGGAACGCATCCATGCTGGGTAGTTGCAAGGAATAGATCAAGTCCGTGTTTCTGCTTTTTTTTTTTTTTTTGAAGAGGCCAAGTTTACAAGACCTGTCTTGCTGGTGCAGGAGCGAGGGGGAGGTTTGCACCTCCTCAGCGCCTGCCGCTTCCCCGGCAGGGCTCACCTGGGACAGGTCCACGCTGCCAGCCTGTTCAGCACTGTCTGCCTTACCCGCGAGGCCTGGTGTCACCACACCTGTTCCTCCTGCCTGTGCCAGTCACCGTAGGCAGCCTGGACTCCCAAGGCATCTGTCATGCCTGTGTCCCAGTCCTCACGGGCCACTTCCAGTGCTGTCCCTGCCCCTCCCCCTGGAACTCATGGAGCCCATACAGTTAGTTGTCAGAGAAATTCTCTGCTTCCTGAACCGTCTGTGAGTGTCCCCTGCCCCTTCTTGCCTTTTTGGAGAGAAGCAGCAATCCTATCTTGTGGCTGCGGTTGGGGGCGGGGTCGTGCCCTCCATGCGGTGTCCCTACCAGTCCCCTTCCTCCCGAGAGCCTGTGCTCTGAGTCTGGGGTCTCCTGCGTGGCCCCCTGACCCCCTGTGGCTGTCGTCCCCTCCTCCACAGAGTCCCTCCCCTGGCTTGTTGAAGCCTCCTGTTTCTGGTTCACGTCCCTGGTCTCCAGGATGCCAGCATTCAGGCTGATTGGTTTCCCCTCCCGTGAACTTGTCTCCCGCTGCTCTCAGCCACCAAGTCTGGTTCGATGCGGTCACTGGTGACCTCGCTGCCTCCACAGCTCACCCGGGGCATCCTGCTCGCATTACCGCATCCTCTGTGGGCTTGCCCTGCAGTCCCTTCAACCTCACGCCTGCACCACCAGGATCCTTGGGTCACTGAACGCGGCACCCTTTTCCCCGGCTCCTGACTCCCGTCCTCCCCAGCTGGAGTGCCAGGATCAGCCTCTCGAGTCACTACTGCACTGTGCATCCTTGTCCCTCTCACCCCTGACCCGCACACACTTCCGGTGAAAACCGTCTCTCTCCAGCTGCTGGGTGCTTGCGCCCCTGTAGCCTGTTGTGCCGGCACAAAGCCACCGCCACCAAACCGATCATCTCACCAAGTTAATGATCCTAAATCCCCAGTCGACCCTTGACGCTGCCCAGCAGTCCCTGTTTCTGCCATCCACTCATCCCCCTGTGCTCTTGCACAACTGTTGCACACTTTGTACCGGGTCTCCAGATGCCCATGGCCTCCTTGCTTTCAGCCACTTCCTTCTTCACTAACAAAACAGGAGCAATCAGAAGAGAACGTCCACGTGCTCCTGCCGGTGCACCAGCTGCCCACCCACGTCTGTGCCCGAGCTCCCAGCTCCTTGCACGCGGCACCCCGCCTCTGTCTCCATCTACCTCCTCAAGGACGTTGTCACGCAGAATTGCCCCTCTCTTCCCGTATCCGTTTTCCTTCCTGAATTCCCACCGGCATACAAGTTATTATTTTTCCTATTAAATGAGAACATCCTCTCTGAACTCTGATTTCCCCTCCAGCCAGCCACCAGCCAATTTCTTTTCTGCCTCGCGCAGCAGCAGGTTTGGGTGAGTTGTCCGTATTCGTTATGGCTAAGACCTCCCCTCCTGTTCTGTGCTGGACCTGTGACAGTGGGGCGTTTACCCTTGCTCAGCCTCTGCTGTCTCTGCTCAGTGACATTTCCCTGCCACAGCCCACGGTCAGGGGCCCCATCTTCTCTTCACCTGCTGGCAACGTTTAACACGTTACGTTTTCTCCTCCTCGAAATAGATTCTCCACTGTACTGCATGGGCACACCCCTCCTGGTTTTCCTTTTCCCTCTCTGGCTGGTCTTTCTCGGTCCGCTCTGCTGGTTTCTCATCTCCCCACACACGAGTGGAGTGCCTGAGGGTGCTTGTCGCTCTTCTCTATCTCTGCTCAGACTGCGAACTCTCTCTGTGTGACGAAGACATCTTCCTTTATATCTCTTGGCTGGATCGCTCCCGTAAATTCCAGACTCCTGCACCTGACTGCTTGCTAGACATCTCTAGTTGATGTGTCTAATAGGCATTTCAAACATAATCTGCCTGCGATCTGCCTGCGGTCTCCCTCGAGGCTGCTCAAGTGTCTGTTTCCCTGGGCGGTTGTTTCTAGGGGACCCTTTGTAGAAGACTGCTTCTGGGGGTTGCACAAGGAGGTATGGGTGTAAAGGAGCTTCTAGAGGCAAGGAAGGCAGTCTGGGGCCAAAATTGCCTGGATAATTACCTGATCGTAATCAAAATTTAATATTGCCGAAGAGTCCTCATGATTTTGTGGGGAAGGGGAGAGCGGTGTAGGGTGTGGGGGTGGGATGGGCTTTGGAAAAGGCAGGTCAGTGGCAAAACCAAGAGCCGATGATGCCTTTTCCAAATGGATCTTGAGACTGTATCCTGTCAGTTCTTTGATTGTAAATTCGGGAATACCGGAAGTAAGAATCAACTGCTTGAATTTAAAATAACAACAAAACCAACCAACCAACCAAAAACAAACAAAAAAGCCAACCATAACATATTCAAAAGGGAAATCCTTATTGTCCTTTTATCTCCAATCTGCTAGCCTCCACACTCGTTCTGTTCTTTTTTTTTTTAATTTGTAAAAAATTTTTATTTATTTTTGAACTAGAGAGAGCACGAGCAGGGAAGGTAGAGAGAGAGAGAGAGACAGAAGATCCGAAGCGGGCTCTGCACTGACAGCAGAAAGCCTGATGTGGGGCGGCTGACAAACCGCGAGGTCATGACCTGAGCCGAAGTCAGATGCTTACCTGAGTGAGCCACCCAGGTGCCCCTTTTTAAAAATTTTTTTAAACGTTTATGTATTTTGAGAGAGAGGGGGAGAAGGAATCCCAAGCAGACCCCACACTGCCAGTGCAGAACCCGACACAGGGCTCGAACTCATGAACCGGGAGATCATGACCCGAGCCGAAACCGAGAGCTGGATGCTTAACTGACTGAGCCACCCATGCACCCCATCTGTCTTTGTTAGCATCATTCCCTTCTCCCACTTCCTGAGTCGTCGTTAAGTTGCCTTCCTCTCACACCCTGTTAGCAAATCCTATAGGCGCTACTTTCCTTGGGGTCAGAATCCATTTCCTGTCGCCTGTCCTCTATAGCCTTGGTCCAGGCTGCCATCATCTTCCAGCCTGGTCACCCCCTTCCCCGTCTCATTCAGACTCCAAGCCAAGTCCTTCTTCCGACTCGCAATGTGGTGTGTGATCTCACCCTCCGTTACCTTGTGACTTCACGCCCCCCCCCCCCCCCTTCTTACTTGCTTCCTCCACTTTCCTCCTTGTTCTTTCTCCAGACAGTCTAGGTGGCTGCCGTCTCCACCCTTAGGCATCTGCGGTTCCTTCCGCCTGGAACTCGTCTCGTTTCCAGCCGTAACACCGCCTGGCTGGCTCCCTCACTTCCTCCGGGTCTTTCCTCAAATGTCACCTCTTCGGGTGGGCTGCACTGATCCCCCCCATCTTCACGGGGAACACCCCTCCTTGCCACCTCCTCTTTCGACTCGATTATTCCTTAGCCTTTAGCGTCATCTAACGGACTGTCTGCTTATCTCGTTCCTTGTGTCTTCTCCCTCCTGCCGGGGTGTAAGTTCCCAGAGCTCAGAGGTCTCCCTCCTGCTCACTGCTTATGCCCAGGACCCGAGCATAGGTTGCTTCATGGGAGAGCCTCATAAATATTTGTTAAGGAGAAGAATGATCCCTTCTTGCTCTGGGCATTCTTTTGGCCTAAAGTTATCGTGAGTCTGTTTGCCACAAAGTACTAATGAAGCAAATTATTTTATTTCCTGTTTTCTATTAGGTATATTTACTATATACGTCAAACTGATTTAAGACCATAACAATAGGAAAGGCAGACACAGTGCAAATAGAAAGGAGTGCGTACGGGTTTTAATGCTGTTTCGTTTAAGGGAATTTTGCCTCCATTCATGGCACAATGCTCTCCACCTGCATTCGGAATGGTGTCAGTTTATTTATTTAGACGTTTCCCACCTTATTCCAAGAGCAAAAACAAGATTTGGAGGGACTAATTGAAACGTGGTGATACAGGGGTGTTGGACCCTGATGTGCTATCGTTGGTGCTGGGCGCTTCGAATAGACCGTACGTTACTTACGTTAATATTCTCATTTCTAAGGGGTGCTGATATCTGTCTATTGTTGTACAGATTGTGTCATTCTGTGCCAGAGCGTTTGTATTTATTGCTTCAGTTCTGCCTCTTTTGTTTGGGGAATCGTGTCCCCAGTCGTCCAGTTGTGAGCTAATTTATATTCTAAATCCAAAAAGCTGTGGAGTGTTTGGCGACTTTCCCTATGCAAGCCGAATTAATCATAATTACCTAAATTCAGTCATTTGATATTTTATTAAAAGTCCATTGATTCTGTGCCCGACTGCTTTATTGCACATAAACTATAAAGCAAAGGACAGAGTCCCTTCTGGTTTTTCTTGGTCACCCAGTGTACCAGTGTGAAGATTCGGGGCAAATTTTAAAGAACATGTCACGGGGCGCCTGGCTGGCTCCCTCGGTGGAGCATGTGACTCTTGACCTCAGGGCTGTGTGTTCAAGCCCCACGTTGGGTGTAGAGATTACTTACAAATAAAGCCTTTAAAAAATTTAATTTTAGAAATTCACATACTATAAAATTAACGTTTTTTGGGGGGGTACAGTTCAATGATGTTTTTTTAAACATCTTACTTGGCAATTATTTTGGGTTTGTGGAAGCGAGGCCAAGGTCCCTCAGAGCATTCTCACATACCCTTTCCCAGCTGTCCCCAGTGTCAACAGCTTACTTAATTGTGCTAAATTTACCAAAATGAAGACATTAGCATTGATACAATACTGTTGATGAGACCAGACTTTATTTGGATTTTTACTAGTTTTTTCCCTGCTGTCCTTTTTTGAAATCCAGGATCCAGTCCAGGGTACCATGTGTCATATGGCCATTTGTCTCCTAGTCTCCATGTAATCAACAGCACCCCTTTCAAAGCTGTCGTGGATGGAGAAAAGGGGTTAAGTTAATGCTGTAGTGACATCGTGAGCGTCGGCGGGTTGAAAGGCGCTGGGCTGTCGGGGCTGTCGGTGGGACTCTGGAGATGTTCTGCTCTGGGGGCCACAGCGGGGTGACCCTGGAGGCTGAGTTTGGCCTACACCGTGTTAGAAATGGGATTTGAGTTGGTTCTCAAAGTGTAACAATTAGATGTTCCAGAAAAATCTATACCTTGGGCTCCTTTTTAAAGAAATTGCTAGGCCCTGCTGCCCCAGGTCTGCTCACCGCCTGGGACGATCACGGGGCCCCAGGAGGTGCTGTCCCTTCTCTGTGGGCAAGTGTCTTCCGTTCCTGTCACACCACGCACTTTCTAGAATGTTGCTGCGGCCAGCCTGTCTCGTCTCCGCCCTCCTCGTCCTCTGTCTCGGGGAGGACTCCCACGGCATGGTGTGAGTAGCCTCCTCCGCGGGGCAGACAGAAGGTGCGGGAGAAGCCCCCCAACTCTCGTCCCCTCCTCGTCTTCCTGTGGCTTTACTGTGCCCCACGAACGCCAGGGTGCGGCACAGTCCCCCAGATAGCGTCTGCTCTGCAGCGACTGCCCGCGCAAATGTCCATGCTTCCCTACAGTAGTAGGGACGGCCAGCACTTAAAAGTCAGGTGATTAACCCGACAAGCCAGATTTGCAACTCTTGAGAAATCCGATAATCTGGCAATACTGGGGCCGCTGTCCCACCTGGCACGGTCTCCTGGGCTGGGCTGGGACAAGCCTGTCCCCTTGGGCCCGCACAGGCTCCTCTGGCCCCCCAGGCCCATTTGTGGGGCCGGTCCCTGGGGGCATTTGAGTTTGCAGTGCTGCCTTAGGTTGTCAGGTGGGAAATCAGGGGGCCCTGAAATGACACCTCTAGGTGATTGAGGACAAGGGTCTCTGGGACCAGGGCTTGTGACGGGATCGGAGGGTAGGGGGTGCCGAAAGCCCACCATCTCATTCGGTCCACTGTGCCCCGTCCTCACCTGCTGGCCGCACGGTCTGTCCCTTCCGTGTGACCTCAGGGGCAGGGACAGGTGGAGCCCAGCGTGCAGCTCCTTTGGGGGGCCATTTGTGTTTGAACACGGCTCAAAGCACTGTATTTAAAGGGTTAAGTGGAAGTCACAGGGTGGATCGCGGAGGGCGCTTCCAGATTGGGATTCCTGGGATCTCACCCCAGGAGTCTGTAAGTCTAGGCACAAGGAGAGCATTCCCTTTTCGGATCAGTGCAGGAACACGGGACAGGTTATTAAAGGGCTGTTGTACGTGTGCGGGGCGCTAACGGTCTAGATGTGTGTGGCCGGTATGGTAGCCGCCAGTCGTAAACAGCTGCTGAGCTCTTGAAATGCGCTGGTGAGAGCTGCTGTGTGTTCCAAGCGTAACATCCACGCTGGGTTTCAGAGGCTTGCTACCAAAGAATCTTAAATGTCTCACTAATAGTTTTCGTGCTGATTACAGGCTTGAGTGCTAATAATATTTGGATATATAACCTAATATCCAGTATGAGATATTTGGTTAAATAACTTATTAAAGTTGCTTCCAAGGGCGCGTGGGGGGCTCAGTCGGTTGAGCGACTTCGGCTCAGGACACGATCTCGCAGTTTGTGAGTTCGAGCCCCGTGTCGGGCCCAGAGCCTGGAGCCCGCTTCGGATTCCGTGTCTCCCTCTCTCTCTGCCCCTCCCCTGCTCGTCCTCTGTCTCTCTCAAAAATAAACACTGAAAAAAAAAAAAAAAAAAAAAAAGTAGCTTTCATCTTTCTTTTTTAACTTTTAAAAAATGGGGCCGCGAGAAAACTCAAACTTACACACACAGGTCACACTTTGTTTCTGTTGGATGGAGAGGCTCTAGACGGAAAGGGCATGCGGCCTGTTTTCCAGGTCTGGCCTGAGTAGACTACAGAGAACAAATGTGGACAGACTGTGAATGGGGACTTGTCTTTACAACTCTTGGCTGTGATAAAATTTATGCTTCGTTAATGTATATATAGTATTGTGCTGTGTGTTCGGTGCGTTTAGATGGATACAAAATTGCTTTCTCGGTTAGTTGTTTTAGTGGTGGGGCGCTGTAATTCAGGCTCCAGGGCTGGACTTTGAGTCAATTAATTTTCCTCCCCGAGCCTCAGAGCCCTGCCCTGTGACATAGGGACAGTCTGTGCTACTGCGTGAAGGTTGGGGAAAATACCATGTAAAATGTCCCGTGTTCTATTTGAGAACACACTATCGATACAGTAAATGGTGTTTATTTTTAATTATTCCTGGTAGGAGGGGAAAATCTCACTTACCGCCTCTGCGTGCTAGGAGTAAGACTGCCCCAAAATACCACAAAAAGGCACCGTTTTGCTTTGTGACGCGATGTTTCTTCTACTAGAATACCTTTTATAAATGGGCTTTTTCTTCTGTTCACTGCTTGTGAATACGTGACATGGATTCTTATTCTAAACACATTAGCCTTTTCTGTTGTTGACGCTCAATAATTGGTAAAGCCCAGCGGCGGATGAAATGACAGATGTGCCGTTTCGGAAAGTGCTCGACACCTTGAGTGTTTACAGGCGCTGGAAGCCTGTGTCATGGAGACAGTGTGACGTCGTCTGTGTGATTCTGCAGAAATGATCTCAGGCAGCGGGCGCTGGCGGGGTGAGGACCGGTACAGTTCCCCACACCGTGCACTGGGAAACGCTGACCTGCGAGTGACCTCGCCCTTCCCTTTGTGGTTTTCAGGCACACACAGGGGTGCTTTGTGAGCTGTATCTATATCTCTATAGATATAGAGATATGTTTCTATATGTGGCTACGTGTTTTCACATACGTGTAATGTCTTCAAACCATTACATGTGCCTTATGAAACTTCCTAAACTCCGTAGCTGATTCATGTACGTAACCCTTGGGAGCATGTGTACAAGTTAGCTGCTGGCGAAACCCTGAGTGAAGACAGGCTTCTGGGAAGAATTAGTTTAATGTGTTTTTCTTCCTTTGCCTTTGGTCATAAAGGAATCACAACCCAGAAGCTAGGAGTTTGGGAATCGCAAGACCCATTGGGGGCCACCCTGCAGATAAGAATGCGTAGATTGGAAGTGTGTGTGTGTGTGTGTGTGTGTGTGTAATTGCGTGTGTTAAGGCTGATCTATTTTCCCCCTAAATCTGTCAGAGATCCTGTATGAATTATTCTGTAGCTGACATCCGTGTCCCCTGTGTTACAACTAGAAGGCAAGTTTTGCACCTCCCCCATCTTTCCGCAGTTTGACTTGGCTTGGCGGTGACTTTTCAAATGGTTAATAGAACCCTTGTCGCTCGAGAAGACACTAGTGGCTGTGGACAGGCTTGTTACATGCAGATTACTCAGAAATGCTTTGCAAGCTAAAACTCCTTTATAACATGGAAAGCCTTATGACTAACCTGACCACAGCCACTGGCCACGAAGTTTGCTAGAAATCCCCCAGGGATCCCAGCTTTTGTAGTGGTTCTCGTCCACTGCCCCGCCTGGGTCTCAGCCAGCCTCTATCTCACGGCCATCAGGAGCCTGACTTTGCCCCCCAAGTACGTGCCCTAGTTGTTCTGCTCAGGATGCCACAGCCATCGTAAGAGGAACCCTCTGATTTCCCACAGGTGGCCTCTCTTCCTGAGGTGTGCTTCTTATGCTAAGTGATATATTGTATTATAACTTTATAATAAACACAATAATAATGAAAACTAACAGTTGAATGCTTAACATGTGCTAGATACTCTTGTAGTTAATTTGTTCTCTTTGATCCTCAGCTATAGAAGCTGTAAGAACCTGGGTCTGTCGGAGAGTAGCTCCTGAACTGTTAACGTGCTCCCTTTGTGAGCCCTGCTCTTGTTTTCCTCTCCACCAGCCACTTGTCAACGCATTTCTAGTCTTCAGATGCAGGTTCCGCCTCTGAAGTGACGTTTTCATTAAGGACTCCAGGCCACTCTCCTGTGGGCTTTTCTCTCTCCTGATCTGAGCCAACTGAAAGATGTCTCGCCTGCCTCTACGGTTTAGCCCTTTACCGTGTATTTTTTCCTGATTGTTTCCTGTGCCTCAATCTCGATTTCTCAAACTTTGTCAGTACTTGTTTTTTTTTTTCTTTTCTAAGTTTATTTATTTATTTTGAGAGGGGGGAGTGCGTGCAAGCAGGCCAGGGGCAGAGAGAGAGGGAGAGAGAGAGAGAATCCCAAGCAGGTTCTGCACGGCACTGACAGTGCGAGGCTCGATCCTATGAACTGTGCGAGATCACGATCTGAAATGAAACCAAGAGTCGGACGCTTAACCAACTGAGCCGCCCAGGCGCTCCTGTCAGTACTTTTAATGTGGAAGCATTTTGTATGTTTCTCTCAAATTTTTCAAAATACTTGGCACGGTAGCAAGGCAGCTCATCTGAAAACATTGAAGAAATAGGTATAAAGCATTAGGGACAGAAACCCTTGGTTGGCTGACTACCCCATTCACCACCCTCCTTGTCTTATCCTATGGAGTGGAGGTTAGTCTATGAGTGGTTCTTAACCAGGGGTGATTCTGTTCTCCACGATGCATTCGGCAGTGTCTAGAGACGTTTTCGATCATCACTGCTGCGGGTGGGGTGCCGCTGGCATCTGTGGGGTAGAGGCCAGGGCTGCTGGTAAACGTCCTGTAAGTCACGGGACGGCACTCTACAACTAAGAATGATCTGGCCGCACTCTCACTAGGGCTGAGGCTGAGAAACCCTGGCCCAGAGATGTCCGTGTGATACATTCTGGCCAATTAAATAAAAGGGAAAGTACACTGAGGCTTTCTGAGAAGGTCGTGTCTTTCTGATTCAGGAGCCGTCCCTTCCCGTTTTCAGATTTTTTTGCCTTCGCCATGGGCTTCAGCTGGGAGGTAGGGCGTCTATCTTGTGGCCAGAAGGTAACACACGTGAAGATAAAAGTCAACACGCTACGGACGGTGGAATAAAAACATAAGAAGTGATTGGGTTTTCTCTTGCTTGTAGCCAAACCCATTCCCACCTCACGTACCCCAGAAGCTTGATTTAGGAAGGACCTAACAAACCCAGCATCTCAGCTAATCAAAAGCTTCTACTCCAACATTTTCAGAGACGACATTCACTGCCTAGGGAGGAGAGTCTAATACTGTTGCAGATTTTCAGTCATTTTAAAGTTCTCCCTTACTTTGAAATCTGACCCCTGACGTTTCTACTCATGGACCTAGTTTTATGCTCGGCTGGCATTTGCCTTAGCCGACTCTCCGACGTTTTCATCGATTTCCGCGGGAAGCCACCTTGATCAGGTTGGCAAGTCTGCTTGACAGGCACCCTCCTACCAATATTCTGGAGGGGTGTAGATCTGGACCCTGATACCCTCTTCAGAGCCAGAGTCCCAGTGGCAAAGCTGTCAGTACGAGGATGTCACCTCTAGGGCCCTGAGCCCTTTAGCCTCCTATGTAGACGTCAGAATCAGCGCTGATGTCCTAGATGCTTCTGATGTTAGGACCACATAGATGGGCCAAGGAAGGAACTGTCAATGGCTTGAATGCGCCTCTCCTGTTGTTCATCTTACGGACAAGGTGCCAGGAGAACTGCCTTCCTCTTCACGACTTTTGTTTTCTGTCCAATCAGCGAGTAAGTAGGCACCTCAAAACCTTTCTGAGTAGATGCCTGCTGCCATCTTGACTTGTCTTTTTCTCCTTGGCTTTCTGTGCGGTGTTGGATGCTGCATTGGCTGAATAGCCTTTTTTTTATTATTTTTAAAAAATTATAGTAAAAACATAATTTACCATACTAACCATTTTTAACATTATAGTCCAATGGTAAGTATATTCACATTGTTGCACAATAGGTCTCTAGAACTTCTTCTAGAAGTTTCTAGAACTTCTTTTTTTTGTTTGCGGACTATCTTTCCTGGTGGGGTAGATTGAGACACTGTTTCCTGTTTGCCCTGATGCTTGCTCCCTCCTACAGAATGCTTCTCCTGAGGCTTCTGGGACAGGAAAGAGGCTCTTTTGGTCAGATGTCCCCCTGTAAGACTTCTGGGCCAGCCATTCAGTGAGTGAGTGCAAGCAGTCCTAGTTTTGACAAGCCCACCAGCTGGGAGTCTGAGTAGACCTGGGGTTTGAAAAGCCAGAGATTTGGTTTAAAGGGAGGGTGTGCTGGGCGCGGGGGCAGCGGTCCTCTCAGTTGGTGGGATATAAACCTCCCCAGAAACTGAGCTGAAAAGACTCTCAGTTTAATACAAGGTCCTGCATGGAAAGACGTGCAAGGTTGTTTTTCCTGGCGCTTCTCCCTCCCAAATATCCCATATGGTGGCTCCCTTGATCCCCAGCATTGCCGGCCAGCCACCTCCTTGTCTTGCTGGGGCTGAATCACAGGTGTCGGGTGTTGTTTCATTTTGCGTTAATCGGACTTTCTGCTACCAGACTTTATGTGGTTTCTTGAATTCATGAATTAGTCATTAAGTTGTGTTTACCAGGCAGGCACCCTGGCAATCTGTGGTATGTCCAGCTGACCTTTCTTTAGAACGATGCTGATCGTGCAGGCTGTAGTCAACCATGGTGGGAAAGACTGACTTCTTTTCAGGGACCCTTTGCAGGCTTTTCTTTACTTCCAGCTCTCACCTGCGCAGGTGGGTTTGCGCCTCCCTTTGGAATGTTTTAG